>NC_135407.1:10625272-11825272 GCF_051989625.1 Stigmatopora argus | reverse complement strand
CCAGATGTGTGTTTTCATATTGAAGCATTTAACCAATCACATTTCAGCCATTATTTGTTGCCAGATCAGATCTGCCTCAAAGCCTTCACAATCAGTTCTGCGGGCTCTGCTGCATTAAACTAGACTGTTGCTTTTAACCAATCAGATTTCGAGTTGGCAACCCCACAATGCTTTTTCATACGCATTAGCATTTTGCTGGCTGGGATACGTCATTGCTTTCACCAACTATGATTGGCTAGTAGGCGGGCCAAAGCCATAGTGAGCCAGAGATCGCAAACTCCACCCACAATGGCCGACAGAAGCAAACACAAATGGATTCTGTTGCAGATTCGCTCACAAAGCTATTTTCCAGACGGACTTTTTCAGAAAAAAATGGACATCAACTCCGAAGCTAGCAAGCCTGTTACAGCCGGGAAAATGGTGTGTGCGGCACTTTCAGTGCGCTAACTTAGCTGCACAAGCAAATAGTATATTGTTGTGTTGATTTAAAACCATTTTCAAAACGGACTACGCCGGAAATATGACAGGACAGGCTCGACTTTCATCAATAGCTTCGATGGCGATAGGAAAGAAGGAAGAAAGAAAGGAGGATGGATATTGTGTACAGTTAAAAAGAATTTTTTTCATAGGCGTTAGCATTTTGCTGGCTGGGATATGTCATTGGTTTCACCAACTATGATTGGCTAGTAGGCGGGCCAAAGCCATAGATCGCAAACTCCACCCACAATGGCCGACAGAAGCAAAAACAAATGGATTCTGTTTGCTCACAAAGCTATTTTCCAGACGGACTTTTCCAGAAAAAAATGGACATAATTAAGAAAGGGGGGTCAACTCCGAAGCTAGCTAGCAATGTTTGCCCGTACGCCATTGACGTTCATCGCTGTCTTTTCCCTGGAAAATCGCCCCCTGACCTGGTTTTAATGTCTGAAAAGCTCCAGTATTTGTATTTACTCATGAAATGCTGCTAGGAAGTGGATTTTACCCCATTTTTGTGCATTGATTTATTGATTATTGTTTATGTGTCGCAGTTCTAGCTGCAGTAGAGGTTTTCTAGCCATAAAATCGTTTTTGAGGGTTGGATTGATACGTTGAAGGCGCTACGAGAAAATGCACCGACCGCCACTGATATATATGTATGTATATATATATATATATATATATATATATATATATATATATATATATATATATATATCAGTGGCGGGCTGTCAGGGCCTTCAAGGCCTTCTCTGCTGGCCTAAGAAATATCTGAATCATATTATATTTTGTCCATCAATACTTATTATTCCAAATGGTCTGTTAGCTTCCTTTCATTGCTTTTCCCCCTGGTTGCACTGCTTCCAGATGTGTGTTTTCATATTGAAGCATTTAACCAATCACATTTCAGCCATTATTTGTTGCCAGATCAGATCTGCCTCAAAGCCTTCACAATCAGTTCTGCGGGCTCTGCTGCATTAAACTAGACTGTTGCTTTTAACCAATCAGATTTCGAGTTGGCAACCCCACAATGATTTTTCATAGGCGTTAGCATTTTGCTGGCTGGGACATGTCATTGCTTTCACAAACTATGATTGGCTAGTAGGCGGGCCAAAGCAATACCCGAGGCAGCCGAGATCGCAAACTCCACCCACAAGGGCCGACAGAAGCAAAAACAAATGGCTTCTGTTTGCTCTCAAAGCTATTTTCCAGACGGACTTTTCCTGAACAAAATTAACATCATTAAGAAAGGGCGGTCAACTCCGAAGCTAGCAAGCCTGTTACAGCCGGGAAAATGGTGTTTGCGGGACTTTCAGTGCACTAACTTAGCTGCACCACCAAATAGAATATTGTTGTGTTAATTTAAAGCCATTTTCAAAACGGACTATGCCGGAAATATGACAGGACAGGCTCGACTTTCATCAATAGCTTCGATGGCGATAGGAAAGAAGGAAGAAAGAAAGGAGGATGGATATTGTGTAAAAAGGATTTTTGGTGAGTAAAATTACAACAATGGCTATATTCCTAAATAATATTTCAATTGTGGGCCAAGTTCTGATATCTGAAAAGCTCCAGTGTTTGTATTTAAGCTCCAGTGTTTGTATTTAATCACAAAATGCTGCTAGGAAGTGGATTTTACCCCAGTTTAATTTTTGGCGTTTCACCATTGACGTCCATCGCTGTCTTTTCCCGGGAAAAATCACCCTCCTGGCCTGGTTGTAATGTCTCAAAAGCTCCAGTATTTGTATTCAATCAATAAATGATGCTAGGAAGTGGATTTTACCTAATTTTAGTGCATTTTTTGTCATTTCACGTATGGACGTATCGACGTTCATCGCTGTCTTTTTACCGGGGAAATGATACTCCGGGCCCGGTTCTGATGTCTAAAAAGCTCCAGTATTTGTATTTAATCAATAAATGCTGTTTTGGGCTGGATTTTACCCCATTTTCGGGCAATGTTTGCCCGTACGCCATTGACGTTCATCGCTGTCTTTTCCCGGGAAAATCACCCCCTGGCCTGGTTTTAATGTCTGAAAAGCTCCAGTATTTGTATTTAATAATGAAATGCTGCTAGGAAGTGGATTTTACCCCATTTTTGTGCATTAATTTATTGATTATTTTTTATGTGTCGCAGCTGTAGCTGCAGTAGAGGTTTTATAGCCATAAAATAGTTTTTGAGGGTTGGATTGATACGTTGAAGGCGCTACCGGAAAATGCACCGCCCGCCACTGATATATATATATATATATATATCAGTGGCGGGCGGTGCATTTTCCGGTAGCGCCTTCAACGTATCAACGTATATATATATATATATATATATATATATATATATATATATATATATATATATATATATATATATATAGAGTGCAACAACGACTCATCTAGGAGGTCAACAAAAGAACCTAGAAAAACCATCGAAAGAAATGCAGGCCTCGCTGTCCTCAGTTAAGGTCAATGTTCATGACTCTACTATAGGAAATCCACTGGCCAAAGCTGGCATCCATTGCACAATTCCAAGGCGAAAACCATTGCTGTCCAAAAAGAAAATAAAGGCTAGTCTTACGTTTGCCCCCCCCCCCAAAAAAAACATCTTAATGATCCTCCACACTTTTGGAAGAACATTCTGTGGATTGAGGAGTCAAAAGTTGAACTTATCAGAAGGTATGTGGCCCGTTACATCTTTTCGAAAACATTGCACAGGATCCCAACCAAAAGAACATTATACCAAAAGGGAAGCATGGTGGTGGCAGCGTGTTGGTCTGGGGCTGATTTGCTACCTCAGGACCAGGACAACTTGCTGAATTGATGGAAGAATTAATTCTGCTGTCGACCAGCAAATTTTGAAGTAGAACGTACGGCCCTCAGTTTGTGCGCTCTAGAAGCATGCAGGATGACAACAATCCAAAGCACAACAGAAGGTCCACCTCTGAAAGGCTCAACAACAACAAAACAAAGTTAAGGTTTTGGAGTGGCAAAGTCAAAGTCCGGTCTGAAACATTTCATGCGAGAAAACGCTCTAATATTGCAGAATTGAAACCGTCATTCACAGATGAGTGGGCCAAAATTCCTCCTAAGTCTTGTGAAAAACTCATTACAAATTATTGTCAATGCTTGATTTCAGTTATTGCTGCCAAAGTTGGCCCAACTCGTTATTAGGTTCAGGGGGCAATTACTTTTTCACAGAGTGCTGGACAAGTTTGTAATTTTTTTCTGCCTTGGTAAATAAAATCATCATTTAGAAACTGAATTTTCTCTTTCCTAGGGTTGTCTCTGTGTGATACTAAAATTGTTTTTAGGATCTGAAACCTGTATATGTGATAAATATGCAAATATATATTCATTTCAAAAATTATTATTAACAACATAGGCTTTTTCGCCCTTTCTGTCAAAAGTCATCATAAATACCAACAAACAATGGTCTGGTTTTCAGGATCTATATGGTTGGTACACGGTCGATTGGTCGCCGGTCTTTTGGTCGCCCGGAAGGTAAGTGATAATTACCATTTAAATCGGTGCTCAAATTCCCTAAATACAAACTGAGAATTACTATTTAGTCATACTTAATTCCCTATTAATTATTAGGCTAAAGAAAAGCTCCAAATTTCCCGGACTTTTATTGTTTTTTGTTGGAGAACTTGTTAAGACCCTGACTGACGTAGCTTCTTAAAGGGACAACCCATGTACATACAAACTCTTATACACACACGTCGGCTCAGTGAATTTGCTCATGGCCATTGTTGGCTTTTATTGATGCGTAGACCGTGTTGTTTTACCTTGTTTTGTCGCCGGTCTTTTGGTCGTCGGTCTTTTGGTCGCCGGTCTTTTGGTCGCCCGTTGTCGCGGTCGGGGCGACCAAAAGACTGGCGACCAAAAGACGGCGACCAAAAGACCGGCGACCAATCGACCGCACACGTTATTGTTTTGTCCTGAACTATCAAGAAGTAAGCATGTCAGCATTTAGATTCTTTACAACAGTACATTTAGTATTTACTAAACCATGGGGTTGGGTCGAGTGTTTAACTGATGTGTAATGCCCTGAGTGTAACATGCTCCTTGAGATCACGTTAGAGTGCAGTACATAAAATCTATGTGTCTGAGTGCAATTATGGTAAGTAGGCCTCACACTGAACAACTACAAATATACTTAAGGGTGGAATACTCGTCAAAGTAGATTCTTTCTCTTAAAGGGTTTACAACTTGTTGTTTTAACCTTGATGCAAAGATAAAAAAGAAAGATTCAAGAATCATTTACTTCTGTTTGTGATTCAAGTAGATGCAAATCAAGTTCATTCGTTCATTCAACTCATTTTCCAAACTGTTAGGGTCGAGGGGGGTTCTGGAGCGTATCCCAGCTAACTATAGGCACCAGCCGGGGGACACCCTGAATTGGTGGCCAACCAATTGCAGGGCACAAGGAGATGGACAACCATTCACGGTCAAACTCATACTTAGGGGCAACTTAGTGTTCAAACAGCCTACCATGTTTTTGTGATATGAGAGGAAACTGGAGTACCCGGAGAAAACCAATGCAAGCCCGCGGAGAACATGCCAATTCCACACAGTGATTACCCACTTAGGATCGAACCCTCGATCCCAGATCTGTGCGGCTGATGCATTAACCATGAGCTCAGTCCACCGGCCCAGCCCGCGCAGGCCTACAAATAAAAACATGATTGGTAGGCTGGTTGAACACTCTAAATTCCCCCTAGGTATGAGTGTGTACACAAATGGTTGTCTGTGTTCCTTGCAATTGGCCTCCTACCAATCCAAGGTGTCCTCCGCCTGGTGCCCGTAGTTAGCTTGGATTGACTCCAACACCCCCCGTGACCCTTGTGTGGATAAGCACTATGGAAAATGAATGAATGAATGAGGCTTCTTTGATCTAGTATGTGACTAATTTGGTACAACATGCATCGAGAGGTTAATCGTACAATTGAAACAAATGTTTTGGTTTACATTGCTCGTCAGCCAGTTACTGTAAATAAGAATATTCTTAAATATGATTCCTGCTTAGAATAATAATGAATAAAATATATGAAGTATAATTCAAATGAATTTTTAAAAAAGAAAATAAAAGAACTGTACAATTGTTTACCCATGCATAGATTTTGGTTCCATTACTTTTTTCAAGTCTCATGGCGATGAATGAAAAAATATCTTTTAAGATTTACTGTATGTCTTCTTTGTGAAGTATACTTGGTCATCTTATAGTCCTCGACCACTTTATTTTTATTCCATTAGTATTCAGAAACTCAACTCAATTCTAAGGTGGTACTCATGGCTGAAAGAGCTCTACAGTACTAAAAGTTGAGCAGGGATCAGCAGTAATTGACCTAAATACGCATGCCAAAGATTCTAACCTGCTTCTGTGGCTGCAGCTAATAGGCTCCAAGTAATGGGTATGACAGAATAAAATCTTTGTGACTTATTGCATTGAGATATACAGGGTGTTCCAAAATGTTTGAACACAGTTCGTAGGTCAAAAAAAATTGACAATTTTTGTTGAAATGACCTCAAATTTTCACAGCTTGACATGTGAGTTTCTCTAGGTACAAAATTTTGAGATTTGAAAAAGATCCAAATTTTGAAATCTCCCCAGAATTAAATGCTTTTCCTGTATACCTTATTTTATTTTGAAATTGTGGCGGATGCATTGATTCACACCTTATAACCTCGCTACACTCTACTGGGCACCTCATTGGCTGTCTCACAACAACCACTATGTTTCAAGATTCTCTCCTGTACTTTTGACTACCATTCGTCGTCACAGAGAATTAGCAGATGGCCGTGAGCCGCAGATAGCATCATGTGTTTATGAGCCAGGGTCTGGCTGGCCTTTCAAGAAATATATCAGACATTGCCAGAACGATCGCGAAGGAGGGCAGAGTCCTTCATGTTTTCACTGTACTATGCTCCCTCAATAAAAGACGGCAAGTTGTGCAATAAAGTAGGACTTGCTTCCTGTATGGAATCAGAGCGTGTTGTGCATTTTTTTCCACTCCAATATTTTTGTCAAGTTTTTCGAGTGTGGATAAAGCAGCTTCTTTTTTTAGCATTGTGCCTCCGAAGAAAATGACGAGCGTGAATGAATAGAAGCGCGCCCGTCGTCGATTGAAGAATAATTGAAGGTGTTGAAAAAATTTGAAGGTGTCATGGGGTTGACTGAAATTGAAAGGCAATATGACCGAAACCAATCCACAATCGCGACAATATTGACACAGAAGGTTCTTCGGAACACCAAGCATACCCTGACTTTAAAGCATTGTGTGGCTGATTTGAAAAATGTAAGAAAAGGAAAGGAAACCACTCAGTCGTGCGCCATGCTGAGACATCGAGTGCCGAGTCATTTTGCCGACGTTTGTTTGTTGCACTATAGGAACATTATTAAAAGTCGTCAAAGGCAATCGTCTTTGGATAATTTTTTGGTAGGCTGTTTGGACACTCTAAATTGACCCTAAGTGGAAGTAAAGAGAGTGAATGGTTGTCCGTCTCCTCGTGGCTTGCGATCGGCTGGCCACCAATTCAGGGTGTCCCCTGCCTCGTGCCCGAAAGTCAGCTGGGATAGGCTCCAGCACCCTCTGCGACCCTTGTGAGCATAAGTGGCTCAGATATTGAGATGAGATTTATTCAAAACTATCATAAATCAAATATAACTGTGTTTATTTGCGAATGTGCTTTACAGGAAACACTGTAAGATTGTGTACATTTTACTGCAAGTCAATTATTTTTAATTTACGACTACAGGGTCTCTGCTTCAATTGTGCTGCTTGTACCAGACATTTAGCACAGATTGAGTTGGACGTAATGACGTTCAAGACAAAATTTAAATTTATTCAGTTTACCCTTTACATAATGGCAATGCTAGTTTACTAAATCCACGGGAGTTTTTGTCAACTAAAACAATTTAGATTTTAAAAAATATTGTTTAGGGGGTGTGTGGTTAGCACGTCGGCCCTACAATTCTGAGATTGAGGGTTCGATTGCAGGCTTGGACCTTCTTGTGGGAAGTTTGCATATTCTCTTCCGGTTCATGTTAGAGAAAAATAAGCAACCAAATGACTGTTTCACAATTTGAATCTTGTAACAGTATAATCTATAATTTAATGTTCATCATATTTTGATTTTAACCTTGTAATGGTTAAATTTTAATCTCGTTCTATTCATATTAATTTTTCTCTCTGAATTTTTCTCTCCCTAACCCTAACATTCTATGACTTCTTGCAATTTTCCGCGGCACACCTGACTATTGCTCATGGCACACCAGTGTGCCGCGGCACAGTGGTCTAGGGTGTAGTCTGCCTTTCCCCTGAAGTCAGCTGGGATAGGCTCCGGCAACCTCCGCAACCCTTACGAAGATGGGGGGTACGGAAGATAAATTGTATGAATCAATGATCAGGTGGAACAACTGGGGTTGAAACGGGCACATTGATTGAGCACAACAGAGAGGGGATTAGACTGCCGTGAAAGAGAAGAGTTAGATCCACCATGATCCAAATGTGCATTCCCGTATTGACAAGTCAGGGAGCAGGGGTTGTCTGTCCTTCTACTATGCTGCCATCTCTCCTCCCCCATGCTTTCTTCCCCTTCATTCTGTTCACTGGAGGAAGCATTGGTATTGTGTCCCTCTGACCATGTGCTCCACTCCCGTAGTGAATGAGCTATGACTGGTGCAAGGCACCACCCAAAATAATAGGGTTATTGTAGCACCCATTTCCTACTCAACACACATAATTAGCCATCTTACCTTCATCACAAACCTAAACAAAATAATAGACTAGTAATTTAAATACTGATGTTGTTTTCTTGTTGTTGTTGTTGTTGTTGTTTTTTGGGGGGGGTTAGTTACCCGCCGCAATGCACTCTTTATTCAACATCAGTGGCACATTTGTGAAACTGTGATGAAAAATGTCAATAGGAGTAGAAGGCTAACAAATAGCACCTGCATTTAGAGAGTTACAACCCAAAGACATCGAGGATTTACTACTGTTATCTTCAGCCGTGAGACATAATGGGGTGGAGAATTACACAGTAGTAGTAATTGATACATGTCTGCAGAAAGAAATAGCCCTGAAAAATAAAATAAAACTTTGTCTAACTGGTCCACTGGACCAAACAACATTTCATGAACGCACACGTAGTGCCAAGTTTAGTAGCTTTCCTGCATATTGTGCAGACAAAATGTTTCTATATCAACATTTAGCTAAAAATGATAGACTGTAGTCTTGAATGGATGATCAATTTCACGGCCCGGCATTTTCAAAACCCAAAAGGCATGGACTGCATAACATACCTGTTTGCCAAATGTATCTTGGTTTCGTCCCCACTGCTGCTTGTGCATCTAGTTGCTTCATAAAGGAAAAGAGCAGCGCTAACTGCAAGAGCAAGAGTATCCTTTTCAGCACCCCGAGCTTCCCAACAGCTCCGCTGGCCAACCCCATGGCCACTGCACAGAAATCGTTGTAGTTCGCTGTGCAGTCAGAAGGATAAAAATAAGTAAAGTAAAAATAAGAAGCCAAGCCACGAGGTGAAAAATAATTGCAGTGGGTTTTCCTTCTTATGCTTTGCTTTCGGCCACTCCAGTGTATCCAAGAAGAATGAATCCGGTCGACATAGGACGGAGGAGACAATGTACTTTTTTCAGTGTCTCTTTCAATCCTTGCTCCTTAATGAGGGAAAATGAGGTTTGGAACCAAAACACTAGGAACAATAGAGCCCTAAATCCAGCCAGCTGCTGCTCCTCTATGCCGGCTTGATGCAGCACCTCCTTTTCTCCCTCCCTCCCACCTTCATCTCTCTCTCTCTCTCTCTCTCTCTCTCTCTCTCTCTCTAGCCTTCTCTCGCTTGCTATCTCTCTCTCTCTCTGTCTCTCTCTCTCTCTCTCTCTCTCTCTCTCTCTCTCTCTCTCTCTCTCTCTCTCTCTCTCTCTCTCTCTCTCTCTCTCTCAGACACACACACACACATACATCCCTACACACATGCATAGACACCCACTCATTCTCCTCTTCCTTTAGCATCCTCTTTTGCAGATGGACTCAGACAAACCGGTTTTACAGTTGTGTTTAAATAGTAACAAATGTGGGAAACACAACTCTGACATTTTTAGGAATTTGAGACTGGCCTATTTTCTGAGTTTCAGGCTGTAACCCGTATAGTACTTAAGTTTTTAATTTTGTGTTTTTCCCCAAAGAATGCAGTGAATATGCTTGGTAATATAATTGATTATCCAAATTGTGGATCATATTAACAGCAACCCATACACCCTTAACAGGCTGCAATTAGGCTTTGGAAAACATCATTCTACCCAAACGGTGATTTGCTTCTTTCTAGAAAACAAAATAAAAACGAAATAAAGTTGTGGTTATTGCTGCGGTCTTCATTGATCTCAAAAAGGCATTTGACACCATCAACCATCAGATACTGCTGACTAAACTGCCTAATTTTAATTTCTCATCAAGCATGCTAAAATGGATTGAATCATACTTACCTGTAAGATTACAGTGCGTCAGGATACAAAACAGAAAATATACTTCGCGGAATAACAGTCTTGGGGTACTGCAGGGGTCAGTATTAGGCCAACTGCTCTTCGGTCTTTACATAAATGATCTGCCAAGCTGTTGACCTTCAACCGTCACCTGCCAAATGTATGCCTATGATGCCGTTCTATATGTCCACGCGAAAGACAAAAAACATGCTGCACAGGAACTCACAGATGCAATAATGAGCGTGAATAACTGGCTTGAAAAATCCCAACTACACTTAAACATATCTAAGACTGTCTAATGTACTACTCAAAAAGAGCGCCAAAATAAAAGAGAACCCAACGTTTTTGTCCAAGGAAAAACAATCAATAAAGTCCTAGAATTTAAATACCTATGAATCACTCTTGAGTCTCAACTTGTCTTAAAACGACAGATAAAAACACGCTAAGTAAAATTATATTCAATTTCTCCAATTTTAGGTTCTTTCGAAACAATCTAACACCTGAGTCAGGAAACTTATGATTTGACACAATGATCATATCACACATGAGTTACTGCCTAACAAATTGGTCATCGACCTGCAAAACAATGCTAAAACCAATTCAAACCATTTATAAGCAAGCTTTGAAAGTATTGGACAGAAAGCCACAAATGCAACAACACTGTCAGATGTTAAAAAAAACACAAGCGCCTGAACTGGAACAATACTATTAAATATGCAGATGCGACCTTAGTTTATAAAATCTTCCAACACAAAGCTCCTCCTCCACTGCAAGATTTTGTACAAAAAAATCCAACACATCAACAAGGGCTGGCTCCAGAGGCGACCGTGTAGTTCCCTTCAAAAAGACTGCTTTCAGCCAAAGCACCTTCTCTGTCCGTCCCACATATACCTGGAACTCAATACCAATTAACATATGTGAACTCCCGTCTCTGAACTTCTTCTCCAATCATCTTAAAGCTTGGCTATTAGACGAAAAAAAATGGTGATCACAACGCTTTCTAAAACTGTGCTATGTGTGTGTATGTGTGTCTAGTATGTGTCGTCGTTTATCCTCAACCTACACAAGGGACTAAAGATGGAAATTGAGCCCTTGGGTACAATCTTACATATTTACCAGTGGCGGGCTGTCAGGGCCTTCAAGGCCTTTCATATTATATTTTGTCCATCAATACTTATTATTCCAAATGGTCTGTTCGCTTCCTTTCATTGCTTTTCCCCCTGGTTGCACTGCTTCCAGATGTGTGTTTTCATATTGAAGCATTTAACCAATCACATTTCAGCCATTATTTGTTGCCAGATCAGATCTGCCTCAAAGCCTTCACAATCAGTTCTGCGGGCTCTGCTGCATTAAACTAGACTGTTGCTTTTAACCAATCAGATTTCGAGTTGGCAACCCCACAATGCTTTTTCATACGCATTAGCATTTTGCTGGCTGGGATACGTCATTGCTTTCACCAACTATGATTGGCTAGTAGGCGGGCCAAAGCCATAGTGAGCCAGAGATCACAAACTCCACCCACAATGGCCGACAGAAGCAAACACAAATGGATTCTGTTGCAGATTCGCTCACAAAGCTATTTTCCAGACGGACTTTTCCAGAAAAAAATGGACATCATTAAGAAACGGCGGTCAACTCCGAAGCTAGCAAGCCTGTTACAGCCGGGAAAATGGTGTGTGCGGCACTTTCAGTGCGCTAACTTAGCTGCACAAGCAAATAGTATATTGTTGTGTTGATTTAAAGCCATGTTCAAAACGGACTACGCCAGAAATATGACAGGACAGGCTCGACTTTCATCATTAGCTTCGATGGCGATAGGAAAGAAGGAAGAAAGAAAGGAGGATGGATATTGTGTACAGTTAAAAAGAATTTTTGGTGAGTATAATATGGCTATATTCCTAAATATATTTATATTTCAATTGTGGGCCCGGTTCTGATATCTGAAAAGCTCCAGTGTTTGTATTTAATCACTAAATGCTGCTAGGATGTGGATTTTACCCCAGTTTAATTTTTGCCGTTTCGCCATTGACGTCCATCGCTGTCTTTTCCCGAGGAAATCACCCCCCTGGCCTGGTTGTAATGTCTCAAAAGCTCCAGTATTTTGTATTCAGTCAATAAATGCTGCTAGGAAGTGGTTTTTATCTAATTTTAGTGCATTTTTTGTCATTTCACGTATGGACGTATCGACGTTCATCGCTGTCTTTTTACCGGGGAAATGATACTCCGGGCCCGGTTCTGATGTCTAAAAAGCTCCAGTATTTGTATTTAATCAATAAATGCTGTTTTGGGCTGGATTTTACCCCATTTTCGGGCAATGTTTGCCCGTACGCCATTGACGTTCAACGCTGTCTCTTCCCGGGAAAATCGCCCCCTGGCCTGGTTTTAATGTGTGAAAAGCTCCAGTATTTGTATTTAATCATGAAATGCTGCTAGGAAGTGGATTTTACCCCATTTTTGTGCATTGATTTATTGATTTTTTTTTTTTGTGTCGCAGCTCTAGCTGCAGTAGAGGTTTTATAGCCATAAAATAGTTTTTGAGGGTTGGATTGATACGTTGAAGGCGCTACAAGAAAATCCACCGACCGCCACTGATATTTACATATATATTTTCATTAACATGAATTTAAATATCTCATTAATATCGTTACTATTTGCTGCCCCTTAATAAATAAATCCAACTCAAACTCAATCAATGTATCCATTGTATATTAATGTTATCAATTCTCTCTTTATTTGAAATGTAAGAAATGTTTCAAATTTTCATGGTAACATTAATTGTGTTTACTCAAATGCACACGTTTCAGTCATGACCTTTTTCATACATTTGGTTGCAAATGGCGGAAACACACTTTCCATTTACTTTGGGTGTTTTGTTAAGTTCAACATATTACCTTTAATTATTTTTGTGTGTTTAAGCCTGCAGTGGCCCACGGAACCGAGTGGTTAGTATGTCAGCCTCACAATTCTGGGATCAAGGGTTCAATGCCATTTCCGGACCTTCCTGTGTGGAGTTCTCTGGATCTACGTGGGTTTTCTGCAGGTACTCTTACCAAAGATAAACGTTTTCAAAATGCAAGACTTCCATAAAGAATGGCAGAGAGAGAGAAAAAAAAGGATTTCTTCTGAAAACATTGTTGAGCAGGATCTGGAATTTCACATCTCATCTGTGTGCCAATTTTACATTCACTTTCAAAGGAATGAGTCAGTATTTGCCTCTTAATTACTCACTGTAGGGGTGTTTTTTTCTTCTTCCTAGAATTATGTGAAGCTCTATAATTTACACTTAAGTAACTGTACTTCTATTTAAGTACAATTTGGCTACACCAGCTTTTTTCAAATTTTGGGACATGCGTATCTCATTACACAGTCACTTGTTCTGGGCTTTTAACAGCCTAAAGATCCCTATACTGAACAGAGCAGAAAAAAACTAAGCAATTTAGAAGATGTGATTCATTTAAATGCAGGATTTCTAGGAATTTGTTAATTTACTCAAATCTTGTACTAGCAAGATGCAAACAACATTTAGTTTCTAAGAGTATAATTGATTTTCTTTTTTAAGATTAAGGTTAGACACCTTAGCTGAAATTTGGTCCACCGTCATGAATTCAACAGCATGTCAGGGGAAACCTAGGATATTAGACAGTAATTGTGATATGTTCCCTATCAAGTACAAAGCGATGTTACATTTAGCATACAATCAATCAAACTAAATCATCCTAAAAATTGTTCTTGCTAGTTGTAGACCACAATAGGCAGCAAGCTGTTGTGTAATTCTTAACTCGCTCACCATGTCTAGTCTTACACCAAAGGAGGGGGATCTTCCTTTGGTTTAAGACCAGCAAACAGATTGAGAGGTCAAAGCATTGGGGGCATGCTTTTAGTCCCAAAAGGCCCAGTTTATGCTTTGAGCTTCAATACCCTAAATCTAAAAGCGGATTTAACTGGGTTATTGGACTCATTGCCAGTACAATCTCAAGGTAATCACACACAAATGGGGTCATGAAATATGAGCTGTGTTTAAATATTGGTGAAGAAGGTTTACATCCCTTTACCGTCTATTGTTTGGTACAGAGGGGAATTATGTTAGGGCCAAAGAGGGAGGGTGTTTTGGATTTTTTTTTTAAATATATTTTGAATGTAAAGATTGCATTTTCATCTGTGTATGTAGCTATGTATTATTGATCTTGCCTTTCTATACTGTTTGAAATGCAATATAAAATTACATTCTCAGGTTTCCAGACCACATAAAATAAAGACATTTAAAACACTAACAACAAATCCAATCAATTACAATTCATGTGGTTATCTTGTTAACATTGTGTGTGTATGTTTTAGTTTGTTCCATCCCGTCTTATTCTCCTCTCTCCTTTGACTTGTCTGCCGATTCATTTCTTGTTTTAGTCAGCCCAGAGCCGTGTAGAAAGACACTCTAATATCGGTGGTTCATGCAGGCCCAAACACAAGCAGTCCTGTATTTCTGACAGCGGCAAATGTGACATTTCACAGGGGAAAAAAAATAATAAGATCACATATCCAAGTACTTATAATCAGACATAGGCTTTGTCATCATCATTGACTCGACAAAAGCCTAATTGTCATCATACCCAGAAACTGCGCATGACAAAATTGGTAGTGCTTCTCCATAAGGTGCGTTTTCCCGGCAAAAGACCCAAATAAGTGATAATTTCGGACTCTTAATTTTGCATTCTGCCGTGATGGATACATCGCATCACCCCCCGAGCGGATCACTTACCTCTCACTGTCTTTCACTTACCTTCAGTCAGCCAGTAGGAGGCAGATCACCGCCCAACGTCTATTCATATTACACAGAAAGGATTGTGTGTCGTGTTACTGCAAGTTTAGAGTCCTGATGGATGTGGTGAAAAACTGTCCTTAAGCCTATTTGTCCGTACTTTGTGGGACCTATAGCGTCTGCCAGAGGGCAGCAGCTGAAACAGATTGTGACCAGGGTGGTATGGGTCCCCGATGATGATCCTGGCTCTGCTGAGGTAACGAGGGCTGGCAATGTCTTCCAGTGAGGGCAGAGAGCAGCCGACGATCTTCTGGGCAGTGTTAATCACTTTCTGCATGGTCTTTTTGTCTGCTGCCGTGCTTCCAGCGTACCACACTGTGATGCAGTATGACAGGATGCTCTCCACAGTGGCTCTACAGTGGCTGGTAGCAAGTAGTGTTTCAGTACCAGTTTTGATGGTGGAATTTTTTAATGTTACAATTGTATTAGTCGTGAAAAGTCAAACATGGACCAAGACCGAAAGAGGGAGTCAACTATTAATATTATCATCTGTCACGTCTTTGGCGAGGTCGTGCCGAGGAAACATGGAAATGGACCCAATTGCAGGAAAGCAGGCAAGGACGATAGGAATGCGTGCTCAAACAAAACTTTAATAACGTAGGCAGGATCTTTAGAAAATAACAAAGGCTTGGTGTCAAATAACAAAATCAAACCTGACGTGGTATTGTGGAATGAGAGCTACTTAATTAATCAAGTATGCGTAGGCCTGTGCATACTCACCAGACAAAGAGAATGTTCTAGAACGGTATGTTTCTGCCAAAACAATGACGGTAAAAGGGTAGATCTTTCATGATAGCGGCCTTTAAAAGACGTGAGGTTGGTAAATAAAGATTTGGGTCTCGCCCTGCCTAACCAGAACCTGCCTGAGCGTGCAGTCAGTTCGAGCCTCAATAATTGACGTCACGGAACCGGGAGCCGGAGGGAGAAGCGCTGAAGGCTGGTTGCGCCGCGTGCACACCATATTGGGGGTCAACGGCCTTAAAAAGGTAAGATGTCTTACCATTTGATTGGCCATACGGTGTGTGTGGGTGGCTGGCTGGCATCCATTCTGTTGTTCTAAACTTCCCCGGCGAAAAGTACCTGTGTTGAAAAAGATAGGAAGTGTGTGTGTGTGTGTGTGTGTGGATAAAGTTGGGCTTGGAACGAGTCTAAAGCTCACGGTTAGCGGCTAAAATAATAATAATTGGTAAAAGAGAAAAGAAAGAAAAAAATCACAATATTATCGCATAACACGATGCATATTATTGAATGAATTTGGAGTCCTTGATTAGTATGCATTTTAAAGTTACGTGATTACGTGCTGTAAAGGGCACAGTTTTATAGCCAGGATTAAAATATTAATCCTTGCAAACAATCGGGGATTGTAGGTTCAATTCTATTAAGAAATATACATTCATTCATTTGTTTCTGAAGGTTAACTGATGTGATTATAACATGTTCACTGGTGAGAAGTAGTGAATTTGCATATGAATTTAGCCAGTCTGGCTATTAATTACAGTAAAAATGATGAGGGAAACAAAATGAATGAAACAATGTCCTGTTACGAAAGCAGTAAACGACAAGCCAATTTTTTCCACTGAAAATGCCTTTGCTAACTTTATCTGTTTTGAACCTTACAGGGCATGGTCTGAATCTGGGTGCAGTAAATGAGACATGGTGTTCCAATGTTCCAAGACAAACTGCACCACTGATTCCACTTTTTGACCTATGGTGGTGATGTGGTGCAAATAAATTATATAACTCCTGTAAAAAAGAAACAGGACTATGTGCTTTGGTTTCACTGCTCTCAATATCTGTTTTTCATCTACAGTCGAGGAGATACAATTGGCGGCTCAGAATTTTGGTGGGGCGGAGGGCCTCTCCCGACGGTGTTGAGCCTCATGCAGGGATGGCAATCCGGCTTACTTTGATGCAATTTGCATCCCCAGATGCGTACCAGATGAGTATGTGTTGGCTAACCAAATTGCAGCTGGTTGGGAATCTATTTTTCTTTGGGTTACTCCAAATAAAAATACGGATAGGATAAACAACATCCATTACAATGTCCAAAAACTTGGATCTATCGAGGATTGGAATTGTCCACCCCTGGCCGAGGCAGACAGGTAGGATAAAGAATTGGCCTTCTCTGTGGTGATCACAACGGCTGATTTTGCTACTACTTTGACATTGTGTGGGCGTTCCCTTATCCCCTGCTTATGCTCTTTGCTAAACCTACTTGTAATTACTGCAATTGTCTGTACAAATTCCAAATTGCAAGAATTGTATCCGCTTATTAAACAGCCTACTGGTGAGAGCATTGATGTCCGTGACTATGATCAATATGAAAGTGAATTGGACTGCTTGGAGTGGACAAAACAAAGAAGATCAAGAACACCCTGAACTGCACCCGCATCCACCACAGACATTCCACAAGACTTGCAGACCTTTATTTGTTTTTATTATTGACATCTCGCTTGTGTTTCCACCCCTTTCCCCTTAGAGTTGAGACACTAGCACACATTTGGCGATAGACACTGGCAGTCAGGCAGAGGTAGATGAAAGAGTGTTCAGAGCCATCCTGGAAGAGCCTTCCTTTGGGACGAGATATTCACTGAGGGAAGCTCTCACGCTCCCCAAAACAGTAGTAGTGGTTAAATGCACAGGAAAGGCTAAAGGCAATGTTTTGGTGACGAGAAGAAATGCAGCGGCCGACAGAGCGGCAAAGGAAGTGGCAGGGTATCTCCCAACTCTCTACAGAGGGTGTTGGAGCGAACGTCTCCTGTCCGCCTGCCAGGAAAGGGGAACATGGGGTACCATCTCATGTCTATTCGACCAGCCCTCACCTCCATTTCAATTCCAAAAGGGGGACTTAAGAGGGCATGACATAGAATGTTCAGTTCAAGGGGAGTACCGTAAAAGGACTTGTTGTTCAGAACTCAGCTCAGCTTGTATCATCATCAGCAAAGTATCATCAAAACTGCTGATGACGGTAGCCACTCACAGCTGCAGTGGCTCTCAGGTGTCTGCAGGCTTGAGTCAGCATGGACATACACCAGATCCTCTTTCTTCTATACAGTGGTACCTCGAGATATGAGCTTAATGCGTTCCGGGACTGAGCTCGTATGTCGATTTTCTCGTAACTCAAACGAACGTTTCCCATAGAAATGAACTAAAAACAAATTAATTCGTTCCAACCCTCTGAAAAAACACCAAAACCAGGATATTGGATTGGAAAAACATTTTTATTTGTTCTATTTCGCCATCTATTAACAAAGTAACAAATAACTAGTGGTTTAATAGTACTGAAATGTGTTTAATAGTATACTATAATTAGACGGATTTCGCGGAGGGGAGAGGGGGAGAACTTTTTGCACCGCAATGCGCTCGTAACACAACAATTTTTTTTTAAATGAACTTGGATTACGATGCAGACACACTCAAAAATAAGTTTAACATAACCTTACACTAAACTTAATTATAATTTTGTTTTAAATTTTGATACCTTTCTTCTCCCGGCCATGTTGGCTCTATTTGCCCCGCCTCCACCCTGACTTTCAGATGCAACCTATCGAGGGTTGTTTGCTTTTGTATTCCCTTCAAAATATTCTGAAAATGATGCACACAAATGTCCTCACAATAGGATAACGCACGACCACTTGCCAACAAGAAGTAGTATATACGCCATTCGCACTGACTAATGGAAAAAAAATCACTGAAAAAAATGCAACGCTCCGCCCAGTGCTCGTAGAGACATTACACGAGGGAGTTGCGACCAGAGAGACATTACACGAGGGAGTTGCGACCAGAGAGACATTACACAAGGGAGTTGCGGGGAGAGAGACAGTGGCCATGATGGTCTCAAGAGCAGCCTCTCGCGTCCGCTGTCTGCTCGTATGTCAAAATTTGTCTCGTATCTCAAGATACATATTTGCTCAAAATTATACTCGTATCTCAAATTGCTCGTATGTCGGGGCAATCGTTTGCCTCCCTCCCTCTCAGACGCTCTCGACATGACTACCGGGCTCTGGGGGTGATTTTCCCGGGGGAAAGACAGTGATAAAAGTCGGCGCGACCAAATGCGACGATATGCGACCATTCGCAAAAGTGCCAAAAATGCACTAAAATGCGGTAAAATCAGCACTTAGTGATGAAATACAAATACTGGAGCTAAAATGACAGTCGATGGCAGCAGCTGATGTGTCAAATGAGTGCTCTTATTTCTCCCAGAGAGAATGAAGGTTCATTGGACGCCTATGACAGTCAATGGCAGCAGCCGATGTGTTAAATGAATGCTCTTATTGATATTTTGATATTAGATATTTAGATCGAATGAAGGTTCATTGGACGCCTATGACAGTCAATGGCAGCAGCCGATGTATTAAATGAGTGCTCTTGATATGATATTAGATATTTAGATCATTTCAACAGTATTTAGAGTCTAAATACTGTTGAAACGATCTAAATGCTGTCTAACTAAAAGTATACTAATACTTTTATTTGTTTGATAAAAATGACCATCTAATCTAAAGTATTTCAACATTGCAAGTTCTCCCAGAGAGAATGAAGGTTCATTGGACTGCTTCAATAAAAACACCATCTGCTATTTAATAAATAATAATAATAATCGGACATAGGCCCTGTCGTCATTATCACAACACAAAAGCCTACTTGTCATCACACGCAGAAACTGCGTGTGACGAAATTGATGGTGCTTCTCCATAAGCTACGTTTAATCGGCAAAAGACCTAAATAAGTGTAAGTTACGGACTTGTAATTTGTCATTCCGCTGTTGTGGATACAGGTCGCTTACCTCTCACTGTCTTCCACTTACCTTACTTCAGTCAGCTAGTAGGAGGCAGATCACCAACCAAACATCTGTTCATATACCGCAGAAGGGAATGTGTGTTATGTTAGCGCGAGTTTAGATTTCTGATGGATGTGGGGAAAAAACTGTCCTTAAGCCTATTTGTCCGTGCTTTGTGTGACCTATAGCGTCTGCCAGAGGGCAGCAGCTGGAACAGATTGTGACCAGGGTGGTAAGGGTCCCCTATGATGTTCTTGGCTCTGCTGAGGTAACGAGGGCTGGCAATGTCTTCAAGTGAGGGCAGAGAGCAGCCGACAATCCTCTGGGCAGTGTTAATCACTTTCTGCATGGCCTTTTTGTCTGCCGCCGTGCTTCCAGCGTACCACACTGTGATGCCGTACGCCAGGATGCTCTCTACAGTGGTTCTTTAGAAGGTTATCAGAAGATTGGTGCCCAAGTTGTTCTTCCTAAGTACCCTGAGGAAATTGAGTCGTTTCTGAGCCTTCTTCACCACTGCCGTGATGTTTGTAGACCATGAGTGCTTGTCCGTGACGTGGACCCCCAGGAATTTAAAGGACTGGACCCTGTCTACACATACTCCATTTATGAGGAGTGGGGCCAGATCTGTGCCGTGTTTGCGAAAGTCCAGGATTATTTCTTTAGTTTTCGTGGTGTTCAGTGTGAGATTGTTCACCGAGCACCACAAAGACAAATTGTTGACCTCATCTCTGTAAGCCGACTCATCCCCTCCTGAGATGAGTCCGACCACAGTGGTGTCGTCAGCAAATTTGATGATGGCGTTAGACTGGTGGGTGGGTGTACAGTCGTAGGTGTACAGGGAGTACAGAAGAGGACTCAGTACACAGCCTTGAGGGGAGCCAGTGCTTAGTGTAATGGAGGAAGAGAGGTGGGGACCAAGTCTAACAGTCTGTGGTCGGTTGGTCAAGAAGTCCTTTATCCAGCAGCAGATTGAAGAGGATAGTCCAAGGTGGGAGAGTTTGTCAGTCAGAATGTCCGGTTTTATGGTATTGAAGGCTGAGCTATAGTCAATGAAGAGCATCCTCACGTAGTTCCCAGGGTGTTCCAGGTGGCTCAGTGCTGTATGAAGAGCAATGGCAATAGCATCATCAGTGGACCTGTTTGCTCTATAAGCAAACTGGTGAGGGTCCATTGAGGGAGAGATTGTATTCCTGATATGGCGGGCTACCAACTTTTCAAAGCACTTCATGATCACAGGCGTGAGGGCAACAGGCCTATAATCATTCATGCTGCCAATGGTTGGCTTTTTGGGGACAGGGATGATGGTGGCAGATTTCAGACAAGATGGAATGATGGATAGTTGCAGGGAACAATTGAAAATATTTGTGAAGACTCCAGCCAGCTGGTCAGCACAGGCTTTGAGCACCTTCCCAGGTACTCCGTCTGGGCCAGCAGCCTTCCTGGTGTTCACAGACCGCATTACCAGTCTCACTTCCTGTTCCCGGAACGTCAGTGTATTGCTGCAGGGTGGTGGTGGGGGTGTTGAGACTGGGTCTGATTGAAATTGACACTAGATGGCAGCAGCCGATCAGGCAACCAAAAAAACGGCGACAAAAAAGACCGGCGACCCAAAATACGACGACCAAACTTCCGGGCGACCTAAAGACCGCGACCAAAAGACCGGTGACCAAAAGACCGGCGACCAATCGACCGCACACGCCCTCAGCCCAGGAGACAGCCGACTTACTGGTGCAGCATGTGTTCCGTCTGCATGGAATTCCCTCCGACATTGTCTCAGACCGGGGTCCCCAATTCCCCTCCCATGTCTGGTCCGCATTCAGCTCAGCTCTGAATATTCCGATGGGCAACCAGCTGCCAGTCACCCTAAAACAGGGGTCCCCAAACCGGTCTTCAAGGGCCGGTGTGGGTGCAGGTTTTTGTTCCAACCGGTCTAGCACAAACAGTTTGACCAATGAGATTTCAGTAGAAAACAAGAAGCACCTGACTCAGACTGCAATCCACTGATTGCACTTGTAGGACACCAGATAGGTGAAAAGGTGTCCTCTTTATGGGTTGGAATGAAAACCCGCACCCACTGTGGCCCTTTGTGGAATAGTTTGGAGACCACTGCCCTAAAACCCAGTGGCGGTTGGTGCATTTTCTCGTAGCGCCTTCAACGTATCAATCCAACCCTCAAAAACTATTTTATGGTTATAAAACCTCTACTGCAGCTAGAGCTGCGACACATAAAAAATAATCAATAAATCAATGCACAAAAATGGGGTAAAATCCACTTCCTAGCAGCATTTCATGATTAAATACAAATACTGGAGCTTTTCACACATTAAAACCAGGCCAGGGGGGCAATTTTCCCGGGAAAAGACAGCGATAAACGTCAATGGCGTACGGGCAAACATTGCCCGAAAATGGGGTAAAATCCAGCCGAAAACAGCATTTATTGATTAAATACAAATACTGGAGCTTTTTAGACATCAGAACCGGCCCGGAGTATCATTTCCCCGGTAAAAAGACAGCAATGAATGTCGATACGTCCATACGTGAAATGACAAAAAATGCACTAAAATTAGGTCAAATCCACTTCCTAGCAGCATTTATTGACTGAATACAAATACTGGAGCTTTTGAGACATTACAACCAGGCCAGGGGGGTGATTTCCTCGGGAAAAGACAGCGATGGGCGTCAATGGTGAAATGGCAAAAATTAAACTGGGATAAAATCCACATCCTAGCAGCATTTAGTGATTAAATACAAACACTGGAGCTTTTCAGATATGAGAACCGGGCCCACAATTGAAATATTATTTAGGAATATAGCCATAAGTTACTCACCAAAAATCCTTTTTAACTGTACACAATATCCATCCTCCTTTCTTTCTTCCTTCTTTCCTATCGCCATCAAAGCTAATGATGAAAGTCGAGCCTGTCCTGTCATATTTCCGGCATAGTCCGTTTTGAAAATGGCTTTAAATCAACACAACAATATACTATTTGCTTGTGGAGCTAAGTTAGCGCACTGAAAGTGCCGCACACACCATTTTCCCGGCTGTAACAGGCTTGCTAGCTTCGGAGTTGACCGCCCTTTCTTAATGATGTCCATTTTTTTCTGGAAAAGTCCGTCTGGAAAATAGTTTTGTGAGAGAAATCTGCAACAGAATCCATTTGTTTTTGCCACTGTCGGCCATTGTGGGTGGAGTTTGCGATCTCTGGCTGCTTTGGCCCGCTTACTAGCCAATCATAGTTGCTGAAAGCAATGACATGTCCCAGCCAGCAAAATGCCCACGCCTATGAAAAATCATTGTGGGGTTGCCAATTCGAAATCTGATTGGTTAAAAGCAACAGTCTTGTTTAATGCAGCAGACCCCGCAGAACTGATTTTGAAGGCTTTGAGGCAGATCTGATCTGGCAACAAATAATGGCTGAAATGTGATTGGTTAAATGCTTGAATATGAAAACACATCTGGAAGCAGTGCAACCAGGGGGGAAAGCAATGAAATGAAGCTAACAGACCATTTGGAATAATAAGTATTGATGGACAAAATATAATATGATTCAGATATTTCTTAGGCCAGCAGAGAAGGCCTTGAAGGCCCTGACGGCCCGCCACTGCTAAAACCTCTTCCAACCTGTCCCCTTTAGCAAAAGCAATGTCAGTAGAAAATATTGGTTTGTCTTTCACTGCTTTTGTAACAAGATAGATTGCATCTCATTTTTACATGCAGTACTCAGGTCTTGCTTCGTCATAACTTCCAATACACATTCAGATGTTATCTGTGCCGGAATCACATGTAAAAGAGGTCTCGGCCCATATACATGTTATGCAACTAAAATTTGCAGTTTTCACTGCACCTTCCATTAACAATAACCAGTTATTTCCCGTTTATGAAATGCCTGTTACAGCCAAAAACGTATCATCCATAGTTGTTTTGGATTTCCCTTAACGACAGTAGTATCGGTTTTCCCAACATATTGAGTTCTATCATACAGATTCATCGCTTCAATAAATTCAGTTATTCTTGTTGAAACGCACATGTAGATAGTAAAGTAAGGATCTGTTCCCGAAACCCATACAATCAGAGTAAATTTCACACATGGATCTCTTCCACATGATAATTTGTAGTTTGAAAATCAATTTGTATCCACATCACTGTATGAGTCATCTCTATCAATTGTCTAATTTTGTCTGCACAAATTGATGGAGTCCGAGATTTCCAATTTGAACCTGTCTCAGCCACCAGGCTTGACCAGTCTCTGTCTAGAACAGTCAAATAACCACACATAATCTCTATCATAATCTGATGCTTTTGTTGGTTTTATAGGACTGTTAGTATTATTAGTTTTACATGATTATATATTTACTTGCAATGAAGAATATGCTTTGCCTTACTATTAAACTTAGTTTCATATTATTATTATATGGTTGCTTGCAACGAAGTAAATGCTTTGCTCCTGAGAACCTTAATTAGATTAAACACCAATAGGCCTTGGACTGCCTGGAGTGGACTAAACAAAGAAGATTCAAAACACCTTGAGCTGCAGATGACTTTCAAACCTTCATTTGTTTTGACTATATTGACGTCTCACTTCTGTTTCCCACCCCTCCGTTGAGAGTTGAGACGTCCATTGTAACTAGGGTCTTTGAAGTTAATAAACAAGGAAAGAGGTGTGTGGGGCCAGAACAGAGCGGGGACTCGGCATGACCAGTTCTGTTCTCCTTGCAAGAAGAAATCCAGAAGATTGTCTTTTCTCTTTATTTGTGCGTGCATTTGGGAATGCCTATATTTGGGAATGCCTATTGGTGAACCTATCAAGAACCCACAGCAGTAGAAGTTTCCAAGTACTACATTCTTTCCCAAGGGCTAGTAAATTGGATTGGATTGGATAACTTTGTTCATACCGTATTCGGGAAATTTCATTGTCACAGTAGCGAGAGGGTGAGAATGCAGATACAGGAAAGGCATTTTAGACATAAATAGATAGGTAATAACTAAGTTAATTAATAAATGAATGAATAAATACAGACGCTCCCCTACTTACGAACGCAATTGGTTCCGAGCGATTGTTCATAAGTTGAATTTGTTTGTAAGTTGATTCAGTGCTATATTTTGTATTATAATTTATGTTTAAGGCCGATATAAGTATATTGAAGGTTTATATAAGTGCATTTGTATGTTTAAGGCTTGTATAAGTAACACACATTGGTTTGTACTGGAAAAAAAACATTTAATAAAATGGAGAGAATATGTACAGTAGTGTAGAGAGAGAGAGAGATTTATGTATTAGAAACTGGCCAAAAGAAGCGACCTAATGACGATTGCACAGTTTTCTTCTTTTTTTCATCATAAATGATGCGGTAGCACTGTATGGCATCATTCAATTGATTTTCAAACTTTGTGCAACGTTCAATATTTGGGTCCTGCTGCTCGATCTTTCTGTTTATAAATGGTGTTGAATGTGCAACGCTCACCACTCTCACGCGCATCAAGCTTCGTTATTATTGCCACTCGTTTCAAATGAAATGGCTTGCCTCTTCCTTGCAACTCCCTCAATAGAAGCCTTTAGCTTTTTACCAACCATATTCAATATTGGATGCATGAGATATTTAATGATACAAATGATAAAGGTTCTTTGCACACTGGAGATACATTCACGCACTTCCGCATTGCAACGAAGAAGAAGGTAGATGCTGGGTGAGCTGAGCTCTCACAGCGCCAGGCGTCGGTATTAGCGGCGGAAAGAAGTACTACTCCGAAAAAGGCGCGAAATACAAAATTGGACTTGCGAACATTTTTGGACTTAAACGCAATTTGCAGACATGTTCGTATGTACCGTTGTTCGTAAGTTGAATGTTCGTAAGTAGGGGAGCGTCTGTACATAAATAAATATATAAATAAATAAGCGTGTTGCTGAAAGTAGTAACATTAGGTGGCAGACAGATCATTGACTAAGTACTCATTGCCTTTGGAATGTCATCTCTTATGCATGCTGAGAAGTCATTTCTCGTAGGCAATGTGATTTCATTTGATAGTCTCCCTCGTCTTAGTCTTACTCATCGTGTTGATCGTTTCAAACTGTTGTAAGAAGGCTGAGTCTCCCCCAAAACGCTTTTTGTTTTTTTCCAATGAAGTGTGACCAGAAATACCACCTGAATAGAAATATTATCACTATACCCAATGACACCACCCAACAAGCTATGGAACTTTTCAGCCATGCTGGTGTAGCCATTTTTAGACAGTGATTTTGATCTTAGTCCCCTCTTAATTTTTTCTATAGACGTTTTCTTGTCCTGAAGCATTTCATTTGAGATGACCTTTTTACAATGTGAAAGATGTATCCAAGTCCCTCTTTCTGTTATTTTCATGGCTGTTGGTTTGGTAAGCAGCACTTGGTAAGGACCTTCCCACTTGGGGTCGTGCCAGTGTTTCTTTTTTATGCTTTGGATAAGCATCCAGTCGCCTGGCACCACCACTGGTTGGTCTGGTTCCTGTTGAGAAACACATTCTCCTTCTTGTAACTTTAATTCACACCTTTTCTCTAACGTTTTTCTCATGTAATCTGGTAAATTTGCTTCATCATCCAATTCCCATTGTGTAGTGAATAATGGTAATTTGTATGGTCTTCCAAACACATTTCAGAAGGTGTCAACCCAGTTGTACTTCATATATTAATATATGTAATTTCACTAGATCAGTGGTCCAAGGCCTTTTTGTTTCTTCTACGTATTTTTTTTGTCTATTCTTTATTGTTGCATTCATCCGTTCTACCAATCCCGCTGATTGAAGATGATAGGAACAACAATTTCGTAAGGAGCCTTGAAACATCTATCCAATTCAATTATCTTGTTTACAAAATGAGTTATCGCTATATATTGTTACCAGAATACAGTGGTGGACCGTCAGGGCCTGCAAGGCCTTCTCTCCTGGCCTAAAAAAATATCTGAATCACAGACCGATGTTAATTATGTTTTGCCTATGAATACTTATTAAATAATTCCAACTTGTCAGTCGGCTTCCTTTCATTGCTTTTCCCCTGGTTGCGCTGCGTCCAGATGTGTGTTTTCATATTGAAGCATTTAACCAATCAGATTTCAGCCATTATTTGTTGCCAGGGTCAGAAATCTGCCTCAAGGCCTTCACAATCAGTTCTGCAGGCTCTGCTGCATTAAACAAGCGTCGATAAGACTGTTGCTTTAACCAATCAGAATTTGATTTGGTGGCGCCAAGGCCTTCTCGCAGGCGTAGGGATACGTTATTGCCTTCTCGCAGGCGTAGGGATACGTCATCGCTTTCACCTTCTATGATTGGCTAGTGATAGAGTGGACTAGCCAGAGCTACCAAACTGTATCTGGAGCGAGCTGCACAAGCAAATATATTGTTGTATTGATTTAATAGCGGTTTTGTCAACCCGCAATTGCTGAAGGAGGAGAAGAAATTGATTTGTTTGCAGATTTACTGTCAAAGCCATTTTCAAGACAGACTTTTCAAGAAAAAAAAGATGGACATCATTAAGAAAGGTCGGACTAATCCAAAGCAAGCAAGCCTGTCACAACCGGGAACGAACATTTTCAGCACTAAATCGAATAAAAACATATTCCAGAAATACGACAGGACAGGCTCGACTTTCAGCATTAGCTTCGATGGCGATAGAAAAAAAGGAGGATGGATTTTGGTGAGTAAAATATGGCTAAATTCCTAAATAATATTTCAATTGTATGAGGTTATTATTGATGCTTTTTTATGTGTCGCAGCTGTAGCTGCAGTAGAGGTTTTATAGCCATGAAATAGTTTTTGAGAGTTGGATTGATACAGAAAGCTGAAGGCGTCATTAGGAAATTCACGGACCGCCGCTGCCGGAATACCATACCTTGGAATAATGTCTTTACACAATGCTTTGGCTATGGTTAATGCATCGGGTTGCCTTCAACCCATTTTGAAAAAGCATCCATGATAACTAAACAATTTTTTTTCCTCCACTCTAATTTTAATCAATAAAATCCATATGGATTCTTTGAAATGGATATGTTGATTTAGGGAAATTGTCTGTTAGCTTCCTTTAATTGCTTTCCCCCCTGATTGCACTGCTTCCAGATGTGTGTTTTCATATTGAAGCATTTAACCAATCACATTTCAGCCATTATTTGTTGCCAGGGTCAGATATCTGCCTCAAGGCCTTCACAATCAGTTCTGCAGGCTCTGCTGCATTAAACAAGCCTCGATAAGACTGTTGCTTTAACCAATCAGAATTTGATTTGGTGACGCCAAGGCCTTCTCGCAGGCGTAGGGATACGTCATCGCTTTCACCAACTATGATTGGCTAGTGATAGAGTGGACTAGCCAGAGCTACCAAACTGTATCTGGAGCGAGCTGCACAAGCAAATATATTGTTGTATTGATTTAATAGCGGTTTTGTCAACCCGCAATGGCTGAAGGAGGAGAAGAAATGGATTTGTTTGCAGATTTACTGTCAAAGCCATTTTCAAGACGCACTTTTCAAGAAAAAAAGCTGAACATCGTTAAGAAAGGTCGGACGACCCCAAAGCAAGCAAGCCTGTCACAACTGGGAATAAACAGTTTCAGCCCTAAATCGAATAAAAATGTATGCCAGAAATACAACAGGATAGGCTCGACTTTCAGCATAAGCTTCGATGGCGATAGAAAAGAAGGAGGAAAGAAAGGAGGATGGATATTGTGTACATGTAAAAAGTATTTTTGGTGAGTAAAATATGGCGTCGCTAGGAAATATATATATATATATATATATATATATATATATATATATATATATACATATATATATATATATATATATATATATATATATATATATATATATATACAGTTATTTCTACAACTCAGATTTTACTTTATCCTCCTTAGGGTCACGGGGGGTGCTGGAGCCTATGCCAGCTGTCTCCAGGACACAGGCGAGGGACACCCTGAATCGGTGGGCAGCTGATCGCAGGGCACAAGGAGACGGACAACTATGCACTCTCACACCCAGACCTACGGGTAATTTAGAGTGTCCAATCAGCCTACCATGCATGTTTTTTGAATGTGGAAGGAAGCCGGAGTATATGGAGGAAACACACACAGGCCCGTGGAGAACATACAAACTCCACATAGAGGGACTTGACCTGGATTTGAACCCAGGACCCCAGAGCTGTGAGACTGACACGCTAACCACTCGCGCCACTGGGCCGCCTGGGACCACATCCTTATTTTACTATTTCCATGTGTTTTTCAACCAGAATAACTGAATGTATTGAAGCAATTGTCATCTGAATGTGTATTGGAAATTATGACAAAGCAAGACCTGAGTACTGCATGTAAAAATGGGAAGAAACAGTGTAAATTTACCTCCCATATGGCTGTTTACAAAAAATGAAATTAAAAAAAAGTTGGATGAACTTAGCCCATTTTAACCCATGATGACATCCCGTATTCGGGAAATTTCTTGGTTGCAGTAGCAAGACAGACACAAGACACACAAGACATTGTAGACCTAGGTAAGAAACTGGATTCACACACAGGAAGTCCACAAGGTGGGGACCTTCTGTAGACTGAGACTTCAGTTACCACACAGTCCCTCAGTAGTCCGGAGGTTTTAAAGATCATATTCCTTGCCTAGATCCTCCTAAGGTGTACTATCACCTAATCAACAGCAGCAGCGGAGAGGCCGGTGGGGGGCTTCAAAGCACCGGCAGTTCCTCCATCTGACCGGGGAGAGATCTCACCCTCCCATAACAATGATGGAATGCTCGGTCTGGAGCATTGCCTCTTCACCCGGCACTATCGTCCACTGCTTACAGTTGATCCTGCATGCATGACAGCGGGGGCACAGCTGAACGGCTCCAAAGACGTCTAGGACTATTACAAAGAAACTGAGCCACGCGACGGGTGGGGCCGAGTCGCTAAGGCCGCAGAACAACAAAGCAAAGTATATGGGAAATCATTAAGAAATACCAAAATGCGATAATAAAAGACAGAAAAGCAGCAAAAACACAAAACGAGCAAGAGCGGACAGAGCTACCGCTACCGGCTGCCACTTGAGCGGCGCCATCTTGGTTGCAGTAGCAAAAACGGACACAAGAAAAATACGTTGTAGAGTTGGATAAAACTGGAACCACGCACAGGAAGTCTTCCACAAGATGGGGAACTTCTGCAGACTGCGACCGAGGTTGAAAAAATGTCTTCCAAGCTTATCCGCACAGTCCCTCAGTAGTCTGGAGCTGAAGAATCAACAGTAGCAGAGTATAACCACTCGACTCCATTTCCGGCCTGGTAAGCACCGACAGCTCTTCCATCTTATCAGGGAGGGATCTCACTTTCCGCATAATAATAGATGGAATGGTTGGTCTGAAGCGCCGCTTCTCCTGGCACTTTTGTACAGCTCCGGATTTCCAGCGGCATTGAGGTGTTGCTCCTTCTGCTGCGTATTTTTCACAGTTAATCCCATGTGTATGACAGCGTAGGCATGGCTGAATGGTTCCTAAAAAGAAGTAGCAGAAAGAAGCCAGGCTAACAGAACAAAGAAAGTTGTAAAAACATTAAAGTAAAAAGTATCAAGTACAAAATAAAGTAAAAAGGAATGTATTAGGAAATATTAAAATGTAATAAAAAAAATAGAAAGGCTGTAAAACACGAAAAACAAATAAGAGTGGACAGAGCCGCTGCCACTGGCTGCTGCCTAACGGCGCCATCTTGGAAAAAAAGAGAAGTGGATCGGTTCTGTGTTGTCCTGCATCTCATAATCGCTCATTTTGGCCATGTTATTGTCCTTTTGCGTTCATGCTCCTCATCATCCTCTTCTTCTCCTGAGCATTGGTGTGGAACTAGCGTTCATGTCGCAACAGTACCCTGTTCTCTGTGGTGGTCGGGTGGGGTAATTGCAGTTTAAAATTTCTATCGAAAGATTTTATTGTTCTTGTTGAGAAAAAATATTTCACGATAATTATTATTATCGTTTTATCGCCCACCTCTAAGTTGGATTGGATTGGATAACTTTATTCATCCCGTATTCGGGAAATGTCATTGTGACAGTAGCAAGAAAAGGCATAGTTATAAGTTAGACAGTACAGTCGCAAAGGCCGCAGAACAACAAAGCAAAAGCACAAAGCTAATCAAAGTCAATGGGATCATTAAGAATCACCAAATCAAATCATTAAGACAGAAAAGCAGTATAAACACAAAACGAGCAAGAGTGGACGGAGCTACTGACACCGGCTGCCACTTGAACGGCGCCATCTTGGTTGCGGTAGCTAAAACGGATACAGACTCAAAAAGATGTTGTAAAGTCGGACAAAAACTGGAACCACATACAGGAAGTCTTCCACGAGATGGGGAACTTCTGCAGACTGTGACCGATGTAGAGAATATGCAGAGTCACTTTTCCAAGCTTATCCGTACAGTTCCTCAGTAGTCTGGAGCTGAAGACAACAGTAGCAGAGTGGAGCCCCTCGACTCCGTTGCTGGTAAGCGCCGACAGCTCTTCCATCTTATCCCACAATGGAATGGTTGGTCAGAAGCATTGCCTCTTCTCCCAGCACTTTTGTCCAGCTCCGAAACTCCGGCGGCACCGAGGTGTTGCTCCTTCTGCTGCGTATTGTAACAGCAAGTCCCATGTGTGTGAAGAAGTAGCCAAAAGAAGCCAGACTAACAGAACAAGGAAAGTTGTAAAAACATTAAAGTAAAAAGTATAAAGTACAAAGTAAAGTAAAAAGGAATGTATTAAGAAATATTAAAATGTAAATTAAAAAAAGATAGAAGGGCTGTAAAACACGAGTGTACAGAGCTACTGCCACTGGCTCCCGCGTGAACGGCGCCATCTTGCGCAACTTATCGGTTGAATAGTTCTTCTATTTTGTTCAAGAAAGCATTTTCATGAAAGCCACATGAATATTATGAAAAATGTATACTGCAAGGTGTTTTATCCACATTTGGGTCTGGGGGCACATCGAAAACAGCCTATTTGTATGGCTGATGCAACTGAAAACTTAGCTTTACCATTGGTGATCAAGACACGGATGATTGAACAAACACAATTTTCTTTTATTAGAGAGTGAGTGGCAGAGTGAGTGGGAAAACTGGAGCATATAAGACAATTGTATGAGACAGGTCAACTGCATGTGAGATCTGTTATTAAATATTAATTCAATGTAACTCTGTGGTTCAAAGACTGAATGAGAGAAGATGGATTATAAAATAAATCAATTGTGACAATATTTTTTTCTTAATTTTGAGTCAGAAAGAGCTTGGCTTTCAACATAATGGTAGAACATTACAGATCCACTATTGATGCTAGGCTGCAAATGATGATTATTTGATATGAATTTCAATCGATATTTTTTAACTCAGCCGCCTCGTGGTGTAGAGGTTCACTCGCCTGACTTCGGTGTGGGCAGGCGCGGACTCAATTCCTGCTGGTGGGGGTATGATTGGGAGTGCGGATGGTCGCTTGTCTCTCTGTGTGCCCTGGGGAGTGTGGAAGATGAAATAAAAAAAATGATACTTTGAAATATTGCTTAGCCATTTTTTCCCCTCAAGCAAGTATTTCATAAAGTGCCTCAACATGCATTTTAAGCATTGGGGTCAAGGGTTTGATCTCACTGTGTGGAGTTTTCATGTTTGCTTGTGTTAGGATTATTAGTTTTACATTATTATATATTTGCTTGCAATGAAGAATGCTTTGCTTTACTATTAAACTTAGTTTCATATTATTATTATTATATGGTTGCTTGCAACGAAGTAAATGCTTTGCTCCTGAGAACTTTAGGTAGACTAAACACCAAAACGCCTTGGACCTTGGACTGCTTGGAGTGAACTAAACAAAGAAGATTCAAAACACCTTGAGCTGCACATAACTTTCAAACCTTCATTTGTTTTGACTATATTGACGTCTCACTTCTGTTTCCCACCCCACCCTTGAGAGTTGAGAAGTCCATTGTAACTAGGGTCCTTGAAGTTAATAAACAAGAAAAGAAGCGTGTGACGCCAGAACGAAGCTGGGACTTGGCCTCACCGGTTCGCTTCTCCTTGCAAGAAGAAATCCAGAAGATTGTCTTTTCTCTTTATTTGTGGTGCATTTGGGAATGCCTACTGGTGAACCTATCAGCTTGCGTGGGTTTTCTCTGGATACTGTGGTTTCTCCCACATCCCAAAAACATGCAGGATAGGCTGGTTGGACACTGTAAATTACCCCTAGATATCTGTGTGAGTGAATGGTTGTCTGTCTTCTTGTGCCATGCTGTTGGCTGGCAACCAATTCAGGGTGCCCCCTGCCTGCTGCCCATAGTTGGTTTGGATAGGCTACAGAACCCCCGTGACCCTTGTGAGGATAAATGGTATGGAAATTTGATATGAAACTTGATCTGGTAAACACCTTCATGGTGCCCCCAAGCACGATTACTACGTGCCCCCAAGCACGATTACTACGCGCCCCCAAGCACGATTACTACGTGCCCCCAAGCACGATTACTACGTGCCCACCACCTTAGTAGAAGATACCTTGGAATTGATCAACAAAATGACCTGTATCCAGCGTAACTTAAAGAAACACATCTTTCTGACGTTTTAATGAAAAACAATATACCATATTTTCCGCACTATAAGGCGCACCTAAAAGTCTTCAATTTTTTCAAAAGCTGACCATGCACTTTATAATCCGGTGCGCCTTATATATGGACCAATATTGATCCGCAACAGGTCTCGCAACTACATTAAGCAGCCGGCAACTCCATTTTCCCCCGTGCGCGGTGCATTCTGGGATATATAGTTCTTTTGTCAATCCACCCGGTGTGACAGCGAGCACACTGTCATTCCGGGTGGATTGACAAAAGAACTCCAGCCGCTAGATTGGTGTCGACAGAGCATTCAAAGCTAGACTGCGAACTATATATTATACATGGATCAATATTGAGCCGCAACAGGTCTAGAAACTATGGCATTGTACTTTGTGCTTTTTGCTTTTGCTTTGTTGTTCTGCGGCCTTTGACTGTACTGTCTAACTTATAACTATGCCTTTTCTTGCTACTGTCACAATGAAATTTCCCGAATACGGGATGAATAAAGTTATCCAATCCAATCCAAGCAGCCGCCGAGTCCATTTCCCCCATAGAAGACAGCGCCGGACACATAAGCCACTATCTGCCAGTGAATCATAAATGCCTGGGCTGATGTATCAGTTCCAACTTTGGTTCGAGCTTTCAGGAAGGCAGGAATTGTAACTCAGCTGCCAGACAACCAAAGCGACACGGACTCGATTAATGACGACTTTGATGAGACGAAGAATTCGAGGGATTCATAGATGAGGAATGAAAAGTGAGCTTTACGTGTTTCTTTTGTGTTTATAGTTGATCAAGGTTGGTCACATTGCGAATATGGACGTCAACAGCTGAATGCAGTGGTGTTCCGTGCATTTTCTTGTAGCGCCTTCAATGGGTAAAATCCACTTCCTAGCAGCATTTAATGATTGAATACAAATACTGGAGCTTTTCAGACATTACAACCGGGCCGGGGGTGATTTTGAAAAGACAGCGATGAACGTCAATGGCGTACCGGCAAACATTGCCCGAAAATGGGGTAAAATCCAGCCGAAAACAGCATTTATTGATTAAATACAAATACTGGAGCTTTTTAGACATCAGAACCAGGCCCGCAGTATCATTTCCCCAGGAAAAAGACAGCGATGAATGTCGATACGTCCATATACAGTTGTGGTCAAAAGTTTACATACCCTTGTGAAGAACATAATGTCATGGCTCTCTTGAGTTTCCAGTTATTTCTACAACTCTGATTTTTCTCTGATAGAGTGATTAGAACCGATACTTCTTTGTCACAAAAAATATTCATGAACTTTGGTTCTTTTATGACTTTATTATGGGTGAACAGAAAAAAGTGATCATATCTGCTGGGTCAAAAATATACATACAGCAGCGCTAATATTTGGTAAAATGTCCCTTGGCCATTTTCACTTCAATTAGGTGCTTTTGGTAGCTATCCACAAGCTTCTGGTTGAATCTTTGACCACTCCTCTTGACAGAATTGGTGCAGTTCAGTTAAATTTGATGGCTTTCTGACATGGACTTGTTTCTTCAGCATTGTCCACAAGTTCTCAATGGGGTTTAAGTCAGGACTTTGGGAAGGCCATTCGAAAACCTTAATTCTAGCCTGATTTAGCCATTCAATTACCACATTTGATGTGTGTTTGGGGTCATTGTCCTGTTGGAACACCCAACTGTGCCCAAGACCCAATCTTCTGGCTGATGACTTTAGGTTATCTTGAAGAATTTGAAGGTAATCCTCCTTCTTCATTATCCCATTTACTCTCTGTAAAGCACCAGTTCCATTGGCAGCAAAACAGCCCCACAGCACAATACTACCACCACCGTGCTTGACTGTAGGCATGGTGTACTTGGGGTTAAAGGCCTCACCTTTTCTCCTCCAAACATATTGCTGGGCAAACAGCTCGATTTTTGTTCCGTCTGACCACAGAACTTTCCTCCAGAAGGTCTTATCTTTGTCCATGTGATCAGAAGCAAACTTCAGTCGAGCCTTAAGGTGCCGCTTTTGGAGCAAGGGCTTCCTTCTTTCACGGCAGCCTCTCAGTCAATGGAGATGCAAAACACGCTTGACTGTGGACATTGACACCTGTGTTCCAGCAGCTTCTAATTCTTGGCAGATCTACTTTTTGGTGATTCTCGGTTGAATCTTCACCCTCCTGACCAATTTTTTCTCAGCAGCAGGTGATAGCTTGCGATTTCTTCCTGATCGTGGCAGTGACAAAACAGTGCCATGCACTTTATACTTACAAACAATTTTTGCACTGTTGCTCTTGGGACCTGTAGCTGCTTTGAAATTGCTCCAAGTGACTTTCCTGACTTGTTCAAGTCAAGGATTCGCTTTTTCAGATCCATGCTGAGCTCCTTTGACTTTCCCATTGTAGCGTTTGTGGGCGTTTTCATCTAATGAGCCCTATTTAAATGGCCTCAGAGAAGTCACCAGCTGTAGTCACTCATAATCACTCACAAGAACTTAAGAGGCCATGCTATGAAGCTCATTTCACTGACACAACTTTCTAAGTCACCAAAATTGCTAATTCGTGTTGCTGTATGTATATTTTTGTCCCAGCAGATTTGATCACTTTTTGTGTTAACCCATAGTAAAGTCATAAAAGAACCAAACTTCATGAATGTTTTTAGTGACAAAGAAGTATCTGTTCCAATGACTCTATCAGAGAAAAATCTGAGTTGTAGAAATAGGTATTCTTAGAAATAACTGGAAACTCAAGAGAGCCATGACATTATGTTCCTCACAAGTGTATGTAAACTTTTGACCACAACTGTACGTCCATACGCGAAACGGCAAAAATTGCACTAAAATTAGGTAAAATCCACTTCCTAGCAGCATTTATTGATTAAATACAAATACTGGAGCTTTTCAGACATTACAACCGGGCCAGGGGGGTGATTTCCCCGGGAAAAGACAGCGATGGACGTCAATGGCGAAACGGCAAAAATTGCACTAAAATGGGGTAAAATCCACTTCCTAGCAGAATTTAGTGACTAAATACAAACACTGGAGCTTAAATACAAACACTGGAGCTTTTCAGATATCAGAACTTGGCCCACAATTGATTATTATTTAGGAATATAGCCATGTTTTACTCTCCAAAAATCATTTTTAACTGTACACAATATTCATCCTCCTTTCTTCCTTCTTTTATATCGCCATCGAAGCTAATGCTGAAAGTCGAGGCTGTCCTGTCGTATTTCTGGCATAATCTGTCTTGAAAATGGCTTTAAATCAACACAACAATATATTTGCTTGTGCAGCTCGCTCCAAATACAGTTTGGTACCTCTGGCTAATCACGAGCCAATCATAGTTGGTGAAAGTGATGACGTATCCCTACGCCTGCGACAAGGCAATGACGTATCCCTACGCCTGCGACAATGCATTGTGGTGTTGCCAACTTGAAATCGGATTGGTTAAAGCAACAGTCTTATCAACGCTAGTTTAATGCAGCAGAGCCCGCAGAACTGATTATGAAGGCCTGAAGCAGGTTTCTGACCCTGGCAACAAATAATGGCTGAAATGTGATTGGTTAAATTCTTCAATAGGAAAACACACATCTGGAAGCAGTGCAACCAGGGGGAAAATCAATGAAAGGAAGCTAGCAGACAATTTGGAATTATTTAATAAGTATTGATGGACAAAATATAATATATGATTCAGATATTTCTTAGGCCAGCAGAGAAGGCCTTGAAGGCCCTGACGGCCCGCCACTGGCTGAATGTTATAGTGCCTCATTATGTACGTGAGAGCACGCACATTTCACCCGCGTGAACAACATTGGGTTATTATTTGAGTTATTCATGTTATTGTTATTACTTTGCACTATTATGAGCGTTACTATATTGTGATTGCACTAACATTTAATGTACCGTAACAGCATTAGAATGTTTTTTACGTTTACTGAATGGAGGAAAAGTTCCCCTCCACTATGTGGTATAAATGTTGCACTTACATGTTATATCTTGTTATTGTTAAAAGATAAACCGTGTCATCAAAATACTAATACTTTACCTGGGAGAAAATAATAAAACAATTGTTTATTAATTTTGGGAGTGAATGGACTTTCTTTTGATTTTGATTTGATTTATTTCATAAGGGACAGCACATATTCATGAACATACATATGTAAATATGTAAGATTGCAGCCAAGGGCTAATTTCCATCTATAGTCCATCGTGTAAATTGAAGACAAACGATGACATATACCACACACACACACTGAAACACACACAGACAGACACTTGGCAAAGTTTTCGACAGTTCTCACCCAATTTCACCGCTTGTTCTTCTATTTGCTCCGACAGCCATTCCACTTTAGAAGAACTGCATTTCTTTTTTACTTTGACTCATTTGGCCATGATAAAGGCTTGGCAGCAGCTCCACCGAGTTGTTGGCTATATGCTAACCTGCGAAATGAACTCATGCCGCGGAAGTAAACACACGCGACGTGCCCGAACCGCATCATATCATTGGCTGGACACAGTGTTTGTCAGTTTTTGATTTTGTGCGCTGCATATGTTTGCTGTGCGCAGAGAACGCGAGAGTAGTGCGCAATTGCGCACGCGCACAGCTTAGAGGGAACATTGCTTATAATGCAGTGCGCCATATAGTGTGGAAAATACGGTATGTCGTTTAGGCACAGTGCCTTTTCCTTCTTTTTTTTAAATAATAATGACTGGGTTATATCCAAGTATCCAACCAGCGTGTTTTCAGTGGAAGCTCTCGATCATGCAAGCGATGCACTCACGACAAGGTTGGCTCCTTGAAAATTAAATATTTGAGCAAAAAAGTTTGAGCACCCTTACACTAGACCAGGGGTGGCAAATAAGTTTGACAAGTGCTAAAAATTTCAACTGTGAGAATCAAAAAGCCTCATCACGCAATGACCTGCCAAAACAGGCACACAGACACACACAAAAACACACAATTAAAACCATATGTATTCACCATAACACTTTCTTCCCCTGACAAAACACCAATGTGTTCATTCCAAGGTTGCTGTGGCAAAGATCCGCATGCGGCTCGAGAGCCACATGTTTGTTACTCCTGTACTTCTGTGTCAGGGCAGGTCATATTCACAGATTTTTCATATGACTTGTCGATTTTCTCGGTTCCTACACTTAATATGAATTGTTTTATTTTATTTTTTAAATAACATTTACTTCAGTTCGGTCTAGTTTTTGTAATTGTTTTAATTCAGAGATCGTTATTTCAGGTGGGTAAAAACCAAAGTTTTTTTTAAATCTGAGATTTAGCCGAGTTATCAGTGGACAAACGAGAGGAGTTACTGCTTTAAAATTTCCTCCTGCTATTAACGCCGCCGAATCCGACTTTTCTCATCTAGCTGTTTACATACATGATAGCTAGATTTTGTGTCTACAAATTCCTGTCGCGCATGTACGTGCACGCGCTAGTCAATCGCAAGGCTCCATTTCAAGAGACGCGATCACATTAACCAATCAGAAACAAGAATGTGGTGACTATTTGGGATCTGTACCCAAAATGCACTACGTTACGGTATAGTTTAAACAGTCATATATTGGCAACATCTCCTCTAATACTTAGACATTGTTGTTTATATTATATATTTGATTATTTTGCTTATTTGTCTTTAAATCCCGCCTACGCAAGTCCCATTGTGTTATACCATGATAGAGATATGTATTGCTATTACACATATTAGGAATTTGAATGAGCATACTGTTAAAAGGGCTTCTACAACTACTATGTTACAAACTGTACCTTGATTAAGGTATGGTTTGCGGAATCTAAATCAAGAGATTTCGGAAGCACAATTTTTTCATTTGGGACAGCTTTCGATCTGAGTGTCAAGCATCCCTCTAACCCTGTAAAAGAATTAACTGTCATCATATCCCAACCCATGAATAATCGCTGTACGACACACGTGTAAAATGAAATATATTATGCTGAAATGTCCAACCCCCTGCTCCGCGGCACACTGGTGTACCGCTGGAATTTGCAAGAACATACATTGCAATATCCAGAGAAAAAATAATATGGATATAAAGAGGTTAAAATTGAACTGTTACATGGTTAACCAAACCAAAATATGGTGAACGATGAAATATAGATTATACTATTACAAGATTCAAATTATGAAATTGTCATTTTGTTGCTTATTTTTCTCCAACAAGAACCGGAAGTTTTTTGGTTTCTAAGGCATCAACTTTTAGCGAAGTACAGTCTTTGAGCACATTTTTTGCGTAATATTAGATTTAATTAATATTTGGCGAAAAGCCATAAAATTATGCGATTAAAAACATTACATTACTTATTTTTGCATCACTCGAACCGGAAGTTGTTCAGGGTCCGCAACTTTTGGTGACAGGTCAGTGTGATTTTTTTTATTTTTGAATGATTTTGGATGTTTATGTGATTCCTGCTGATAAAACTTTGATGACAATGACTTATTAATATAGGCGTCATAGTTTTAAATTAAAAAAATCCGATGGTGGTGTCCCTTGAGATTTTTTCAATGCAAAGTGTGCCGCAGCTCAAAAAACGTTGGGAAACACTGCTATAATGAACATGTGCGAGAAACAACCCTTACAACAAGGGTGGGCAAACCAGTCCTCGGGAGCCGCTGTTACTGCAGGATTTTGTTCCATCCGACCCGGCACAGACACTTTGATAAATGAGACTCCAATCCATTGATTTCACTTGTAGGACACCAGATTGGTGAAAGGCTGTCCATCCTCTTTATGGGTTGGAATGAAAACCTGCACCGATTCCAGCCCTTTGTGGAATAGTTTATCCACCCATGCCTTAAAAGATCATGCTGGTAATCAAAAGTATTCTTTTGTTTTATGTGCGTTTTTTTTTAAATTAAATAAAAGAAAAAGGCATTTATACTTGTGACTAATCAAGCCTTCACACAGACGAGTGGAGGTATCTTACAAAGCTAAGTAAAAATTCTCAAACTATAAATAAATATTTAATGTATTACTTAGAAAACTGTCATTATAAACTATTAACTTGAAAATTGTGGCAAACATGATATAAAGAGAAAACGATATATATTTTAGCTACTGTATTTATTCGAGTATAACGCGCAAACTTTTGTACCAAAAAACCGAAGCAAAGTCTGGGTGTGCGTTATACACGAATCCCAGTAAAACACTGCCCTCCACCGGTGAAAAAGTCCCCTCGGCAGCCATTATAATTGGAGACGTAGAACCTGTCTTTGGCCCCCACATGGGGCTTGAGCGCACGTTCTACTGGCCGGTGCTCACACTTAGAAAAAAGAACTCAAGAAGAATGGAATCAATTGTTAGGTGAATCTGATGACGATGAATCAGACTTTGATCAATGTTAAATATTATGATGACTTTAAGGATTGAAAATTGTAAATTCCATTTGAGGATTGTGTTCATTCTGGTAGTTTGTTTTACCAGATTTCCATACCATTTGTTGTGGATAAATGTTTTGTCATGGCGACACATTCAGCATTTGCCAGTTACCAGTACCAGTGCAATCCTTGATGTGAGCTGAGAAAAAGTGGGGAAAAATTTATACAATTTTTTTGTCACAAATCATGGGTGCGCTTTAGACACGTGTGCATTATATGCAAATAAATACGGTAATCTGTTCCTTAGGAACATATACCCATTCATAAAACATTTGCAATATCCCAAATAGTAACAGTCAGCTCATCAAACCTATCTATCAGAAAGCATTTCAAATAGCTTTTTAATCCAAATGTCCAACATTACCAATTTCCACCATAGTTAAGTCCAATTAAAAAAAATGAAAACTATTGCTTACATTTACAAAATGTTATGAATTCCCTCTTTGGTGACTTATAAATAAAGTTTTGTGGGGGGCAGTCTCAGAGAGATTGGCCAAACATCATGTATTATACACTCAAAACATCCAAATTTGCATACATTACATTGTTCGATTTTCTCTCAGATTCCAAATTTTCCTCTCTGTCTTTTGGGTGACAACTCAATTCACGGGAGACTAAGTTTACTAGCATGTGATCCAAAACATATACGTTATTATACAGAATATTCATCTTTTTGTTTTTCTCCAATTGATAGATTCAACCAAATGGAGCTCTGGCTGTCTCAAGTCTGAGATGGGATGTTCCAGCTCTGGCCTATGTGCCAGATATCATGTGAAGGATCCTAACATTATTCTCAAGCACCTGAGCGATGACAGTTTAATTGCCAAGACTAGCTAGCCATGGAAAATAACGCTATACTTGGAAGTTCCTTCTAAATTATAATTTCCCCACTAATATTCAAATTAACGCCCATTTTTGCCTGCTGGAAAGATATATACTGGAGATAGATGTCGAATCTTGTGTGCTTCTTTCATTAAAAGCTGTTGAAATGTCTGAACACACCCTGAGACTCTGTTTTCTTTGTGTTCCATTTATCTTCAAATCCTCCAGAAAATAAAACGAATGCGCAGCGTTGGGGGTACAACGTCAGGGCTCTACGCTTAATGTATCACTTCAAAACTTCCTTTCGGCACGTGGGAATTGTTTCACTGCGACCCCTGGATAAAAATGACTTGTGCGTCATGACTACTCGTAGACGTTTCCCGAGCGGTGGAATATTTCAGATTCTACCCTAACATAACTAAGTGACCGCCATTATGAAATATCTGATTGGTAGATATTAATTTGCCTACCGAAACAATTGCAACAAAAAAGGTTCCAGTTCTAACCTGGAAGTATAATGTATACGTACATGCAGTTATTTATTGTGTACGTGTACTAACTTTGGTGACAATTGCATGTTTGAGTTTGTCCATTTGTAAGAGCCTTTTGTACTATCATGTATTAAAAAGTTCTTAATGAAGTGTTTCTTCCAAAACATCTGTGGACTGAGATAATAAACCTAATGTTGGGGACTGTACTTTTCTGGATAGCATTTTTCCGAGACAAATAACACTGAGTTTAAGAAACAAGATCTCAAGTTGAGTTAGTGCACACATGGAAATCTGTTGTTTGATATATATAAAACTACATCCCATCTCTTGGGTCATTGTTGCAACTTCATATTTCAATTTTGTACTTTAAACTTACAGGCCTAGATTTGGTGTTAAAAAGAACTTTTGAATGCACATTTAATACCGTATATAGACTTAAAAAAACTTTTATTTGTAGTAAAAAATTTCTGCTCTATTCCACTTGAATATTAGCAAATAACACAATGTCCTTTGTTCTAAAAAAACACCCATATTTCAAAGCTTCAACAGGCTGTAACGTAAAAGTCCAGGTTTAGTAAGTAAGAGGATCTGGTATGCTTGCTATCACTTGCTCCTGTTCTAAAGAAAACTCTTCGGATTTCCACTGACAGTCAATTAGAGCATCAAATAGATCTTCACTGCTCTCGATGAATCTCTTGTTTGTTTCCAGCACATCAAGCTCTCCAGATGGATCTGTAAAACAGACACCATAACTTACTAGAACAGCAATCAATTGTTACTTGAGAAACTTATTTGACTATTAAGCAGGAGTGAAAGTGGGCCGGAACAGTTTGGAATGCCGTACTGGTTAAAGATTTTGGACCATAATGCTGCTTCGCTCTTGAAAACATGACAACAGTTGTCAAAATTCCATGTTAAATAACCTACCAGACTGCCACACACGCACATACACAAGTCTATTAAAGCACTACTGACTTGTTCTAGTGTGCTTGTGTAGTGTAATGTTTCCATTGATATCTATTTACCGTATTTTCTCGCACATAAGCCGTTTGTAACTTTAAAAAAATGATGACTGAATCAAGGGTACGACTTACATGTACACAAATTAGACTTTACATGGACGAAACGCCATAACGCAAGACAATGCGGCCGATACGTTCATTTATTTCAAAATGGAGAAAAGATAAACCGATAAAACACTAAACAAAATGACGTCTATGAATGAAATTCAAGAAAAAAAGTATCTTGCAAAAAACGTGAAAAAAACTCACTTGTGCTTGCAATTGCTCGCTCAGGGCACAGCCATCTTACCTTTTACCGGTAGTTAAATATCCTTTGACTGTTCAGACGCGAGTAGCCTTGATACATGTGTTCGTAGTCTTTACCATGTCAGCACATCCCAATAGTTGTTAAGGCTGAGCCAAGGTCTTTTGGTCGATTATTAAAATATCAGCCTTGATACATGCGTAATATGTGTATCTCATGCTATTATTGCATCCAGAGACACGAAAACATTTCGTGCTTGTTCTGTTCACGTGACTTACTTTTTGAATTCGTCCACGCGCAGGCAACGCCCTTTCGGAATGTGCGATCCAGCAGACGATCCTTTTGATTCACAGTATCTTAGAAATACCATGTGCAAAAATCTTTCTTAAAATTTTCCCTTCAAAGTAGCACATATGTATTTCCAATTAAAACCATGAATATGGAGGTGAAAATTGTGATTCATGGGGCGTCTTATACGAGAGAAGTTGTAAAATTCAATGATTTTAAGACCACTTTAATGGTACTTCTAATACACAGAGGTGGTCAATATGCGAGAAAATACGGTACTTGCTCCAAGAAGTTCGTCCCACCAGCTCGACTTTATCTAACAAGTCGTTTTGATATACGCATGCGTGCAGCAAACCATCTTGGACTCAGTTGTCCATTCAATTGGCTGACAGACTGACATGTGAGCAGAATGAATAGTTAGCTCTGGTTGGTTATAATGCACACATGTTCTGGGAAAGAAAGAAAACAAATGAAAAGTGCAAACGAGATAGGTAACAAACATGTTGAATACAATAAAAAAAATTAAAAAAATAAATCACAATTTGAATCATTTGTATGGAATGGTAACAAAATTGGAAAAAAAAATCAAAAAAAATAAAAATAAGGGTACATTTCCTAATGACTTACTTTTTGTCAATCAAAAAGAAATGGGAAAAACAACGAGTTTTTGTAATGGCCTTACCTTTTGCTTAAAAAAACATCCAAAACTTATGATTGGAAACTTTGTTACTTAAAAATAGTCATTTTTTCATTATCTTCAATTTGTTCAATTATGTTCTAAACATGTTGAAATTAAGGGAATATAACTCATAAACTGGGTGGTCACAGAGGAAAACCAGTACAAAATGAAAATAACTTAAGTCTTCAATAAAAGTTAGAGTTTACGATATTTATACAGTAATACCTTGAGACACGAGCTGTGTTACGGGACCGAGGTCAAATGTCGATTTACTCGGATCTCAAATCAACTTTTCCCTTTGAAATTAACCAAATACAAATTAATTCGTTCCCACCCTCTGAAAAAAAAAAGGACATTACAATGGAAAAACATCTTTTATTGGTTCTAATTCACCACCTACTCACAAAGTAACAGATACCTATCTAGTGTTTAGGTTCAATACTAAAATGGGACATTACTCAGTACAGACAGATGGCACGGACGAGAGAGAAAGGACAGGAGAGAGACATGACGGGCGCGCTCGTAACATAAACTTTCTCGTTTGTGGGACGTGCCCGGAACACCTCCTGAGGGAGGCATCCAGGGGGCATCCTGATCAGATGCCCGAGCCAACACATCTGGCTCCTCTCGATCCGGAGTAGCAACGGTTCTACTCCGAGCCCCTCCCGGATGACCAAACCTCTCAACTTATCTCTAAGTGAGAGTCCAGCATGCCCCCTTTTTCCAACTGAGGACCATGGTCTCAGGTTTGGAGGTGCTGATTCTCAGCCCGGCCACGTCACACTCAGTTGCAAATCGTTCCAACGAGAGTTGGAGATCAAGGCCTAATGAAGCCAACAGAACCACATCATCTACAAAAAGCAAGGATGCAATACCGAGGCCACCGAACCAGACCCCTTGAACGCCACGCCTGCGCCTAGATATTCTGTCTATAAAAAAGTTATGAACAGAATCGGTGACATAGGACACCCTCCGATCCCCTTTTTTAAAAAGAAGGAACCACCACCCCAGTCTGCCAATCCAGAGGCACTGTCCCCGATGTCGCAGAGGCGTGTCAACCAAGACAACCCCACAACATCCAGAGCCTTTAGCCAGATTGGCAACATCCCGAGTCGTGGTCAGCAGCCCCCAATCCTCACTATACACTGTGGTGAGACGGTGCACTGCTTGCCCCTCCTGAGACGTCGGATGGTGGACCAAAATTTCCTTGAAGCCACCCGGAATTCCTTCTCCATGGCCTCACCAAAAGGGCCCGATAACTCCTTTTTTAGCCTGGTAGCATCCCATACCGCCGGTGTCCACCTGCGGGTTCTGCGATTGCCGTCACAACAGGCACCGACCACCTTGCGGCCGCAGGTCCGGTCTGCCGCCTCAGCATTAGAAGCACGGAACATGGTCCACATGGACTCAGCCTCTTCCCGGAAATGAGAGAAGCTCTGTCGGAGGTGGGAATTGAAACTCCGGACAGGGGACTCCGCCAGGTGTTCCCAGCAGACCCTCACGAAACGTTTGGGTCTACCGGGCTGCACCGGCATCTGCCCCCACCATCGGAGCCAACTCACCACCAGGTGGTGATCGGTTGACAGCTCCCTTTACCCGAGTGTCCAAGACATGCGGCCGCAAGTCCGACGACACGAGCACAAAGTCGATCATTGAACTGCAGCCTAGGGTGTCCTGGTGCCAAGTGCACATATGGACACCATTATGCTTGAACATGGTGTTCATTATTGTCAATCCACGACGAGCGCAGAAATCCAACAATAGAAGACCACTCAGGTTCTGATCAGGGGGGCCATTCTTCCCAAACACTCCCCTCCAGGTCTCACTGTCATTGACCACGTGAGCATTGAAGTCCCCCAGCACAACGAGGGAGTCCCCCGAAGGAGCACTCTCGAGCACCCTCTCCAAGGACTCCAAAAAGGGTGGGCACTCTGAACTGCTGTTTGGTGCATACGCACAAACAACAGTTGGGTCCCGTCCCCCCACCCGAAGATGGAGGGATGCTACCCTCTCGTCGACTGGGGTAAACACCAACATACAGGCCGGGGGCAACAAGTATGCCCACACCCGCTCGGTGCCTCTCAGCGTGAACAAGTCCAGAGAGGAAGTGTCCAACCCCCTCAAGAGGAGTGGTACCAGAACCAAAGCTGTGCGTAGAGGTGAGCCCGACTACATCAAGCTGGAATTTCTCGACCTCACGCACTAGCTCAGGCTCTTTCCCAACCAGAGGTGACTTTCCACGTCCCAAGAGCCAGTTTCTGGAGCCGGGGATCGGAACGCCAAGGATCCCTTCTTCGGCTGCTGCCCAGCTTTCGACGCACCCAACTTCTTTGGCCCCTCTGATAGGTGGTGAGCCCATGTGAGGAGCAACCCACGTCGCCTCTTCGGGCTGTGCCCGGCCGGGCCCCATGGGTGTAGGCCCTGCCACCAGGTGCTCGCCATCATGCCCCACCTCCAGGCCTGGCTCCAGAGTGGGGCCCCGGTGACCCATGTCCGGGCGAGGGAAATCATAGTTCGTAGTTCTTTATCGTCATAAGAGATCTTATGAGCCATTCTTCATTTGGTCCCTCACCTCAGACCAGTTTGCCATGGGTGACCCTACCAGTGGCACAAGGCCCCAGACAACATGACTCCAAGGAACACTGGGACACACAAACCCCACCACGCGATAAGGTGATGACTCGTCGGGGCGTTCAAGGATAACAATTGATAGAAAAAATATCAGCATCCCTTGATCTAAACCCCCAACCGAGCAAAGGGAAAACTGGAAGGGGACGGGGGCTTAACAGTAGGCAAAAAAAGGTTTGCTTGTGATTTAAAGAATCATGAATTCTGAAGAAACACGAGAGAATGTTTAGCTATTAATTGCTACATAAAGTTGAATCGCACTTATGTGCTGCAGCAGGGCACTGACTCAGCAGACAAATATTTGAACAGCCTTTTAAAATAAATAAATAATGCTTTTGAATTGGCATGGTTAAAACTTGAATTAGAGTGAAATTTTGGGGCATTATCTTAAAACTGTTATCTGAACCTCAGTATGATGCTAAATTGTAACAACTGTATAATGAAGACTAGGACAAAGTATCTCGTGAGTTATGAAAAGCCAGTTATAGATAATACAAGATTACATTTGTTGTCGCCGATACTGACCCAACCAGTTATGAGTTTTAAATGTTTTCCCAACCAAGTAAAATCACTATTTAAAAATGCAATCAATTACTAAATTTTTCTGCTAATCCAATTCATTCGGCATGGAATAATGCAATAATAGAACAGTTTGTAATTGGGGAAATACTTTTTCACAGCACTGCCTATGTACAATGTCCCAAATTTATTCATAATACAAACCTTCAAGCCCATCATCCTGCATATCAATATCCTAAGTGAAAGAAAGAAAAATAATGTAATCATTTATATTTGAAAAAACGTGTGGATTTCATCGATGGACATGAACGCTCACCTGTGATTGTGCTAACTGTGAGTAATCATACTGCGGATAGTTGTAGCCATACCCTGCTGCATTCTGATCGTAGCCCCAGGAAGAGTAGTAGTTAGGATATGCCTGCTGTTGGTACTGGTTGTACTGGTCATAGGTTGGTGGGTAGGAGGTACTTGATGGCCAGGCTTTGGTTTCAGGCTGTAAAGGTCTGTTCCTTAAGCTTGATACAAAGGTAAAGACATATTTAAAATCTCTGGCGCATTTCGCAACAACAAACTTCTAAGACAATATATTTATATATTTAATTTATATATTTGATATATATATTGTATATATATATATATATATATATTGTGTATATATATATATATATATATATATATATATATATATATATATATATATATATATATATATATATATATATTTTCCCTTTTTTTAACCGCTGCTGTCACAATATTATTGCATATTCTGCCTGGCCAAAAATGTCACCACCACCACCCAAAAAAAACGCCCCAAAAAACAGTCATACAATTTAATATTCCGTTGGAACGCATTTGCTGTGGCATGATTTCAAGAAGTTTGTCCAAGATTTATTTCCATTCTCTCTCCTTACTCTGACATCCCATCACACTGAACAGGATAAATCCGGACTCATCAGACCACATGACCCAAGTCTATTTCTCCAATCCGTCCAATATCTAATCTTTATGCTTTCGAGCAAATTGAAGTATTTTCAAGCAATGGAGATCGCAGCGGTCCGACTCGAACATTATCAATGCAAGATCTTAGTGAAGAATTATTGCAACACTGGTTGGAAAAAAAAAATATTGAAATTGTAGTAGCTTTTCGAAACAATGCCAGGGCAAATGCGTGACGTAGTCAAACAAAATATTAGGGTATATGACTTTTTTTGGTGGTGACAATTTTTGGGGCCAGGCAGTGAAGAAATATATCATCATCACAGGAAAACTTGGTAGTGAAAAAATTAGAAATTTAGGGGTTAAGGTAGTGCAGGAAAATAAGAGAGGCCAATGTTCTCTCTAATTTTTCATGTCTGGGCATACAGACGCATACAGTGCTCACTATGGCCACCCACCAGTATCACACCTGCTAACAGCAGATTCATTTCTACTACCCACAAATGATCTAATCATAAAATATTTAATGATTAATATCCATAAATAAAACATTAATAAATGTCACTAGAATATGTACAAATCTGACTTAAATTTAACCTTATTTTTCACGTCTGTCCTTCTCGCTTCTCATTTTAATTCATATTTTTCCAATCAGAAAACTCACTCATAACTTTAGATTCACTAGATGTTTTGCAGAACAGACCTTTCTCACTCCAAAAAGAAAATATGTCCCCCAGTTTCACCATTTGTTTGTGTGTTTGCACATACTCCGACAGCCATTCCAATTTAAAAGAAGCCCAGTTATTTTTTACTTTGTTTTGGGGATTTGACATGTCAAATTCACTTTAGCACAGTTAACAATCGCGTCACTTAACTCTGCCGCACTGTTACATGCGCAAGTACTGCCAATCCCATGATTGGCTGTGTAGCGTAATTGCATAGTATCCGATGATTGGCTAGAAACCTGCCACTACTGAATTACACAGAAAACTGATAGAGATAAAGTTATATTTATCTTATTCATTTCGAGTGCGCTCACTGCAATAGATAGGCTTTCTTGTGCGCTGAGAGTCCGCATCCAGTGCGCAATTGCGCAGCTTAGAGAGAACGTTGATGGTGGGCACACAAAATATTGACATTTTTGGCCCAATTCTGAGATTTTCACTTGGGGTGGACTCACTTTTGTTGGCAGTATTTTACACATTCATCACTGTGTGTAAGATATTTTGAAGATACAATACATTTCTGTTATTATGGAAGCTCTACAGTGATTACATTACATTATATCCAAGTGTAATTTCTTAAGTGTTGTTCCATGAAAAGATATGAAAAATGCAGAAAAAAAGAGGAGTGTACTCACTTTTGTGAGATACTATATATTAAATCTACCTTACCTGAATCGGCTATAATGAACTGTCAGGATTTTATTTCATATAATTATACATTTACTTGCAACAAAGAATACCCTTTGCTGCCTTACTATTAAACTTGCTTTGCTCATCATTATTATTAGTATACATTTATACACACATACACATATATAACATACAGTGGTACCTTGACATACGAGTGGCCCGACGTACGAGCAATTCGAGATACGAGTAACATTTTGGGCAAATATTTATCTTGAGATACGAGACAAATGATATACGAGCTGACAGCGGACGCCAGATGGTGCTCATAAGAACATCATTGGCACTGTCTTTCTCCCCGCAACTCCCTTGTGTAATGTCTCTGGTCGCAACTCCCTATTTGTAATGTCTCTGCGAGCACTGAGCACTGTGAAGCATGGGGGTGGAAACATTTGTATATATATATAAATAAGAATTTAGTCAACCGCCAATTGTGCAAGTTCTCCAACAGAATGTGGAAAAAATCTGCAATAGGTAAAACGCTTGGTGTAAAGAAATCAACTGTGGGAGCAATTATTAGAAAATGGAAGACATACAAGACCACTGATAATCTCCCTCGATCTGGGGCTGCATGCAAGAACTCCGTGTGCGGTTGATTGGTCGCCGGTCTTTTGGTCGCCGTCTTTTGGTCGCCGTCTTTTGGTCACCGGTCTTTTGGTCGCCCCGACCGCGACAACGAGCGACCAAAAGACCGGCGACCAAAAGACCGGCGACCAAAAGACCGACGACCAAAAGACCGGCGACAAAACAAGGTAAAACAACATGGTCTACGCATCAATAAAAGCCAACAATGGCCATGAGCAGTTTCACTGAGCCGACGTGTGAGTGTATAAGAGTTTGTATGTAAATGCGTTGTCCCTTTAAGAAGCTACGTCAGTCAGGGTCTTAACAAGTTCTCAAACAAAAAACAATAAAAGTCTGGGAAATGTGGAGCTTTTCTTTAGCCTAATAATTACTAGGGAATTAAGTATGATTATATAGTAATTCGCAGTTTGTATTTAGGGGATTTGAGCAACGATTTAAATGGTAATTATCACTTACTCTCTGGGCGACCAAAAGATCGGCGACCAAAAGACCGGCGACCAATCGACCGTGTACCCAAGATCTCACCCCGTGGTGTCAAAATGATAAGAACGGTGAGCAAAATCCCCAGGACCACACGGAGGACCTAGTGAATGACCTACAGAGAGCTGGGACTACAGTAACAAAGGCTACTATCAGTAACACAATGCGCCACCAGGGACTCAAATCCTTCACTGCCAGACATGTCCACCTGCTGAAGCCAGTACACATCCAGGCCCGTCTGCGGTTCGCTAGAGCACTTGGATGATCCAGAAGAGGACTGGGAGAATGTGCTATGGTCAGATGAAACCAAAATAGAACTTTTTGGTAGAAACACAGGTTCTCGTGTTTGGAGGAGAAAGAATACTGAATTGCATCCAAAGAACACCATACGCACTGTGAAGCATGGGGGTGGAAACATCATGCTTTGGGGCTGTTTTTCTGCAAAGGACCAGGACAACTGATCTGTGTAAAGGAAAGAATGAATGGGGCCATGTATCGAGAGATTTTGAGTGAAAATCTCCTTCCATCAGCTAGGACATTGAAGATGAGACATGGCTGGGTCTTTCAGCATGACAATGATACCAAACACACAGCCGGGGAAACAAACGAGTGGCTTCATAAGAAGCATTTCAAGGTCCTGGAGTGGCCTAGCCAGTCTCCAGATCTCAACCCCATAGAAAATCTGGAGGGAGTTGAAAGTCCATGTTGCCAAACGACAGCCCCGAAACATCACTGCTCTAGAGGAGATCTGCACGGATGAATGGGCCAAAATACCAGTAGCAGTGTGTGAAAAGCTTGTGAAGAGTTACAGAAACTGTTTGGCCTCCGTTATTGCCAACAAAGGGTACATAAGGTATTGAGATGAACTTTTGGTATTGACCAAAATTTGCAAATAAATTATTTAAAAAGTAAACAATGTGATTTTCTGGGGGTTTTTCCACATTGTCTCTCTCAAGGTTGAGGTTTACCCATGTTGACAATTACAGGCTAATCTAATCTTAGTGTAGTGTGTGTAGGTGTGTGTGTGTGTAGGTGTGTGTGTGTGTATGTATGTGTGTAGGTGTGGGTGTGTAGGTGTGTGTGTAGGTGTGTGTCTAGGTGTGTGTAGGTGTGTGTGTAGGTGTGTGTGTAGGTGTGTGTGTATGTGTAGGTGTGTGTGTGTAGGTGTATGTGTGTATGTGTATGTATGTATTATGTATACACACATATATATATATATATATATATACATACACACACATATATACATACAAACATACTACACATACATACATATATATACACATACACACATACATATATATACATACAAACATACATACATATATACAGTGGTACCTCGTCATACGACCGCTCATCATACAAAATGCTCGTCTTACGGGGGAAATTTCGATCGAATAATTCGCCCGTGATGCGGTCAAAATTTCGTTATGCGACCAAGCCAGGTGGCCATGGCATTTTTTTTTGCATATCTTTCGTGTACGTATAACAATATTTACGAGCACCGGATGAGCTATTCAGACCAGGAAACGCACAACGCCCATGGGCGGGGAAAAGAGGGCTTTCTGGGTAATGAAGTATACTCGTGCTCGCAACAGCATCCCCGGTAGCAACTCTATCATAGGCGCCGTTCGAGGGGATGCGAACACAGATGCTACAAGCTAAAAGGAGCCGCTAGCCAGCGCCCCTGAAGCTCCCATGAGCAGCGGGGCGATCGCTGATAAAAGACTCTGCTCGTTGGCTGCTCATAAGAACATCGGGGGCACTGGCTCGCAACAGCATCCCCGGTAGCAACTCTATCATAGTCGCCGTTCGAGGGGATGCGAACACAGATGCTACAAGCTAAAATGAGCCGCTAGCCAGCGCCCCCGAAGCTCCCATGAGCAGCGGTGCGATCGCTGATAAGACTGCTGCTCGTTGGCAAGTGGTCGTGCGTTCTCCGATTGTGAGGACATTTGTGTGCATCATTTTCGGAATATTTTGAAGGGAATACGTAGTACAACAGCAAACAGCCCATCGATAGCGAACGTGAGGGTGGAGTGTTTGTTCTGTTTACGAGTGCGTTGTGTGGAAGAAAAAAAAAACCGAAGCCCCTCTCCCCTCGGCGAAATCCGCCCAATTTTAGTTAGATTAAACACTTTATTTCTATTAAACCACTCGTTATTTATTACTTTGTCAATATATGGCGAATTATAAGAAATAAAACATTTTTTCAATCCAATATCCTGTTTTTGGTGTTTTTTTCAGAGAGTTGGAACAAATTAATTTGTTTCCCATTCATTTCAATGGGAAACTTTACCTCGAGTTACGAGAATCTTGTCATACGAGCTCAGTCCCGGAACGGATTAAGCTCGTATGTCGAGGTACCACTGTACATACATATAAATACACACATATATACATACACATACATATACATATATATACATACACATTATATCTACTGTCCCCAAAAATGTATGCACACTAAAAATATTTGTAAACGTGGTGTTTAATTAGAATTTTTTTATATCAAAAGTGTGAGAATATTAACAAGTATCATTTTTCTGTTTTTTCACTGCTTCTTCTCAAACTGGCGCCCACTTTGATCCAGGCACTGCTGACAACGGCAAACAATAGAATCGCACACATTATGAAACAATTCTCTTGGTATTTGGGTGCATTCATGCTCAATGGCATCTCTTAATTCACCAATTGTTTCTGGTTTCATATCGTAAACTTTGTCTTTTAGGTATCCCCATAGGAAAAAAATCGAGTGGTGTGAGGTCAGGTGAACGGGGAGGATATTCAACAAAACCTCTTCGTCCAATCCACCTGTTTGGCAAAACCTCATCAAGAAAGGCCCTAACATCGCAATGGTAATGTGGGGGTGCACCATCTTGCTGAAAATAAACCTCTTCATCTTCAAAATCGTCTCTAATGCATGGCATAACAGATTGTTGCAGCAAGTTCAAGTAAATGGGACCGGTTACAGTTGCGTCAAAAAACACCACGTTTACAATTATTTTTAGTGTGCATAATTTTTTAGGGGACACCCTGTACATATTCATTTATTTATTAATAATTAATAGCGGGGAAAAAATTCCGAAGTAATGAATTCGCAATTCATTGACGGATCCCTTCCCTGAAAACGTTACATCAATTGACTCTAGACATTGCTGAAGCAAACTTGTGTGTGCAGGAAAAAAATGTTTTTTTTGCTATGGGATAGCATTTTGGAGATTACGGAGTCTCGGCAAATTGTGTGATGTTGTCGGAAACTGGATGGGAATTTTAGCTTACTCTGGACTAATGGTAGTCTTCTATAAAATGCAATACCCACGGCAAAAAAAGTGACATTTCATTCATGATACCTCGCTGGGGAGGCATTTGTAAACGGAGCAAAACATCAAAGAATGTATGACAGATACATTGTGTGTGCTAGAAGAAATCCTCCTTTTTACAGCGAGTCTGAAGCTCACAGTTGGCGACTAACAGCACGATTCCATTGAACATTTAAAAATAAGAGCAAATGATGGTCTGCAGGAAATGCAGGGTTCTGCGGATACTTTCGCATTTTTCGGATTCTACGCAAGAATATCTTTCAACTTACCGCCGAAATAAAAAAATATGATTGGTGAATGACTGGTTAGTTTCACTTCAAGATTCGGAACAGAGCAGGACAGTTATTTTTTACCAGTTTGTTGATTTCAAAGGGCTCTTAGAAGGAGTGGGCAAAACTTACATTGGCTTTTTCACCTATTTCATATTTAATGATAAAATTAGCTTTCAAGTGATAAAATATAAAAATATTTTTAAATGGGTGGTTTAATCAAAGATACTTTAATTTTAGTGATTAATTGGTTAGAAAGAAAAGGAAGATAAAATTGGCAATATTATCGCATATTGGCCACAATTCATGAGTCATTTTATCGAATACTAAAATTCATCTTTGGGACATGCCTACTGAAGGATTATTTTTCTAAAATTTGCTTATTGTTGGATTTAATTGGGGTATGGTTCCTATCTTACACAGAGCTGCAAACTTCTTTGGAATTTCCGTAGTTTACCCGGACAAGTAACGCAAACTCCGGGACTCCGGACAACCTCCCGAAACTGGAAATCCCCCAAAATGGTCACTTACATTTTTTTTAAGCAACCATTTTGGAAAAGTAGCAAATTTCCAATTGGATAAATTCACACCATCGCTACAGCTTCCGCATCTTACTTCCGCATTTGATTCAAATTCACTGTAAACCCGAAGAATTTGGTAACACGAGTGTATTGTGAATCATCCGAGTTACAAATTCTGAGAAATGATTCGTCTTGTGCAATTGTAGCGTGGCAATCGATTCGGAATCGTTTGCATGTAGCCTCTAACGCTTTAACATTTTCGTTTTCGTTTTTTTTTAATATAAGGGAAGTATTATTAAGGCCGAGTAAAGCACTAGTCTTTTGTTTTGAAACAAATCCTGTCATTTACGAGGTTGTTCTAAAGGAAGTAGGCATACACAGCACTGTTTTTTTTAATTATTATTTTTTTTTTTTTAATCCGACCAGGCAATATGAACAACCAATTTAAAACGAGGTTATTTCAGTTCAGATGCAGCCGTGAATATCTCATCTCTCTCCTGCCTACTGTCTCATGCTCCATTCAACCCGTCCGCTGATTGGTTACGCGGCAGAGGCACTGAAGAAGGAGCAGTTCGCATACACACACTTGTCTTGAGAGGAAGAATTTTCCAAGTGCAATACTCAAACCTTTTTTGAACATGCATATCTTAACAATCATTAGGCTCTCCTAAGAATTTAAAGTACAGTGCCGGTAAGAGCAGCACCACAACTCTCTTGCCTTGACAGAGACAAAAATAAATTGTACATTGGTGGTTAAGCAACATAAACAATTTGTAAGAATCCTCAATATATTTCTTAAAATATATATATGGGTAGAATGGATCATTTTGAAATGGTAATTTCTTTAGTATATCAACATATATATTTGTGTAATTTAATAAAGTTCAGTGCTTGCATTATTTTAAAAAAAATACAGATATTTTTATACTTTGACTGCAAATAAATATCAGCTGAAAATATTTGTTACCCGCATCCTCATCTCATCTCGTTTGAACCGCTTTATCGTCATTAGGGTCGCAGGGGTTGCTGGAGCCTATCCCAGCTGTCTCCGGGCCAGAGGCAGGGGACACCCTGAATCGGTGGCCAGCCGATCGCAGGGCACAAGGAGAGGGACAACCATGCACACTCACACCCATGCCTAGGGGCAATTAAGTGTCCAATCAGCCTACCATGCATGTTTTTGGAATGTGGGAGGAAACCGGAGTACCTGGAGGAAACTCACGCAGGCCCGGGGAGAACATGCAAACTCCACACAGGTGGACAGACCTGGATTTGAACCCAGGACCCCAGAGCTGTGAGGCCGACGCGCTAACCACTCGCTCCACCGGGCCGCCACCCGCATCCTCTAACTACTTATAATGGGTATCGGTCCTGAAAAAAAACATATTGGTTGATATCTATAAAGTAACACTGCCCTGAAATGTGGATATGAATGCAATTGGAAAAATTCATCATATAATTTTTTGTTAAAAAAGGAGCCATACGTACAACATCCACTTTGATTATTCATTAAATGCCTTAAGATTTAAATAGACTAAAGAAATGGCCCACCCCCCAAAATAGTTCTAGCACGGTTCTCAATGGTAAAAACCTAGTTTATCCCATTTTCAAAAATTGTCAGCCCAAAAAGGTTGTGTTGGTTTGTTTTTTTCTCTGATCAAACAATAAAAAGTTCAGTTTTGTGTCTGTAGCTAGGTTGCCAGAGGTCAGTAATCTGTTTGCAATTTAAGGCTACTACAACTTTCACAAAAATCCAGTGGCGGGCCGTCAGGGCCTTCAAGGCCTTCTCTGCTGGCCTAAGAAATATCTGAATCATATTATATTTTGTCCATCAATACTTATTATTCCAAATGGTCTGTTAGCTTCCTTTCATTGCTTTTCCCCCTGGTTGCACTGCTTCCAGATGTGTGTTTTCATTATGATGCATTTAACCAATCACATTTCAGCCATTATTTGTTGCCAGATCAGATCTGCCTCAAAGCCTTCACAATTAGTTCTTGCGGGCTCTGCTGCATTAAACTAGACTGTTGCTTTTAACCAATCAGATTTTGAGTTGGCAACCCCACAATGATTTTTCATAGGCGTTAGCATTTTGCTGGCTGGGACATGTCATTGCTTTCACAAACTATGATTGGCTAGTAGGCGGGCCAAAGCAGTACCCGAGGCAGCCGAGATCGCAAACTCCACCCACAATGGCCGACAGAAGCAAAAACAAATGGATTCTGTTTGCTCACAAAGCTATTTTCCAGACGGACTTTTCCAGAAAAAAATGGACATCATTAAGAAAGGGCGGTCAACTCCGAAGCTAGCAAGCCTGTTACAGCCGGGAAAATGGTGTGTGCTGCACTTTCAGCGCGCTAACTTAGCTCCACAAGCAAATAGTATATTGTTGTGTTGATTTAAAGCTATTTTCAAAACGGACTATGCTGGAAATTTGACAGGACAGGCTCGACTTTCATCATTAGCTTCGATGGCGATAGGAAAGAAGGAAGAAAGAAAGGAGGATGGATATTGTGTAAAAAGGATTTTTGGTGAGTAAAATATGGCTATATTCCTAAATAATATTTCAATTGTGGGCCCGGTTCTGATAGCTGAAAATCTCCAGTGTTTGTATTTAAGCTCCAGTGTTTGTATTTAATCACAAAATGCTGCTAGAAAGTGGATTTTACCCCAGTTTAATTTTTGGCGTTTCACCATTGACGTCCATCGCTGTCTTTTCCCGGGAAAAATCACCCCCCTGGCCTGGTTGTAATGTCTCAAAAGCTCCAGTATTTGTATTCAATCAATAAATGATGCTAGGAAGTGGATTTTACCTAATTTTAGTGCATTTTTTGTCATTTCACGTATGGACGTATCGACGTTCATCGCTGTCTTTTTACCGGGGAAATGATACTCCGGGCCCGGTTCTGATGTCTAAAAAGCTCCAGTATTTGTATTTAATCAATAAATGCTGTTTTCAGCTGGATTTTACCCCATTTTCGGGCAATGTTTGCCCGTACACCATTGACGTTCATCGCTGTCTTTTCCAGGGAAAATCACCCCCTGGCCTGGTTTTAATGTCTGAAAAGCTCCAGTATTTGTATTTAATCATGAAATGCTGCTAGGAAGTGGATTTTACCCCATTTTTGTGCATTAATTTATTGATTATTTTTCATGTGTCGCAGCTCTAGCTGCAGTAGAGGTTTTATAGCCATAAAATAGTTTTTGAGGGTTGGATTGATACGTTGAAGGCACTACCAGAAAATGCACCGCCCGCCACTGCAAAAATCTGAATTGTCGCTTACATCTAAGGAAATAAAATCAAAACAAATAATCTTAACTGAGTTATGACAAAATTAGAAAAAGACAAGGAAAAAAAATTGGAGCTGCCTTCAAACAATGGAGACAACCAAATACAAAGAAAAAATGACGACAGAAACCACAGATGCAGAATTTCTTTTTGACAGATGATGTACTTTAAAAATTTCCCCATGTTAATTTCCATGATTGAAGAACTGAATTGTTTATGAACAAAGTTGGCATGCTTTTAGTACTGATCAAGTGGGTCCATACAGGTAAAAATCTCATCCGTACCAGGATACATCCAATATGTATGAACGTATTTGAAATTTAGATGGATTGAGGAATAAATCCTCTTTGTGGATGTTGTTAATACATTACCAAATAAACTTCTACAATATGTTAAGAGTAGCGCGAAGATTATCATGGCAATATAATCTAACCTGGAGCTCAGTTTTTAACCTTAACCTACTGTATTTTCACACCTATAGGGCGCACTTAAGTCTAAAATTTTCCCCAAAGTGGACGGGGCGCCCAATAGTCGGTGGGCCTTTTGTATGCATTAAATTCTGTAGATGTCGCTGTATGACGCTAATCGCTTGATAGTCTGGGTGCATTTCTTGCTGACGCGCTATATTTATATGGTGAAAATGTGGATGTCCGACAAGTGCGGCATATGAACTCCGAGCTTGCCGTCATTCCAGGAGGCTTGAAGAAGGAAATACAACCGCTGGACATTGCCATAAACAAAGCATTCAAAACAAAGTTGCGAACGGCTTGAGAGCGATGGATGTCCGATGGTATACATAGTAATACAAAGACTGGCAGGCAGTGTTGGGCGAATGCTTATGAATGCCTGGGCTCAAGTGTCGGCCAGCACTGTTGTTCAAGCTTCCGCCAAAGGTGTTCAAGTTCCAAGGAATACCCGGGCGACAACTGTGACTCTGACAGTGAGATGGAGCATAGCATGTTGGACGACGAACTCGCCCACTTGGCCAAACTCGTTATATCAGATACAGAAGATGAGGAGTTAGACGGTTTTGTAGATGTTTAACTGCTTTAACTTCTATTAACGCGAGTACCTTTTACCTCAATAAAGCACAATCAAACTTTTTGCTCATGCTGCCTTTAAAATATAAAACACGATAGCATAACATATGCTAGCATAGTGTCATGCTAGCGCCCACTGGGCCGAACCATCTTATCTATGGACAAGATACATACACCTGCAACTGAGACAGCGTCCTTTCAGGCAGTGCATCCTATAGGTGAAAATACGGTACTTTGCTAATAACTTACATTAATTTGCTTACTATACACACAATTGAAATTGGATGCAACCTTGTGCTATAACCGAGACAAAGGTGTTAATGTATTCCGCAGTGGCTTTCGAGTCAGAACTAGCTGCTCCCCCATGCCTCACAAACGAGTTTATCCCCAGTTCGTTTTTTGAAGTTATCGAACCAGCCACGACTCCATCCATATTAAAAGCCCCTCCTTCTCATCATGAATATCCCTGTAGAGCTTGAAAAATACCACCTAGCGACCGCATCGAATGCTCGTATGTAAAAATTTTCTCGTATCTCAAGGCAGAAATTTGCTCTGAATTTTCCTCGCACCTCAAATGTCTTGTATATTGGGACACTCGCATATCAAGGTATTACTGTATTTGCAATTGATTTGGCACCACCTTAACCCCAGTGAAATCTAAAACCTTAACATTTGAAGACTGAAGCATGTGCACATTAAAATTTTGATATCTAATAGACATAGGTTGTAGACTATACACACCGTATGTTCGCGTACAGTGGTACCTCTACTTACGAATGATTCTACTGCATACAAAATATTCTGGTTACAAAAAGCCATGATGGGAAACCTTTTGTTCCAAGATCCCAAATCCATCCGAGTTACGAAACATCAAACAAGATCAAGCATCCCCAAAAACGTAAACATACTTCCTGTGTCCGTTTTTATTTATTTTCTAATTGTCGAGGTAGAGTTGCTCTCCCAGCACCACGTTGGCCTCCCATTCGTTAGAAGGAATAGCCATCTCCATTATAAAGGAAGCGAGGTTAGCGCACTAAAAGTGAGGGCTAGAGCCAGCCTAAGTAAGCCTTGTCCCTTAGGGACCACCCGATCCTACAGGCGAGCACGGCGCCACCTAGACCCAAAAACGACACGCAGACGGCAGAGCCGGCCCGAAATGGGGTAGCGGCCATCGGCAAAGTTTGAGCAAAACCATAGTACCAAAATGCCTTTACCGGCCACTTTTTAATCTTCTACAGGATCATGGCTGATCAGCTCCAGCCAGCAAATGGCTGTCTGATTCATGCCCCTCAAACCCTCATTTGTCATGTAGTTGTTTCTTGAGTTTTTCATAGTGTGCGTAACAGTTTTACATCGTTGCATGCTTACGAGGATGTGTACATATGTATACTCAGCTGCCAAACGTTTGCCCTTCCCCCTGACCTACTCACTCCCAATTCCACCCTACTGGAAAATTCAATTTATTATTCATTTTAATCGCATAATTTTCTTTTTATCCCTCCTTTTTTGCATATACATATTTCAAACAAAATTTGTGTACTTTTACCATAGCATTTAGAGGGTGGTATTTATGATTATGGAACAAATAATACCAATTTAATGTAAAATATGCTTCTAGTTACAAAACAACTGGAACAAATTAATTTTGTAGGTAGAGGTACCACTGTATTTTGATCCTGGTTTCAGTAGCATTTGCCACCAATCTTACATAGGTCACGAAGGTTTTGGGTAAATAAAACTGTTTTGTTTGGAATTCTTTTTTTAAAAAGGTGTTTTATTTCTTTACTCACGAGTGTAATGAAAATTAAGACAATCTGTATACCGCACTTTGATCCAAAATTTTTACGATAACTACGTCATGCAAATTGCCTCTAAAGCAAACTTACTTGTTCGCTGCTAAGCTTAGTCGCAGAGGTTTACCACCCAGTCCCACAGCTCCCTGACACTCGTCCAGTGCTCGCTTCTGCAGGCGCTCGTCTGGGAACTGAACAAAGCCGCATCCCCTGCAGCAAATCACGCAATATCTCGATCTCAGTGAAAATATACGTTACCTTTATGAATATAAACTTCATATACAGTTTTGGCTTTCCGACCTTGACCCTTGCTCCAGTGTCGCAGTTTGTCAAGTGTCGGGAGTAAAATAGTGATATCCTGGTACATGAATGAACTTGTAACATTTGATATGAGTGTGTTTGGAATTTCTATCAGACACACTAACAAAGAGCTTGTGCATGTCCTCATATATATTTAAATAAGATGTCCTGCAGCTCTAAACCAATCATAATGAAAATCATTTAATTATGCTTTCATTAAGAACATGGGAATAATCTACTGAAGGAATTGGTTGTAGTTCAGGCTGGAGCAATGCATATTGGTTAATACTACAAAGCGTGCATTTTAAATGTTGCTGAATTTTGTGCACTCATTTATAATTGCCAGATAGCAGAAACGAAGAACACACTTCACCTGCAAATTAAAGCTGAGATGCTCGCGTGCTCGTGCATGTATTCTTTGTTACCGTATGAACAAGTCACCTGTGTAAGGAATTACCTTGTTCAGCTTTACCATTTCAAAATGCTCTCACATTGACAAAGACAAAACTATTCAGATCAATCTGAAAATCATAGACCAAATAGCCATAGAGTCGTGCAGATTCATCCTTTTTCAACGCATCTGGTACTCGACATTCACAAAGCCACGACCGGCGGATGAAACCACTTCTCTAATACAGTCAAAATCTTTAAGCATGTGATTAGAGGCAAGCATTGTAGCAGTGAGTGCTACGTAATGAAAATTAAAAAAAATAAAGAGGCAGTGTGGTTCAAAGCTTGCATTAGAGGGGAAATCACTATCTACTTCAACACACTTTTCTTTCAACAACCCTGAGCTTTCCATACAGTGTCAATGCGAGCTCCTCAAACTGCATGACTGAATGATTTCTATCATTTTGATAGGATAGTTCACTTTTTCACTAACGGTGGTACCGATAAACGTCAATACAAAACGAATTTCTTCATCTTGGAGGTAATTACCTATTATATGCACAACCTTCATTTTTGTTCGTTTCTAAAAAAAAAAAGGTGTGGGGGGGGGCATATATGGGAGATTGCTAAAGATTGAGTAACAAAATGACAACAACTGCATGGCACTCCCATCTCTCCTGTGTTTGACAGGCGTTTGGTCTAATCTATCCTCGCCAGTCGCAGAGCACCTCCTCTTCTGACATGGGTACTGATCGGCTACTAACGCTAGAAGCACAGCTCGGCTCCCTATACCCTTGCCCTCAAAAGAAGTAGCGCCTAATGTGACAGCTCAGTTAAACACTATTGTTAAAATGGAACTCTAATATGCTAAAAACTCCTCTTAAAACGAACAATTACTTCTAATACTACTACTAATTACCTCAAAATGTTTTTGTTTTCTTTTTGAGTGTGTAATTGTTTAGTTTTGGACTGATATTTATAATACAGTAAATTTAGGATGACCTCCAGTAATATCGATTATTTCTATATTGAGCAGCAAATTTTGGAAAACCTACTTGGAATTTCCCAGGCTGTCCAGCACTACTTTTCCTCCCCGACAGGAAGGGAATCGATTGTAGAAGAAGTCGTACAGCATCCCATCGTCTACCTCTGGAGTGAGATCTCCCACAAACAAAGAATACATCTGACTACAAAAGATCAAAAGGGACTGGCTATGACAAAACGCAACGTGTCAACATTAAAATAAGTCTTAAAGGAGCCATATGTAACCAGGAACAAAATATGAACAAAGGCCTCATCCTTGTCCCCTTTAGGCTGTCATTTAAACGTTTCACCATCCCTTTAGTGAAAAAGCGCCTGTTCTGCATTCTGTATCACAAATACCGTATTTTCTCGCATATTGACCGCCTCCATGTATAAGCCGTACCCTTAAAATTGCCTTAAAATCATTGAATTTTACGATTTCTCTCGTATAAGACACCCCCTGATTCACAATTTCTACCTCCATATTCATGGTTTTAATAGGGAGTACAAATGTGTTAAGGGAAAATCTTGAGAAAAATCATCGCCCATGGTATTTCTGAGATACTGTATGAATCGAAAGGATTGTCTGCTGAATTGCACATTCCAAAAGGGTGTTGCCTGCACGTGGACGAATTCAAAAAGGAAGTCACGTGAGCAGTACAACCAGTAAGTGTGTCCGAGTCTGAATGCCATAATAGCGTGAGATACACATTACGCATGTATCAAGGCTGATATTTTAATGATCGACTGCAAGACCTTGGATCAGCCTTAACAAAAATTGGGATGTGCTGACATGGTAAACACTACGAAGACATGTATTAACGCTACTTGCGACTGGCCAGTCGGAGCACGTTTAACTACCGGTAAAAGGTAAGATGATGGCGCTCTGAGCGAGCAATGGCAGGCACAAGTGAGTTTTTTTATACAAGATACGTTTCTTTTTTATTCTTCTTGAATTTCATTCATAGATGTCAAAATAAATTTTGTTTAGAGTTTTATCTTTTTATCTTTTCTCTATTTTCAAATAAATGACCGTATTGGCCGCATTGTCTTGCATTGTAGCGTTTCATCATTGTCACCTTGCAGTTTCGTGCATGTCAAGTCTAATTTGTGCACATACTATAAGCCGTACACTTCATTCAGTCATCATTTTTTAGTTACAAATACGGCTTATATGTGAGAAAATACGTTACTTGCCACGCCATTGTTGCAATTCAGTCAGACAAGACATAGGCTTAACAAATTACACAATAACGTAAGCAATGATTGCATGAACATATGATGTGTAGCCTACAAACTGTCTATTACATACCACAAATGAAATAAGTAATGCTACAGTCTTCAAACAACAGGCTTTCAAATTGCATCAGGGTTAAGTGGTGTGCGAATAAATATGGTAATAATTTTGAGTGAGGTAGGTTAAAAGAGAAGAGTTATGAGGTTCAGCTTAGTTTCTAACACCAGGGAAACCTGTACATTTCTCAACATAAAAGCATAGTGGCAAAGAAAAAGTGCATTTGACAGCATCAACAAAGAATTATATTCCTTATCTATTTTAATTTCTATTACCTACCTAAATATGCAACCGGTAAAGACCTATCCTAAACTATGCGACACAAGCATGCCAACTTTGTTCACATTCCAAATGTCAGTTACCATTAGGGGTGATCGATATGGCAAAAAGATCTTTTTTTTTTAAATCAAGATCTCAATTTTATCACAATTCTTTTAAGGCTAATTTTGCACATTACTGACCAATTTCCTCATATTAAACATTTAAAACGTATGCAAACCTAAAAGGAGAAAACTGTTTTTTTAGGTCAAATAAGCTTTCTGAATAAGTTTTAAATGCAGTCACAGTAAACATAAAAGGCAATGAACTTTTTTGTAACAAAAACTAATAATACCAAATTCCTTATTTTAAAATTTTTTGAATAAAAATTTTAACTGAAGTGGTTCCCTTTAAAGTGCAACCATTTAAACAATTAGTAAATTAATGCCATAAGATTATCACTTAAAGCGACGCATTAATATGACAGATTACAGTCTGTTTTTTAGCAAGTAAAACTAATTCATCAACTTTAATCGGCTTAAAAGAAGCCTTTTGCCAAGTTAATATGTTGCCATCATCGATGCTGAAGATTCAAGGAGGACTTGTTGCTAGAATGCACTGATACCTTCGGGCTAGGTTGATGACCCTTTTAGCGATTTCCTCATTGAGTCGCCACCATTCAAGAGGATCTCATCACCATATAATCTGAACATGTGAACCACCAAAGGGCACCTACTTAAAGCATACACTTGTGGCACATGTCTGAGGTATCCAAGATCAATGAATAACTTAACAAGCTGCCAGATGTGCTAATCAAACGAGGCAAATATGACTTCTGAGCATTACGTTCCAGATCTCTATTGAGACGATTTAATGATCTTTCGGCTTTACAAAATCGTAGACATGTTGATAATCTTAAAGATCTAATATTGTCATATCGCACACCCCTAGATACTACCATAATAGTAATTTAGGAAAACACTAAAGCACATCACCTGTCGAGAAGTTGTGCAACTTTGACATGTCGTACATTTTTCTTCCTTTTCACTTGTCTCCACTGAGCAAAGGCAACTCCAATGCATCCTTGTTGTATATCTGATTTTGTCACAATTTGGAATGTGTTTTTTTTGCTCTAATGGTAGACGACATCGTTAATTCTGACTGTGGAAGTTGTTTCATCCCAAGTTTACATAGCCAACAGAGCCGTGACAACCTCGACAAAGACAAATAACTAATCTCGTAATTGGCTGATTGGTGGAGGGCATGACATCTACTGTAAAAAGCTCAACTTAACCAATGAGAACCATTAAAACTATTTCAAAAACATGTTTCTTCAATAACTAATGTGTGATTCTTACATATGGCTCCTTTAAGAGTTGGCCACATGTGATCATCTTTACTTTCCGGATACAATAAATACTGTTTTTCATTTCTTCTCACCCGGTTTCTTGCTTCCCAAAGGTGGCTCGATTTAACTTGAATCTTGTCGGCTGTAAGAAACAATTATTTATGTCACCTTACCAAAATAATAATTCCACGCTCTCCAACTATGGCTCGTACCGGACTAGCTCCTGGTAATGGCTTCCCATTGATTTTACGAAGACATCTTTCAGCTGTTGCCTCATCCGCCATCTCCACAAAACAATAACCGAGGGCACTAGTGGATAAAGCTGGACTGTGGAGTAAAATTACACTCAGAGATTCAATAAGGATAATAAGACAGCAAATAAACATAAACATGGTTCAAAATAAAACAGCATTTTACAAAGTCTAGAGACTCACCCTGTCACCTTGCTGCGTATGATTCGAACACTGACCGCCTGTTCACCCATAGTAGAAAAGGCTCTGGTGATGAACTTCTCGTCCATATAGGCATCCAGCTAGAGAGCATCATCGAATAATTCAAATAATGAACAACTAAATACTTAGTTCACGCTATTTAAATTGGATGCTTTAGAGACAATACAAATAAATCCTAAATGCAGCACCAAAATATGCATTTATGTGATCTGACGAAAGGGATACCGAGATAAGCCCTATATTGTAGCAGGTATTTTATTATATATTTACTGCTTTGAAATCGATGAAATCTAAAATGTCAGAAAGCTGCATATTGCATTCTCCAGTGACAGTAGAGGGTTTTCACTAGAGCGCAACGTTACCGTTGACAGTGGGGATAAACCGATAGCAAGCTGTTAATTGTTGATACTTTGATACATAAGTGATCACATGGCCATCGTTGGGAATGTTTCGTACCACCTTTTTACAGATGGGTGAAGTTAAGTGAAGACAAACTTCTTCAAAATCGTTAGATATTGCGAACAAATAAACTGTGTCATAAATAGCTAGCGAACTAACATCACTGAAATTCCAAATTTATCACAGTATAAAAAGCAATTACGAACTTACGTTTCCCATCCATAAGGTACTCATTATTTTGGCGAAGACGTGGAGTTTAAAACAGGAATTTACGCGACAAAGTAAATTCGAAATAAGGTTACTATTTGCATCCACATGCTTAGCAAGCAGGACCGGAAATACACTGTCTTCTTCGGCGGTCGGAAAACCAAAGCCTTGCTCCAATTACCGCTCACTGCCGGCCTCGGATAGCAGTGAATAATAATTCTTTAGGATTGTGAATATCGCAAGTTATTCAATCGTTAGGTACAGATAATAACGCAAGTAAAAAAAAGATACGTACAGGTGCTTAAAGAGCTCATGTTGAGAAAGATGTGAAAAATGAATACTATGCTTTTAAAGTTAAACGTCAAGAGAGAGTGAGCGACAGAGAGAGAGCGACAGAGAGAGAGAGAGAGAGAGAGAGAGAGAGAGAGAGAGAGAGAGTGAGTGAGTGAGTGAGTGAGTGAGTGAGTGAGTGAGAGAGAGAGAGAGAGAGAAGAGAGAGAGAGAGAGAGAGAGAGAGAGAGAGAGAGAGAGAGAGAGAGAGAGAGAGAGAGAGAGAGAGAGAGAGAGAGATAGATAGAGAGAGAGAGAGAGAGACAGGGAGAGAAGGAGAGAGGGATAGGAAGACAGGGAGAGAGAGTGCAAAATATGTCGGACAGAGGAAATTTGGGATAAAAAAAGAGCGGTTCAAATTCCCATTCCTATCCACATTGCCTGTGTTTTCCAGGGAGTTTAGACACCATATACAAACCCACGTTTTTGGGATCCGTAAAAAATGGTGGAGCTTGTTCTGGATAGCTGTTCTATGAATGGCAGAGGAGCAAAGCCATTGAAATTATTGAACCACGAGGCCAGAGTGTCAACAGGTGTCTGCAGGTGTCATAGAGGGAACTGTACTGCTGAACCTAGGACTAGACATGCACACGTGATCATGCAACCTAGCACCACTTTCATCATGAGTTTTATTTTTCATTTCAACAGCATAACAATGTGGTCATAACTTTATAATTGGGGAAATGACAAAAAAGCCCACATTTTCATATATTTTTTGTTTAAATTCCCAGTAACATTTGAAAATATGATTTATTTATGGCTCTCTCTGTCAAAAAGGCTCCTAAACCCTGGTCTAAAGGATTGTTCCTCTAAGCAACATTTCTTATTTTCAACGACGTGAATTTAAAATATACACGGAGCACTTCTCTATGCTTTAGAGGAGGGCACAGCTACATAAAAACAACTGCAGCAGTCACAATAATTGCTGCCATTTAACAAGTTCTGCTGTGACAGGACCTGGTGGACATTCACATGCATGTGGATGACGAGGCCCGTGATTCTGCCGAGTTCTATGCTGATTTACAGACGCTTGATCACTATCTCGACAGATAGGAGAGCCAAGCGAACTTGGCGTCCACAGAAATTGAGAACCACCATTGTATGTGGTTCCAATTTGGAAATGTGACAAACAGTAATGGTGGTGTTTTTGGGGCCTTGGATGAAAATCCTGACCCATTTCATTCAGCTTCCATTTACTACATCATATACTTACATATACACTTTTAGTAGCGGCCCGGTGTCGCAAGTGGTTAGCGCATTGGCCTCAAATCTCTTGGGTCCTGGGTTCAAATCCAGGTCATGTCCATCTATGTGGAGTTTACATGTTCTGCCTGGGCCTGCGTGGGTTTCCTCCCACATTCTATAAGTGTGGATGGTTGTCCGTCTCCTTGTGCCCTGCAATCGGCTGAGAGGGAACAATTTTGTGAACGTAAACAATTGTTTTATTATGCAAAATTGGACTTAACTATTGTAGGAAGTGGTAACATTTGGAGATTTGGAATGAAAGCCTATTTGAAATAATTTCTGTTCCAGTTTAATGAGTGGACTGTTACAATTATATTCGGATATATGGTGTATTGCAAATATTTTATTAATGAATAAATATTACTAAGGAACAATTTGACCATAAATATTAAGAGATTGTTTTCTTTTATATCATGGTTGTCACAATTTCACATTAAAAGGTTACAATGACATGATTCCGAAGATTAAATCAAATGTTGTTTTATTAGATTTTTTCAGAATTCTGATTAGTGAAGTTGGTTACCTTCATTTATTTTATTACCTTTTCTTTTCTTGTCTTTGGAACTTTACCAGAACAGACTTTGGGTTCTTTTTGCATTTGTTAACACTTTTAGATCTATCCAAATTGATTTGATATGCATGCAACCAGTGTTCCCTCTAAGCTGCGCGCGTGCGCAATTGCGCACTACTCTCGTCTTCTCTGCGCAGCAGCAATCATATGGCGCACAGTAAAAAAAAAAAAATCGATATTTTTATTTTTATTTTTATTTTATTTTTTTACCCCTTTCCCCATGATGGCGCCGTTTAAGCGGCAGCCAGTGGCAGTAGCTCTGTCCACTTATGTTTTTCGTGTTTTACAGCATGTTTTACATGAAAAATTAGAGGGAACATTGACATGCACCTGCTTGTGGCAGGTGTGATACTGGTGTGCCCATAGCGAGCAATGATGATGTCGTGACCGGATGATTCGCCTAAAGACGTTTCGCCGACGGACGTTTGACATACGGACAGGTCGCCGAATGGACGTTCCGCCGAACGTTCATTCGGCGACCTGCCCGTCTGTCAAACGACCGTCGGCGAAACGTCTTTAGGCGAATCATCTGAGTACCGATGATGTCGCTCACACTGGTACTCAGTGCGCTCAGGGAGGATGACTTTCTGTTCAGACCAACGAAAAATTAGAGGGAACATTGCATGCAACTAAACTTGGCCTGGCAATTAATGTCTGAAATTAACATAATACTTTTTATCGTTTTGATGTTGAAGTGCATAATTGGTAGAAATTTAACTATATTTTATTTTATGTCTAACTATTGAAAAACATTGATTAAGAAGGTTTCATAGGAAATGATAGACAAACTACAAACAAGGTAATGTTAAATTTTTGCAAAACGCTACTAGAGTAGGGTATTTTTAATTTCAAACAACTGGATTTAATATGCAACGCAATACACATTATTGAATGAATTTGGAGTTCTTGATTAGCATACATTTTATAAGTTATGTGGCTTAACTGCTGTAAAAGGCACAAGCTTAAAATATTAATCCTTGCAAAAAAGGTGTGGTTCAATTCTTTTAAGAAATATAAATGTATGCATTTGTTTCTGAATGTTAACTGATGCGAAGGTAACCATTGCAAAGAACGAGCGAGCTGTTTTCTGTGCCTGGTTGGAGGGGGGTTTAGAACTCCTGTTAGGAATCCAGCCCGGTTTGCTTTTAGTATTTTCTTTTCCTACTTTTAAGTTTATTTTGTTTGTTTTAGTTTTGATTTTGTTTGTATCGTTCTATTGTCTTGGAGTCAAGTCCATCTTCTTATGTTCACTGGTGAGAAGTAAGGAATTTTCATATGGAGGAAGCCAGTCTGGCTATTTATTACAGTATTAAAAAAGGAAAAATAAATGAGACGTGTCTAACCTATTATGAAAGCAGTAAACGACATCCCATTCCACCAATATTGCCTTTGCTCGCTACCTGCTTTGAACAATAAGTAAATGGGGCATGGTGTACCCATGTTTCAAGACAAAACTGTGCCACTGATTACACGTTTTGACCTATGGTGGTGGTGTGGTGCAAATAAATTATATAACTCCTGTCAATAAAAAAACAGGTGTTACGTCTTTGGGGAGACGTCGAGGCGAGGTACGAGGAATTAGGACCCAATCGCAGGGAAGCAGGCGAGGACGAGGGAAGTAGTGCTCATAACAAAACTTTAATAACTTAGCCAGGATCTTAGAAAATAACAAAGACATAGAAATCAAATCACAAAACCAAACCTGATTAGGGAAAACACGGGGGATCAAGGACGAGGTAACACAGACAAATGGCAAGGGAAGTAAGTTAGACGATCCAACAAATGACATAACAATCAGTGGGGTTTAAAAAGACTGATACGGGTTGACGAGACAATTAGGAACACCTGGGAAAGACACGAGGGAGCAGGCAAGGAATACACCAGGGGAGGAGAAACAACAGCTGACAACAATGGGCAATCACTTAGACAGGACACCAGGGGAAAAAATCATAAAACTAACTAGCCCTAACAGTAGCCCCCCTCTAAGAGACGGATCCCAGACGTCCCAAAGCCGAATATCCATGACAAAGAAAACGCTGGTGGGGAGTCCCGACCGGCCCGTGAAGAGACTTGGGTGTGGCCGGTCCGGTGGGCGTCCGCGCCGGCCCGTGACGCGGCGTGGGCGTGGCCGGTCTGGCGGGCGTCCGCGCCGGGGCGTGAGGAGGCGTGGGAGTGGCCGGTCTGGCGGGCGTCCGCACAGGCCCGTGATGAGGCGTGGCAGGTGCGGCGGGCGTCTGCGCTGGCCGTGAAGAGGCGTGGGAGTGGCTGGTGTCCGCGCCGGCTAGTGACGAGGCGTGGGAGTGGCCGGTCCGGCGGGCGTCTGCGCTGGCTGGTGGAGAGGCGTGGGATTGGCCAGTCCGGCGGGCGTCCGCGCCGGCCGGTGACAAGGCGTGGGAGTGGCCAGTCCGGCGGGCGTCCGCGCCACCACTTGACAAGGAGTGGGAGTGGCCGGTCCGGGGGCGTCCGCGCTGGCCCTTTAAGTGATGGCCGAGCGCATTGCCCTTAACAGACACCAGAATTTGAGAAAGATCGTCGGCCACCTTACCCTGGCTGCTCGGGGGCCACCGACCCCCTCATCCAGGGGGCCCGGAGAGTCGCCGCCACCAACCCCCTCGTCTAGGGAGCCCGGAGTCGCCGCCGCCGACCCCCTCGTCCAGGGGGCCCGGAGAGTCGCCGCGGCCGACCCCCTCGTCCAGGGGTCCGGTAGAGTCACCGCAGCCGACCCCCTCGTCCAGGGGGCCCGGAGAGTCACCGCCGCCGACCTCCTTGAACAGGGGGTCAACCCTCATGTCCCACTCCTGACCTTAGTGTCTCTCTTGGCCTGGTGAATCTCTCTCTCCACAAAGCTTACTGGCGTTTCGGTCCTCTTCTGTTTTGACTATTGTGGACGTGTTTTGGCATGCATGTATTAGCCTCAATACACATGCAAGCTCAGACGTCTCACTTGTTTCCACCCCTCCCTTTTATCTATGTAATGAGGGACCTTGATTGTAATAAAAACAACAGGAAAGGCGTGTAAGGTCACAACGAAGTTGGGAAGCTGTCTCAACGGTCGTTTTCCTTGCAAGAGAAACTCCAGAAGACTGTCTTTTCCTCTTTATTTGAGCGTGAATTTGGGAATGTTTAATGGCGAACCTGACACGTGTATGTAAACTTTTGACCACCAGTGTATCTTGGCGCCACCGGATGGCGCAGTGGTTCTTCCGCCTACCTTTGATGTGGGCAAACTGGGTTCGATTTGCACTCAGTGGCAGTGTGAGTGGTTGTCTGTCTCTCTGTGTGCCCTATGACTGACTGGCGACCAGTCTAGGATGTAGACTTATGTAGTGTAGGCGTGGGTCAAAAACAGTGATGACACTAGGCTTTGGCTCAGTTGTGTTTTAATTGTTTTAAGCCCGCCTAACAAAAATCTGACCCAAAGAGTTTCTGCATAGAACTCAGAGATTCAGAACTCACTGCTTCTCAGCTTGCGTTCATATTTTCAACACTTATTTTCACGCTGATTTCATGTATTTGGAAGAAAATAATTTAAATGGCCTTGCAGCATCTTTAATCTTGAGGGGGAATTTAAAATAATGTGGCCAGTTACGAGGGGAACCAATGAGGGTCTAACTAATTTTAAAATTATTATTAAATAAAGTCTTACTGTTTTTCCTTTTTATGTTTAACCGTGTTTGTTACGACTTTCCCTGGTGGTAAGATGTACCAGGGAGTCGCAACTATCACAGCAGAAAAACCCGGGCAATGAAGAGACAGACACACAATGCAATTAACATGAAATGATAATTTATCAACACCCAAGTCAACAGAAAACCGGGACTACGGGACAACATAGCGGAAGCAAAATATACTAAAGTGGCACCCTTAAATAAAAAAGGTAAAAAAACACCCCCCAGACAGGTGTTCAAATGAACACCCCAAAATAATAATAAATAACACCATTAAGGTCAAAAAACAACTGCCACAACAATTGCATATCAGGTCGGAAACCAAAAACACCTGCGTAAGAATTTGCACAAGTAAGTATACAAGGTGACCCGAGCGGCAGTATTTTTAAACAATATGCGAGTATTTTCGGAAGTTGATTCGATTATCGCCATCTGCCGGAATCCAAGTCAAAGCAATTTAAGAGTCCTTCACAGATCATTGCGAACTCAGATCAACAGTCCTCGGCCCGGAACATGGTGACCTGTCCGGTCAATAGTCCTGAAAACAATTAAATGTCCTCAAAGCCAGCTGTGGGGGGAAGTGTCCTTGTTATATAGAGCCTTCGTCTGCTTCGTAAGAATGATTTAATAATATGCACATATTCCATATGTGCCCCAATATGCACATATATAATAATATCCTAGAATAACCCCAACATTCCCCCGTTTTATTATACTTTTGCATTTTATGGCAAATACAAATGAGGGGAAATGTCCGTTGGCTGCTTTAATTTTACTGGCATAGTCCCTACTCGCACGGCTGGTCTGAAAAAGAAAGAACAAAATCATTTTCGTCCAATTCGTTCTCGGAATTACCATGCTCCTGGAATTCACTGCTCTCTTCAGTACGTTTCATAAGCAGAGGATATCATTTGTGTAATTTAGAATGTGTAGGGGCAATCGCAGTGGTTATAAGTCGGCTTAGCAAGGAGCGTAAGCAGGGGATAAGACAATACCCACACAATGTCAAAGTCGTAGCAAAAATGGCTACTGAAAACACAACAGATAGGGCCAAACCTTTGTATTTACGAAGGCCTTATCCCACCAATCTGTCCAAGCGGATAATTCTACTCCAGGATGCTTTTTCATATTGCGGTTTAGGGTCTGCAGGCCATCGATGGCCCTGGTGAGGGACCCACTGGGGGACGTGTTGTTGAGTGCAACATTTTCAAACATTGCATACGCCCCCTGCTCCATCAAGAGGCATCTCAACCGCTATGCGATCCTGGAACGCCATCAGACTAGTGGCTGCCAGTTGTTCCTTTATTGCCACAAATCCCTGTTCAGTATAATTTCCAAGTTTTTGGACATTGTAATGCAGGTAATTCATCCCATTCACATTTTTGTTTGGGGTTATTAGAAGAAAAATAAACTCCCAACCTGCTGCGACCTGATTAGCCAGCTTATACTCATCTGGTACGCCCCGGGGGATGCCAATCGCATCAATGTATGTTGGATCTCCCTCTCTCCATACCGATCGATGCCGTCGGGAGGGACCCGCCATCATACTGGATTTCTGAGCAGCCAATTGTATCTCCTCCACTGTAGATGGAAAAACAGACACTAGTAAGAGCAGTGAGACCAAGGCAAAAAAGTCCTGCCGCGTTTCGGCAGGAGTCCTATAATTTATTTCCACCACACCACCACCATAGGTCAGAAGGTGGTATCAGGGGTGCAGTCTGTTTTAGGACGTGGGCACAGCATGTCTCATTTATCGCCTCCAGCTTCAGACCATGCCCTGTAAGGTTTAAGCAGGTAAAATGATCAAAGGCAACATGTGTTGAAAAGTTAGCTTTGTCCTTTGCTGCTCTTGGAACAGGGTATACATTATTCATCTTTTATCATTATCTCCTTTACACAATCAGGGGTAATTTGCGCGGGTACTACTCGTAAGAGAGGTCGGGGGCCCCATACATGTTATGCAGGTTTGATTTATAGTAATAGCTGCATTTTCCATCAACAACATCCGATTATTGCCCGTTTGGGAAATCCCTGTTTCAGAAATGAATTCATCATCCCTGGTCATCTCAGATTCCAATTTTACTATGGCGGATCTGGGTGTTTCCGTCTTTGATGGTTTTCTCACAGCCTCCGTAGGCATGGTCATTGATGTTGAGACACAAATGTAAAATTTGTAAAAAGGGTCTTCTCCACCCGACCATGGACCTAGGAAAAACGTCAGACAAGGATCTTTCCCACAAGTTAATTTGTCAGTCTGAATAACGATTTGTAATCCCCCCACGTATGGGTTAATTTTATCAGAGGCCTGATGGCTTTTGCGCACGCGTGTGTCATCCAAGCTTACCAATCTTGACCAGTTTCTGCAACAAGGCTTCCCCAATTCCTGCTTAGGGCTGTTATGTACCACACATATTCTCTATAAAATCCATATGTATCCTTTGAAATGGATATGTAGCTTTTGGAAATTGCCCTTTGTTTTGGCCGTATATGGGGGTTATGCCGAGCACAAGTCAAACATGCTCTGCAAAAATTCTTTGCATATAGATTAAATCCATAAATTTTGTAGTACCTTTGTACCAAGGCTACCAATCCCCCGTTTTGAGGCATGGAATTTCCCATGACTCAAAATGGCAGCCCTCCTAAACAAGTCTTTTGTTTTTGTTTAACCCCCAGTGTTCCTAAATTTCCCATTGCAGAGCAGATTACTCGTTTTTCCACGTTAAGTTTCAAATGTGGAGTACCGGCAATGGTGCCTTCTAAAGCAAGTAAGGACTCCACTGCCTTAGCACCTGCATGCCAGACAGTCGAGCCTAGAACTGCAAAATAGGAGGGTTTAATTAAGGGCAGGATGTGGACCGTGATTGGAGGAGGGATGAGTGGGAAGTCGTCACAGCTGTGTTGGCCTGGGCAGGGCTGAAATGAAAGGGTTAATTGACCACCAGAAGGGCAGCACCATGAACAATGGTCAAGTGATCCTCCACACCTCTGCCTAAGGTGTGGAGCCACAGTTCCAGGCAACTGCAGAACAAAACCAAATATAAAATAATATAACCTACAACATAATGTATACCCAGGCTGACAGCCGTAACAGTGTTGCTTAGGTCAAGTGTCCACTAAACATGCTGATAGGTTCACCAATAGGCATTCCCAATGCACGCACAAATAAAGAGAAAAGACAATCTTCTGGATTTTTTCTTGCAAGGAGAAATCGAACCGGTGAGGTCTAGTCCCTGCTTCATTCTGGCGTCACATGCTTCTTTTCTTGTTTATTAACTTCAAGGACCCAAGTTATTAAGGACGTTTAAACTCTCAAGGGAAGGGTGGGAAACAGAAGTGAGACGTCAAATAGACAAAACAAATGAAGGTCATCTGCAGCCGAAGGATCTTCTCCACATTCCAGCAGTCCAAGTGGATTTGGCTTCCCTTTTGTTTAGTCTAATTAAGGAGCAAAGCATTTACTTCCTTGCAAGCAGGCATTTTAGATGTCGTAAGCAAAGCACTTTCTTCATTGCAAGAAAATATATAATAATGTAAGACTAATAACCCCAACACATGCCCTACTCGTTTAGGATAATTTATTTCTAACATTCAATCTATCTCGTATCTGTATCTGTTATCATCGCAAGGAATGAAGTGTCGAAGGTTTGCATATGCGGAGTAGAAATCTGGCAAAATCTGGTTTACAGTTCTTGACGTGCGACATTTTCACTTTGTGATGCATTCTTTGTCCTCCCCAGGACAATAGGCGATGGGCCAACAACACCGTCTTTAGCCATGTTGTTTTGGTTGCAAAGTCATTGCCAACAACTCTTCACTGGAAACTGTGTAAAGGACCTAATTCAAGATTCAATTTTGTTTTAATTGAAATTTATTTTGTCACACTCTTAAACAGTGTTTTGATGTTGTTAAGAAGATTTCTGTAACTGCATACAGTGGTACCTCAACATACGATCTTAATCCGTTCCGGGACTGAGATCGTATGACGAGATTCTCGTAACTCGAGCGGACATTTCCCATTGAAATCAAAGGGAAACAAATTAATTCGTTCCAACCCACTGAAAAAAACAATAACAGGATATTGGATTGAAAAAAATGTTTTATTTCTTCTAATTCGCCATCTATTAACAAAGTAACACATAACTAGTGGTTTAATAGTAATAAAATCTGTTTAATCTAACTAAAATTGGGCAGATTTCGCTGACGGGAGACAGAGACGTTTGGGGGCTTGGGGGGTGGGGTTCTTTTTTTTTCCACGACAACGCACTCGTAAACGGAACAAACGAATTTAAATTAACTTGGATTAATATATATAGACAGACAAACATACGTTTAATGTAACTTTACACGAAACTGAATTCTAATTTTGTTGTAATCTTTTGTTACCTTCGTTTTACGGGTTGGCGGTTTGCCACGCCTCCACCCTCACGTTCGCTATCGATGGGCTGTTTGCTGTTGTACTACGTATTCCCTTCAAAATATTCCGGAAATGATTCACACAAATGTCCTCACAATAGGATAACCCACGACCACTTGCCAACAAGAAATAGTCTTGTAGTACATTTTAGCGATCGCTCCGCTGCTCATAAAGACCGGCTCGCAACTCCCTCGTTGAAATGGCTCTGAACGCTGCCGCTTTGAACGGCGCCTATGAAAGAGAGTTGCGACCAGAAATATTACAAAGAGGGAATTGCGAGCCAGTGCTGCTGATGTTCATAGGAGCAGCGAAGGAGAAGTAATATAATACTCCTCGTATTAGATAATAAAAATAACAGGAAATGCAACAGCTCAGCTTACCCACGTATTGATTGTGGGTAATGAAGTTTCGTTCTGAGAAAGAGTGCAATTGCATATCGGCGTTGTGTGCACGAGTATACTTCATTACCCAGAAAGCCCTCTTTTTGCCCGCGCATGCGCGTTGTGCGTTTCCTGGTCGGAACTCGTCTGAATTAATCGTTCAGTGCTCGTAGATATTGTTATACATGAAAGATATGCAAAAAAGGCTTGGTCGCATCACAAAATTTTGATCGCATGACGGGCGAATTATTCGATCGAAATTTCCGTCGTAAGACGAGAATATTGTGTGACGAACGGTCGTATGACGAGGTACCACTGTATATGTATATGTCCATATTCCGTGCGTGACTTTTATTGTGATGGTCACAAACTTAAAAGAAACAGCTGATGCATGAATGGCGGAGGAGTTTGTTAGTCAGTATAATTCCAGAGCTAACTGTAAGGAGAGGAAGGAGATGATGGTGGAGGTGACAAGGATGGGGAAGAGCGCTATAAGATGAAGGCCGTGTCGCAGGGCCAACAAGGAAGCTGGACAACCTGGGAGGGAGTTGTCAACCAAAACCTCAATTGGTCCTACCTGTGGAAGATCCCGCAGGCAAGGATCAGCTTCCTCATTTGCGCAACCCACGACACGCTTCCCTGTCCTCGTAACCTCCACCAATGGTTCGGGAAGGAGGAATGCTGCGCACTTTGCAACGCTCCCAACGCTAGCGTATCTTGTCAGGTTGCAAGACAGCACTTTGTCAGGGGTGGTATAGATGGCGCTATGATCAAATCCTGAGGAAACTAGCTGAAGTGCTGGAGAGGCGCCGACAGAGCAGTAAAAATTCACCACCAGCAGAGATCCACGTCAACTTTGTCACGGAAGGGGGTTCACCAGATAGACTTGGCCAAAAGGGACACTAAGGCCCCTTTTCCCATGGTCAGGAGTGGGACATGAGGGCTGACCTCAACAGGCAGCTCTGATTTCCCATGGAGATCATCACCACATCACTTCGCCCAGACATTGTGGTATGGTCCTTCAAGGCAAGAGCAGTGTACCTCACAGAACTAACAGTACCATCAGAGGAGGGGATTGAGGCCGCCTTCGAGTGCGAGAAAGCCAAATACTTGGAGCTGGCAGCTGAGTGCCAGGAAATTGCCTGGAAGTGCACTATCTACCCAGTCGAGGTTGGCTGCCGAGGCTACGTCGGGCTGTCAACAACATGCCTCCTTTGGGACGCAGGGGTGTCTAGAGGCAGCCTGAGGAAGGCCATAAAAGAGCTGGCAGAGGAGGCAGAGAAAGGCAGCTTTTGGCTCTGGCTTAGGAGGAAGGACAGGAGCTCGGGAAACAACAGCTAACAGGTGCAGGGGGTGTTGGGCCTGTAAAAACAGCGCCAGGAACAGGCACAGAAAGAGTGAGACCAATTTGATGGAAATAGGTTTATTACCAGACAGCAGGATGAGGACACAGCTCCAACAGCTGTGAAGGCACAGTTTGTTGTCTTTGCAACTCTCTCCAAATGAACAGTGGGTGAGTCTTTATATAGGCAGACAACAGAGCACAGGTTTGATCAAAATTGGGAAGCAGGGTAAACAACAGGTTAGGATAACAAGCACGAGAGCAATAACAGTTACAAATGGTACTAGGGATTTCAAAAGTGTCCACGAACCCAAGAGGAACCAGTCAAGCCATCCTCGTTGTGGAACCGGATCTTTGGTCATAGCGTTCTGTAGGTTCTTCATAGTTTGTAAGGCATCATGGACTGAGTAGGATACGTTGGCAGGAATGAAGGTGCAGCATGAGTCTCAGACGTGGGTATAACATGAATGTTCGAGGTCTGGACCGACGTAGGTAGAACATGAATAGAGTCAGGGACTCCGCTAAGAGATAAAGTCAGGGACTTGTGGTCTTGGTGTGTTCAGAGATATTGGGTGAATCACGAAGTATTGAGATCAATTTGGTAAATTTAGAATATAATTGTTGTTTAAACTATCAAGTAAGTGATTAATATGGGTTGGAATGCAACAAGGGAGATGGGTTTGTTGCCAGACTGCAGAATGGAGATCGGAGGGTTGCCAGATGTGGGGTATGTGCGTATGCGTAGTGTGGGGAGTTGTCCGTGTCTGCCGCGAGGGGTGGAGAGGCATGGTTTCTGTCCCAATTTGAAGGATATGGAAGGTTTGATGAACGTAGAAAGGGAATTGTTGAAGAAAATAGTTTTGTAAGTGAATAGAAAAGAAAGTGTAGGAAAAGCACCTGAAGGTGTGCAGAGAGTTGACTTGAGGAGAGTCGAGTGGAGTTAAAATATTTTGTGTGCAGAGTGTTGCTGCTGTTGTTGTTGTTGTTGTTGTTAGGTCACCCAGGCGCCTGAGGATTACCCTCAGCAGCGCTAGAGCTGTCACTGGAACGTGGATTAGTTCATCCAGGGGGTAGCCGGAGGTGCGGGGCAGTGCGAATATCTCCGGCTGGATGAAAAACGTAGGGCGCCACGTTCCTGGGTGGCAGCTCTGGGTGGTTTTGTTGGATTCGCAGGCCGCGACGGGCGGCCTCTCGGGAGACACCTCGTGAAGGTTCCAACTGTTGTCTCCCGAGTGTTGCTGCAGAAAATGGCTCTTATCTTAAGTAAACATCGTCTCCTTGGTGGGGGTGAGATGAGTCAATAGGAATTCAATAAGAATTCAGCCAGTGAATTTAGCTATCCTTGGGTGAGTTAGCAATATAGGGGGGATTTGCTAATTAGATCTTAAGTATTAAGAATTATTTAGTTGTTAATGATATCAAACATGAAAATGACAATGCAAAAATAGAATTCATCCAAGTAATTAGGTAAAGTGTACCTGGCTGGTTTAGATAAAATAATTAATTTAAGATAGGCATGATTTCCCTAGGACGGAGGAGGCATGGGATGTTTTCAGTGCGCGGAAGACATTCCTTGTTTTGCCCTGAGCAGGAGAAATTTGCTTTGGTGTGGGTCATTTTAATGACTATTAATGATATATGGATTGCATAAGCATTAAACAATGGATGTCAACCAAATGACGTTGACCCATTTCCTTTGGGAATGATTATTGCTGATAGGGCAGCAAAAAGAGGTGAGCTGCCAAGAAGCCCAGACTTGGATGGCGGTCTTCACCAGTGATGAAAATTTGCAGACCACTGATGTCTGATTATGAGTGTGAGCATGAATGTTTGTCTGTCTTTTTATGTTTTTGATTGGCTGGCCACCGAGATATAATCAATCGGTTAGATATCAAGGTTGAAAAGGATTTAGAAATTTGGAATTGATTTCTGAAATCGCCAATAAGTCCTTTTTCAGGGATGGCGGCAAAAGTTTTGGAAATTTGAAATCGATTTCTGAAATCGCCAACAAGCCCTTTTTCAGGGATGGCGGCGACAAATTATGGAAAAAATATTTCGTCAAATGAAATTTTTGATGAAAATGCAGCAGCAGTACTCCAAATGAGAAACTTGACGTGGAGGAACAAATAATCTGCTCTGCAAAATGAGGAATTTGGGGGCACTGGAAAAAGAAAACGAAAAAAAGGAAAAATCTTTAAGGAAACGCATTGAATTTGGGTTAGCAGAAGGAGATTGTGCTTCTCAACAGGAAACGGACCAATGGTGGAGCCTGGGTGCTCAACCTACAGTATAGAGAAGCACTAGCACGACCCAAAGTGGGACCGTCCATAACAAGTGTTGCTGACCAACCAGCAGAAATGAAAATAGCCAAGAGGGGGATGTGGATCCACCTTTTGTACTGTAAGGAGGTTCTCTCAGTTGAAACGTTTGAGGAGACAGGTGAGAACAACTTTCTGACGTAATAAAATGAAACGACAACCACTCCAATATTGATTGAAAAGATTATGGCTCTGCGAGCAACACCATAAACCATAGGGAACTCTTTTATATTGGTTTTATTGTCTCCATATGCAAAAAAGGTGAAATTGTTTCAATTGAGACTAAACCTTCTTACAAAGGGTTAAAATAAACGAGGAATGAAAACATCCAATGGATCCCCAGTCAAACACGCAGAGCTTCTCACAGAACTCCTGAAAGCGGTACAGCTACCAATGAAGCTGGCTATCTGCAAATGTAAAGCACACATGACGGGACAAGACCCCGTCTCATTGGGGAACAAGCGAGCAGACGAAGCAGCCAAAGAAGCTGCACACTCTGCAAACATCTAGACGCAATCTCCACGGTGGAAAGACAGCCCAATCCCTGCCAAAATCCTAAGAGACATGCAAAATAAACAACTTGAAAAAGAGAAACTACAATGGGAAACAGAAGGAGCCACTCAACACAAGAACGGCCTCTATGCAAACAAGCCATGCGTTCCACGATCATTGTTTGAAGTAATTGCCAAATTGAGCCATGGCAGGGGCCATGTCTCAACAGGAGGGATAGTGTAGTCCCAAAGATCTCCAAACCTACTTAAATTTTTTTGCAGAAACTGTCTCACCTGCTGTAGACACAACTCTCAAGGCAATGAACGACCCAAGCGCGGAACAAGGCAAACAGGAACATATCCCTTAGAGGTTCTGAACATGGATTTCATCGAACTGAACCAAAGTGGCACATACAAATACTGTCTTGTGATCATTGCCACACTTACCAACAGCACAGGGATGCACATCATTTGAGGCAGTGAACGGCAGACCCTTCCACTTACCAATGTGGGAAAAAGATATGGTGGTAGAAGAGAAAGGAGAAAGAGATCCCCTCACTCAGTGGTTATGCAAAATGTTCCAAGAAAGAACTGTGATAAAATGCAAATGATCTGTCGACATCTTCTCTGTCTCCCACACAGGAGGTCCTGTCCCCAGGCAACCTAGTACTTGTCAAGGTGATAAAAAGAAAGTGCTGGACATCTCCACGTTGGGATAGAACCTCACCATGTGATTTTGACCGCTAACTTCAACAAGTTGGCCACCACCGTAAAAGATCATGAATGAGTGTTGGAGCTCACGGCCATGATCCAGTGTGGGGCTCGGACGTCCCCCTCAAACACTGGTCAGTCTCCTCCAAAATCCTGATTGCTCTGTTCCCCTGGGTAGGAACAGCAAGGAACACTCTACGTCTGGAGGCAATTGACTACAGATTCCAGGCCTACGTCAACGCATCAGTCCAACTACAACAAGGCCGAGAAGCCCAAATAACTGCCCAGCAGGGAGGTGTGTGGTAGGAGACTCATGCTGCACCTTCATCCCTGCCAACACATCCTACTCAGTCCATGATGCCCTACAAACTATGAAGAACATACAGAACGCTATGACCAGAGATCCGGTTCCACAAGGATGGCTTGACTGGTTCCTCTCGGGCTCATGGACACAGACTCTTTTGAAAGCCTTAGTACCGTTCGTAACGGTTATTGCTCTCATGCTTGTTATCCTAACCTGTTGTTTACCCTGCTTCTCAGCTTTGATCAATCGTATCATTAATGCCACAGTCGAACGGACAATGATTGTTGAAACCCAGCTAATGCTGACTCGCATATACATGCAACAATCCATATCCCAATCTGACCCTGATGTTGTCCTACTGTCTGACACTGATTAATGTCTTTCCTATTCTGAGACATCAGGCCATGAGGCGATCGTCCCAAGCAGGTCAAGGGAGGAATTCTCCCTCAACTACATGTTTTCACCCCCTCCTGGTCGGTCTAAACTTCAGTTCGAAGTAATTTGTGAAGAATTTAGTTCAAAAGTAGCGTCGCTAACGAACGAGGTGCCGATGTGTTTATACTCATACCAGGAGGGAATTGTAAGATTATATCAGTTTTTGAGTATAAAAGCACCGTTGTCATATAAATTGTGAATGGCTGACATGTCAGCATAAACACTCAACTGTCTGACTGATTAATCAATCTTAGTCTTGTGATTGGGTTGACATGTCAGCACAAACACTCAACTGTCCGACACTGATCAATTACTTTTTGCCCGGCAAATAACTGTCCAAAGTCCTGCTGACAACTGTCAGTTTTGCCTGTATATAAGACTCACTCACTGGTCATTCGGAGAGAGCTGCAAGGACAACAGACTGTGAGCAATCACGCTGTTTGAACTCTCCCCATTTCTGCAGTCTGGTAATACACGTATTTCTTTTAAATTGGTCTCACTCTTTCTTAACGTGCATCAGGGATGAGTCTGCCTGCAGAGATGAGGTCAACAAACTGTCTTCGTGGTGTTTGGTGAACAATCTCACAGTAAACACCACGAAAACTAAAGAAATAATCCTGGACTTTCGCAAACGCAGCACAGATATGGCCCCACTCCCGAGTATGCGTAGACAGGGTCCAGTCCTTCAAATTCCTGGGGTCCACGTCACGGACAAGTTCTCCTGGTCTACCAACACCACGGCAGTGGTGAAGAAGACCCAGAAACAACTCCGTTTCCTGAGGGTGCTCAGGAGGAACAACTTGGACACTAAGCTTCTGGTAACCTTCTATAGAGCCACTGTGGAGAGCATCCTGGCATACTGCATAAGTGTGGTACGCTGGAAGCACGGCAGCAGACAGAAAAGCCATGCAGAGAGTGATCAACACGGCCCAGAAGATCATCGGCTGCTCTCTGCCCTCACTGGATGACATTGCCACCCCTCGCTACCTCAGCAGAGCCGGGGACATTGTTAGGGACCCAGACCACCCTGGTCACAACCTGTTCCAGCTGCTGCCCTCTGGCAGACGCTACAGGTCTCACAAAGCACGGACAAATAGACTTAGGGAATTTTTTCCCCACAGCCATCAGGACTCTGAACTTGCGTTAGCACGACACAATCCCTTCTGTGCAATAACTTCGGGGTGTGCAATAATAACCACCAATTTCGTTATACGCAGCTGTGTATGATGACAATAAAGGCTTTTGATTGATTTGATTGACATGTACACTGCTCACAGCCTTCTGCCTGTAGTAGAGCATTTGTGCTTTTGGAATTCAATAAGATTTAAACAGAAGACAGATTGGAAAAAAAAGTCAGTTCACAGTGGTTTATTGTCAAAGATACAGTAAGAACAAATTGATCAAGTCTTAACAAATTTTACATGTAGCGAGGACTTCTACGGAGACTCACAAGTTTGCTGGATCCAAAATATAATATACTGTAAATACACAGTTAGAATTGTGATACTCATCATACATTACTCCGAATGACCTGTCACAAGCTCCACTTCTAATGTACACAGCATAATCTTCAAATATTAATGCTGTAATTATAAAATATGTATCAAACTACATGAAGCAGATTAGTAAGCTTTATAGTATCGATATAATGAAAGTCCCATAAAGACATATTGACCCATGCCCATTCCCCAAAAAGTCCATCATAAAAGCAAAATGTGAAACAACAGAGATATACAACACCTCTCTACTGTGTTCAAACAACATGTAATTTATGTGCAATTAGAATGGACCACTAATAGATAATCTTTTGTTAATTCATCAATACTTCCTTATTCACATAAACTGAGGAAATATGTGGTTGAGTAGATTTTTTGAGTTGAGTAACATTTGTTTTTTGAAAATGATTGTGTCCAAACATTTACAATAATTACTTTGTCCCCAAAAATCCTGGTAAGTTAATAAACTATTGCGAATATTTAGTATATTGCACAATATCCCAATGTGTGTGTGGAGGGGTCTAATATGTGAATAATTTTATAGACATACACACATAAACAAACAAATAGCTATACAAAAAATGCATTTTGTTATTGTATCATAATAATAATGTATTCTTTATAGATACCTCATTGCCACACATAGGAAGCAAGACAAGGAAATTTGAATTTTGGGATGGAGGTTTTAGTGGTTAACAGAACTTCCTTATTTTTTCAGTTCAAGTCTAACAGTATGTCCAAATTTGCTTAATTCACCTTTTGCAAACTCAGCCCCAAAGACCATTGACCAAACAGAAATTCTACCAACCGTTGATAAGAGACATTTCCACTCCACCATTGTCGCAATGGTTATTTCTGTGGTTCCTGTGTGTTACATGAATGGAAACTGCCATACAACTTTCCGGGAACCTCGGAGAGGATGAGCAAGCAGCGGACGTCCAAAATCAGTCTGCCTATAGCGTCTGTAAATCGAACACGACCAGGAGATTATCTGGGGAAGTACGATTCATTGAGTGCTTCGTTCTTTTGCACGAGTGCCAAATCAGTAATATTACTTTTGTTTTATCTCATGGAATTCTAGTGTCAGGGAATCAATTAGGTAGTTCATTCCTTCTATTTCCGTACCACGTATCCTCACAAGAGTTACGGAGGGGTGTCGGAACATATCCCAGCTAATTACTGGCATTGGTGGCCAGCCAATCGCAGAGCACAAGGAGAATACATGCTCACACTCAAACCTAGGAATAATATAGAGTGTTCAATCAGCCTAGCATGCATGTTTTTGGGATGTGGGAAGAAACCGGAGTACCCGGAGAAAATCCATGCAATCCTGGGCTGAACATGCAAACTCCCCACATGAATGTCCGGATCTGGGATCGAACGATAAATCTTACAACTGTGGGGCTGACACACTAACCACCCACCCACCGGGCTGCCCAATTAGAAAGTTGTGTTTGGAAAATCTAATAGATTGATTAAGTCTTTAATCACTATCTTGTAGCATGTATTTGAAATTACAAACCTTTTTGGGGCATGGCTTTAATTCATTATTTTCGCTTTTCCTACAAAGCATAGTGCTTATGCCTCCACATGAGACAAGCAGTCACTGTATCATGAAGAATAACAAAAATGACAGGTTCACAAAAAAGGAGTGCTAAGAGTAGAGGAAATGTGATAGCTGACAGTAGTTGGTCTCTACATTAACAAAAATGAAAAAAAGTGTAGGACCGATCAAAATAAGAACTTCTGTGACCATATATGTGTTATGGAATTGATTCGCCAGAATCAAATGTTGAAGTTAAGGGAAGCACTAAGACCAATGTTAATGGATTCCGGGACCCATTGGAGAATGTAGTCTTTAAATGTTGATGCAAAGGATGGTTTAGGATGACAATGTATCTTGGTCTGGTAATCACGCACTCATCTCAGTCCATTTTCTCTTTGTGAACAAGTTTAGGAGCATCTACGAAATCTTGTCCATTAAAGAGGATTATGGTGGCAGTAATGGCACTGCAGGCACCCCAAAACATCACATAAGCAAAAGTTTCTGCCCATGTATCGCCTGAAAGAAAAAGTAGAAACTGTGTCATTCTGTGGCTTATTTTTTAACTCATTTGCTGCCAATAACAGTTAAATTCATCTGTTACCATCAATGTTACTGAAACATGATCATTCACGTTTTCATAACGTTTGCATAAAATGGGCAAACACGTTAATATCAAGTGAGAAAAGAATTACAGGCTATGGGTAAAAATGGGTTAAGGACATTTTCAATAAATTTGCTGTTTGTACATAGGTATTTTAAAAAAATCCTTTCCATGTCTTTGTTTAGATCAGTCGTTATTAACCTTGTTGGAGCTACCGAACCCCACCAGTTTCATACGCGCATTCACCACACCCCACCAGTTGGGTCTTCTGAAATAAGTAGCACCTGACTTTAATTAACGGATTACACTTGCACAAGGTATCCCCTTGTTGAGTTGGAATGAAAACCTGTACCCATTGCGGCCCTTTGAGGACCGGTTTGACACCCCTGACCCTACTTTAGTGTAAAAACAAGCAGGGGGAACCAAAAGACAGTTGTTGCGCTATAAAAAAATTGTCTTTTGAAAAAAAGGGTTAGATGAGAAAGGGAAATTTCAGTTACACGCATAGCACAGCAAACATGTATACAATTATGTACAGGTATACAGAAGCAGGAGTATACCGTTCAGGAAAAAGTAAGGAAAACTGACGTTCAAAAGAAAGGATGACAAATTTGACCTATTTAAGCTATGTTTGGGTTATATCTGGCTATATAAGTGTAAGATAAAATGACAAAGTCGCTTGGCAATTGCTTGTTCATATTTTATCAGTTTTTGTAAGTATAGAAAACATCATTGTCATAAGAAACTTGCTCAGAGTTTGGTCGTTGTCATGGAGACTTGACACTGATTAATCGGACTTTGCCCAAAGTTTGGTCGTTGTCATGGAGACTTGCCACTGATTAATCAGACTTTGCCCAAAGTTTGGTTGTTGTCATGGAGACTTGCCACTGATGAATCAGACTTTGCCCAAGGTTTGGTCGTTGTCATGGAGACTTGACACTGATTAATCGGACTTTGCCCAAAGTTTGGTCGTTGTCATGGAGACTTGCCACTGATTAATCAGACTTTGCCCAAAGTTTGGTTGTTGTCATGGAGACTTGCCACTGATGAATCAGACTTTGCCCAAAATTTGGTCGTTGTCATAGAAACTATACTATACCCTGTTTTCCTATATAAAGACTGACCCACTGTTCATTCGGAGAGAGTTGCAAGGACAACAGACTGTGAGCGGTTCACAGCTGTTCGAGCTCTCTCCCCATCCTGCAGTCCGGTAATAAACTAATTTCCTATTACATTGATCTCACTCATTCTTGACCTGCTGAAGTTGTATTTTCAGATCTATCATACTTTGGTGCCGATACCCGGGACCCAACAAGCCAACAATTGCCAGAGCGGCGACGGAGCACGACGAAGGGCAAAATAAAGAGTCAACAGCATCTTCCATTCCTCCATTGAAAGGGTCAACCCGACGGACGTTCCCCCGCCGCTCCGGTGATCTGGTGACGAGTCCCTCTGAACCAGGGCAGGTTTGGAACGAGAAAGATCGTGAGTTCACCCTTTGATTTCTGTCTACGTGAAGTGTAATAACTACTATTTCTAAAGCTATACTCAATAATTGGCAGTTATTGTTTATTTTATAAGTGGCAATAACACATCAAATTTCAATAAGATTGGTTGAATGGTTTACAAAATCCATGGAGTTCACTGTCACTAAGCGTGGTGCAAGGAAGCTACTGCACAATGGGTATGCTTATACAGTTGACAAAAAGAGGGATATCATTACTTATTGGAAATGCGAAGAAAGAGGAAGATGTGGAGGGCAACTTAAGACAGTGAATGATGTTCTACAAGGTGTTCCACTGCCACATTCTCACCGACCAGATCCCAGCAGAGTTGTTCGACTCAAGACAGTACAGAGGATGAAGGAACGAGCCTCGAATACTGAAGAGATTACGAGTACCATAATTCAGAACTGCACATCTAATTTTCCCTTAGAGGCAACTGGATCTCTTCCCCAAAAAGAAAGTCTTGGCAGAATTAGAAGGCAAAGGGCATTCACAAATGGGAACAAAATAACAGACGAACTAAGGGTTTCGTTAAGAGGGGAGAGATTGGTTTTAGTCGAAGAGGAAGATTTCGTTTTAATGGCAACTGACACCAATCTCGATTTATTGCCAAAAAGTATGCACTGGTTTTGCGACGGTACGTTCGATAGTGCACCTGCCAAACCATCAACTATATACCATCCATGCTCTCCTTGGAGAAAATCACACTGTTCCACTTGTATACTGCCTTACAAAATCTATAACTCAAGGAACATATGATACAATATTTTCTAAGATTAAAGATAGGTGTGTTATGGAGCTTAGTTCAATAACTTAAATTTTGAAAAAGCTGCAATAAGTAGTATAGAAAAGAATTTTCCAAACTCTCACATCTGGATGCTTTTTCCATTTCGGTCAATGCCTTTGGAGAAAAATTCAGGCATTTTCGTTTCGTCGTCGCGGGATTCGCGCGCTCGCCCCGCCCCTGGATTCGTGTGTGTACATATTTTTCAACCTTGGCTCGTGGGCCATATACGGCCCGTTAGGCTTTTTATACCAGGGATGGGCAAACTTTTTGACTTGCAGGCCAGAATGGATACTAAAATTTGACAGCATTTGGACACGCAATGTAGTTAAGGCTGATTGAAGGTCTTGCGGTCGATCGTTAAAATATCAGCCTTGATATCTGCGTACTGTGTATCTCACGCTATTATTGCACCCAGAGACTTGGTGAATACTATACCGCTACGGACATACTTCCTGGTTGTGCTTACGTTACTTCCTTTTTGATGGAACATGTTTTTACATTTGTGATCATGATATAAAACAAAATTCCGCTTTAATTTTTTATTTTTTGGTTGAAAGTGACAACTACTGCAGTAATATGAACCATCAAAAAAATCGAGATATTTCGACATTAGAAGCAATTTGGCCGCCACATCTTAAACTTGTAGTAAGAAAATTGTAATTTTTGTCATTAAAAAGCATCAAGTCCTCATCAAGATAGACATTTCTTTTCTCAAATTGAACAATTAGATATTTTGCATTTACAAAACCAGCCATATCAATTTCCTTATGATATTGACCATAACAATCATGTGCTTTTGATTCATACAGTATCTCAGAAATACCACATGCAATTTTTCAAAAGATTTTCCCTTTAAAGTAACACATTTGTACTCCATATTAAAACCATGAATATGGAGGTGAAAATTGTGAATCAGGGTGCGGCTTATATGCGAGTAAATACGATAAGTAACGTATTTTCACACCTATAGAACTCACCCCATGATAAAATGCTGTCTCAGTTGCGGGTGTATATTCATTTCTTTGCCCATAGATAAGGTGCTTCGGCCCAATGGGCCCTGGCATGACACTATGATAGCGTGTGTTATGATAGCATATGTTATGCTAGCGTATGTTATGCTAGCATATGTTATGCTAGCGTATGTTATGCTAGCGTATGTCATGCTAGCATATGTCATGCTAGCGTATGTTATGCTAGCGTATATTATGCTAGCGTATGTTATGCTAGTGGGGTTTTTTTAAAGCCAGCATGAGCAAAACTAAGTTTGATTTTATAGAGACAAGGTTGTGCGTCTCCCACTATAACGGCTGCCGAGGGGACTTTTTTACCGGCGGAGGGCAGAGTTTCACCGGGATTTGTATATAACGTGCACCCGAACTTTGCTTCAGTTTTTTGTTACAAAATGTTGCCCGTTATACTCAAATAAATACAGGCTGTCATCTTTTCTTTGTAGTCTGCCAAAAGCTACTGCGCCACCATAGTTCTTGCTCGGATGGATAGATGTTCCCTTTCATGAAGCGAAAGCACCAAGACGGACCTCCATGAAAATGTTCAATTTTTATTTCATCGGCAAGCTTGTTTGCCCTTAGTCGAATGGTGACTGTAGAGATGCTTCTCCCCGCTGCACTTTCCTCTTGGATCCAGTGGTTGAGAAACTCTTCCAACATGGGCCACTTCGCTTTTCCTCTGCGGAAACCCAGCGTAGTTTTTTTGGCTTGTTTAAGCTGACTTTCCAGCTTCCTCCACTTGCGAACTACGGATTAGTTTACCGTATTTATTCGAGTATAACGTGCAAAATTTTGTACCAAAAAACTGAAGCAAAGTTCGGATGCGCGTTACCAGTACCGTTGCAAAAGTGAAAAAAAAGTATACACATTTTTAGTCACAATTTATGGGTGCGCGTTATATACGTGTGCGAGTTGTAATCGAATAAATACGGTATGTCGATTTCCATGTTCTTCCAAGTAATGGATAGCTGCCAAATTAAACTGTGCAACGTAAGTGTGTCTCTTTGTCGGTGCCATTTGAGGGGGTCGAACTGATATTGTTTAGCACAGCGCATACCAGCATCATTTATAGCAGTGTTTCCCAAACTTTTTTGAGCTGCGGCACACTTTTTGCATTGAAAAAATGTCAAGGGACACCACCATTTGAAAATCTTTTAATTTAAAAATATGTTGCCATTATTAACAATAGTCATTCTCATCAAAAAGTTATCAGAAGAAATCACATAAACCTCCCAAAAATTTCCTAAATCTCATTTTTCACACTAACCTAATGTCACCAAAAGTTGACGTTTGCGGACCCTGAACAACTTCTGGTTCGAGTGATGCAAAAATAAGTCTGGTCATGTTTTTAATCGCATCATGTTATGACTTTTCTCCAAATATGACTTAAATCTCCCAATATTAGGCAAAAAAAAAGACTTTACGTCGGCAAAAGTTGATGCCCTAGATCAGGGGTCGGGAACCTTTTTGAAAGAGAGAGCCATAAACAATTCTTATTTTATAATGTTATTGCTAAAGAGCCATTTCCAGAATTTAAAAGTAAAAATGTATGAAAATGTGCGATTTTTTTCTCTCTCTGTCATTTCACCACTTTTTAATCACAAAAAGTCTCTGATTTCTTTTGACAACATTATTATGATGTTGCTAATCAATCAGTATTAATGAGATGATTAATGAAAAACTAAATTATGATTAAAGTGGTGTTAGAGCAGGGGTCGGGAACCTTTTTGACGAAGAGAGCCACAAACAATTCATATTTTCAAATGTTATTCCTTGTGAGCCATACTACGAATTTAAAAGTCAAAATACATACATGTAAACGAGTGCCTTTTCAATTTTTTTTGTAATTTCACCACTTTTAAAGTGGAAAAAAACTGAATATTTTTTAAAAGATTCTTATGCTGTTGCTAATCAATGAGAGGGTGCATTCCAGAAGAGTCTACTGCAAAAAAATGAAGATTAAAGCAAAAAAGAAGAAGATTAAAGCAGTTCTAAATGTAATATCTCAGTTCTGTCAACGGCGATTTCCATATTTTAGCTCACAGGTTAGCAAAGAGCCAGATGCACCCATCAAAAGAGCCACATGTGGCTCCCGAGCCGTAGGTTCCCTACCCCTGTGTTAGAGCTAGTCTTAACGCCACAGTGTCGACGTGACGCTCCTACTGGTGAGTTCAGGACTCTGCTCTCTCACTAGTGATTTTCATATTTTACCTCACAGGTTAGTGGAGAGCCATATGCACCCATGGAAAGAGCCACATATGGCTCCCGAGCCGTAGGTTCCCTACCCCTGCCCTAGATAGAAACCAAACAACTTCCAGTTCATGTTAGAGAAAAAAAAGAAAAAAAATGACTGTTTCAGAATTTGAATCTGAGTATAATCTATAACTTAATGTTCATCATATTTTGATTTTAACCTTGTAATAGTTCAATTTTAATCTCGTTATATTCATATTCATTTTTCTCTCTGAATATTACGTTGTATGACTTCTCGCAATTTCCCGCGGCACACCTGACCATTGCTCACGGCAAACCAGTGTGCTGAGGTACAGTGGTTGGGAAACACTGATTTATAGGTACTCACTCCATTCTTTAAAAAAAAACGCACCTTCCCCCCCTTTCACACGTGCATACTAGTGTCAGTTACGTTTATATTTTCACTTTAGCGCGTCAGCGGGAAATGCACCCAGACAATCAAGCAGTCAGCGTCATACAGCGACATTTACAGAATCTTGACTTTAGTGCACAATAAAGGCGCACCAACTGATTGGGTGCCCTGACCACTTTGGGGAAAATTTTAGACTTTTGTATTTACTTGGACATGGCTTTATACAAAAGCACTTGGATTCAAAAGAAAAAAAATGCCAACTAATGTTTTTGTAAGACCACTGCCATTCAAGCTTCATTTCTTGATTTGACTAGATCATTGTTCATTTAAAAATTGTTAAAAAAAAAAAAAAAAAAAACTTACCAGCCATGAGGAGACATACAATGCACATCGAGAATGCCACCAGCATGATTACAGGTAACTGTAAAACAGCATTCAAAGATCAAATTCAAGTTTATCATTGCTGATGCAAACTGATAAAATACTGATTAACTGACTGTGAGAAACTTCCAGTCCTTCTGCACCCGAAGAGGACCAGGACCATCTGATTCGTCAATGGCAAAATTACCCAAAAACAAGTCGATTGAATCCTGAAACCAAATAAAATTTCAGACAGAAAATGAATCTTGTGAAACAATAACTACCGTATTTACTCGCATATTAATAACCAAAAATTATGACTGAATCGAGGGTACGGCTTATATGCGCATGAATACACGACATGCACGAAACTGCAAGTTGACGACGGCATGACATGATGACGTCATGACGCAGACAATGCGGCCGATTTGGTCATTTATTTCAAAATAGAGAAAAGATAAACAGATAAAACGCAAAACAAAATTTATTTTGACGTCGGTGAATGAAATTCAAGAAAAAAACGTATGTATCTTGCATAAAACGTGAAAAAACTCCCGTTCTCCTGACTGCTTGCTCGGGGCACGGCCATCTTACCTAGGCCTAGCCATTTTACCTAGGGTGCTGCCGTCTAAACCTAGGTAAAAGTCCTCTGACTGGGCAGACGCAAGTAGCCTTGATTTTGGAATAAAACAAAATTCCACTTTGATTTTTTTTCCGTTTTATTTCTTGTTTGAAAGTGACAATTATTGGAGTAATACGAACCATCGAAAGAATTGAGATATTTTAAGATTAGAAGCAATATTGCTGCCACAACACATTAAACTTCTGGTAAGAAAAATTGTAATTTCAGTAATTAGAAAGCCTTCAGGTTTTCATCAAAATAGACTTATTTTTTTTAAATGAATAATTTGACATTTTGCATTTGCAAAGACAGGCATATTAACTTCCTTATGATATTGACCCTAATTATGTGCTTTTGATTCATACAGTATCTCAGAAATACCATGTGATGACTTTTCTTAAGATTTTCCCTTCAAAGTAACACATTTGTACTCCCTATTAAAACCATGAATATGGAGGTGAAAATTGGGAATCAGGGGGGCGGCTTATACGCAAGAAATTGTAAAATTCAACAATTTGAAGGGTGCGGTTTATACGCGGGGGCGTTTTATACGCGTGAGCGGCTTATATGCGAGTAAATATGGTAGGTAAAGTTAAACCGCAATTGTCCCAATTTGTGATGTTTGCGAGGCGGGAGGAAAGACTAGTTTTCACTGCACACCCGTAGATAATTCAGTAGCACCTTGAACTATCAGAGACCAAGTTTACAAATATTTATAGTTATGAGCTGTCACGGATTATTTTTCATGTACTGTGATCAATTGACCTGTGAGTGAGATTTTATCCTAGTCACAAGTCTAAAAAAGGTGAAATGTCTATTCCACTCTAACCTATGTGCTTCAAACAGTTCATAATGCATCGTATGAATTATATAACTTTGTTATATAAGAATCCACCATCTTAAGGTTAACACAACACTTTTTTCCTGACTTATATATAAAACATTCTAAAACAATGATTCTGTGTTATTAAATAACTTTTGAAAACAAATGGTAGGACCAGGAAATAGACCAAGAGAGCTGTGTTGAGTGTGCATCACAACTATGTAAACGTCTCAGTCCATCAGAGGCGAATGTTTGCTGTGATCAGACACAGAAAATAACAAGGTCTCGCATGAGAATGCGTGAATTCAGGCGCAATCTCGCAATAACGCGAGTTCCACATAAACATAGTGGTCCCACTGTGACTATTACTTTTGGATAAACAATGTGCAACCTTTGTTTTTGGCTGTTTTACCACAAAACAATAAATCAAATTTAAATTGTCGGATGAGTTGGCCTTTTGTCTGCATGAGGACAGTGCTAGCTAATGAAAAATAATGAATGGATCAATATTCTAGGTGTTCATGAAAAGTGAAAGTATAGACAGATTCCACTGTGAGAGTACTTTATTTTCCATTGAAACTGTAATTTATATTGTGTATCAGCGCTAAACTTATTTTCCACCACAGGGTCAAACTCGTTATTGAGGCGCGATGTCTGGGAAAAAATTGACTTGTGCGTCATGACTATAACTAGATCCGTAAAATCCTAAACGTTTCGCGGACAAAGAAATTTGTCAAATTCATTAGTATGCTTGAGAATATATACAATGTTGTGAACGCAAACAAACTGCAAGCGGTATAATTGAGCCTTTTAGAGCCTACAACAATATTTAAAGGCAAATTGTTAGGGATTTGTCTTGTTTTTACCCGTGTGACCTGTCCATGTGATTGCCCTTTTAGTTCACTCGTCGTCTCCCTGCCCCTGGTGCATCTCCTGCTTGCTGTCTCGTGTGATCCAGGTGTTTCTGGTTGTCCCGTCAACCCATGTCTGTCTATTTAAACCGTGTGTTTGTCACTCTTTGTCGGATCGTCTGCGTTGTTATGCCCATGTCTCGTGATCCTCATTTCCCCATGTACTCCCCATCAGGTTTGGTTTGTATTTTCTGATTCCATGGTCTTTGTTATTTTCTGAATACCCTGCCTTGGTTATTAAAGTTTTTGTTAGCACACTCCCCTCCATGTGCTTTCCCGCGTTTGGGTCCAACTACGCTCTATGCAACCACAGTCCTGCAAATTGTGACAGCAAATTGTCTTTCCGTTCCATGAAAAATTATTTTTCAGTAGTACCTCATCTCATCTCATTTTCTGAACCGCTTCATCCTCATTAGGGTTACGGGAGGTACTGGAGCCTATCCTAGCTGACTCCGGGCCAGAGGCACAAGGAGACAAGCAACCATGCACACTCCCACCTATACCTAGGGGCAATTTAGAGTGTCCAATCAGCCAACCATGCATGTTTTTGGAATGTGGGAGGAAACCGGAGTAACCGGAGGAAACCCACGCAGGCCCGTGGAGAACATGCAAACTCCACACAGGTAGACGTGACCTGGATTTGAACCCAGGACCCCAGAGCTGTGAGGCCCACGTGCTAATCACTCCTCCACCAGGCCGCCCACAGTGGTACCTTTACTTAAGAAATTTAATGGTTCCAGAAGTGGTTTTGTAACTTGGAGTCCATGATCTTTAATACTACCCCCTTAACCATGAAAATATGCATGCAAATGTATGCAAAAGAGAAAGATAAGAAAACTAAGCCATTAAAATGAAAAAGAAATGCAAATACATTTTCCAGTGGGGTGAATTGCGTGTGGCAGCCCAGTAAAGTCACCACCTTTGTCAGGTTTTTAATCATTTATTTTGGAATTCAAACAGCAAAACACATCTATTGTCCGCTGTAGCCAACGCCAACAAGAAAACCGAACCAAAAAATTATACACACATATATATATATATATATATATATATATATATATATATATATATATATATATATATATAGATATATATATAGATATATATCTATATATCTATATATATATATATATATATTCTTTCGATGGTTCATATTACTCCAATAGTTGTCACTTTCGAACAAGAAATAAAACGGAAAAAAATCAAAGTGGAATTTTATTTTATTTCAAAATCAAGGCTACTCGCGTCTGGCCAGTCAGAGCACGTTTAACTAGGTGTAGACGGCAGCGCCCTAGGTAAGATGGCTGCTCCGGGACCTAGGAAAGATGGCCGTACCCCGAGCGAGCGGTGACGGTAACATGAGTTTTTTCACGTTTTATGGAAGATAGGTACGTTTTTTTCTTGAATTTCATTCACAGATGTCAAAATAAATTTTGTTTAGTGTTTTATCTGTTTATCTTTTATCTATTTTGACATAAATGACCGTATCGGTCGTATTCGCTTGCGTCACGACGTCACGGTGACATTGGGTCATGACGTTACAGCGCCATTGCGTCATGACGTCACAGCGCCATTGCGTCATGACGTCATCGTGTCATGGCGTCGTCAACTTGCAGTTTCGTGCATGTCGTGTATTTACGCGCACATAAGCCGTACTCTCGATTCAGTCATCACTTTTTTGTCCGACAAAAGCGGCTTATATGCGAGTAAATATGGTACAGTATTTAAATGCTTAGCATCTATTAATGAATTCCCAAAGTTTAGACGTAATGTAATGTGCTGTAATTGTAAACATGATTTTTTTTAAATAAATATCTTTGTGACAAAAGGATGAAAAATTACCATCAGCAAGGAATGACCCACATGATTACTTTACTATTGAGTGGATCAGGTTATAGCCCTTTCCGTCAATTAAAGTTGATTTGAGTTATTAGTACGGCCCCAGGATGAATTATAAATTCAGTCAAGGTACGACTGTAATTGAATATGATCACAAAATTGCCAGCAGTAGAAAATACGTCTTGCAGAAGTTGTTGACAATTCAATGAATTCTGATCTAATAGCAAATCAGTTGTTATATGTACAGTAAAGAGTGTTGTCATCAGAGTTAAGACTATTTTTTTTCTTCCCATTTTTAGCACAGTAAGAACCAGACCATATCCGTTTACCAGCATCATGTAACATACTTGTCTAAATCCATCAGAGAAGTTGTTTTTGTAATAGCGGATCAAGGAGTTCCAACCATCCAGCAACAAACCCCACTGGGTTCTTTTCCCTGTTCTGAGTAGGGGGTGAAATTTTTTTGTTAAGGATAAAAAGTCCAAAAACAACTTGGATATCAACAAATATTAATCAACCATATTAGTCAGTTTCTGAAAAATGAGTCTTACTGTACCTTGTAAAGTCTGTTTTTAATGCACCAGTTCCGGCATACTGCACAGCACATGCATTGGCATTGTCAGCCCATGCTGATTAGAAAACACAAAGATGTCAGAGATACAGACGCTCCCCTACTTACGAACATTCGAGTTGCGAACAACGGTACATACGAACATGTCTGCGAATATGGCATATGTCGAAAAATGTTCGGAAAGAGATGCTGTAAGTTCGTAAGTTAGATTTTGTATTTCGCGCCTTTTTCCGAGTAGTGCTTCTTTTCGCCGCTAATACCACCGCTTGGCGCTGTGAGAGGGAGGAGGCTCCGCAACATGTCGAGGACGAGGAGGAGGAAGAAACGCCTGTCCCCATGAAGAAATTCGCTCATAGATAAAGCCATCGCACTCTTTGAGCAGAAAGACCCAAATACTGAACGTTGCACAAAGGTTGCAAATCAATTGAATGATGCCTACATTGCTACCTCATCATTTATGATGAAAAAAAGAAGAAAACTGTGCAATCGTCGTTAAATCGCTTCTTTCGGCTAGTTTCTAGTAAATCCTCCAAGGAAGATACTCATCAACCCTCATCTTCTTCTCCTCGACCCTCAACCTTTTCCTACATTGAAGTTACGGAGGAGGAAGTAACTTTTGAAGACCATTCCAGCGACAACGAAGACCCTCTCATGATATAAAATCCTCCTCTTCCTCCTCCTCCATCATCATCTCCTTAAGCATCGAGTACATCTTCCAAAAGTAAGTTAAACTTCATTTTATTTATCTTATTACGTACATGTACATACTGTTACTTATACAAGCCTTAAACATACTTATATAAAACTTCAATATACGTATATAGGCCTTAAACATAAATTATAATACAAAATATAGCACTGAAGCAACTTACGAACAAATTAACCTTACGAACAATCGCTCGGAACGTAACTCGTTCGTAAGTAGGGGAGCGTCTGTACTCAAGCCAATCGTAACACGCAAGTAAACAGGCATTCATCCTACTTTACCGTTTCTGTAGATCTTCTCAAAGTCAGCCTGTTCTTCAAGCAGTTGTCCTACATTTAGAACACCCATTCTCTGTAGAAACATAAGAAAATATGTATTCCAATCCTCATTTAATGTAGTTTTGGTCTGTTTAAGGTTACCTGAAGCTGAGACTGCAAGGACCGTTGTGCCAAAAGGCTCTGCATAACATTGGTTCTGTCTAAGCAGTCCATACAGTTACTACGGAAAACACCTTTTTGCTGGACTTGTATCTTTCCATCCTGGTTCACCATGAAGTAACTGCAGAGTAGGAAAAAATGATTTTCCCCTTCTTTGTGGTGTAACACCTCCACGTTACTGTTAGCATTTTCTTAGCGCTTAGCACTGCTGTGTGAAATACCTGTAGTCGTCTTGTGTCTCAGCTACAGCATCCACTAAGATCTGAAGGCGATCCCATCTCATGTGACTGCACTCTTTGTGGAAGTCAAAGGCTATGTAACTGAGGATGGATAAGAAAATCTTCTGAATGAAAGATAATGTCATCATAGGCGCCGTTCAAAGCGGCTGCTAGTTGCAGTGGCTCCCTAAACCCTCACTCGTATTCTGTGTTTTTAGGGCTTTTTTAGAGCTTTTTTATCCTTTATTTTTACATTGTATTGTCACTTAAGATTTTACTTGTTACTTTGCTTTATATATTATATTCCAAACTTTAATGTTTTAAAACTTTACTTTCAAGAGTTTATCTTTGCGGATTCTGGACATTATATTTTTCACCCACTCAGCCATGCCTCCGCTGTTTTACACAAAGGATCAGCTGTTAGCGCTACGCAACACCTGGATTCCCCTGGACCTGGACCTCCCCGCGGAGTTAAAGGGGAAGAGAAGAGGATGCAGAGCTGGGCGAAAATGTCAGCAGAGAAAGCGACGCTTCAGACCCAGCATTCCATCTATTATTATGGGGAACGTAAGATCTCTCCCCAATAAGATGGAAGAGCTAACGGCGCTGACCAAACAACAACGACAATATCGGAACATCGGCATTACTGTGCTTCACGGAGACCTGGCTGAATGAACTAATTCCGGACTCTCTCGTCTCCTTGGACGGTTTTCAGCTGGTGAGGGCGGACAGAGATGCTGAGGAGAGCGGTAGGAAGAAAGGGGGGGGGGACTAGCTGTTTTTATTAATAGTAGATGGTGCAGCCCCGGGCACATTACTGTGAAGGAGCAACTCTGCACTCGAGATATCGAGCTAGTAGCTGTTAGCATCAGGCCGTTTTACATCCCCCGGGAGTTCTCGCACGTTATCATAATAACTGCCTATATACGTCCCTCGGCCGATGCGGCAGTCGCCCGCGAGCTGCTTCACGCCACTGTGTCCCGGCTGCAAACGTCACACCCCCAGTCTCTCCTTCTTATCTCTGGTGATTTTAACCATGCTCCCTTGGCTTCTACTCTACCCACCTTCACTCAGTGTGTGAAGTGCCACACCAGGGAACAAAAAACTCTGGACATGCTGTATGCCAACACAAAGGAGGCATACAGCTCAGTCCCCCTCCCCCCACTGGGCCGCTCAGACCACAACCTGGTCCATCTGATCCCCACCTACATCCATATGGTGAGGAAAATAAAACCTACCACGAGGATCATACAAAGATGGACCGAGGAGACCAGCATGGTACTGAGGGACTGTTTTGAGACCACTGACTGGGAGGTGCTGTGCAATTCACATGGTAAAGACATTGACAGCTTGACCCACTGCATCAGATTATATTAACTACTGTGTTGAGAACATTGTACCCTCCAAGAAGGTCCGTTGTTTCTCCAACAATAAGCCATGGGTCACCAGGGATCTAAGGGCCCTCCTGAACAAGAAGAAGAGGGCCTTTAGGTCTGGGGAGAAAGAGAGCCTGAAAATGGTCCAGAAGGAGCTGAAGAGAGAGATAAGGAAGGGAAAGACCATCTACAGGAGGAAGTTGGAGAACCAACTCCAGAGAGGCAACACCAAAGAGGTCTGGAGGAGCTTGAGGACCATTTCGGGCCATGGAGGCAACAGTGAGAGAGACCCGGAGTCCGGTCACAGGGAGTGGGCCAATGAACTGAATCAGTTCTTTAACAGATTCAGTCCTGCCCCCACTCCCCTGACCCCCAAGACCAGAAGCAACGCTCCCTCCTCGTTCTCCTCCTCTTCCTCCCCCTCTTCCACCGGTCTCTGCATTACTGTCGATCAGGTGATAAAACAGCTAAAGAAGATCGAGGCAATGAAGGCTACCGGTCCAGACGGCCTCAGCTCCAGACTACTGAGAGAGTGTGCGGATCAGCTTGGTAAAGTGATTCTGCATATTTTCAACCTCAGTCTGCAGAAGGTCCCCACCTTGTGGAAAACTTCCTGTGCGGTCCCAGTTCCTAAGACTGCATACCCCAGGGAGCCAAACCACTTCAGGCCGGTAGCATTAACCTCTCACCTGATCAAGACATTGGAGAGAATCATCCTCAATCACCTCAGCCCCCTGATGAATGCAGAGCTGGACCCTCTGCAGTTCGCCTATCGTCCAGGCATTGGTGTGGAAGATGCTATCACCTACCTGATGCACAGGTCTCTTTCACACCTGGAGAACACGGGAAGCACGCGGAGAATTATGTTTTTTGACCTCTCCAGTGCGTTCAACACCATTCAGCCGGTCCTACTGAGAGGGAAACTGGAAGAGGCTGGAGTAAGGAACCACCTAGCCGCATGGATCATCGACTTCCTCACTGACAGACCACAATATGTGCAACTCCAGGACTGTACGTCTGATGTGGTAGCTTGCAGCACGGGGGCCCCACAAGGCACAGTGCTCTCTCCACTCCTCTTCTCCCTCTACACATCGGACTTTAAACATAATACAGACACCTGCCACCTCCAGATGTTCTCTGACGACACCGCTATTGTTGGACGAGTGACGGACGGGAACGACCTGGAGTACAGGGGAGTCATCACAGCCTTTGTTGACTGGTGTAGGCAAAACCACCTCTACATCAACACCAGTAAGACAAAGGAAATGGTCATCGATTTTCGGAGGAATCCTCAACAGACCACTCAGGTGAACATCCAGGTTAATGTTAAGCTACAAAGCACACAAACACATCTGAACAACTTGAAATTATGAATTCAAAACAACTTAGCACCAAACAGAACTCCAAAGGAGTACCAGTCTCTCCATCTCGTCGTTTAGTACAGAAAGGCAATCCCAAGGAGTCTCCTCTTTTAATGCTTCCTTCTGCTTCAATATTGTAGCGATGGTAGGTGGGTTAAGGACGTATTGTCTTAGATTATCAGTCCTGGGTGGATAACAGAGCCTGCTTCTTCATTTCATTGGCACTAGTCATTTAAAAAAAAAGAAAAGCTTTAACCACACTTGGGGAAAATAATCTTAAAACTCTGTGATGACGAACGGCGGGCAAAAGAGAGTTTTTGTTTTTAGACAGCCAATAGGAAGCCAGCGGAGTGTAGGGAGATTGTCAAGCAGAACACTACCGCGACAAAATTAAATAACGAATACAGGAAATGTATTTACACTTTGGGGGATTTCATAACTAGGATCTTGTTTTTGTATATTGGAACAGTAATTTGCATATCAAAGGGTTACATATCCATAAAATGTCATATGTAGAGGTACCACTGTATATAGGATATTATATCGTATTGAATTATATAAATAAAATGGGCAGCACTTACTTCATCATGCCATTATTCATGCCAGTCACCATCTTAGCAAATGCTTGTTCAAGTGGCTTTTCAGACCCTTTCTGATTTACCTGGAAAACAATAGGTGCATAAAATTGTATGTGTCTAGAGATGGGGTGCCCAACTCGTCCCCGAGGGACCCCATACTGTCTGTTTTCCATATCTCCCTCCTCGACCACGCCTGAAACAAATTATCAACTCATCAGCAAGCTGTGTAGAAGCTTGATAACAATCCTGATTATTTGATTCAGGTGTGTTGGTGAAGGGAGACATGGGAAACAGACTGGATAGGAGTCCTGGAGGATGGGAGTTGGGCACCACTGGTCTAGTATAATGTGATCCTTCGCCACTTCGTGGCTTCACTACATTGCAGATTACAAGTACATTAATACCTTCAGATACAAGTTTAATGCGTTCCGGGACCAAGCTCGTATGTCAATTTACACGTATCTCAAATCAATTTTTCCCAAAGAAATGAACTAAGTACAAATTAATTTGTTCCCACCCTCTGAAAAAGCACCAAAAAACAGGATCTTACAATGGAAAAATATATTTTTATTGGTTCTATTTCACCGCCTACTCTTAAAGTAACAAAGACCTATCTAGTGGTTATGATCTTCAATACTAAAATGTGACATTACACAGCAAAAACAGACGGTGCGGACGATAGAGAGAAAGGACAGGAGAGAGGCTTGACGAACACGTTCGTAACATAACATGAACTTTAAATTCAACTTAAATGAATTTAAAATAAAAAATAAGTTTTAATCTTACGTTATACTAAATTTAAACCTTGTGCAATAATAATAATAATAATAATAATCGGACATAGGCCCCTGTTGTAGTTATCACAACACAAAAAGCCTACTTGTCATCACACGCAGAAACTGCGTGTGACGAAATTGATGGTGCTTCTCCATAAGCTACGTTTACTCGGCAAAAGACCTAAATCTAGTACGGACTTGTAATTGGCATTCTGCTATTGTGGATACAATAGCAGAATGCCAATTACAAGTCCGTACTAGATGAGGCAAAGATGTTAATGTACTCCACCGCGGCTTTCAAGGCGGAACTTCCCGCTTCTCCATGCCTCAGAACCGAGTGTTCGTTTCGTTCTGTTAGTTTTCTAAAATTATCGAACCACCCACGACTCACTTTGAAGGGGTTTGCTGGTGTCTTTTTCAGATACTTGCTTTGCTTTTAAGTCCATGTAGATGCTATCTCCATGCTATCTCCCGCTAACTGTTTATCTTTTAACCTTTTAACCATGTTAAACGAAGGCTCTACATCTATTTATAAATGTTATTGCGCAGCTTGGAAATGATGGTTAGCCCTTCATTGCACTGGCCTGCATTGCCCCCCTTGTTTTTCTCCTTAATTTTGCACTGATTAATTCAAAAAATGCAACCTGTATGGCCGGTGCTCATAGAAATCTGTACTGAGGGAGATGTGGCGCTGTTATCATAAGCAGCCTCTCGTGGACTCGGCCACATGGCTTTCTCGTATGCTCATATCTCAAATTTGTCTTGTATCTCAAGGCAAATATTTGCTCGGAATTTTCTTCGGATCTCAAATTTCTTGATTGTTGGGGCACTCGTATGTCAAGGTAATACTGTATATAAAAAAGTTCATCAACATGTCAAAATCCAAGCTGAAACTCGCAAGCAGAAAGATGAAAAAAGGAGGAAGTCAGGGTACCGCTGCTTCTACGTCGCTGAAATGGTTGGCACTCAGCGCCAAAGAGGACACGATCAGGAAGATGCACTATGTCTTGCCATTTCCTGTTTTGTTGCGAGTGAATTTCACATCACGCGCATAACCTGTGGAGAAAGCCTATTCTTTTGAGTCGCCGTTCAACATGCCTTAAAATTCTCGTGTGGACTAAGACACCCCCCTCAGACGCCGAGGAATAAAAGAAATGAACAAGCATTCTGGGGGATTTGCGCCGTAGATACTTGATAATTGTACTTGTATTTTTGTATTGGTGCAAAAAGGTAGTATGGCATGCAGTGCCGTATTTATTCTCATAAGCTGCCCCCGTGTATAAACCGCACACTTGAAAATTGCGTTAAAATTGTCGAATTTTACAATTTCTCGCGTATAAGCTGCCCACTTGATTCATAATATTCACCTCCATATTCATGGTTTTAATAGGGAGTACAAATGTGTTACTTTGAAGGGAAAAGCTTAAGAAAAATCATCACGTGGTATTTATGAGATACAGTGGTACCTCGTCATACGACCGCTCGTCATACAAAATGCTCGTCTTACGAGGGAAATTTCGATCGAATAATTCACCCATGATGCGGTCAAAATTTCGTGACGCAACCATGCCAGGTGGCCATGGCATTTTTTTTGAATATCTTTCGTGTATAACAATATTTACGAGCACCGGATGAGTTATTCAGACCAGGAAACGCACAACGCGCATGCGCGGGGAAAAGAGGGCTTTCTGGGTAATGAAGTATACTCGTGCACACAACGCCGACAGGCAATGGCACTCAGAATAAAACTTTACCCACAATCAATACGTGGGTAAGCTCAGCTGCTGCATTTCCTGTTATTTTTATCTAATACGAGGAGTATTATATTACTTCTCGTTGGCTGCTCATGAGAACATCAGGGGCACTGGCTCGCAACAGCATCCCCGGTAGCAACTCTATCATAGGCGCCGTTCGAGGGGATGCGAACACAGATGCTACAAGCTAAAAGGAGCCGCTAGCCAGCGCCCCCGAAGCTCCCATGAGCAGCGGAGCGATCGCTGATAAAAGACTGCTGCTCTATGGCTGCTCATAAGAACATCAGGGGCACTGGCTCGCAACAGCATCCCCGGTAGCAACTCTATCATAGGCGCCGTTCGAGGGGATGCGAACACAGATGCTACAAGCTGAAAGGAGCCGCTAGCCAGCGCCCCCGAAGCTCCCATGAGCAGCGGAGCGATCGCTGATAAAAGACTGCTGCTCGTTGGCTGCTCATAAGAACATCGGGGGCACTGGCTCGCAACTCCCTGCAATAGCAACCACGGTAGCAACTCTATCATAGGCGCCGTTCGAGGGGATGCGACCACAGATGCTACAAGCTAAAAGGAGCCGCTAGCCAGCGCCCCCGAAGCTTCCATGAGCAGCGGAGCGATCGCTGATAAAAGAATGCTGCTCGTTGGCAAGTGGTCGTGCGTTATCCGATTGTGAGGACATTTGTGTGCATCATTTTCGGAATATTTTGAAGGGAATAGTACGACAGCAAACAGCCCATTGATAGCGAACGCGAGGGTGGAGTGTTTGTTCCGTTTACGAGTGCGTTGTGTGGAAAAAAACAAACGAAGCCCCCCGCCCCTTTTGTGCCCCTTTCCCCTCGGCAAAATCCGCCCAATTTTAGTTAGATTAAACACTTTATTTCTATTAAACCACTAGTTATGTGTTACTTTGTTAATAGATGGGGAATTAGAAGAAATAAAACATTTTTCCAATCCAATATCCTGTTTTTGGTGTTTTTTCAGAGGGCTGTAACGAATTAATGTTTTTTTCCATTCATTTCAATGGGAAACGTCCGCTCGAGTTACGAGAACCTCGTCATACGATCTCAGTCTCGGAACGGATTACGCTCGTATGTTGAGGTACCACTGTACTGTATGAATCAAAAGCACATTATTAGGGCCAATAAAATAAGGAAGTCAATATGCCTGTCTTTGTAAATTCAAAATATCAAATTATTCAATTTGAAAAAAGTCTTTCTTGATGAGCACCTGATGTTTTTTAATGAATTACAATTTTCTTATATCTTAGTTTTAGATGTTGTGGCGGTCAAATTGCTTCCAATGTCAAAATATCTCGATTTTTTATGGTTCATATTACTGCAATAGTTGTCACTTTCGAACAAGAAATAAAAAGAAAAAAAATCTAAGCAGAATTTCGTTTTATTTTATAATCACAAAGGTACAATTTCCTTTCAAAAAGTAACGTAAGCACAACCAGGAAGTAGGTCCGTACCGGGATAGTGTTCACTAAGTCTCTGGGTGCAATAATAGCATGAGATACACACTATGCAGGTATTAGATTAGATTAGATAACTTTATTCATCCCGTATTCGGGGGTTAGGGTTAGGGGGTTAGTGTTTGCATGTTGCCTGTGTGGGTTTCCTTCGGGTACGTACCTCCCACATTCCAAAAAACATGCATGGTAGGCTGATTGGACACTCTAAATTGCCCCTATTTTTGGGTGTGAGTGTGCATGGTTGTCTGTCTCCTTGTGCCCTGCGATCGGCTGTCCACCGATTCAGGGTGTCCCCCGTCTCTGGCCCGGAGACAGCTGGGATTGGCTCCAGCACCCCCGCGACCCTAGTGAGGATAAATCGGTTCAGAAAATGAGATGAGATGTGATTGTTATTGCTTTGCACTATTACGAGTGTTGCCATATTGTGATTGCACTAACGTTTAATGTACCCTAACAGCACCAGAATGTTTTTTACGTGTTTACTGAATGGAGGAAAAGTTCCCCTCCACTATGTGATATACCATATTTACTCGCATATAAGCTGCTTTTGTCGGACAAAAAAATGATGATCGAGGGTACGGCTTATACGCGCATAAAAACACAGACATTCACGAACCTGCAACTTGGCGCCGCCATTACAATGTGACGTTATGACGCATGGCGCCCTGGCGAAGACGAAAGACGCAAGACAACGCGGCCGATAGGGTCATTGATGTCAAAATAGAGAAAAGAAAAACTGATAAAACGCTAAAGAAAATTAATTTTGACGTCTGCTCGCTTGGGGCGCGGCCATCTTAGCGAGGTCGGGGCGCTGCCATCTTAGTGAGGTCGGGGCGCTAACATCTACATGTTTTTTTTGCCAGACGCGAGTAGCCTTGATTTTGAAATAAAACAAAATTCCACCTTGATTTTTTTCATTTTATTTCTTGTTCGAAAGTGACAACTATTGGGAGTAATATGAATCATCAAAGAATTGAGATATTTTGACATTGGAAGCAATATGGCTGCCACATCTTAAACTTCTGGTAAGAAAATTGTAATCTCATCAAGATAGACATTTCTTTTTTCAAATTGAAAAATTGGATATTTTGCATTTACAAAGATGGGCACATCAACTTCCTTATGATATCGACCCGTATAATGTGCTTTTGATTCATACAGTATCTCAGAAATACCACTTGTGATGATTTTTCTTATGATTTTCCCTTCAAAGTTACACATTTGTTCCCCCTATTAAAACAATGAATATGGAGGTGAAAATTGGGAATCAGGGGGCGGCTTGTACGCAAGAAATTATAAAATTCAAAAATTTCAAGGCAACTTTCAGGGTGCGGCTTATGTGCGAGTAAATACGGTATTTCATCTTTCAAATTGAATAATTTGATATTTTGCATTTACAAAGACCGTCATATTAACTTCCTTAGGATATTGACCCTAATAATGTGCTTTTGATTCATACAGTATCTCAGAAATACCACTTGTGATGATTTTTCTTATGATTTTCCCTTCAAAGTAACACATTTGTACTCCCTATTAAAACCATGAACATGGAGGTGAAAATTGGGAATCAGGGAGTGGCTTATATGCGAGAAATTGTAAAAATTCAACCATTTGTGTGATTTGTCATTTGTGTGAACATTTATGTCCGATTATTATTATTGATTATTATTATTTTAAGGCAATTTTAAGGGTGCGGCTAATACGTGCGGGCGGCTTATATGCGAGTAAATACAGTGAATGTTGCACTTACATGTTATACCTTGCTGTTATTAAAAAAATAAACAATGAAATTGTCACGAAAATACTAATACTTTACCTCGGAGAAAATAATAAAACAGTTGCTTATTCATTTTGGGAGTGAATGGAGTTGTCAGAAAGCTGATTTGTAATCTATTAATAAAGTTTTACTGACCAATCTGACTGTTTGTTGACATTCCCTTTAGCGCAGCATTATCTAGTGGATGCATAACGTAACCCCAGCTTCTACTCTAGACCCGTACAATGCGGTGCGGTGCACCTTATATATGGAAAAATGTTGAAGTGTGTCATTCATTGAAGGTGCGCCATATAATGCAGTGTATCTTATAGTGCGGCAAATATGGTAATCAAACAGATATACTTTGACGTCATAGCGTTGTCATCCTAGAAAGACAATATTGGATGATAGTACAGTGGTACCTCTACATACGAGCAGCACTACCTACGAGATGCTCGATAAGAGTAAAATTTCGAGCAAATAATTAGCACTAGATACGAGAAAAAATTCGTGATGCGAGAAAGCCAGGTGGCCATGACATGAGAGGCTGTTTATCATTGCAGCGCACTGTCTTTTTTGCCGCATCTCTTTCGTGTATAACAGATATCTACGAGCACTGGGCAGAGCGTTGCATTTTTTTCAGTGTTTTTTTTTCCCGTCACTCAGCGCGAATGGCGGAGCGATCGCTGTTACGAGGAGTAGTATATATTACATCTCGTTGGCAAATGGTCGTGCGTTATCCTATTGTGAGGACATTTGTGTGCATCATTTGGGGAATATTTTGAAGGCAATACAAAAGCAAACAGCACATTGATAGAGAAAGGGTGGAGGCGGGGCAAATACAGCCAACTTGGCCGGTATCAAACTTAAATAGAAAATTAGAATTACGTTTAGTGTGAGGTTCGATTAAACTTATTTTTGAGTGTGTCTGTATCGTAATACAAGTTCATTTAAATGTGTTTATGTTATTAAACGAGCATGTTGCGGTGCAAAAAGGTGGTGTTTGGTGTTTTTTCAGAGGGTCGGAACAAATTAATTTGTTTTTAGTTCATTTCAATGGGAAACGTTCGTTGGAGTTACGAGAAGATCGACATACGTGCTCAGTCCCGGAACGAAATAAGCTCGTATGTAGAGGTACCACTGTAATTAAATTTTATCCAGTTTTATTAATAATCTTGCTTTTATATATGTGTGTGTGTGTGTGTGTGTGTCTAGTATGCGTTATTGTTTGTCTTCAACATAGACAAGGGAATAAAGATGGAAATTAGCCCTCGGCTACAATATTATATATATATATATGTTCATTAACATGAATATAAATATGCGTTAATACGTTCTGTCCCTTATTAAATAAATCAAATCAAAACTTGCAGGTTAGCTTAATCTTACCTTAAGAGAATTTAGCTGGGGGCGATGCCGTTTGTCCAGACGATTTAATCCATTTGGAATCCAGCTTTTTTTTCATCTTTTGGTGTGGAATAAACCAACCACATTTCCCCAGATAAACAATTGTCATATCAGTCCAATTCACATATGCTATAGGAACACTGCTTCACTATTTTGGACATTCGATGCTCATTGACCTTTTCGGGGGCTTCCAAAAAGTTGTATAGCGGTTGGGAGGCAGGTGACTCAAACAGTAACTCCAGAAATAAGCATAGCGACAATAGTGGAATGGTAAAGCTTGGTTTGCTACGATTTATCAATGGTCGTATTTGGGGCTTTTTTGCGAAAGGTCAATTACATCATGGTTGAGTAGTGATTTGAAGTTTTGGTATGTCCGCCATTAGGGGCTAAGTAGTAGAAGAAAATGAATTAACATTCAGTGATGACCCTTGGGTTGACTAAAATGAGGAGGGTTTTACTTACCAGGTTAAGAAGAGTTTGTTTCCCATAGACAAGAAGCTGAGAATCAAAATGCCTCTGGAAGCCATCCATCTGCAATCGGTTTACAACTAGTTATTATTGTCTCAATAGAAACCACCTGTTGGGGTAATCATTATTATAAATGTGTTTGCAATGAATATAAAGCCTTATAATATACATGCTTACTATATTAATCAATATATTTGCTTATTAGGAATAGTAATGCTCATCCTAAATGTGTAACTATATTAAACAATATAGTTATATGTGTTGATCGCTTTCAACGAAGACAAACGCCTACGCCAAGGTCGCTCTCCAGGACAGCTGGGTCCAGCGAGAGATACAAGTTCGAAAGGACATAAAACAATCCACTGAGTTCTTGCTCCGAGGACTGATTACTGGAAGATACGCGTCGACCCCTTCCCCAGATGCGAGTTCAACAGGGAAGATCGGTGAAGGACGCTTAAATTGTTGTTGGCTCAACGGATGGCTATCAATCAACTTGTATATTGTTTTTCCTTTGTGACGCTTGATATGGAATTGTTTTGTTTCTTGCTTACGCAATTGGATCGATTACTCGCATATTGTTTTAATTTGTGACGCCAGGTTGACGCTTGGTTTGCTTGATTATGGAATTGTTTTGTTTCTTGCTTACGCAAATGGAATCGATAACCTTGTAATTGTTTTGATTTGAAGCCTTAAATGGGCAGGACATAATGCCGCTCTTTAGAATAATCTTGGGGGGGCGAGCTGCCGGATGTATTCTCTTCTTGCAAGAATTAAATGTGATGTGACTACAGATGCCTTTTTTATTGAAAGCTGAATTGGGAAAACCTAAGGATAAACGTACAATTGGATGAACCTAACATTTGGTCCTTCGAGCCTGTGGTCAAGATACCGAAGCAGAATCCAGGTCGCTCCCGTTCGATATCTGGAAAGACCGTGCACGGCGCTTAAATACCCTTTTCCGGGCTGGATAACTCGAAGGAGCGCCTGGGTTCTCGACGGTTTCGACGACTAACCCTCTGAAAGAGACATCTGGGGTCATATCTGGTAAGTCCACGTGAATGTCTGCGTTTGTTGAAGGGGCATTGCACGTGAGGTCCATTTTTTAAATGTGACTCGCGTCCAGGGGACTGCGACACGCGTCCAGGGGACTGCGTTACAAACCCTGGGTATACTAGTCGCTGCCAGGTAACGAGACAGAGCATGAGTCTATAAAACTTGGGGCAGTTCGGGGTGTCCTGTGCCGTGGTCCGGAAAGGTACAAATATAACTCTGACAGTATATCAAGCTAGGGTATACATTTGTGTTACGTGTTGCGTGTGTTACGTGTTGCGTGTGTTACGTATGTCCTTCCGCGGAAAAGAAATTTGCTAACTGATAACTGAGTGCTCGCGAGCTCCATCCAAAGATGGGCAACTCGAATAAAAAAGCGGCTAGTGACGACGATCCAAAACAGCGTCTGCCGTGTAGAGATTGGAAGTTTGTTGAAAGTCAAAGCGCTACAAGAGTTAAACAACTAAATTTATGGATAAACAAATATGGGTTTGCTGGCCAGCTTAAATATGCATGAAATATTAAAACCTGCGGGATAAAATACGCACTAAGCATAGAAGTAATCTATATATAATATGTGAAGGGAGACACAAGCGATACGGCTTGTTCCACAGATACTAATTATTGTTTTTGATGACGAGGCGGGGAAAGGCAAAACGTGCTGTTTTGTATATGATAGCGGGCCTCGGCTGGTTGATAGGAGCGAGGCGATGGGCTGTTTTATTCTAAAAACAAGACAGGCCTGCTCAAAATGATTTGAATGAGGATGTTTGAGATACATTTTAAACCAGAGATCACATTCTTTGTGAATGAATTCAATTGGAATTTTTTGTATGATGCTGAAAGTTGTAAAACGGCAATTAAAATGGTTATTTCCAAGTGCTAGGCATGCTTTGTTAATAGTAACTAAATGTACTGGAATGAAATGGCTTATTGTGGCTTATCCTGGTTTCGTTCCCGTCTGCTAGCGGGAATATTTTGGTTAACAGAAATACAAAACAGCAAATTAAATGTTTAGCGGGGTTGCCAAAACTGCGTTTTTTGTCATACTCTAAACTTGCCAAATAATGTGTTGATTGGGGGGAAGCGCTCTGTTTTGGTGCGGCTGATTTGATGGTGTTGGACATTATATGCGCGCGGACCGCACAAGCGACTAAAATTTTTGGGGGACCCCTTATTATGGGGTCTTGGCAAACTATGGTGATATAGTTGGATATCGGGAGAGTAATTAATTTGGTGTAATTAATTTAGTCTTCTCTAAAAAGCGTTGTAATTTTACACAGGAGGTGAAACATTGTGCGCAGAAAGAAAAAGAGGTCGCTTAGGAATGTCAACATTGATAAGCTGCTTCTGCAGCGAGCGTGAAGGTCACAGTCAGCGGCTAAGGGCGCGCTTCCGTTTAAACATTTCAGAATAAGACAAGGGATGCAGGGTTCCGCGATGATCTTCGCATTTATTTTTGGGATTTAATCAGAAATGTCTTTCGAGGTGATAGAAAATCTGTTTGGCAAAGATTGATTTGGTAAAAGCTTTGGAATTGGGAATAATACTATTATTATTATTTTATTTTTTGTTTTGTGAAGTTCAAAGGGCTCTTGATTGAAGAGAGCTAGTTTTGGAGGATAAAACGATATTATTACAGTTTTTGAATGGTTGGTTTGATCAAAATACTTCAATATAGGTGATTGGCTGGTTAAAGAAAAATGAATGGAATTTTGTTTTTGTTTACAATATTATGGCATATTGGTTACAATTTGTGGGTCCTTTATTAAGCATTGAAAATTGTAATTAGGAAATGCCTAGTAAAAAGTGGATTTCTCTAATTTAATTATTGTAGATTTTTCTTGTGGTAACAGGGAGCTATAAGAAATGGCTCTTATCTTAAGTAAACATAGTATGGGGTGATTTGCAATTTATGTCTTAGGTATTAAGAGTTATTTGGTTGTTAAAGAGATCAGACATGAATTTAACAATGCAGAAATGGCATGAGAAATTTCGTGGCATTCGTCCAAATTATTAGGTAAATTGAACCTGGTTGGATAAGATAATTGATTTAGGATAGGCATAGTTTCCCTAGAAGAAACATGGAGCGTCTTTAGGTGCACAAAAGACTTTCCCTGTTTGGCCTGAAGGGGGATATGCTTTGGTATAGGTCATATTGATGACTATTGGGACGTTACTGCCTATTGCTTTAGGGGCATACAAATTAAGAATTTAGCCAAAACTTACTGCATTGCAATTATGGGGTTAATACACCTAAATGTTACGGTGATAACGATTGGCAATAACAAGCTTAGATAAAGGGGAATATCTACAACAAATTCTGGTAGGGCCTTCCATGGTGTGAAACAAGTGAAATAATGTCTATGTTTTAGAAATAACATCTCCAAATTATAAAATATCAACCTTGGAGAAATGCTTTAAGTAGATGGGTTGACTAGAATGGGCGAAATTCGATATTATTAAAAGGGGGTGTAACTTAATGCAGAACATGGAGATAAAGTTTTTACAAACGGTTAAATAAAAGGGGGTGTGTGTGTGTTTCAATGTGTCACAACTTTTCCGTTATTGCATTATTGGCGAATAGATAGTTAATCACAGCCACTCGCTTGGCAGTCTACATGCTGACTGACTGGGGTAAGGGGCGGTGGCAATTGAACAAATTTCTATTTTTAGATATGTGGCATGTGGATCTAATACATTAATTATCTAGTTTCTTCAGGCATCAATTTTGCGGTTCGAGGATCTACTAATGCGGAGTAGATCCAGACCTTCCGGAGTGTGGAGTGTTCCTGGTGTCCTCATGAATTCGTAGGTTTTCTCTGGGTACTCCAGTTTTACGCCAACAAACCAAAATTATGGATGATTGGGGGAGCACTCAAAGCAAATTCCTTGATTATGAGTGCGAGCGTGGATGAGTGTCTGTCTTTTGTGTTTTAATTGGCTGGCCACCAAGATATATCAATATTCTAATATCAAGGTGGAATATTTCTGAAATCGCTGATAAGCCTTTCAAGGACGGCGGTGGCAGAGTAGGACAGAAACAAAAAGAAAAGAATTTCGCCAAATGAAATTTTTTTTGATTTCTGCGATGGGAAATTTTGGGGACCTGGGGGACTAAACAAAACCAAAAGACTTATCTGGGAGGGCTGCCATTTGGAGTCGTGGTAAATTTCATGCCTCAAAAAAAAGGGGGAGGTTATATATATTCAATCTATATGCATATATATGGCCAAAACACGGGCGATTCCCCCTCATGTCAAGCTACAAAAGCTACACTGCCATTCAAAGTATACATATGGATTTAAACAGATTGGGGAAACCTTGTTGCAGAAACTGGTCTAGATTGGCAAGCTTGGATGACACACCCGTGCAAAAAAAAAAAACCCATCAGGCCTTCGATAAAATTAAACCATACGGTGGGGGCATTACAAATCATTATTCAGACTGACAAATTAACTTGTGGATCCTTGTCTGACGTTTTTCCTAAGTCCATGGGCAGGTGGAGAAGACTCTTTTTACAAAAATTCTACAATTGTGTCTCAACAACAATGGCCATGTCTATGAGACGGTAAGAAAATCGTCAGAGATGGAAACACCCGGATTCGCCCTAGTAAAATTAAAATCTGAGATGACCAGAGAATTCATTTCTGCAACAGGGAGTTCCCAAACGGGAGGCGGTAAGAAATAATTGGTTGTTGTTGATGGAAAATGCAGCTATTATAAATCAAACCTGGATAACATGTATTGTGCCCCGCCCTCTCTTACGAGTAGTACCCGCGCAAATTACTCCTGATTGTGTAATGGAGATAATGACAAATGAAAATGTAAGCCCCAATTGTGAGAAATGGAATAATGTCTACCCAGTTACAAGAACTTTTCAACACATGTCGTTTAAATCATTTTACCTGCTTAAAACCTTACAGGGCATGGTCTGAAGCTGGAGGCGATAAATGAGACGTGGTGTGCCCACGTCCTAAAACCGACTACACCCTGGTACCACGTTCTGACCTATGATGGTGGTGGGGTGGAAATAAATTATACGACTCCTGCCAAAATGACAGCAGGACTTTGTGCCTTGGTCTCACTGCTATTACCAGTGTCTGTTTTTCCATCTACAGTAGAGGAGATACAATTGGCTGCACAGAAATCCGGTATGATGGCGGGCCCCTCGCGACGGCGTCGATCGGCATGGAGAGAGGGTGATCCGACATACATTGATGCGATTGGCATCCACGGGGCGTACCAGATGAGTATAAGTTGGCTAATCAGATCGCAGCAGGTTGGGAGTATATTTTTCTTTTAATTACTCCAAACAAAATGTTGATTGGATAAATTACCTGCATTACAATGTCAAAAAACTTGGAAACTATACTGAACAGGGATTTGTGGCGATAAAGGAACAATTGGCAGCCACCAGTCTTATGGCATTCCAGGATCGCATAGCAGTTGATATGCTGCTTGCGGAGAAAGGGGGCGTATGCAATGTTTGAAAATGTTGCACTCAACAACACGTCACCCGGTGGGTCCCTCACCCAGGCCATTAGTGGCCTGCAGATCCTCAACCGCAATATGAAGAAGCATTCTGGAGTCGGAGAATTCCGCCTTGGAAAGCTGGTGGCATGTCCTTTTGATTTGGCCCAAATTTGTTGCATTTTTCGTAGCCCTTTTTGCTACGATTTTGACATTATGTGGGTGGTGTATTATTCCCTGCTTAAGATCTTTGATAAGCCGACTTATAACCACTGCGATTGCCCCTACAAACTCTAAATTGCATGAATTATATCCTCTGTTGATGAGACGTGCTGAGGGGAGCAGTGGATTTCAAGAGCATGGAAATTGCGAGGATGAATTGGGCGAAGATGATTTTGTGTTTTGCTTTTCAGACCAGCCGTGCCAGTGAGCAGGTAAAACTAAAGCCTACGGAGACGGACATTTCCTCCCCATTTGTATTTTTTTGCCATAAAATGAATTAATGGAATAAAGCCGAAAGGAAGTTTTATTAAGGAGATCATGTGCAAATTTATAATATAGGGGGGAATGTTGGGGTAATCATTATTATAAATGTGTTTGCAATGAATATAAAGCCTTATAATATACATGCTTACTATATTAATCAATATATTTGCTTATTAGGAATAGTAATGCTCATCCTAAATGTGTAACTATATTAAACAATATAGTTATATGTGTTGATCGCTTTCAACGAAGACAAATGCCTACGCCAAGGTCGCTCTCCAGGACAGCTGGGTCCAGCGAGAGATACAAGTTCGAAAGGACATAAAACAATCCACTGAGTTCTTGCTCCGAGGACTGATTACTGGAAGAGACGCGTCGACCCCTTCCCCAGATGCGAGTTCAACAGGGAAGATCGGTGAAGGACGCTTAAATTGTTGTTGGCTCAACGGATGGCTATCAATCAACTTGTATATTGTTTTTCCTTTGTGACGCTTGATATGGAATTGTTTTGTTTCTTGCTTACGCAATTGGATCGATTACTCGCATATTGTTTTAATTTGTGACGCCAGGTTGACGCTTGGTTTGCTTGATTATGGAATTGTTTTGTTTCTTGCTTACGCAAATGGAATCGATAACCTTGTAATTGTTTTGATTTGAAGCCTTAAATGGGCAGGACATAATGCCGCTCTTTAGAATAATCTTGGGGGGGCGAGCTGCCGGATGTATTCTCTTCTTGCAAGAATTAAATGTGATGTGACTACAGATGCCTTTTTTATTGAAAGCTGAATTGGGAAAACCTAAGGATAAACGTACAATTGGATGAACCCAACACCACCACTCTAATTAAAGACCTGTACTCACATGACTTGTTGTTTTGCTGATAATTGGCTTGGGTTTGTATTTTAGGTTTGGCCTTTGACTCCAGTAAAAAGGCATGGAGCCTCTTGTCTATGGGAGGAAAATAGCATTGTGAAATTATTCAACAAACTTTTAAACTATTTTCATAAGGAACGACATGATATAGAAAACAATTAAGAGTCCAGGAAACAGTTGTCATACTTGCCTGCACAAAGGAAGCCTTGGCTCCCTCATACAAAACAAGCTGCTCAGTTTCAACAAAATTAGCAGCATGACCTTCTGAGTCGATGCCTAGAAAGAGGATTTTTTAAAATGAAAAATGCATTATCCACCTCTAGATAGTGTTTACATGTATAATCCGAACTAGGGTTACTATACAAATCTACAATATTAGAGTTTTTACCCTTCTCAATAGCTTGATGAGGCTAAAAGCTTTTTCTTACCTCTGACATAGTACCTGACACCAGCACGGAAACAGCTTCTCCGTGAAATGAGGACCCATTCAAAGATCTTACCATTGATGCGACACGGTTTCATGACAATAACTGATCAACAGATCAAGGAGAGTAAAGTATAGTTTGTAAGCAAAAAAGCCAACATTTCTCTTCTCACCATCATCAGTTAAATATGTAAACGAAAGGATACAGCCATGTACAATAGGGATAGCAAACCTGTGGAGCTATGGAAACTTAGATCAGAAATCAGCAGATAAATATTGTAAAAAAAAAAAAAAAAAATCAGAGTAATAAAGTGAGTGAGTTTTGTTCAGTCTTGCTACCTCTGGCTGGGCCGCCAGCTCTCGAAGGAGATTAGCATTCCACACAAACCTCTGATCAGCCTGAAACAGAATGCAATACAATCATTTATGTTTAAGTTTGTGAGCTATGAAATTGTTTTACATGCTGAACTGTTACATTTGATTATCAAGGAAATTACAACCCAAGATTTTCTTCTCATCTCATCTCATTTTCTGAACCGCTTTATCCTCATGAGGGTCTCCGGGCCAGGTGCGGGGGACACCTTGAATCAGTGGCCAGCCGATCGCAGGGCACAAGGAGACGGACAACCATGCACACTCAACCATACCTAGGGGCAATTTAGAGTGTCCAATCAGCCTACCATGCATGTTTTGGGAATGTGGGAGGAAACCGGAGTACCCGGAGGAAACCCACGCAGGCGAACATGCGAACTCCACCCAGATGGACATGACCTGGATTTGAACCCAGGACCCCAAAGCTGTGAGGCCGACGTGCTAACACTCGCTCCACCGGGCTGCCCCCAAGATTTTCTTCTATACCAATTATCATTGTTGGGGTCATGGGTGTTTGGAACCTCTGCACTGAACTGGTCGCAAGTCAATACTCATACTATATGGAAATGGGAAACCTTTTACATAAACTTGGTGGAAATAAACCCCCTATCGAATTTAAAACTACAAAACCAGTGTAAAAAAATCACATTACACCGAGTTTCATAAAGGGGTGGTGCATGGGCCTCACTCACCCTCTCGAGCAGGCTCATCTCTTGGAAGTCGGGGCTGGTATTGGCCAGTCGCTGAAGGGTGTGTGTCAGGTCGTAATCAGTGCAGAAGTAAAAACCGTCTGTTGTCAGCACATTATTTAGCATGGACAGGAAGGTTTTATTCTCCTGAGACTAAAAAGGACAGAAAATTACAAGGAGAGGGCAAAATTACATAAACCTGTGTTGGAGATGGAAAGTGGTGAAAATCCTTATCCCTTTATTCTCCCAATATTGTCACACCTCACTTTGTACTTTACTTCTTGTAACTTGTAAAAAAGAAAATGATTGCCTGATCGATAATCTAATTTTGAAAAAAAAAATACAGGATCAACCAAATTTTGTTAAAATGCAATATGGAAAACTGCAGGATAGAGTCATAAATAAACCATAAGGAGACATTTTGCATTGTATATCATCATTAAGAATTGTATCAAAAATGAAAAAATAAACAGTGTTGTTGATGTTGCTGGTGCCATTGACTGTGATAAATGTCCCAACCATTTCAACCGAGAGGCTGGCAGTGAAAATGATCACTTCCTGCTGTCCAAGATGGATTGGGGGTTATTAAAGTCAATAAATTTAGAAATGTGTAAAACTGAACCAATTGAATTTAGTTTATATTTTAAATACCTATGTACCTTTTGTTTACAAATACAATTCGTGAGTTAATGCAGTTGTGGAGGCCTCAACCACTAAAAAAATTCCAACTGAAGTCAGACTGATGTCAAACCCAGGATAGTTACAGATTTTTGCATTTTGGGACCATGCGGTCGATAGGATTTCATTTCTCCTCATGCCGTGTGACCGGTCTGTCAACATGTGACAGCTAGCGCAGCAATTCAAAACTAAATGCAGCGCTGACAACTACCCCGGAATTTCTGGGGTTTATCCCGGAAATGCAACACAAACTCCGGGACCCCGGACACCCTCCCTAAAGTCCGGAAATCCAAAGAAATTGTCACTTAATTTTTTTTTAAGCAACCATTTTGGAAAAGTACCAAATTTCCTATTTTAATTGCTCGAAATTCACACCATCACTACGGCCTCTGCCATCTTGATTCAATGGCACTGTAAACCGGAAGAATTCGGTAACACGAGTGGATTGTGAATCGTCCGAGTTAGAAGTTCTGACAAATGATTCGTCTTGTGCGACTTCAGCGTGGCAATAGATTCGGAATCGATTACATAGGCTAGTAGCCTCGATCGCTTTAACATTTTAGTTTTCCTTTTTTTCCATAAGAGAAGTAAGTATTATTAAGGCTGACTAAACCACCAGTCTTTTGTTTTGAAAAAAATCCTATAATTTCCGGGGTTGTTCTAAAGGAAGTAGTACATAACACTGGTAAGTCAATGACAATAAAGCTTTCAATTCAATTAAATTCAATGTGCTTCCTCAGAATAAGCGGAAAATGGATCGCAATTTGGATGAAACTTTTAAGAAATCGAGACACTTGCAGAACTTTATTGCTTCTTATTCGACGAAATATCCCATATTGACGCCGTCTCCAAAAGGACCGAAATTTGCACATTGCACAACATGAAAGGTAAGGGATCAATATGCCTCCTCAGAATAAGCGCAAAATGGAACGCAATTTGGATTAAGCTTTTAAGAAATCCAGACACTTGCGGAAATTTATTGCTTCTTTTTCGACGAAATATCCCATGTTGATGCCATCTCCAAAAGGACCGACATTTGCACATTGCACAAAATGCAAGTGCGGGTAAGGGACCAGCTGAAAAACTTATGTTAATGTTGTAAAAAAATTGAATTTGACAATAAATGATCAACAAATTATACTTTGTTCACTTTTATACTTATTTTAGTTATGCTGTACTTTTTCAATAGTTTGCAAAAACCCAATATTTCAATTGATGTAAAAACATGACCATAACAGTTTGATTTAAATTGTCCTACGCTTGTTTTTTTTACATTTTATATCAATTTTGCGTGAATTCATTCACCCCAGAAATACCCCGGAAATGGGTCAAGGGTACCTATAAAATGCATCGTCTGATAGGGCGCAGTCTCAGTTGCGGGTATATTTTCTTTTTTTTGTCAATACATAGGGTGCCTCGTCGGATAAGGCGCGAGCATGACACTAGGCTAGCGTATGTTATGCTAGCCGCTAGCATATGTTATGCTGGCCGCTACCGTATGTTATGCTGGCCGCTAGCGTATGTTATGCTAGCCGCTAGTGTGTCTTTATAAAGACAGCACGAGCAAACACAAGTTTGATAGTGCTTTATTGAACTAAAATGTACACAAGTTAATAGAAGTTAAAGCAGTTAAACATCTACAAACCCGTCAAACTCCTCATCTTCTGTATCTGATATAAAGAGTTCGGCGTTCAACATGCTATGCTCCATCTCACGGTCAGTCAGAGATGTGTATTCCGGGAACTTGATTCCAGCTTTGGCGAAAGTTCGAACAACAGTGCTGGCCGACATTTGAGCCCAGTCACCCACAATCCATTGTAACTTGTGACATGCACCACTCCCAAGCCTTTGACTCTCCTCGCTGTTATATCGGCATCGACAATCCATTCCAAAGCGTCAGGTAACTCGTGCGACGGTGCCTGCCCGAACTACTATGTTCGCCATCCGGCATTCATCACTCCCAAGCCGTTGGCAAAGCTGTTAAAAATTGTGTTTGATCCATGGCTTCAGTCCACTTTCCAAGCGTTCATACCCGCATTCTGTTGTTATTCGCGTCAGGCATTTCCTCCGTATAACTCTAATGTGCTGTTTCTTTGAGTATTGAGAGTGTTTTTGAGGGTTAAAAGCGCTGCGAGCACACGGAAGTCAAATGTCTTGCCACTCGCCTGGGATGTTTTGAATGGATTTATCGAAATGCTTGGAATGCACGGGGAGGGTATTTTTAGGGTGAACGTCCGCTGGGTCAAAATCACTCAAGCGGTCAGGGCCATACAAAAATTAAATTTAGTGCACTAACAAGGCGTACCGACCGATTGGGCGCATCGACCATTTTAGAGAAAATTTAGACTTTTAAGTGCGCCCTATATTTGTGAAAATACGGTACTCCTGAAATGGGGTATACGGAGGTTGGCAGCTCTGTAAATGTGATCAATTCTGGTTCTGATTTCACAACCAAAACTACTTTAAAAAAGTGGATGTTCCCTGACGCATTCTTTTGGGGGTTTGATCTAAAGTCATACTTTGATATGCGAGCTTAATGCGTTCCGGGACTGAGCTTGTATGTTGATTTACTCGTATCACAAATCAACGTTTCCCATAGAAATTAACTAAATACAAGTTAATTCGTTCCCACCCTGTGAAAAACACCCAAAAACAGGATATTACAATGGAAAAACATTTTTATTGGTTGTAATTCACCAACCACTAACATAGTAACAAATAACTTGTGGTTTAAAATGAGGGTGGTATACTAGTATACTTCGCGTTAAATTACAATGTTTCAAAGTTTGTTTTTATACTACCTCTGCAGCTTTACAAATTCAACGTTCTACACAAGGTTACATGCCTTATTATGAGCCTTTGCATGTTTTCCCTGTCTTTGCATGAGTTTTGATACCTGGATCTCGGACAGATGCAAAATTGTCTTCTTGTAGGAGATGATGTCAAAATCCACTGCTTTCCACACTGCATGACCAAAGAGGCTGCCCACATTTTTCTTCCTTGTGAGGACGATTAGGTACATTCCTAAGTAAAGTCAGTTGGGGCAATATATCACATCCAGAACAATATGCTCAAACTGCGTTGATAAGATACATTTATCATACCTACCAGCAACCAGGCGAATGGTTCCAAGGATGCCACAAATAGGCCTGGTGACTGCTGAGGCAGGGATATCTTTTTTACCTGTGAAAACACTTCAAATTACATGTTTCATATTCAGGAGTTTCAAATATTTTTCTTTGTGAGAGTTGCTTTGACAAGATAAACAAAGGATAAAGATACAGATTTACTGTGCCTGCCTGACCAGTCAAAGAATATCAAGTCAAGTCACTCTGTGTCATAAGACCGTAGTTAGTTTATTATTATTACCATTCAATTCCAATAACAGATTACCTTTCATAGATAAGAGAAGTTACTTTTTTTCAAACCATCCTAAATAAACATCTTTACTGTGGATTGTCAAATATATATATATATATATATATATATATATATATATATATATATATATATATATATATATATATTTTTTTTTTTGTTAAATGACTGCCTACATTTTTGCTTTGAAATACACATTTGTCTCAGAGAGATCCCGTGCTTTTCTTACTTTTGAGAGTCATTTCATTAGACACTCTGTCGATAGCCAGGACAGCATCCGACCCTTCATCGCAGGCCTCAATGAAAAACTTTTCCGGGGTAGTATGTCTGATGAGAAATTGTGAAAATTAGAAATATTCGGGTGTGCTAATCATTCAGTTAGATGTTAACTACTGTCTGAAGAAAATAATATAAAGCCCTGAACTTTTTATCTCATAATAAAGATTTTTTTCCTCTGAATATTACAATGTATGACTTCTTGTGATCTCCCGTGACCATCGCAAACCAGTGTACCGTGGCACAGTGGTTGGAAAACACTGGTCTAGAGGTTCAACAACTTCTTGGAGACCCAAGAATTTTGGCCTGAAATTTGACTAAAAATGCAGTTTCGGTCCATACTCCTTTTTTCATTGAAATAACACTATAAAATGATATGTTGTGATAGGATGTTCCCCCTTTTCACCGGTTTGTTTGTTGTTTGTTTTCCCTCACGTTCATTAGGTACATATTTGAGGAATTTGAGATTTACACATTTTCTGCAGCAGTCTTGTCTTTGTGACTATAACCAACATGAATTTTGAAAAAAAAAAGCCTCTATTTAAAAATGAAAAAAGCAACTACTATCACCTACTTTATGACCCTTAAAAGGGGACACGAAGATGTACAGGAAAGATGCAGCACTTTGGTAGGGATTGGAATCTAGTAATACAGCATTAAGAAGTAAGGATTTGATAGAAAGTTGTTTTATAATGGAGGATTTACAAAGGAAGAATGGAGTTAGGGTAATCTTGAAGAAAGAGTTTGTACAGAGCTCTAGAGGTGAATAGAGTGTCAGATACACTAATGACTTTGAAGCTGGAGATTGAGGGTATCATGCTTATAAAATGTTAGCGGGTACGCTACAAAAGTAGGATGTGAGTTGGAACAGAAGCAGAAATTCTGGAGTGACTTGGATGAAATAGTGTTGGAATTATTGTAAATAAGTTATCCTGATTCTGGTATGACTGTCGAAATGCTTGCTAATAGAATTAGGGGTGTCTTGAGCCCTGGGGAAAGTTTCACCTTATTCAACAAAGGGGAACTGCCCCAGGGGTCTGGAGCCTGTTTGAACCATTGTGTGAAGATTGCGGGAGATCGGGAAAGAGACTGTAAAGGTGTTACCTTGAAAGAGCATATGGTCATACATCCAAGAACCTTTTGTAACTGGGAGATAACGCTCTCTTTCCTTTGATCAGCTTGAAACTTCCTGTAACTTGGACTCCCAAAACACAATTGTGCAAGTTCTCCTACTTGAAAAGATTAGAGAGGCCTGTAATTGTCAACATGGGAAAACTTCAACCATGAGAGACAGAATGTGGAAAAAAACTGAAAATCCCATGGTTTGATTTTTAAAGAATTTATTTCCAAATTAGAGGTAAGTATTTGGTCACCTACAAACAAGCAAGGTTTCTGGCTGTCAAAGAGGTCTAACTTCTTCTCATGAGGTCTCCACTCGTTACCTGTATTAATAGCATCTGTTTTAACTCATTATTGGTATAAAAGACAGCTGTCCACAACCTCAATCTCTCACACTCCAAACTCCCCTATGGCCAAGACCAAAGAGCTGTCAAAGGACACCAGAGACAAAATTGTAGACCTGCATCAGGCCGGGAAGACTGAATCTGCAATAGGTAAAACGCTTGGTGTAAAGAAATCAACTGTGGGAACAATTATTAGAAAATGGAAGACATACAAGACCACTGATAATCATCTCCCTCGATCTGGGGCTCCATGCAAGATCTCATCCCGTGGCGTCAAAATGATAACAAGAACGGTGAGCAAAAATCCTAGAACCACACGGGGGACCTAGTGAATGACCTACATAGAGCTGGGACCACAGTAACAAAGGCTACTATCAGTAAAACAATGCGCCGCCAGGGACTCAAATCCTGCACTGCTAGACGTGTCCACCTGCTGAAGCCAGTACACATCCAGGCCCGTCTGCAGTTCGCTAGAGAGCACTTGGATGATCCAGAAGAGGACTGGGAGAATCTGTTATGGTCAGATGAAACCAAAATAGATTTTTTTGGTAGAAACACAGGTTCTCGTGTTTGGAGGAGAAAGAATACCGAATTGTATCCAAAGAACACCATACCCACTGTGAAGCATGGGGGTGGAAACATCATGTTTTGGGGCCGTTTTTCTGTAAAGGGACCAGAATGACTGATCTGTGTAAAAGAAAAAATGAATGGGGCCATGTATCCAGAGATTTTGAGTGAAAATCTCCTTCCATCAGCAATGTTGGGTTCATTCTGGGATGTTACTATATGTTCATTTGGAATTAATGGAATAAAGCTGAAAGGAAGTTTTATTAAGGGGATTATGTGCAAATTTATAATATAGGGGGGAATGTTGGAGTAATCATTATTATAAATGTGTTTGCAATGAATATAAAGCCTTATAATATACATGCTTACTATATTAATCAATATATTTGCTTATTAGGAATAGTAATGCTCATCCTAAATGTGTAACTATATTAAACAATATATATATGTGTTGATCGCTTTCAACGAAGACAAACGCTTACGCCAAGGTCGCTCTCCAGGACAGCTGGGTCCAGCGAGAGATACAAGTTCGCAAGGACATAAAACAATACACTAAGTTCTTGCTCCGAGGACTGAGTACTGGAAGATACACCTCAACCCTTTCCCCAGATGCGAGTTCGCAATGAAGATCGGTGAAGGACGCTTAAATTGTTGTTGGCTCAACGGATGGCTATCAATCAACTCGCATATTGTTTTCCTTTGTGACGCTTGATATGGAATTGTTTTGTTTCTTGCTTACGCAATTGGATCGATTACTCGCATATTGTTTTAATTTGTGACGCTAGGTTGACGCTTGGTTTGCTTGATTATGGAATTGTTTTGTTTCTTGCTTACGCAAATGGAATCGATAACCTTGTAATTGTTTTGATTTGAAGCCTTAAATGGGCAGGACATAATGCCGCTCTTTAGAATAATCTTGGTCGGCCGAGCGGTCCGGATGTATTCTCTTCTTGCAAGAATTAAATGTGATGTGACTACAGATGCCTTTTTTATTGAAAGCTGAATTGGAAAAACCTAAGGATAAACTTACAATTGGATGAACCTAACAATCAGCAAGGACATTGAAGATGAGACGTGGCTGGGTCTTTCAGGATGACAATGATCCCAAACACACAGCCGGGGCAACAAAGGAGTGGCTTCGTAAGAAGCATTTCAAGGTCCTGGAGTGGCTTAGCCAGCGTCCAGATCTCACTCAACCCCATAGAAAATCTGTGGAGGGAGTTGAAAGTCCGTGTTGCCCAATGACAGCCCCTAAACTTCATTGCTCTAGAGGAGATCTGCATGGAGGAATGGGCCAAAATACCAGCAACAGTGTGAAAAGCTTGTGAAGAGTTACAGAAAACGTTTGGCCTCTGTTGTTGCCAACAAAGGGTACATAAAGTATTGCGCTGAACTTTTGGTATTCACCAAATACTTATTTTCCACCATGATTTGCAAATAATTCTTTAAAAATCAAACAATGTGATTTTCAGTTTTTTTTCCACATTCTGTCTCTCATGGTTGAGGTTTACCCGTGTTGACAATTACAGGCCTCTCTAATCTTTTCAAGTAGGACAAGTTGCACAATTGGTGGTTGACGAAATCCTCATTTGCCCCACTTTATATACAGTAATCCCTCGCAAATCATGGTTAATGTAGACAAGACATTGCCGTGATAAATGAAAAATCGAGAAGTTGGATCAACCCCATTATAACTACCACAATACAGGTTTTCGCGCCTATACAGAAATACAAGTACAATTATCAAAATATAATATATATAAAATGTAAATATTTATATTATAATAAATCATATTTATTCAAGTTTAACACTCAATTTTGTACCAAAAACTGAAGCAAAGTTCGGATGCGCGTTATAAATAAATCCCGGTGAAAAACGGTCCTCCGCAGCCGTTATAATGGGAGACGTAAAACCTGTCTTTGTCCGCCAGATGGTGATAATCTACCTTCTTTTACAAAAGCCAGCCCCCTCCAAAAAGCCTTCGGCAAGTTTATAGGGGAGGGTAAAAGAAAAAAAAAGTTGCTCCAGAGAAACATTAGGGGGACACCTGCTCACGAGTCCCGCTATTCTCGCACAAGAAGAATGGAATCAAATGTTTGGTGAATCTGATGATGATGAATCAGACTTTGAAAATTTTTAAATACTATGATGATGAATTAGACTTTAAGGATTTAAAATTGTAAATTTCATTTGAGACTTGTGTTCATATTTGTAGTAGTTTGTTTTACCAGGTTTCTGTGCCACATGTTGTAAATAAATGTTTTGTCATGGTTGCCATGTGTTAAGCATTTGGCAGTTACCAGTACCAGTGCAATCCTTGGTGTGAGCTGAGAAAAACTGAGAAGAAAAATGTTATACCAATTTTTAGTCACAAATTATGGGTGTGCGTTATACTCGAATAAGTACAGTACAGTGGTACCTCGTCACACGACCGCTCGTCATACAAAATTCTCATCTTACGACGGAAATTTCGATCGAATAATTCGCCCATCATGCGATCAAAATTTCGTGATGCGACCAAGCTTTTTTGCATATCTTTCGTGTATAACAATATCTACGAGCACTGAACGATTAATTCAGACGAGTTTTTCCTCCTACGCATCGACCAGGAAACGCACAACGCGCATGCGCGGGCAAAAAGAGGGCTTTCTGGGTAATGAAGTATACTCGTGCACACAACGCCAATAGGCAAGGGCACTCTTTCTCAGAATGAAACTTCATTACCCACAATCAATACGTGGGTAAGCTGAGCTGTTGCATTTCCTGTTATTTTTATTGTCTAATACGAGGAGTATTATATTACTTCTCGTTCGCTGCTCCTAAGAACATCAGCGGCACTGGCTCGCAATTACCTCTTTGTAATATTTCTGGTCGCAACTCTCTCTCAGAGGCGCCGTTCAAAGCGGTTGCAACCAGAGCCATTTCAACGAGGGAGTTGCGAGCCGGTCTTTGAGCAGCGGAGCGATCGCTAAAATGTACTCCAAGACTATTTCTCGTTGGCAAGTGGTCGTGGGTTATCCGATTGTGAGAACATTTGTGTGAATCGTTTTCGGAATATTTTGAAGGGAATACGTAGTACAACAGCAAACAGCCCATCGATAGCGAACGTGAGGGTGGAGGCGTGGCAAACCGCTAACCCGGAAAACGAAGGTAACAAAAGATTACAACAAAATTAGAATTCAGTTTTGTGTAAAGTTACACTAAACGTATGTTTGAGTGTCGGTATATATTAATCCAAGTTAATTTAAATTTGTTTGTTCCGTTTACGAGTGCCTTGTCGTGGAAAAAAAAAACGGTGACTTCAACAAAGCATGTTTAAAGACTGTTCTGCCTAAGTTTATCCAGTACGTGAATTGTCACACCAGAGGAGATAAGACTCTAGACCACATGTGTCAAAGTGGCGGCCCGCGGGCCAAATCTGGCCCACCGCATCATTTTGTGTGGCCCGAGAAAGTAAATGATGAGTGCCAATGTGACATACTAGAGTGTTTGATCTATTAGTGTGACATACTAGAGTGTTTGATTTATTAACGATTGCATGTAAAGAAGGTATAACGAGTTTGGATTGAATGGGTGTATCGGTGTTCGATTGTTGATCCTTGGATCCACATGGCAAGTGTGGGGCATGTTAAAGAATATCGGTATTCGATTATTGATGTCTTAGCAAATAGCTTGAGGCACGGGAGATGTGTTGAATTATTACAGTAAAAGTTGGATTGAAGAAACAACAACATCTCACTGTTCTGATTATTTCCCCCTGTGTGTCAAGATCAAATGCAGGGTGTAACATTTTGGAGGCACCGCTCCGATTGCTGTTCAGATGTCCAGTGTCCATGACCTGCTCACTGAATTCTGAGCCAGCTAAATCCCCCCACAAAACCAGGCAGAGGGCAGTGAGAGGAGGTGTTGCTGTTTAAGAAGAACTGGAAGTTGGCGGTTGAGTACTTGTCATCTGAGGCCAATACGAGATCATCAGAGGGACAGTAAAGACGTGCCAGTTCAGAGTTCACTCCTGTACAGTCAACAGAGCTCCTAGATCGTCAACAAAATGGAACAGTTACTCGAAGAGGGGGTAGGAACATTGAACAACCTGACGGAAAGTAACCTACTGGAAATATGTGATTTTCTTAACATATTAAGAAGTGTAAAACGGAAATCGCGTCGATCATTAGTGGCTCACATTGTGAAGTACCTAGAAAGAGAAGAACTAGAGGAACTGCAGGACGAAGGCATGTCTGAATTGTTGAAACTGAAGGATGAAATATCAGATATGAAGCATTAAGTCAAAAGAGATGAAAACGAAAAGCAAGGATCAAGATTGGAAGTTTGCCCAAGCTACCAGATGCTGCGGACCCTCAGGGGTGTGTGTCTCCCCAGCCCCAGCCAAGCTCATACTGGCGCAAGGACTTCAAAATTGCCGGCCAAATAGGTGAACCAGGCCAGAGGGACAAGCTGACATTCTCCAGCCTTGTTCATCAAATTGAAAATGGACTGAATAGGGGTTACCTAGATGTGGAAATTATTGATGCAGTTATCAGAGCTATCTCCCCTAGTTTGCAGCTACGTAATTATTTGGAAGAGAAACCTAACCTCACTCTTCGCACACTCAAATGCATCCTACGCGCTCATTTTCAGGAAAGGAGTGCTACCGACCTCTATGTGCAGTTAGCTTCAGAAGTGCAGCATATCAAAGAGACTCCTCAAAGTTTCTTAATGAGAGTCTTAGTTCTTAGGCAGAAGGTACTGTTTGCATCTCGAGAATCAGAATCAGGAATCCAGTACAACCAAAGTTTAGTCCAGCGTATGTGCTTGCACACGATACTCACTGGTCTCCAGAGTGACAGTGTTAGAGTAGATATGCAGCCTCTCTTGCTGAACTGTAAGACTTCAGATGAGCTTTTGCTAGAGCGGTTAAATGTAGCCTGTGCTAATGAAACAGAAAGGAGAAATAAAAAGAAGTTTAGTACCCCACAGGCAGCGACACATGTTAGCAAGGTGCACTCAGAAGAACTACAACCTACCAATTGCCCTGGAGAAGAAAAACCAAAAGTGTCCCGTGAGGTACGAGCGGAGTTGACTGAACTTAAGACAAGTGTTGCTTCTCTTATAGATCTCAGTGCAGAAATAGCCCAGATCAAAGAGAAACTACAGCAGGCTATGTTTCAGCCTCAGTCCTACCTCCCACCTTCAGTTAGAAGACCAGTTAGGGAGCCCCAGTCACCTTCTGCAAAACAAAATTACTACAGCAAGCCCCCAGCAACCCCCTGGAACACTAGCCGCCCTGCTTATGTCCCAAGAAGGTGTTTTGCTTGTCAGCAGGGAGGGCGAGATGTGAAGTGTACACATTGTTATCGGTGTGGGAGTGGAGAACATTTCCAAGCTGGATGTAAAATCCGAGGAGGCAGACCACTAAAAGAAGAGACTATAGCAGAGCTAACTCAGGAAAGGGAAGGTGTGGTTCGTGTGCTTTGTGGCACATCCAGTCCACTGGCCATCGTCAATCCTCCCAGCATGAAACAGCAGCAGGTGGGAACTCAGCAACACCTGATGGTGGCACTTGCCGATTCAAAGGCAAAGATCAGACGACTTAGACAAGAGCTAGAAAAGAGGAATGAACAACTGCTGGACAACAGACACAAGCAGGAAAACATGGAGGGAGAAATAAAGAGGCTCCAGCAGGAGAATTTGAAGCTGCTCGTAGACGCCAGTGCAGCCCGCGCCTATCGCGATGAACTGGATGCGCTGAGAGAACGTGCAATCAAAGCTGACAAGCTGGAGAGTGAGGTGGCACGCTACAGGGAGCAAATGCACAAGATGGAGTTATACAAGGCCAAAGTGGAGAAAGGGAGACGAGGGATGGAGGAAGCGTACACCATTGCCACCGTGAGTGTACGGAAAGCTGCAGAACGAGGTAAAAAGCACTATGACAGCAAAGTGAGGAGCTCCGTGCTACAACCAGGAGAGCGGATCCTGATAAAAAACCTGACACCAGAAGGAGGAAAAATTGACAAGAGTATGGAGAGAAATAAACAGCAGCCAGTATCTCATCTTCAAGAGACAGACCAAGACAGTGGTTACGAAGATGACTTTCACTACGAGCCCCTCCAGGTGCTAAAAGAGAGAGATGCCCAAGGGATGGAGTCTGAGCACAGGCCACTGCCAGCGGATCAGAGACTTAAAGTGAAGGGCCCTGCTGCCGGACCAGTATAAGCAGAAGATGACTAACAGCTGGAGGACCTGCTTGGTGAGGGAACAAATCTGGCTGTTGAAGATCCTCGTGATGATCATTTATCAGAGACCTCTCCGCCAACCGCTGTGAATGAACCCGAGGCGTTGACTTATGAATGGCCAAGAAGGGAGAGACATCCACCACGACGAACGACCTATGATCAGCTCGGTGTCCCCTCCTGTTATAGTACTCAGTCACCACATCAACTGCTACCTGCTTACCCTGCACCAGGAGTGGTTCCTTGGTTAGTACACCTGCAGCCATATTACATTCAACCACCCTTTATGTATGGACTCCAACAGGCTTGAGCCTACAAGGGTGACATGTATTATGCGAACATGGACTGTTACGGACTGTGATTACAGTTTCCATCCAGTGAACATGGACCGTACGAGTTGTGGATTATATTTGAACTGTGGCCCTTGCCGCCTGGAGTTTTCATGAGTATCAGCTTACAGAAGAGGATGTGAAATGATAAGTTCGCTAGACTGTTTAGCATAACAACCAACAAGGGGAAGATATTTGGAATGTACTGAGGTCGGGACGGCATTTGTTTTTGTGGGGGAGTGTGTGACATACTAGAGTGTTTGATCTATTAGTGTGACATACTAGAGCAGGGGTCTCGAACTCAATTTACCTGGGGGCCGCTAGAGGCCGAGTCTGGGTGAGACTGGGCCGCATCAGGATTTCCACAAGAAAAGCACTGATAAAACTTTCCAACGTTATCAAATATCTTTATTTTTTAACAAAAAATAATGAATTAAATAAATTAACTTAAAGATGAATAAAAAATAAATCAATCAGTAATATAAAACCAAATAATACTAATGAGCATACAGTAGATATACACTGGCTGGCTAAGTAGAGAAAATGAATTATTTTTATTCCGTTTCAAATGTCTGTATTAACAGCTCTTTAACCTTTAACTTTCTGAACTTGAATGGAACATTGAACATGAAATATTCTGAACACGGCTTCTTTTGCCTACTCCTTGCTGCTAGAGACCTGGCAGCGCTTCTTCTCACATAGTCACATTTGGCTTGAGGGAGGAAGCAGTGGAGACCCTCAGTAGAGCTTGAAGATGCTCATCAGTAAGTCTGGACCTGTACTTGGACTTATTGAAGTTCAAGGTGGAGAAGAGCTTCTCACACAAGTATGTGCTCCCAAAAAGGCACATGGTCCGCTTGAACCTTCGGGAAAGTTCAGGGAAGCTGGGGGTCAACTCTCTCAAAAATTGCCCAAGCTTGTCTGCTTCTCCACTCACCTCCCTGAACTTGGCTTTGAGTGCAGAGTTGCACTGCAGGTCAATGAGCTCCATTTGAAGCTCAGGAGGGGCATCTTGCACATCAAAGGAGAAGGGGTCCGCAAACATTTGAAATGTGGCTTTGTGTGTCTTGAAGTCTGCAAATCTGTGATCAAATTCCTCCTGTAGCTTCGAAATGGCCTCAACATACTTCTCACCACTGAATGGTGTGCCTGCATCCACGAGAGCCTTGCATGCTGGGAAATGGCAAAGGTTTGTCTGAGAGAGCTGGGCTTTCCATAACACAAGTTTAGTGCAGAATGCTCTCACGTTGTCATAGGCAGCACTGACAAGTTGCCCCTGGCCTTGTAGCTTCTTGTTCAGTACATTAAGCTCATGTGTGATATCAACAAGAAAAGCCAAGTCCATGAGCCATTTGGGATCACTTAGCACAGGATCAATCAACTCACAAACGGCGTAGCTAGCTTTGACTGCTGCATTACTGTCTTTGGTAGCCTTCTTGAAGAGATCCTGTTGCCTCAGAAGACGTGTTTTAAGACTGGCAACCTGGTTGGCTCTCTCATCTCCCTGGTATTTTTCGTACTCCTCAGCATGTCTCGTAGTACAATTACGTTTCAAATTGTATTCCTTGTGCACCGCAACTTTTTCAGTGTAAATGAGACATGTCGGGGTGCCCCTGTGTTCAACAAAGAAATATTGCACTCCCCACTTTTCTTGAAACTGTCTGTGCTCATCACCGACCTTTCTCTTCACGGCAGGCTTTGAAAGAGACATCTCTGGGGCTCTGTAATATGTTTTTCCACTTGGAATGAGTCTCGGGTTGATCTTTCACATTCAGTCGCGCGGGTTTGTGGCGCATGTGCACTTTCGCTCTCCGTTTCAATCGCGGAGATGGCTACAGACACTGACACAGGCTGGATCACGGATCATAGCGCCTCATTCAGTTCTATGCTGAGAGCAGCGGAGGAGTGTGCGCGCCGAGCGGAGGGATCGGCCTCACGGCTTCTCCTCCGCCCAGCTGATTGGAGGAATGAATGAGTGAGTGAGCGAGGCACTGGACAGCCCGGCCGATGTCCCGCCCTCCAGAGCCGTATACCTCACCGTGATTGGTTCATTCAGCTCCGAACCAAAGTTCCCTCTATTTTTTTGTTGGTCTGAGCAGAAAGACAACCTCCCTGAGCGCACTGAGTACCAGTGTGAGCGACATCATCGGTACTTAAAGACGTTTCGCCGACGGACGTTTGACAGACGGGCAGGTCGCCGAATGGATGTTCCACCGAACGTTCATTCGGCCGAACGGAGGTTTTGCCGAAACGGGATTCGAACGCTCGCCCCGCCGGATCGTGTGTGTACAAGTTTTTCAACCTCGGCCCGTGGGCCATATACGGCCCGTTAGGATTTTTAATCCGGCCCGCCGCCGGTGTTTTCCAAATTATAGTAAAAATCAATGTTCGTCTACCATCAATGGCAGTCCGGGAATAAGCACTCTTGGGCAGGCAGATGTAGCAGAACCGAGCCGTAAAATGACAGCAATCGGGTCAAATCCATCCTAAAACAGCATTTAATGATTAAATACAAATACTGGATGATATCGCGATGGAGGCAAAAAAACGTCTATAGACGTCCATTCGCCAAACGGCTCAAAATGCTCTCAAATTCGGTCAAATCCAGCTGAAAACAGCGTTTAATGATTAAATACAAATACTAGTATTTGTATTTAATCATTAAACTAACAAATACTAGTACGACCTGTCCGTCTGTCAAACGTCCGTCGGCGAAACGTCTTTAGGCGAATCATCCGGTCACGACATCATCATTGCTCGCTATCGGCAGACCAGTATCACACCTGCCACAAGCAGGTGCATGTCAATGTTCCCTCTAATTTTTCATGTAAAACATGCTGTAAAACAAGAAAAACATGAGTGGACAGAGCTACTGCCACTGGCTGCCACTTAAACGGCGCCATCATGGGGAAAGGGGTAAAAAAAAAAAAAAAAAAAAAAAAAAAAAAAAAATATATATATATATATATTAAAAAAAAAAATCGATATTTCATATTAAGACGGGGGCCGCAAATTATCGTCCCGCGGGCCGCAGTTGGCCCGCGGGCCGCAAGTTTGAGACCCCTGTACTAGAGTGTTTGATTTATTAACGATTGCATGTAAAGAAGGTATAACGAGTTTGGATTGAATGGGAGTATCGGTGTTCGATTGTTGATCCTTGGATCCACATGGCAAGTGTGGGGCATGTTAAAGAATATCGGTATTCGATTATTGATGTCTTAGCAAATAGCTTGAGGCATGGGAGATGTGTTGAATCATTACAGTAAAAGTTGGATTGAAGAAACAACAATGGATCACTGTTCTGATTATTTCTCCCTGTGTTTCAAGGTATGCTGTATGTTTAAAAGGATGGTTGAGTTTGGGGTTTGTAATATACACTGTTTAGTGTGTGAGAAAATAGATAATGTTTATTAATGTTTATTTACTTTTGAACTACGGGCGTGAATGTGCGATTCGGGTCACGCACATGGAATAGCATTTAGCATGCTAACTTCGGCCACCATTATCGTGGACAGTGTCTATAACGGTCATAGAAAGGATGTTATATTATTGATATTGCATTGTTTGCCCTGTTGAATAGATAAGTTGTAAAAGGAAAAGATATAACAAGTTAGGAGTGTGTGTGCATTGTGTTCTGGGTTCTAAAGTGTTGCTAATATATATGTATATGTATATGTATATATATATATATACATATACATATACATATACATATACATATACATATACATATACATATACATATACATATACATATACATATACATATACATATACATATACATATACATATACATATACATATACATATACATATACATATACATATACATATACATATACATATACATATACATATACATATACATATACATATATATATATATATATATACACATATACATATATATATATATATATATATATGTATATATATATATATATATATATATATATATATATATATATATATGTATATATATATATATATATATATATATATATATATATATGTATATATATATATATATATATATATATATATATATATATATGTATATGTATATGTATGTATATGTATATGTATATATATATATATATATATATATATATATATATATATAGGTGTAATTGTACATTGTTTTGGGTTCTAACGTGTTGATAATGTATATATATATATATATGGGTGTAATTGTATGTTATGGGTTTTTGTGTTGAATCATTACAGTAAAAGTTGGATTGAAGAAACAACAATGGATCACTGTTCTGATTATTTCTCCCTGTGTTTCAAGATCAAATGCAGGGTGTAACACCAACTTTCTGTTTTATGATGAAATTCAAATGAAGATTGTAGATTATTTCCTGTGTTTCCTCATTTTAAATCAATAATTGCAAACAATTTGTACTAATTTGAATGTCCAAAAATGATCTATCGATTAGCACGATTGAGAAAGCTGTCTATTTATTAATCGATTAATTTTGGCAGCCTAGTTGGAAGATATAACGGCCCTCCGGATGTAATCGAAACTACCACGATTAGTTGGGGTGTCAAACAAAAAATGAGTTTGACACCCCTGCTTTAGTCCATGTTTATTCTAATATCAAACTTGCTTAAAGAGCCACACCCCTCCCTCACCTTGCTGGATCAGACCATCTCTGCCTGTCCCTCACCCCTCATACACCCCACTCCGGAGGCTAACAAGGCCACAAATAAAGATAATAAAAACATGGCCCGAGGACGCCCTTTCTCAGCTGCAGGACTGTTTTGATGACCAGTGAGACACAGGCACTCATCAAATGCCGTAACACCGCCTTCAGGTCAGGGGACAAGGTGCAATACAGCGCTGCCAGAGCAGACCTGAAGAGAGGCATTAAAAAGGCCAAGGCAGCATATACAAGGAAAATTGAGGAGCACTTCACAGGAAATAACCCAAAGAAGATGTGGCAGGGAATACGACATATTACCAATTACAATGACAATAATGTCTGTTAACGCAGATGCCTCACTAGCAGAGGAACTGAACCGTTTCTTGGATAACTTTATTGGATAACTTTATTAGTCTATTGCTAGAAGAGCTTCGGAGGGACTCTACAGACTCATGCAGGGGGTGGGAGGTGCTGTCCATGATGGACATCATCCTGGTCAGCATCCTCCGCTCTCCCACTTCCTCCACAGAGTCCAAAGGACAGCCCAGAACAGAGCTGGCCCTCCTGACCAGCTTATTCAGCCTGTTCCTGTCCCTCTCCGTGCTCCCGCATCCCCAACAGACCACTGCATAAAACACTGTAGATGCCACCACAGTGTCGTAAAAAGTCCTCAGCAGTGTCCTGCACACTCCAAAGGACCGTAGACTCCTCAGTATGTAGAGGCGGCTCTGGCCCCTTTTATACAGGGCATCTATGTTTGTGGACCAGTCTAGTTTGTTGTTGAGGTGAACACCCAGATACTTAAAATTCTCCACGATTTCTGTCTGTACCCTGGATGTTCACCTGAGTGGTCTGTTGAGGATTCCTCTGAAAATCGATGACCATTTCCTTTGTCTTACTGGTGTTGATGTAGAGGTGGTTTTGCCTACACCAGTCAACAAAGGCTGTGATGACTCCCCTGTACTCCAGGTCGTTCCCGTCCGTCACCCATCCAAGAATAGCGGTGTCTGACAAATCAGACCCCGTCTCAACACATCCACCACCACCCTGCCGCAGTACACTGGAGCTTCAGGAACATGAAGTGAGACAGGTACTGCGGACTGTGAACACCAGGAAGGCTGCTGGCCCTGACGGAGTACCCGGGGACGTGTGCGGTCGATTGGTCGCCGGTCTTTTGGTGGCCGTCTTTTGGTCGCCAGTCTTTTGGTCGCCAGTCTTTTGGTCGCGGTCTTTTGGTCGCCCCGACCGCGATAACGGGCGACCAAAAGACCGACGACCCAAAGACCGGCGACAAAACAAGGTAAAACAACACGGTCTACGCATCAATAAAAGCCAACAATGGCCATGAGCAGTTTCACTGAGCCGACGTGTGAGTGTATAAGAGTTTGTATGTACATGCGTTGTCCCTTTAAGAAGCTACGTCAGTCAGGGTCTTAACAAGTTCTCCAGGAAATGTGGAGCTTTTCTTTAGCCCAATAATTACTAGGGCATTAAGTATGACTAAATAGTAATTCGCAGTTTGTATTTAGGGAATTTGAACAACGATTTTAAATGGTAATTATCACTTACCTTCCGGGCGACCAAGAGACCGGCGACCAAAAGACCGGCGACCAAAAGACCGGCGACCAATCGACCGTGTACCCCGGGGAGGTGCTCAAAGCCTGTGCTGACCAGCTGACTGGTGTTTTCACAAAGATCTTCAATTGTTCCCTGCAACAATCCATCATCCTATCCTGCCTGAAATCTGCCACCATTATCCCTATCCCTAAAAAGCCAACCATTGACAGCCTGAATGATTATAGGCCTGTTGCACTTATGCCTGTGATCATGAAGTGCTTAGAAAAGTTGGTCGCCCGCCATATCAGGGTTACAATCCCTCCTTCAGTTGACCCTCACCAGTTTGCCTATAGAGCAAATAGGTCCACTGAGGACCCCATTGCCGTAGCTCTACACACAGCACTGAGCCACCTGGAGCACCATGGGAACTACGTGAGGATGCTTTTCATTGACTATAGCTCAGCCTTCAACACTATAATACCAGACATTCTGGCTGACAAACTCTCCCACCTTGGACTATCCGCTTCCATCTGCTACTGGATTAAGAACTTTTTAACCAACCATCCAGAAACTGTTAGACTTGGTGCCCACCTCTCTTCCTCCATTACACTGAGCACTGGCTCCCCTCAAGGCTGTGCACTGAGTCTTCTTCTGTACTCCCTGTACACATACGACTGTACAGCGACCCACCACTCTAACTCCATTATCAAATTTGCCGATGACACTACTGTGGTCGGACTCATCTCGGGGGGTGAGTCTGCTTACAGAGATGAGGTCAACAAACTGTCTTCGTGGTGTTTGGTGCACAATCTCACACTAAACACCACGAAAACTAAAGAAATAATCCTGGACTTTTGCAAACGCAGCCCAGATCTGGCCCCACTCCTCATAAATGGAGTATGCGTAGACAGGGGCCAGTCCTTCAAATTCCTGGGGGTCCACGTCACGGACAAGCTCTCCTGGTCTACCAACACCACGGCAGTGGTGAAGAAGACCCAGAAACGACTCCATTTCCTGAGGGTACTCAGGAGGAACAACTTGGACACTAAGCTTCTGGTAACCTTCTATAGAGCCACTGTGGAGAGCATCCTGGCATACTGCATTACAGTGTGGTACGCTGGAAGCACGGCAGCAGACAGAAAGGCCATGCAGAGAGTGATCAACACTGCCCAGAAGATCATCGGCTGCTCTCTGCCCTCACTGGATGACATTGCCAGCCCTCGCTACCTCAGCAGAGCCAGGAACAGTCAGGGACCAATACCACCCTGGTCACAACCTGCTCCAGCTGCTGCCCTCTGGCAGACGCTACAGGTCTCACAAAGCACGGACAAATAGACTTAAGGACAGTTTTTTTTCCACCGCCATAGGGACTCTGAACTTGCGTTAGCACGACACACAATCCCTTCTGTGCAATAACTTCGGTGTGTGCAAAAACAATGTGCAATATCTTAGATTGTGCAATATTTTAGAATTTACCTAGCCGGGTTGTGACTTTTTATACTTTTGCACAAGTTGTCAAGTGCACTTGTTCCAAGTTCCGGATTAAAGTACCAATACCAACTGCTCTCTTCAATTCCTTGTGTTCTGACCGACAGCCCCAAGCGAACAGAGCATAAGTCATATTGAGCAAACACCTTATAGAGTCCTCAAAAAACCTCTTCAACATCAATTATAAAGAGTACCCTTGTGCCTCCAAGCACAATTACTATATGTCAGCTCACGCCTTTGTGCAGTTATTTTCGCAGATTGGAAGGGGCAGCGACTGGGTGTTTCCAACTACTGGACTGGAAGTCTAGTCACCTATTGTTTATTTCCACCAAAAATACGGATTTGGAATTCATGTGAGAATTGTGTTAGGTAATATCGCAATACAGTAATACCGTGAGATACGAGCTTAATGCGTTCGGGGACCGAGCTCGTATGTTGATTTATTTGTATCTCAAACCAACTTTTCCCATTGAAATGAACTAAATACAAATTAATTTGTTCCCACCCTCTGAAAAAACACCAAAAAGCAGGATATTGAAATGGAAAAACGTTTTATTTGTTCTAATTTGGCATTTACTAGAGTAAAAAAATAAAGTGGTTATGATATTTGAGTCTAAAATTAGACATTATTCAGTACATACAACGCGGAGTGCGCGGGGGGAGTTTTTGCACGGCAACGTGCTTTTAACATAACATAAACAAATTTAAATGAACTTGGATTACTATACACACTCAAAAATAAGTTTAATCTAACCTTACACTAAATTTAATTCTAATTTTGTTTTAATTTATTTTACCTTTATTCTCCCGGGTTTGCTCTTATTGCCCCGCCTCCACCCTGACTTTCAGCCAGATGGAAAAGAGACACCCGGAGAAGTTGGCAAGTGATAGTGCGTTATTCTATTGTGAAGACATTTGTGTGCATCATTGTGCGAAGGGAAGACAAAAGCAAACAACCCTTGAGAGGTTTGTTGGCAGCTCTGCTTTGATTAAGAATGTCCGGGAAGGCATCTTCTTCCAAAAATCTCATCCATGTTAAAAAACATTCTCTTCAGTTATGTTGGGGAACTCTTCCTCGTCGTACCGTGTCGCTGCCTGATCTGGCAGGGGCTGTGTTGCATGGCAAACCTCGCTCGCCGCCGGATTGCTGGCCAACTGGCCGCTCGAGTGACGCACCCACGCCACCGGATCGCCGGCCGACCGGCTGCTCGCGGCGGTGCACTCGCGCCACCGGATTACCAGCCGACCGGCTGCTCAAGGGTTGCTGTGGCTCCACTTTTCAGTCCTCGCTCTACAACGGGGAGGCGGCGGTGGCTCCGGTAATGATTATTTGGCAGGATGCTTAGGAGACATTTCAAATGACGATTCAAAGTCCAAACAAAGCAGTGAAAGGCTCGGCATGATATTAACTAATCGAAGGTACTCGGATGATTTGCCTAAAGACGTTTCGCCGACGGACGTTTGACAGATGGACAGGTCGCCGAATGGACGTTCCACCAAACGGTCATTCGGCCGAACGGCTGTTCGGCCGGACGGAGGTTTCGCCGAAACGGGATTCGCGCGCTCGCCCCGCCCCCGGATCGTGTGTGTAAAAGTTTTTCAACCACGGCCCGCGGGCCATATACGGCCCGTTAGGATTTTTAATCCGGCCTGGCGGTGTCCAAATTATAGTAAAAATCAATGATTCATTTCCCTTTGCCGCTCATCACCGTCAATACCAGCCCGGGAATAAGCACTCTTGTGCGGGCATGTCAGCCCGAGATTAAGCACTCTTGGGTGGGCAGATGTAGCAGAACCGAGCCGTGAAATGACAGCAATCAGGTTAAATCCATCCTAAAACAGCATTTAATGCTCAAATACAAATACTGGAGCTCTTTGGACATTAGAACTGAGCCCAGGGAAGTGAATTCCTCGGTAAAATGTTGCGATAAGGCAAAAAAACATCTATATACGTCCATTCCCCAAACGGGTCAAAATGCTCTCAAATTCGGTCAAATCCAGCCGAAAACAGTGTTTAATGATTAAATACAAATACTAGTATTTGTATATACAATACTAGTATTTGTATATACAATACTAGTATTTGTATATACAATACTAGTATTTGTATTTAATCATTAAACACATTTTGAGCCGTGAAGTGAATCATTGATTTTTACTATTATTTGGACACCGCCGGCGGCGGGCCGGATTAAAAATCCTAACGGGCCGTATATGGCCCGCGGGCCGAGGTTGAAAAACTTGTACACACACGATCCGGGGGCGGGGCGAGCGCGCGAATCCCGTTTTGGCGAAACCTCTGTTCGGCCGAACCGCCGTTCGGCGGAACGTCCATTCGGCGACCTGTCCATCTGTCAAACGTCCATCGGCGAAACATCTTTAGGCGAATCATCCGGCCACGCTAATCGAATGATGACAGCATAAAGAATGTATGAAAATGTTTGCATTGCCAACAAACATGGCTTGTGAGAAACAATAAGGAGAGTTTATGAATCAAAAGAATTTATGCAACAGCGTACTAAATCCCAGCGGCGGAAAAGGCTGAGCTGTTGCTTAGCCATGGTGACAAATGGAACTCAAGGTATGTACTTTGAGTCTTAAAACACTGGCCTAAAACAGCGACACACAAGCAACCTATTGTTGCCCTTTCATAATCAAAACCTTTCAAAATCTCTGTATAGTGTTTAGGGGCCACAGCAACATTTACTTTAAAAGCAGTACTTGAGCTGTGTAAGTATATGTGAGTGTGTGCGTGCGTGTGTGTATACAGTAATCCCTCGAATATTGCGGATAATGTACCGGACATGGCCACGATAATTGAAAAACCGCGAAGTAAGAAAAGACTAAATGTATTTTTTTATTTATATTTTATATATATATGTGTATATATATATATAATAAAAAAATAAATATATATATATAAACATATATATATATATATATATATATATAAATATATATATATATATATATATAAATATATATATATATATATAAATATATATATATATATATATATATATATATATATATATATATACACACACACACACAGTGGCGCAAATAAGTATTTAGTCAACCACCAATTGTGCAAGTTCTCCTACTTGAAAAGATTAGAGAGGCCTGTAATTGTCAACATGGGTAAACCTCAACCATGAGAGACAGAATTTGAAAAAAAAAATGAAAATCACATTGTCCACAACCTCAATCTCTCACACTCCAAACTCCACTATGGCCAAGACCAAAGAGCTGTCAAAGGACACCAGAGACAAAATTGAAGACCTGCACCTGGCTGGGAAGACTGAATCTACAATAGGTAAAATGCTTGGTGTAAAGAAATCAACTGTGGGAGCAATTATTAGAAAATGGAAGACATACAAGACCGGCTCCATGCAAGATCCCGTGTCGTCAAAATGATAACAAGAACGGTGAGCAAAAATCCCAGAACCACATGGGAGGACCTAGTGAATGACCTACAGAGCTGGGACCACAGTAACAAAGGCTACTATCAGTAACATAATGTGCCGACAGGGACTCAAATCCTGCACTGCCAGACGAGCCAGATGAAACCAAAATAGAACTTTTTGGTAGAAACACATGTTCCTTTGTTTGGAGGAGAAAGAATACTGAATTGCATCTGAAGAACACCATACCCACTGAGAAGTATGGGGGTGCAAACATCCTGCTTTGGAGCTGTTTTTCTGCAAAGGGACGAGGATGACTTCTCTGTATAAAGGAAAGAATGAATGGGGCCAGTCTTTCAGCATGACAAGGATCCCAAACACAGCCAGGGCAAAAAAGGAGTGGCTTCGTAAGAAGCATTTCAAGGTCCTGGAGTGGCCTTGCCAGTCTCCAGATCTCAACCCCATAGAAAATCTGTGGAGGGACTTGAAACTCTGTGTTGCCCAACGAAACGACAGCCCCAAAACATCACTGCTCTAGAGGAGATCTGCATGGAGGAACGGGCCAAAATACCAGCAACAGTGTGTGAAAAGCTTGTGAAGAGTTACAGAACACGGTTGGCCTCAGTTATTGCCAACAAAGTATTGTGATGAACGTTTGGTATTGACCTAATACTTATTTTCCACCATGATTTGCAAATAAATTATTTAAAAATCAAACAATGTGATTTTCTGGATTTTTTCCCCACATTCTGTCTCTCATGGTTGAGGTTTACCCATGTTGACAATTACAGGCCGCTCTAATCTTTTCAAGTAGGATAACTTGCACAACTGGTTGTTGACTAAATACTTATTTGCCCCACTGTATGTATATGTATGTGTATTATAAATATATATATATATATATATATATATATATATATATATATATATATATATATATATATATATATATATATATATATATATATGTATATCTATATATATATATATAAATAATATTGCACATCCCTCAGAGAGCAGGTAAAATAGGTTTCGAATAGACTAAAAGAGAGTTAAAGTTGTTTAGTGCAGTAATGCCTCTTGCATCGCAATGTTTTCCAGACATTGTACTCCATTGTTGCATAAAAAGGACATAAAACAAATCCACATGAAAATGGATATTATTCAAGATCATGAGTGTTCTCCTTGACACAGACGAATGTCTGAAATGATAATCGGTCAAACTTGCTGTAAATTCCAAAACTAAAAGAAATGGACAAAAACATTACCTAGACTATCAGAAACAACTAAAGAAACGTATTGCCTTACTGTCCTTGTGTACTATTGTTATACGAGTTCAATCAAAGGAAATACAAAAGCCAAGGTAAGTATTTTATATTTTACCTTCATAGAAAATAATGAATTTATTAATTATGAATGGAGAGTTTAAACTTCCCTACTTCCTGATGCCCAGTCACGAGCTAGTCGATGAACTTTAGCTGTCCTGTCACCTTGTTTACATAAACAAAATCACAACACGTTTCCTGTCTTTCTTCCCTCCGAGCAGTTAACTGGTGCCTGGACAAAGTATTGACAAATGAAACTAGGTTAAATATACTTACAAATTGTAACGCTCGTAGGCAATCGCCATCTTCATTTCGTCGACTAAGTAAAGCGAGCCGAATGTGACAGCGACTGAACACGAGTTGCCAGATGAATAATGATGACGACGAGACTCAAATCAATGTTTAAACAGCTGATATTGTGTGAAATCTGGCAACCACTCAAAGGCGTGACTATGGCCTCAAATGAACGAACCAACCCAGTATGCGCCTTCATGTTGATATTTAAAGTTTCAGTCGCTTTAATGTAAAAGCAAAATCACAATTTTTTAAATTGCGGAATATTTCCCTTTTCCCCAGCTATCCGTTTTTTTCGCACATTTTTGGGTATGTGAATTTCAATCAGGCACAGTTCACGTCTACCAGCTCAAACGGTGAAGGACCCTGCTGTATAAAAGTTGGAAAGCCTCTCTTTCGATCTCTTTCCACTTCCGATCATCACTCCGGATCCTGTGTTACTGTGGAATCTTGACGGTCAACGTTTGTTACAAATTGAGTATATGTATTCTTCGGAACTCAAATGGAAGGTAATTCCGATGTTACGTCTCATATGAATGACTTCTCTGTTTGGAGTTAGTACTGCATTGCCTCCTTTCGTAATTTTGGAAACACGTGTTTTGGAGCTGCGAGGCGCATGGTCTTGGTAACCATTCGTGGAAATTTCCTCATACCTGCTATATAACCTTTTGTTTGAGTGCAAATGGAATGTCAAAATGCATCGGAACTATTTAATATATTCATTATCTTCATTTCAGGCATTTCAAACGATGCATACATTCCCAGGCTTTATGGGAATAACAACACCACACTACTGGAACCAATCTTCTGCATACAGATGAATGTTTGCCTTTGTGTTAATGGTGAGTAATAATTCCCCCAAACTAGACACATGAGAAGGCTGCAGTGATGATTCACTAGACTAGAGTCTCTGATAACACAATGATGCTTTTCACAGTGCACTGAGTATGCCTGCAGTTTGTTATGAATAGATTGTGTAAACACAACCCATTTCTAATTTTTCCCCCCTCCCCTCAGGTACACTTGGTTTTGCCAAACTATGTTTTTAAAACAAAGTTGTATTCGTACAACAGACAGCAAGGCCACACATTTGTGTCCTACAGGCGAGACCTACTCAGCGGAGCTGACCAGTTGCAGAGTGATGCCACACAAAGGTAGCACCTTGCGGGGACTCTGTGTTGGCTGTTTGGTAGAACAGTTTCCCAACCACTGGTGTGCCGTGAGCAATGGTCAGATGTGCCGTGGGGAATTCATCAATAATCTCTAATTTTCTGAATTGCTTAAGCCTCACGAGGGTTGTGAGGGGTGCTGGAGCCTATCCCAGCTGACTTTGGGCCATAGGCTGGCGACACCCTGAATTGGTGGCCAGCCAATCGCGGGGCACAATGAGACACGCAACCATTCACGTTCGTACTCGTATCTAGGGGACATTAGTGTCCAGTCAGCCCAATGTCTTTGGAATGTGGGGGGAAACCATAGTACCTGGAGAACACGCACGCAGGCCTGGATTTGAACCCAGGTCCCACACTGAGGCTGACACGCTAACCACTCACCCTCCAGCCTGCCTGCAAAAAGTCATAATGTAATATTCAGATAAATTTAATTATAACAAGATTAAAATTGAACTATTACAAGTTTGATTTAAGCAACTCTGAGTGGCTTTATTTACTGCATACATTTTATTGATGACACATTTTAATCAAATTGCCAATAGTGTAATGTGACTTTCTAATGGAAGTTATGTTCAATAAAATCATATTTCTACTCTAGATGTGGACTGTCAAAACCTGTCTCAGATGGCAATGTTTTTACAGTTGAGTGATCCTAGTCATTTTAGACCAGAAATTGCATTTCTGAGAAGTGTTTACCATATTTTCCATTGTGTTTTTGTCCAAGTGTGGTATTACATCATTGGACCTACTTTAAATATAGTATCTTAAGGTGTGGAATTTTGTCACACAGGTGTTTTGGTACCAATTGGGTGCTCCAGCTGGTCACTAGAACAGGAATGCTACAGAACCTCAGTGGTAAGATTTGTTAGGGTTTGTCTAATGTCAAATTATTCTTGGGTAATGTGTAAGAACCCTAAAACTTTTGTTAAAATTGGATATAAGTTTTTTTTTTTTATCAGCCGGTGCAGGGGGGTGTAAGTTAATATTGGTCTGTTGCGTCAATGATGATTCATTACTCGGTTCTACTGATGTATAACTGAAGATTAACTCGCAGCGCACTGAGACTTTCAGACCAATGTGTGTGTATATATGTTTGCCTTCAACCTAGCAATAAATGTTAACTAATGTTTTTCCTTCTTGCAGCTGTTTTTGAGCTGCCCAACATGACCAAGGACTACAGTATTTGAGAAGATGGGGAAGATTTGTAACTAGGTTTACTGCAAAGTTATTTTCTTTTCGGGCATTTCAAACGATTCATACATTCCCGGGCTTTATGGGAAAAACCAACACCACACTACTGGAACCAATCTTCTGCATACAGATGAATGTTTGCTGTTGTATTAATGGTGAGTAATAATTCCCCCAAACTAGACACATGAGAAGGCTGCAGTGATGATTCACTTGACTAGAGTCTCTGATAACACAATGATGCATTCACAGTGCACTGAGTATGCCTGTAGTTTGGTATGAATAGATTGTGTAAACACGACCCGTTTTTATTTTTTTCCCCCTCTTCCCCCCCCAGGTACAGTTGGTTTTGCCAAACTATGTTTTTTAAAAAAGTTGTATTCGAACAACAGACAGCACGGTCGCACGTGTGTCCTACAATGGCTTCCGTCAGGTGAGACCTACTAAGCGGAGCTGACCAGTTGCACAGTGATGCCACACAAAGGTAGCACCTTGCGGGGGCTCAGTGTTGGCAGTTTGGTAGAATAGTTTAAGGTTTAAAGTTATTATTGGTCTGTTGCGTCAATGATGATTCACTAATCGGTTCTACTGATATATAATTGAAGATTACCTCGCAGCGCACTGAGACTCTCAGACCAATGTGTGTGTATATGTTTGCCTTCAACCTAGCAATAAATGTTAACTAATGTTTTTCCTCCTTGCAGCTGTTTTTGAGCTGCCCAACATGACCAAGGACTACAGTATTTGAGAAGATGGGGAAGATTTGTAACTAGGTTTACTGCAAAGTTATTTTCTTTTCGGGCATTTCAAACGATGCATACATTCCCGGGCTTTATGGGAAAAACAACACCACTACTGGAACCAATCTTCTGCATACAGATGAATGTTTGCTGTTGTATTAATGGTGAGTAATAATTCCCCCAAACTAGACACATGAGAAGGCTGCAGTGATGATTCACTAGACTAGAGTCTCTGATAACACAATGATGTGTTCACAGTGCACTGAGTATGCCTGTAGTTTGGTATGAATAGATTGTGTAAACGTGACCCATTTTTAATTTTTTCCCCCCTCTTCCCCCCCAGGTACAGTTGGTTTTGCCAATCCATGTTTTTTAAAACAAAGTTGTATTCGTACAACAGACAGCATGGTCGCACGTGTGTCCTACAATGGCTTCCGTCAGGTGAGACCTACTAAGCAGAGCTGACCAGTTGCACAGTGATGCCACACAAAGGTAGCACCTTGCGGGGGCTCAGTGTTGGCAGTTTGGTAGAATAGTTTAAGGTTTAAAGTTATTATTGGTCTGTTGCGTCAATGATGATTCACTAATCGGTTCTACTGATATATAATTGAAGATTACCTCGCAGCGCACTGAGACTCTCAGACCAATGTGTGTGTATAAATGTTTGCCTTCAACCTAGCAATAAATGTTAACTAATGTTTTTCCTCCTTGCAGCTGTTTTTGAGCTGCCCAACATGACCAAGGACTACAGTATTTGAGAAGATGGGGAAGATTTGTAACTAGGTTTACTGCAAAGTTATTTTCTTTTCGGGCATTTCAAACGATGCATACATTCCCGGGCTTTATGGGAAAAACAACACCACTACTGGAACCAATCTTCTGCATACAGATGAATGTTTGCTGTTGTATTAATGGTGAGTAATAATTCCCCCAAACTAGACACATGAGAAGGCTGCAGTGATGATTCACTAGACTAGAGTCTCTGATAACACAATGATGCGTTCACAGTGCACTGAGTATGCCTGTAGTTTGGTATGAATAGATTGTGTAAACACGACCCGTTTTTATTTTTTTCCCCCTCTTCCCCCCCCAGGTACAGTTGGTTTTGCCAAACTATGTTTTTTAAAAAAGTTGTATTCGAACAACAGACAGCACGGTCGCACGTGTGTCCTACAATGGCTTCCGTCAGGTGAGACCTACTAAGCGGAGCTGACCAGTTGCACAGTGATGCCACACAAAGGTAGCACCTTGCGGGGGCTCAGTGTTGGCAGTTTGGTAGAATAGTTTAAGGTTTAAAGTTATTATTGGTCTGTTGCGTCAATGATGATTCACTAATCGGTTCTACTGATATATAATTGAAGATTACCTCGCAGCGCACTGAGACTCTCAGACCAATGTGTGTGTATAAATGTTTGCCTTCAACCTAGCAATAAATGTTAACTAATGTTTTTCCTCCTTGCAGCTGTTTTTGAGCTGCCCAACATGACCAAGGACTACAGTATTTGAGAAGATGGGGAAGATTTGTAACTAGGTTTACTGCAAAGTTATTTTCTTTTCGGGCATTTCAAACGATGCATACATTCCCGGGCTTTATGGGAAAAACAACACCACTACTGGAACCAATCTTCTGCATACAGATGAATGTTTGCTGTTGTATTAATGGTGAGTAATAATTCCCCCAAACTAGACACATGAGAAGGCTGCAGTGATGATTCACTAGACTAGAGTCTCTGATAACACAATGATGCGTTCACAGTGCACTGAGTATGCCTGTAGTTTGGTATGAATAGATTGTGTAAACGTGACCCATTTTTAATTTTTTCCCCCTCTTCCCCCCAGGTACAGTTGGTTTTGCCAATCTATGTTTTTTTAAAACAAAGTTGTATTCGTACAACAGACAGCATGGTCGCACGTGTGTCCTACAATGGCTTCCGTCAGGTGAGACCTAAGCGGCGCTGACCAGTTGCACAGTGATGCCACACAAAGGTAGCACCTTGCGGGGGCTCAGTGTTGGCAGTTTGGTAGAATAGTTTAAGGTTTAAAGTTATTATTGGTCTGTTGCGTCAATGATGATTCACTACTCGGTTCTACTGATGTATAATTGAAGATTACCTCGCAGCGCACTGAGACTCTCAGACCAGTGTGTGTGTATATATGTTTGCCTTCAACCTAGCAATAAATGATAACTTTTTTTTTTTCCCCCCTTTGCAGCTGTTTTTCAGCTGCCCCAACATGACCAAGAACTACAGTATTTGAGAAGATGGGACATTTCTGTAACTAGATATACTGCAAAGTAAACTTAAGCCTTTAGCTTAAGCAAATTAAAATTGTTGAAGCTTCCACTGAGTGAATGGTTTAAAATAAATTTATGAAAATAAGTGTATTTGGTGTGCTGCTTATTTGTATACATCATCATATTTAGTCATTGTATCATTAAATAAGTTTGTGTAGTGTTAACATTTTCTGGTGAAAATAAGCCAAAGTATCCCCTCCATATGGTATCACTTATGACTGGTATTTTAACTATTGACAGGCTTTTAAATGTATTTGGTAGTTTTATGCCTGTTAACTGATGCAGCTTATTATTTACATTGGATCTTGGTTATACTATAAAGATTCAAATCATGATGGAACTCTACCAATAGAAGAGTGATGGTCAAATTTAAACTCACGCGTGGGGTTATATTTTTGTTTTAACCAAAGGCATTAGTGCAACGGAAAAGGTTAACACTTATTTTGAAGGATGTAAGAGTACGCCCTTATTGTTCTCTGCTCTGCATTTTCGATTTAATGTTAGGTTTTGGATTCACGCTGCAGTCCTAGAAATATACTGGAATTTCCGCCAGTCATTCAGAGACACTACCAGGCAAGAATAAATTGACGACTTCGTCTCGAGGTCTATGTGGGCTATTCAAGCTAACTGCCATACAAGCTAGCAGCAGCTCACAGTCAACGTCGAGCAAGGTGATCTTTTAACATTTGTTAAATATGTTAAAACTATATGGGCAATTCGGTGTTAGCCATACCAAGTGGACAATGCCACAAAATTGCTTTACAGTAATCGTTGTCAGAAATAGCCTAATCAAAACACCTAATGTAACTGACGTCCTTGTGCGACGTTAGCAATAATAGATTGCGTGGCAATGAAAATTACGAGACTGAGCATTCTCACTCTATTCACAGGTTCGCGGGGTACAACAGCGATCTAAACTCAGAAAGAGTTGGACAAGCTTGCCGAACAATAACGTAGGCTTCATGACATTGAAGACGTCAAATCGACGAACAGAAACGTATCCCAACATACTTCCGCATTCAATTTACCTGAGCAGTAAGTGTTGCGGAGCCATTATATGGAGACTAGCTATAACAAGTTTATTGTGTCGACGCTAAAGTTTCACAACAGTGCACTGCAATTTTATGGAGCTGTACTGTTGTCTAGTCCCGCCTGTCACTAATACGTTTTTCTAATCAACTTTAACCACGGCACAAACTTTTAAACAAGAGGAATTGAGCATTTTTACAATTCCTAGAGGAATAATGGCATCTTTGGTAGGAAGAGCATGGGGCTGGGTGCGCTCTTGGGGTAGCAGTGGTCTGCCAGATAAGACTTCATTGGGCAAAATTGAGGATAAAAAGCTTAATCAGTCCAGTGGAAGACAAAAAGAACAAATTACACAGGGAGAGGAGGAGTACTGTGAGGCTCAAGAGAATCTACAACCCGTGGAAAATGAAGATCTCGGTGCTGGAAAACAGATGGAGGAGATGGGTGTTGACCATGTTCCTAGATGGTGGAATAAATATCTTTCTACGCCTTTCTTACCCTGGACAAGAAAAACACAGCCAAGTGGATTCAAGGAAACAAAACATTTTAGCAGGAACTGTGATCTGGAAATTGATGGGGACTTTTCAGACTATGGGACACCTCCTCCTTCCCCGACGCCACATTCCAGGCTGCCATCCCCCTTTCGACTCTTTGTGCACAGTTGGAATGTGGAATTGTTTCCAGAGCACTACGAGATCTGCTTCAACTTTCTCCGCCATCTGTTTGACCTATTCGTGGTGGGATTCCTCTGGATTGTGTCGCCACCCGTCAAGCTGATTTTAGAAATTTTGGGGATTCAGGGACCACTAAGGCTTTGGCTACATGGCATGGCCATGTTTTTTGTATCTACAGTAGGAATGGCTGGAGTCCTTTGGCTGATCCAAGAGCATCTGCCTGAGTTTGCTTTTATCTATGGTATTGTGCAAGCATTAGTGATCTCTGTTAGCCTAAAAAAGAGTGTTCTCCTTGGACTGGATGAAGAAAAGACACAATTGGAAGAGGAGAACAGAGAAAGCGAAGTGACAGAGGAAGACAGAAAAGAATTTATTCCCACAAGTGATAAAATAAAGATGACATGACTTTGGTAAGTTGAATTATTGTTATACTTTAAGCTCACTTCAAGCAGTTTGTGATTATTAAACAAAATTACTGAATCGTATCTAATATCAGTGATTACAAATGCAATAAATCTGGAAATAACTGCCACTTTACTGTATACAGCCACTGAAATTCACACTAGACAAAAATAATGCACAATCACTCTAGTTTGTTCTCTATTTGGTTGGTTATCTTTGTGGTTGAATGAAAAGTGCCCCTGGTTATTATATGAGCTGAGCGGTTTTGTGTTAATTAAGACCTTCATAGTCGATGAAAGCTTGATCTTATAAACATAACCACAAAGGCTTGTGCCATTTGTTGGTTTACCCTTAAATATCAAGATCAGAACCTACAAAACCCATTGACAAAATTTCATTCATTCATTCTATCCTCTGAAATATTTAACCTTAATGTGGCTCTAAATCATGGCTGCCCATTTTTTTCATTGCTTTTGAGCTACTTTTCTAGTTATCAACCATAAAAAAGACGTGAATAGTTGCAAGAGAAAATGGGAATCGTTTGGGAATATACTTGAATTTCTGCTTAATTGGCTGCTCAAATGTTCTGATCTTCATCTTAGTTAAATCACTGACAAGACAAACAGTCTTTGTAAACTACTATTATGAAACAAAAAAAGAGTTTATAGTTTTTATGAAACACAACAAGTAAACCAGTGGTTCTTAACCTGGGTTCGATCGAACGCTAGGGGTTTGGTGAGTCGGTCTCAGGGGTTCGGTGGAGCCTCTGCCATGGAGGTAAAGACACATGGACTCATCATGTCTATTCACGATAACATGCCCCGCTTGACCATCACTGGCTGCAGATAATCACGTAACATTGCTTGGCCAATCAGTGCTGCGAGGAATTTATATACAGTGGTACCTCTACATATGAGCAGCTTTACCTACGAGATGCTCGAGATACGAGGAAAATTTCGAGCAAATAATTCGCTCTAGATACGAGAAAAATTTTGAGCTGCGAGAAAGCCAGGTGGCCTTGACATGAGAGGCTGTTTATCATTGTAGCCCACTGTCTTTTTTGGCCGCATCTCTCAAAACGCACAACGCGCATGCGCGGGCAAAAAGAGGGCTTACTGGGTAATGAAGTATACTCGTGCACACAACACCGATAGCCAATGGCACCCTTTCTCAGAATAAAACTTCATTACCCACAATCAATGCATTTCCTGCTTTTCCTTCCTTAGCCTGTTAGTTCCCGCGATCGCTCATTCAAGACTACTTCTCGTTGGCAAGTGGTCGTGCGTTATCCTATTGTGAGGACATTTGTGGGCATCATTTTCGGAATATTTTGAAGGGAATACAACAGCAAACAGCCCATCAATAGTGAACGTGGGGGTGGAGGCGTGGAGGGGTGGACAGCTAACCCGGCCAGAACGTAGGTAAAAAATTTTTTAATTCAGTTTTGTGTAAAGTTACAATAAACATATGTTTGAGTGTGTCTGTATATATTAATCCAAGTAAATTAAAATTTGTTTGTTCGGTTACGAGTGCGTTGCCGTGGATAAAGTCCGCCCGAAATCCCAAACATCTCCCCCTGCCTGCTCCTATGTCCGCCTGTGTATCCTCCGCGAAATGCGTCTAATTTTAGTTATATTAAACACTTTGAATTACTATTAAACCACTAGTTATGTGTTACGTTGTTAATAGATGGCTAATTAGAAGAAATAAAACTTTTTCCAATCCAATATCCTGTTTTTGGTGTTTTTAGTTCATTTCAATGCGAAACGTTCGCTCGAGTTACGAGAAGATCGACATACAAGATCAGTCCTGGAACGAATTAAGATCGTATGTAGAGGTACCACTGTATCTTGAATTTGAAACTGGTGGTTTTCGATGAATGCGCATATGAAACTGGGGGGGTTCGGTATCTTCAACAAGGTTAAGAATTACTAATGTAAACAATCACAGTTCAGAGTAGAAAACTGAAAATTTGGGACTTGATAACTGGTTGACCCTCCTTTCGATTCAATAACCTCAACCAAACATCTCTGACATTCAGGATTATTTTTTAACTCATTGATCATTCTGCGCTGTTCCCTCATAGTAATCCTTACTGGATAACCACGCCTTGGCAGAGTGGAACAGTGCTGAACTTTCTCCATTTGTATACAGCAGTGGCGGTCCTTGCATTTCCTAGTGACGCCTTCAGCAAAAACTTTTTTATAGCTATAAAATCTCTACTGCAGCTACAGCTGCGACACATAAAAAAGTAATCAATAAATCACTGCACAAAAAATGGGGTAAAATCCCTTTCCTAGCTGCATTTATTGATTAAATACAAATACTGGAGCTTTTCAGACATTACAACCGGCCGGGCCAGGGCGGTGATTTGCCCGGGAAAAGACACCAATAAACGTCAATGGCGAAACGGCAAAAATTGCATTAAAATGGGGTAAAATCCACTTCCTAGCAGCATTTAGTGATTAAATAAAAATACTGGAGCTTTTCAGGCATTACAACTGGGCCAGGGGGGTGATTTTCCCGGGAAAAGACAGTGATGGACGTCCATGGCGAACCGGCAAAAATTGCACTAAAATGGGGTAAAATCCACTTCCTAGAAGCATTTATTGATTAAATACAAATACTGGAGCTTTTCAGACATTACAACTGGGCCAGGGGGTGATTTTCCCGGAAAAAGACAGCGATGGACGACCATGGCGAACCGGCAAAAATGGCTTTAAATCAACACAACAATATATTTGCTTGTGGAGCTTGCTCCAGATGCAGTTTGTTAGCTCTGGCTAGTCCACTCTATCACTAGCCAATCATAGTTGGTGAAAGCGATGACGTATCCCTACGCCTGCGAGAAGGCATTGTGGTGTTGCCAACTCAAAATCTGATTGGTTAAAGCAACAGTCTTATCAACACTTGTTTAATGCAGCAGAGCCTGCAGAACTGATTGTGAAGGCCTTGAGGCAGATTTCTGACCCTGGCAACAAATAAGGGCTGAAATGTGATTGATTAAATGCTTCAATATGAAAACACATCTGAAAGCAGTGCAACCAGGGGGAAAGGCAATGAAAGGAAGCTAACAGACACTTTGGAATTATTTAATAAGTATTCATGGACAAAATATAATTAACATCAGTCTGTGATTCAGATATTTCTTAGACCAGCAGAGAAGGCCTTGAAGGCCCTGACGGCACACCACTGGTATACAGTGTTTGCTACCATGGGCACATCGACATCAAGGTTTTTGTAAATCTTTTGGTGAATACTTTCCAGCTTCATGCAAATTATTCTTGATCACAGAGCTTCTTAGAGTGCTTCTCTGTGTGACCTGGCTCACGTCATCCAATGCCTCTTGACACCAGCAAACCCATAATTGCTGTGTTCTTTTTTATAGGCCAGGGCATCTTTAACCAGCACATCCTAACTAATCACATTGTTTGGATCCCAGGTTACCGGACTGCTGGCACACATAGCTCTTTGTAATTAGCCGAGGGGTTCATTTTTCAAGTTTCTACCCTTCACTGTGACTGTTTAATATTGTGTTGAATAAAAACATGAAAACTTAGTTTTTGTGTTTTGTTCGTTTAGGCAGAATGAATGTCTAGTTATGTGACTATGGTCCTCCTCAGACAGGCAGTTATATCTTAGTTGTCTCCAAATCCACATTGACTAACTGCTCTTTCCTTCATAGGTGCTAAATTCTAGCTGATTGATCGATTCAATAACAGAACACATTACACAGGGAGAGGAAGAGTACTGTGAGGCTCAGGAGAATCTACAACCCGTGGAAAATGAAGATCTCGGCACTGGAAAACAGATGGACGAGACGGCTGTTGACCATGTTCCTTCAATGAATTTCACATTGATTGACACGTTCACGGGAACACTATTCTTTTAATCTTTGCTGTCACCACTTGACACCAACAGGAGGACCACCTACTACTACTTGGAACATTTAAATGCTCTTGAAATGCACCCTTTGCCAAAGAATTGTGAGACTTTTTGTTTATTTTTTTTCTGGTCTAATTTTTCACAAATGACAATTTCCCAGTTTGTGGTATTTTGAAAATCCCTTCGAGTTTGCTCAAAATTACAAACATTGTGCCAAAATTTCATTTTTGTAAGAAAAGCACAAAAACATGCAGCATAAGAGCAGAGAGACTTTAAAGTCCAACTATCACAAATTTTTACATGCTAATTAAATGATAGAATTTTTTTCAAAAAGTATTCAAAAAATAAATTAACATTCACATAAAGCCACAACTATTGAAATTGTACAATAAACATAATTTATGTAATGTCCCTCTTCGTAGTTGAAAGGAATGAAATTAGGGAAACCAAGGATGCGGGAAAGGGCAAATGACTCAATGGCAAACAGATAAGCAGACGAGTAGACTCATTGTATTTATCATGCGACGAGTTGGAATACAAAATTAAAATCCTCATCACGCCCACGTCACTGAATGGTAAGTATCTTACATTTACAACCCACGACTCTACAAGCAAGTAAAGGTATTGAAAAAATAATATATAATCTGAAATTATGCAAACTGGAATTTTTTGTTGGTGCACTTTTGCGACGCCAAGACCAAAAACGCTGAAAGAATGTTGTTTTGGTTTCCATCTTTGTTAACAATTCTTTATTGGCAAAATATTTTACACTTGGTCAAAGCAGTCTTTAGTAATATGTATTGATATATAACAACGGAATTTTAAAATCTTATTGGACTTGTATTATAACAATAAAGGCATTCAATTCACTTATCTTAATGGCTGCTCAACTTCCTTCTATGTGCTCAGTCCACTCAGCTCACCGCTCGGTTGGCCGGAAAAAAGTAGAGGTTTATATCGGCAGTGTTCATGTTGGAGCAATTTCCTACACATCATGTATTAATCATATTTCTGATATTACGATTGAATTTCTTGGGCAACAAATGGAAACAAATATAAAGTCAACTTGGTTATTTCAGGCCCAAACTATTACAAAACCTTTATTACATAAACAGGCAAAAAAAACATCTAAATGCCTTAATGGCAACAATTTATTTTATATTCCTTATCTTTATCGGTTCAAGAAAAAATAATTTAAATAAACGCAACACTTTTGAACGTTAGAGGAAACAAGTGTTCCCTCATATATATCTTACACTTGTTTCCTATTAACTACTCATTTTCTATTACCATTACCATTTCATCGCATATATACTGTATTTGTCGCAAAAATAAATCCAGGGTAGGGCTTATATGCCCACAAATTAGACTTGACATGCACGAAACTGCAAGGTGACAGACGAAACGCCATAGCGCAAGACAATGCTGACGATACGGGCATTTATTTCAAAATGGAGAAAAGATACAGATAAAACGCTAAACAAAATGTATTTTGATGTCTATGAATCAAATTCAAGAAAAAACTCATCTTGCATAAAACGTGAAAAAAAACTCACTTACTTGTGCCTGCCATTGTTCGCTCCGGACGCCGCCATCTTTCCGTAGTTAAACGTGCTCTGACTGGCCAGACGCGAGTAGCCTTGATACATGTCATACCAATGCCAACACATTCCAATAGCTAAGGCTGATCGAAGGTCTTGTGGTTGATGCTTAAAATATCAGCCTTGATACCTGTGTAATGTGCATCTCATGCTATTATTGCACCCAGAGACTTTATGAACACTAGACCGCTACTGACAGACTTCCTGAGTGTACTGCTCACGTGACTACCTCTTTCAATTTGTCTACGTGCAGGCAACACTCTTTTGGAGCACAGAAATAAAACCATTGTACATTTGTGATTAGGAAATAAAACAAAATTCCGTTTTGATTTTTTTCTTTTTATTTGTTTTTCATAAGTGACAACGATTACATTAACATGAACCATCGAAAGAATCGAGATATTTCGACATTAGAAGCAATATGGCCGCCACAACATTTTAAACTTTTAGTAAAAAAATTGTAATTTCTGTCTTTAAAAAGCATCAGGTTCTCGTCAAGATAGACTTACTAACTCTTTTTCCAATTTGAATAATTTGATATTTTGCATTTACAAAGGCAGGCATATTAACTTCCTTGCGATAATGACCCAAATAATATGCAATCCAGCAGACGATCCTTTCGATTTATATAGTATCTCAGAAATACCATGTGCAATTTTTCTTAAGATTTTCCCTTCAAAGTAACGCACTTGAACTCCCTATTAAAACCATGCATATGGAGGTGAACATTGTGAATAACTTATGAGAGAAATTGTAAAATTAGACGAATTTAAGGCAATTTTAAGGGTATGGCTTATACGGTGGGCATTTTAGGTATATGCGAGAAAATACGGTATATTTGTTAAACTTTGTTTTTCATAGTTCACTATCATTAGATGCTGTTACAATAATTTTTACAGGGACTTCAGTTACTAGTGTTTTCCTGATTATTGTAGTTTAGTCAGTTCGTGGCTTTTTCTTGGCATTGTTAGAGGTCAATGTTGTATGCATATTTTAATCAAGCTATAGATAAAGCCAAACACTTCAGATGCTCTTTGGACAAAAACTGCTTCCAAACTGTACCACTTTTGGGGATTCAATTTCAGGGGTCCATTATAATTTTATTATTATTATGATAGTAGCAACACCCTCACTAGATATGTTTAAATATGGGATCAAGCTGATTGTATCATAAAGATGTGTAACCATGGTTATGGTTCTCAACAATTCATGCATCTATTTTAAAAAAGTATTTCCCTTTTCCACTTTTAACTCCATAATAACAGCAATTCAATGATGGCCTCTCATTTTATGTCTTATTCCAGAGAACACCAAAAATGAACAAAAGCCTGAAAATAATAAACTAAATTAGGATTATGTTCAATTGAATATGTTGAGGATTTACCAGAGATGGACAATAACATGAGGAAACTCCTTAATTTTCCGTTCATCTTATGCTCACAAGAGTTGCGGGGAATGTAACATTTCATGCGCACACTCATACCTAGAGGCAATTTCAAGTGTTCAAAAAAGCCCTACCATGCATGTTTTTGGAATGTGGGAGGAAATCGGTGTATCTGGAGAAAACCCACACAAGCCAGGTGAGAACATACAAACTCCAGAGAGAAAGGTCAGAACCCACAGGGGATTGAACCCGCGATCTCAGAACTGTGAGGCGAATGTGCCAACCCAGGCATGGGCAAACTACGGCCCGGGGGCCACATGCGGCCCGTTAAACATTTTAATCCGGCTCGTCGAACTTGATAATATTAAATTAATAAACCTTGTTATTTTTTATTTTCCCTGCAATTCTAATAGTTTCCACTAGATAGCACTGTAGAAGCATTGGCTTTGTTGAGATGAAGCAGAGGCCTATTACTCCACGTTTGCACTTTACCCTCTGACCCTTCTCGGCTCATAAGCCCCTCTGTAAAGATGAGCGGACCTAAGAAAAGGAAAGTGGACATAAAATGTCGAGTGTTCAATACGGAGTGGACAAATAAATATGTTTTTCGCTGAACAGCGATCATCTGCTGTTGGTCTAATATGCCAAGAAACTGGCGGTTTTTAAAGAGTATAATATTAGCTGGCACTTTGCCACAAAGCATGCTAACTATGCTAGCAACCTGCCAACAAAAAAAGGAAGCTGCTGCTCAGAAGTTGGCAGCTAAATTAAAGGCTCAACAAAGTTTTGTTTCCACCGTCAAACTGCCATTCAAGATTCAAGTACCAAGGTCAGTTTTATGCTTTCATTCAAAATAGCAAAGGCCAGCAAAACACTGTAATGAGGGCAAGTTTTTAAAATAATGTATGGTGGAGACAGCAGGCATTTTGTGCCAGGAGAGCAGAGACAAATTTGAGAAAATAAGTTATCACGGCAGACAGTGACTCGCCGTGTGGAACTGATAGATGAAGATATCAAGAGCATCATCTTAAACAAAAAGACAGTCATTCGTATTGTATTCTTAAGACACTGCTCGGCTCCTCATTTTTATCCGAGGTATCAACAACACGGACGGAGGAGTCTGACAGTGGAGTCTCTGAAAGGACAAACACGGGGAGAGGAATTGTTTGACCGGGTGTCTGCTGTCATCGAAAATGTGAAGCTCGGGTTTCGACAAAATTGACAAGTCATTTCAGTTGGTGGCCTATCCTCTGTAATAGACTGCAGTGGTCCAGTGGAGCTGCAGCTCGAACTGATCGACCTTCAGCCAACCCTGTCTTAAAATGGAAGTTTAACTCTCTGAAACTAAATGACTTCTATGCTTCACTCAAGAAAGCGGCCTTTCCAAGGCGTCGGCGGACAGCGCAGAAGATGCAGCTGTTGTTTGGCTCAACCAACGTGTATGAACAGACCTTTAGCATCATGAACATCAACAAAGTCAGCCACAGATCCAAGTTAACAGACAACACCTCAGATCAATTTTGTGAATTGCCACAACAGAACTACATCCAGACTTTGATGCGCTGGCTAAAAAGGAGAACAACACTGTTCCCATTGAAATTGAAAGTGTCTCTGTGATGGCCACATTCTCCAAATAAACAGTCCACGCTGATCAAATATAATTCCACTCCACAGACTGACTTGCTGCCACTGTTTTGTCCTTGTACTAGTCGTTGTTGTCTTTTGGCACCGGTGACACACATTGAATATAAGAAGCAGGACAAGTACATCTGCTTCTGCTATCATTTTTTGGAAGAAGAAAAAAGACAGCCAGGAGAGTGATGGTGATATCGAAGGATAACAGAATTTTCCATGCTTTAAAATAGAAATGGTTAGTCATTTAAAAAAGGCACCTTTTATTTATTTGATTTTCAGTGTTCCAAAGTCAGATATTTTGTTGTAATGCTTTTCTTCATTTTCATTTGAAATTAAAGCAAACCTTTTCTCCATGTCCCAAGATGTGTATTTTTTCTTCTTCAATGAGGTGGGGTTACCAAAGCAATCCATCCATCTGCTCCTGGTCTGGCCCCTTTGTCAAATGTGAGAACCCATTGTGGCCCGCGAATCAAAAAGTTTGCCCACCCCTGTGCTAACCACTCTCCTCTGGGCCACTGCATTAGGGAATTAGTACGACTGAAAAAAATACCCTAGCCTTCATTTCTAGAACGCATAAATAGATGGGCATAAGTTGTTTAACCTTAGCTGTTACTGACTACCGTAATTACTCGAATATAACGCGCACTCGAAAATAACACGCAGGTATAACTTTGGGCCAAAAAAATCTGGAAAAACGCAGTACTCGAATATAGTGCGCACCTAAAATTTCCCGCTGACGAAAATCAGAAATCTTACCTTTTTTTCTTCGTTTCACGATTGTTTTGTTCAAACAAATTTATTCATTAGAATCCTTCAAATGAAAAGTTCCTCTCTCTTTGTCTGTCCTCTCATACATCTCTTCGTTGAGAATCCTATCAACGTCCACGCTTCCTTCATCCACTTCCTCTTCCTCCCACAACACATCATCCGATTGGCTTTACGAGATGACGTAAAATCCGTGCGTCAAAGTGAGTTTGACAATGCTTTTTTTCGATCGAAAATTTGTAATTTATTTTAGTTATTGATTATAACACTGAACTGAGAGAGGGTGAACTGAGACGGGTACGAGGCTAGAGGGGGGCAGTGGTGGTCTCGGCTTTACGAGATGACGTAAAATCCGTGCGTCGGCTTCACGAGATGACGTAAAATCCGTGCGTCGGCTCTACGAGATGACGTAAAATCCGTGCGTCAAAGTGAGTTTGACAATGCTTTTTTCGATCGAAAATTTGTAATTTATTTTATTCAATTCAATTTCAATTCAATTTATTTGGCAAGAAAAAGCACCAGGCTAAGGGCCATGTAACAAGACACAAAAAAAAAAAAAAGTTTTTGATTATAACACGCACCCCCAACTATTGGAATTAATTATTTTGCAAAAACCTGCGTGTTATATTCGAGTAATTACGGTAATTTCATAGCCTAGATGCCATATGTCATGTATGAAGGCACACTCACCTTGGTCCTGTGAAACAGGAACACTAAGGAGATGTCCAACAGCCTGATGAAGCCCTCCTCAAAGCCTGCCTTTTCAATGGCCTCCCCTTCTGGCTCTTCAAACTTGGAATGTACCTCCATAGTCTGTGGTTGGCAAAATAGCTGGCTTATTGTACGTACACGCCACACATGTTGAGGGTGAAGAAGCATCCCAGAAGTAAAAACAAAATGAAATTGATATGGGGCAGGTGATGCTTTCAGCTTTTATGACAGCCATCAGCATCCTGATCAATGATAACGGCTTGGACATGGTTCCAAGAAATGCCGTAAGGAGGACAACGATCCTGTCATTTTGTTCCCAGTGGACCCGCCTGAGTTAGTATGATGTCTGCATTAATTTTGGTGAGATTGGGTTTTGTAATAGAGACGGACGGTCCTTGTCCCTGTTGTAATAACCCCCAGATCGCAACATATGGGTGAATCATCTTTGAAAATTGATAAAAGGCAGCAGTGCTCACTGAAAGCACTCCCAGTCCAAATTGATGAGATGTCGTGGCACTGAAACATGATGATTCAATGACGGCCATGCCAGCGACAACAATATTACAAAACAAAAACAAAAATCATAGCGCAGGACCTAAGTCCTCCTCCAGCTATTCAAATCCTTCTCCTTGGTGCTTGTCGTCTCTGCTGAAATGGATTACTGATAAAATTTGCTAAGAAATTCTATAGCAAATAACTTGAAAAATGATAGACAATATTTAGGACACAAATCCATCAGTAAAGGCTTAAAAATGAAATTATATCCAATTTAGTCTTACCCTCTCAGCTGCCTTGGCCCACTCAAAAAATCTCTGAAGAAAAGATGTGACACCCAGAATGTGCTGCTCAAAAGCAATCCACATGCAACCCGATGGTGTAGTGGTTCTTCGGCCTGTCTTCGGTGTGGACAGTCTGGGTTTGACTCCCACTCGGTGGAAGTGTGATTGTGAGAGCGAGTCATTGGTTGTCTGTCTCTCTTTGTGCCTTAATGTGTAAAATGTATAGTGTAATCTGCCTTTTGCCCGAAGACAGCTGGGTTAGGCTCCAGCAACCCACGCCAAATATGGGAACCAGGCAGGGGACACGCTGAATTGGTAGCAAGCCAATCGCAGGGCACAAGGAGACGGACAACCAATCGTGAACACAACCATACATACCTAGGGCAATTTTGAGTGCTCAACCAGTCAACCATGCATGTCTTTGGGATGTAAGAGGAAACCGGAGTAACCCGAGAAAACCCACGCGAGCCCGGAGAGAACATGGGATCGAACATCAGCAGCAGCATTGCGTGTAACATCATTACTGTGATCCTTCTTCACTTTGCGGCTTCATACATCGCAGATTTTTTCTGCAGTATAAAAAAATAAAAAGTACATAATGTGAAAATCCACGTTGAAACTCACAAGCAGAAGCCACTTCCCTGTCTTCTGCTTGCTACTAAAGCAACAATCTTCTTGGCGGGGGCCCCGACGGCGGAGATCCTCTTGGCGAGAGTCCCGATTGGCAGCGATCCTCTTGGCAGGGGCCCCGATGCCAGAGATCCCCTTGGCGAGGGCCCCGACGGCAGCGATCCTTTTGGCGGAGGCCCCGACGGCGGCATTCCTTTTGGCAACGACTTTGAAGCCGAGGGCGGAGACTCTCGGCAACGGCGAGGACTTTGAGGCCAAGGGCGGAGACCATCTCGGCGACGGCGACAATAAGGCTGATGGCGGAGACCCCCTCGGCAGTGACTCTGATGACGATCACCCTGCATGCTTCCCGGGCGAGGCGACCTGCAAAGACGCCATGGTTTTGGGTGAGTCACTTCGCCACCGCGCACCAACATGACGGTCAGGAGACCGTTCAGGGGGAGGCGACCTGCGACAGTGCCGTCGCCTCTCCAGAGACTGTCCAGGGCGAGACGCCTGGCTACTGCCTAGCGGGACTCCCCAGCCGATCGCTTGACGGGCGAGCCAGTCACCTCCTCGCATGCCGTCCGGGAAGACTTCCCGACGGGCCAGCTCGCCGCCTCCTCATGGGCCGACCGGGACGATGCCCTGGCGGGCCAGCTCGCCGATTCTTCGCGGGTCGCCCAGGACAACCCCTTGACGGGCCAGCTCGCTGCTTCTTTGTGGGCCAGCCAGGACGACCTCCCGATTAAGGATTGTTTCTTTTTCGGGTTTTGGACATTCAGGGGTTGTTTTTATTTTCATTCCTGTTTGGACAGCACGTTTGCCCTCCTCCGGGGCCCCCTGGCACCCTCCCTTTGTTTTGATATTGGTGTTGGATTTTGGGACGTCTGGGATTCATCCCTTAAGGAGGCGGGGGTCCTGTCACGTTTTGTTGGGGTTTTGGATGGATGTGTGCGTGTTTTTCCTTGTGTGTGCTGTCTGGGTGATTTGGCGTTTCGCTTCGTGTCCTTTGGGGCTCCCCTTCCCTTATGTTGCCAGGTGTGTGTGATTGGTAATCAGCCCTTGTGTGTGCATTTAAATCTGTGTCTGACATATCTGGTGTGGGAGTATTACTTAGTGTTTCGTTTGGGCTCATTCACGTAAATCATGTTTTTGCCTCTTCGTCAGTGTGCGTCCTCTCTGCTCAGTTTTGTTTTTGATATCCTTGTCCCAATTTTTGTACTGACCACTTTGCATTAAAATCCTGAATTGTGCACCAAGACGTCCCTCGCCTTTTCTTTGCTTGTCGCATTCTGGGTTCAACTTCGCCACGCCCCGAGGCGAATCATGACTAATTTTAAATTATTGCAATATATTTCAACTCGTAGCTGCCTGGCAGCTTGACAGCTCTGGGGTCCTGGGTTCAAATCCAGGTCGGTCCACCGGTGTGGAGTTCGCATGTTCTGATGCAGTGTGAATGCTTGTTCCAGACCAACGATCAGTAGACGAAGAAGATAATGAGGAACAGCTAATCATTTAGCATGGTTAGCAAGAGCAGCAACACAGAGAATGAAAGTGAAAGTACTATAACATATATGATCTCATATTGCACAGCCACTTTGGTTTGAAAGCATATTTATAAAAATAAAGATGCCTTGTCAAAATATATACAGGTTTTAGAATTATTTTCAGTGTAAGGAGGGTGCTGTCTTTATTGCCCAACAGAACAAAATACTTTTAAAATCATAATATATATTTATTTCTTCAAAATAAAGTAACGTAATTACTTTCATTACATGAGTGAATAACGAGTAAAGTAATTAATTTTCTTGTTCACAGAAGTTTGAAGTTTCATTGTCAAAATGTGTTATTGTACTAATGAAGTGAGAAATGTTATCGTGGTAATACTTTTTTGTCATATCGCCCAGGCCAAGTAAATTATGACAACCAATCGTGTTCTTCTCTACTCTGCATTGTATAAAAATTGAGAGTCATCTTCCATGTTTGAGACTGGTTAAGTACATAAAAACAGCAATGCTCCAGGAAGACAGCATCACTGTCTTTTGGCCTGACAGTGTAGGAGTATTCAGCAAGAGTTGTTTTTCATTTAACAATAACAATAGAACATAGTAGTTCCATAAAAAGACTGGTAGGCCGTGTCGCACAAGTTACGTGACGATTTAGAATGGATTGTCAATGCCTTGGCCAAAGTGTCGGCGAGCACTGTAGTTTGAGCTTTTGTGAAAGCTGGAATGACTATCATGAAACCCTATGGTGACAACTCTGACCCTGACAATGAGATGGAACCCAAAATTGTTGCCGAACTCGCCCACTTGGCCGAACTTTTATGTCGGATACAGAAGATGACGACTTTGACAGATTATTAAATGTTTGAACGATTTGCATTTATTACTGTGAATATACATTACGTCAATAAAACACAATTTTGCTCCTGTTGCCTTTTTTGTCCCTGTCTTTAGTTTGGGTAATTTACAAATATGTTAGGTTTAGCAAGATTGCTATTGCATTTTCATCAAAATTATATCAGTCTCATTTAACAACATAAAGTGAATTAAAAATAAAGGATGAAATTTCAGGACTAATCTTGCGCCTTATATTGTATTTGATAGTCGACTTTGTTCAGGGGTGGAGAATGAAATGAAAAATGGCAAAATAAAAATTAATCAATTCTTTGTCAATGATTTTAAGAGAAATTGATGTTAAACATATAAAAGTTATTAAAAATATTTGAAAGTCCTTTGTCAGGTATATTTTCTGGAAAATGGCAGAATAAATAAATCGATCCAAATTACAACTTTAGGTTGTTTATTCATCTCTGGTTTTGTTTCATCAAAACATTTTATTTATAATATCACTATTTAAGACTGCAGTCACCTTTGTTTAGAATAATAAACGGCAAAACAACTCAGCACAAATCACACATGATTTTAATCCAATAACTATTGTTTTTTAGAGGTTGAAACATACTAAAATACTTCCAGAAATGTGTGCAATTCAGAAGGTTAAATCAAACTTTATGTTGTAAATCTTTATAAAACAAAACCACAATTTCAGCAAGAAAAAAACAGACCATAAAATAACTGACTTGCACTAAATGACTGGATCACAAAATGTACATTATGACGCAAAAAAACATCCTCACTGCAATTTTAACTAATATTTTTGTCAGGCCTGATTTTCAAATAATGATAAAGTGCTCCTAATTTGTGACAGAGAATATGTTCCTGAACATATTGATATGTGTGGACTAAATGTTGAGTTTTACCCTCCCTTAATAGGTCCTCTAAAATTATAATTCATTTTATTTTTTTTAAACAATAATAAACAAAATAAAATAATAGTAATAAAATTGTAAAATTCAGGAGCCATTCTATGTAGCCATAGATGGTGGAATAGAGAGCGCAGGTTCATATCTGTAAACCCGGGTACTTATGGTTGAAGTCGCATGAATGAAAGGTAGCCTGAAGTTTGTCTTGGCACTAAACTGTAGGCCTGTACCTTTTGCTGTGATGGATAACTACATCCATCCATTCAAATACCCTGTAAAACATGTAAGGCTACCTAATGAGCATGTGACCTTCCAGACTTCGGGGGTGCCGTAGGTCCTCTGCCCCCCCCCTGTCCGTGATCCCGCCGTCCATGCCCCAGGATACAGTGTGCACTTCCACACCCTTCGTTGTCATCATCTCCTTCGCTTTCAGAGGACGACTCGCCGAACTGTCGAGGTTTCTCATAAATACAGCAGCCTGAAACACAATTATAGTGCATATTAGTGCTCAAGGTCAAACGCATGGCTGAGTAACACGGATCTACAAACAACTTTTTGGTTATAAATACTGTCAGGGTTTTTATTTCATATTATTAGACATTTGCTGGCAATGAAGAATACGTTTGGCCTTTCTACTAAAGAATGCTTTGCTCTACCTTATCATACTTGTTCGCAAACAAGTACAAGCTTTGCTCCTGGAAGCCTTGTATTAGACTAAACAAAGAGGAGCCAGAACGCCTTGGAGTGCTGGGAATCTGGTCTGGGAACTGTACCTGAGAAATCTGCCTCCACCACAGACACTCCTACAAGGCTTCCTGACGCTTCGGTCCTCATCTGTTTTGACTGTTGTGGACGTGTTTTGGTACACATGTATTATGCTCAACACACATGCACGCTCAGATGTCTCACTTGTGTTCCTACCCCTCCCTTTTAGAGTTGAGACGTCTATGTAACCAGGGCCCTCGAGTGTGATAAAACAACAGAAGACGTGTAAGGTCAGAACGGAGTTGGGAACCAGCACTCGTTCTCCTTGAGTTTTATCAATTTACTGACATTTAATTGGTCGTTCAAGGCTAGGAGTCAATAAACCAAAGGGACTGATTCAACATCTAGGAAGAGCATTTAAGACCCTTTTAGCGGGCTGGACTTCGGCTCCGCATCTGCTTACCGAAGGTTGACGACTTATCCGAAAGAGGTTAAGACATCTCTGGTAAGCTTGAGTAAACGGTCATATGAATGTGCATTCGTGAGAGAATTCCGAGTGTGTTAGGTTTGTGAAACCTTTCTGTTGGGGTTATTCTGGATAATATTATAGATGTATGCATTTTAATTACTTTTGTATAAGAGTGTCTTTAATTTGAGACTGCGGCAAACTCGAGGTCACCCTCCAGGACAGCTGGCACCAGCTTAATACCTCACCGTATCCTCGGCTCCAAGGACTGTTTACTGGGAGCAAGTTCGCAATGAAGATCTGCGAAGGACTCTTAAATTGTTTGGACTTGGATTCCGGAGCAGATGGCGATAATCGAATACCTGATATGCGATTATTGTTGCAGTTGTTTTGACCTCGATGGTGTTATTCGGTTAGCTTGTGCAATTGTTTGAATCAGATTACCTTAGATGTTTTGAATTATGCGCTACTAAATGGACAGAGGAGGATGCCGCTCTTCAGAATCCTCTTGAACGAAGGCGAGTTGGGAATGATTCTCCTTGCAAGTTGTAACCAGTGTATGTTTAAAGATGTCTCCATGTTTGATTAAATTGTATTAATAATAAACCCATCACTTTCCTATGAATATACATTTATGAGAGGATTCTGAATGTGTGAACTCGAGTAAAGAGTTCATATGAATGTCCATTCATGAGAGGATGCGTAAGCTTGCATAAACGGTCATGGATGTCCATTCGTGATATATACTTCCTCCTAAATGTGTAAAGCCAACAACAAAGACACTAATAAAAATGATCCTGAACAACGTCTGTCTCGTATGTAAGGATTGAACATTTGTTGAGAACTTTCATATTCATGGTTTTAATAGGGAGTACAAATGTGTTACTTTGATGGGAAAATCTTAAGGAAAATCATCACACGTGATATTCCTGAGATCCAAAGGATCGTCTGCTGGATTGCACATTATTTGGGTTAATATTATAAGGAAGTTAATATGCCTGTCTTTGTAAATGCAAAATATCCAATTATTCAATTTGAAAAGAATAAGTCTATCTTGATGAAAACCTGATCCTTTTTACAATCATGCAGCGAAAACCTTAAAAAAGAATTTCTGTGTTCCGAAAGGGTGTTGCTTGAACGTAGACAAATTCAAAAAACAATTCACAGGTACATTCACCAGGAAGTACATTTGGTCATCCTCCTCCCCAATTGTGACAGGATTCTATGTTTATAGGAAGAAGGATGGCTCGCTGTGCCCCAGCATCGACTGCCAGGGCCTCAACGCCAGCACCATCAAAAACAGGTACCCTTTGCCTCTCAAGCTTTTGCTCCATTTTATATGGTCTGCATTTTCACCAACTTGGACCTCCGTAACGCCCACCACCTAGTTCGCATTCGGGATGGAGATGAATGGAATACCCATTGGGTCATTTTGAATACCTACTGATGCCATTCAGACTCTGCAATCGACCAACGGAGTTCTAGGTGTTTGTCAATTATGTCCTTCGAGATATGCTGGACCACAGAGCACAAACAGCCCGCGCGGCTGGTCTGCAACGTCTCTTGGAGAACCGCCTTCACGTGAAGGCCGAGAAGTGCGAGTTTCCTGTCTCACAGATCAAGATTCTTTGTGGTCGAAGCAGAAATTTGAATGGATCCTGTGACTGTGATTGCCCCCACTCAGTGGCCCAGGCCGGAAGGAAGGAAACAGTTACAACACTTTTTGGGGTTTGCAAACTTCTACACACGGTTTATCAGGGACTAAAGCTGCATTGTGGCCCCCTCATGGTGCTCACGTCCACCACGTCCCTGTTCCGTTGGTCAGAGGCAGCAGAAGCATCTTTCTGTGACCTCAAAGCCTGTTTTACCTCAGCTTCTGTGCTCGCCCATCCTCATCCCAGGTTGCATTACATTGTGTAGGTGGACGCCTCAGAATTGGGGTTAGGCACTGTCCTCTCACAGCATAGACTGGGGGACTGGAAGGTACAGCACTGAGCCATTTATTCCCATAGGCTTACCCTGGCTGAGTGCAATTACACCATTGGAGATTGCAAATTGCTCGCGGTGAAGTTAGCCTTGGGGGAATGGGGTCATCATCTCGAAGGGGCACCTCACCTGTTTTTTTTGTTTGACCCAACCACAAGAATTTATAATATTTAAAGTCAGCTTGCAGGCTATATCCCCGTCAAGCCAGGTGGGCCATGGTTTTTAGTAGGTTTGTTTCCACGCTGTCCTATGTCCCAGGTTCTAGAAACGGGAAACTTGATCCACTGTCCCGTCTCTTCCGACCCCGATTCCGAAGAGGAGCCCACACCCTCCTGTATAGTGCCGACCATGAGGACTGACCTTCCTTGAGGCCGAGGTCTTGGGGGCCCACATGGCGGAATCTGACCCGAGAGAAGCTACACAGAAGAACTTGTATGTTCCCGCCTCAGTTCGTTTCAGGATACTTACTAGAAGAGGCCCATACCTCTCGCCTGACCTGCCACCCGGGAGTCACCCGAACAAAGGCTAGACATTATGCTGAGCCTCTCCTCCCGTTATCACCCGCAGACAAACGGACAATGGGAGCGTCCCAATCAGCAGCTGGAGGCAACACTCCGTTGAACCACCCAGGCCCAATCGACCACCTGGAGTCATCATCTGCCTTGAATTGAGTATGCCCACAATTCACACCTTAACGTCTCTTCCAACCTGTCCCCATTCCAGTGTTCCCTTCGGTTACCAACCTCCTTTGTTCCTATCTCTGGAAGCAGATATTGCTGTGCCGTCCATTCAGGCATGTCTCGCCAGATGTGCAGGCATTTGGGACCAAGCCCGGGCTGGGCTGCAGCACTCCTCCATGCGCACCGAGAGAGAGGCCAACCGCCGCCGTGTCCCTGCACCGGCTTATGTCGGGTGGTTAACCCACACGACGTGCGTCTCAAGCTTCCAGTAGCCCTCCACATCCATCTCACCTTCCACGTGTCACAGTTGGTCGAGACGAGCCGGTCAAGACGAGCCGGTCGAGACGAGCCTGTTGTCCCCCCTGTTCCCCCCACTGCCTCTGATGACGATTGCCAGGAGTCCGGCTTCCAAGGTGGAGCGGCTTCTGGACGTCCTCCACTGGGGGTCGGGTGCCAATTGGGGAAGGGTATGCCCCTTAAAAGTGCAGTTGGGTCCCGGCTCAGCAGATCCTCTGCCGGACCCTTATTCGGGACTTCGGCCGGACCCACCTTGATGCTGGAGACGATGTTTACGAAAGATAGAAGCCATACTGAGTAGCTTATCGCTTGCTGTTACTTCAGTTAGAAACAATAATAAGAAAACTAGAGAAAAACAATCCTTCACTAGGCGTGTCCCAAGGACAAATTTTAGTGTTCAATAAAATGACTCAAACCATTGCTAATATGTGAAAAGAATGTCAACTGTATCTTGCTTTTCACTTTAGCAAACTAACCACTAATGTTACAGTAATTTTGAGGAAAAAAAACACCCATTCAAAAATATTAATAAATATTTTTAAACAATGCACACGTAAGCTGAAAGTTAGTTTAGCATTAAATATGAATTAGGTGAAAAATAGAATGTGAGTTTTGTTCACTGCTGATTAGAGCCCATTGAAAGCATCAAATTGACTGTCATTTGGCTCTGTTACCAAGATTTAGAGGTGAGACCTTAAGCCCGAGTCCGACCCTACCTGACCTGAAATTCGGGTCGAGTCTAAAATGTCAATCATGACATCGGGTTCGGGTCAAGCCAGGCTTCTCTCTCGTTGGAAAAAAAAGTACCGTATTTACGCGAATATAAGCCACATTTGTTTGACAAAAATTAAGATGACTGAATCGAGGGTACGGCTTATATGCGCATAAAAAGACGACATGCACGAAACTGGAAGTCTACAATGCCATAACACCATAACGTCATGACACCACGATGCAAGACAATGCGGCTGATACGGTCATTTAATTCAAAATAGAGAAAAGATCAAACGCTAAACAAAATTTATTTTGACGACTATGAATCAAATTCAAGAAAAAAAAGGTGAAAAACAACTTACTTGTGCCCGTCACTGCTCGCTCAGGGCATCACCATCTTACCTAGGGCACTGCTGTCTTACCTAGTTAAACGTGCTCTGACTGGCCAGACACGATTAGCCTTGATTTTGAAATAAAACAAAATTCCATTAGGATTTTTTTCATTTTATTTCTTGTTCGAAAGTGACAACTATTGGGAGTAATATGAACCATCGAAATAATTGAGATATTTTGACATTAGAAGCAATATGGCTGCTACACCATCTAAACTTCTGGTAAGAAAGCATCAGGTTCTCATCAAAATAGACTTATTTCTTCTTTCAAATTTAACAATTTGATATTTTGCATTTACAAAGACAGGCATATTAACTTCCTTATGATATTGACCCTAATAATGTGCTTTTGATTCATACAGTATCTCAGAAATACCACGTGTGATGATTTTCTTAAGATTTTCCCTTCAAAGGGGGCGGCTTATACAGGAGAAATTGTAAAATTCTACTATTTTAAGGCAGTTTTAAGGGTGCGGCTTATACACGGGGTGGCTTATATGCGAGTAAATACGGTATACTAAAACGATGTGTGGACTCTTGCTGACTTTTTTAACATAAATGTTTATAAAAATGTATACTTAAACGATGCGTGATACTAAACTAAGTAATACTTCAAATAAGTAATTTGGATAAGAGAAGGCGCTGTAATGTAATTGCAATTGGAGCCGCAGAGACAGAGCAAGATCTGCACACATGTGAACGCCGCCTCTTAATAATCTTCCCCTCCGCCAGTCCGCATCGATTTTGACCTGGTATCCCCAATATGGAGGAGCAATAAGTTAAGGATAAACTAAAGACAGGAGAACTGAAAAGACAAACACCCACTCGTAAGAGTGAGGTGTGGGAAAGCTTCAAATTCATTCTTGAATATGCAACAGAAACTTGCGTTGGCTTCGCTGAATGTAGTCAATGTGGCGCTTTGCTTTCATACAAGAGCAAAAAGACAGTTGTACTGGCAAAAGTGATGATCATCAAACATCTAGATCATATAAAAGGTGAATGTTTATACAGTCTTGTTTGACTTAGATTTTGTTACGAAAGACAGGCTTTAATTTCTCATCTCATTTTCTGAACCGCTTTATCCTCATTCGGGTCACGGGCGGTGCTGGAGCCAATCCCAGCTGTCTCCGGGCCAGAGGCGGGGGACACCCTGAAACGGTGGCCAGCCAATCGCAGGGCACAAGGAGACGCACAACCATGCACACTCACACCCACACCTAGGCGCAATTTAGAGTGTCCAATCAGCCTACCATGCATGTTTTTGGAATGTGGGAGGAAACTGGAGTACCCGGAGGAAACCCACACAGGCCCGGGGAGAACATGCAAACTCCACACAGGTAGACCGAACCTGGACTTGAACCCAGGACCCCAGAGCTGTGAGGGCGACGCGCTAACCACTCGCGACACCGGGCCGCCTAGGCTTTAATTTATTATCATAAATCCCCCATCCTCCTCCCGAATCGGAAGTCCCGAGTCCTCACAAATAAAATATGAAATTTGGGGGTTGCTCCGGGCTCAGGCTTGCAAATCAAGTTAATTTGCCGGGCTCGGCAATTTTTTTCGGCCTGATCTTACCTCTACCAAGTTTGAACCCAAACTAATCAATCATTCACAATCAGATTTTTCATAACTGTGATAACGCAAAAGATATTCTAGTGTATACTCCGATATCATAGCCTCTTAACTTGAGTGATCATGAGTGACTACAGCTAGTAACTTCTGAGGGCTCACCGGATAAAAAAAGACCCACAAACGAGACAATGGGAAAGTTAAAAGAGCTCAGCACAGATCTGAAAAAGAGAACCATTGACTTGAACTAGTCAGGAAAGTCACTTGGAGCCATTTCAAAGCAGCTGCAGGTTCCAAGAGAAAAAGTGCAAACAATTGCTTGTAAGTATAAAGTGCATTGCATTGTTTTGTCACTGCCACGATCAGGATGAAAATGCAAACCGTTACCTGCTGCTGAGAGAAAACTGGTAAGAAGGGTGAAGAGTCAATCCAAGAGAACCCAAATAATTAGAAGCTGCTGGTGTCAGTGTCCAGAGTCAAGCGTGTTTTGCATCGCTATGGACAGAGAGGTTGTCGTGGAAGAAGGAAGCCCTTGCTCCAAAATCGGCACCTTAAGGCTCGACTAAAGTTTGCTGCTGATGACATGGACAAAAATAAGTCCTTCTGGAGAAGAGTTCTGCGGTCAGATGAAACAAGAATCCAACTGTTTTGCCACAATATGTCTGGAGGAGAAATGGTGAGGCCTTTAACCCCAAGAACACCATGCCTACGATCAAGCACGGTGGTGGTAGTAATATGCTGTGGGGCTGTTTTGCTGCCAATGTAATTGGTGCTTTGCAGATAATGAATAGGACAATGAAGGAGGATTACCTTCAAATTCTTCAACAAAACATAGATTCATAGATGGCGGCGCGCACTGACGCAGCGGCTTCAAGCTCTCCAGTTCGGTGTCGTTCGTTATCTTACAGTCGCCAGGATTTACTCACTATCCGAAGGATATGCGATACATCCGATTTCTTAACACACTCTCCGGGATCTCCGTGGCTAGCCAGCCCACCAAAAGCACGTCGAAGGCGGCGAAGGGACAGGAAACAGAAGCGTGGATGCCGGGCGGGCCTTGCTGCTAAGCTGAAACAACAACCACACCGAGCTCCGCTTCCTAGTATCCTTTTGACCAACGCCCGATCCATCACCCACAAAATGGATGAGTTGGAACTTCGTATTGCTACCAACAGCTTTGTTAGAAACTGTAATATTATTATCATCTCAGAAACGTGGCTACACCCGCATATCCCCGACGCGGCGGTATCGCTAGCTAGCCGAACGCTTTTTCGAAACGACCGTTCTAAAGTATTAACAGGCAAAAGCAAGGGAGGAGGACTGTGCATGTATATACATAATGAATGGTGTTGTGACAGTAAAATTATTGACACTCACTGTTCCCCGGATTTAGAGTTATTAGCAATACGATGTAGGCCCTATTATCTACCAAGAGAGCTAAACGTCGTCATAGCAACGGCTATCTATATACCTCCGAATGCTAACGTTAACACGGCACTTAACCTCCTGCTAACGGCTGTTAACAAACAACAGCTTGACCACCCCGATGGAGTTTTTATTGTCGCTGGTGATTTCAACAAGGCGTGTTTAAAGACTGTTTTACCTAAGTTTATTCAATACGTAAATTGTAATACTAGAGGAGACAAAACTCTTGACCATGTCTATTCTAACATCAAACATGCTTATAAAGCCACTTCCCTCCCTCACCTAGCTGGATCAGATCACCTCTGCCTATCTCTCACCCCCGCTTACACTCCACTCCGGAGGCAAACAACGCCACAAATAAAGACAATAAAAACTTGGCCCGACAACGCACTCTCTCAGCTGCAGGACTGTTTTTCCCGCACCAACTGGGAACTTTTTGTACACGACAACCTCCAAGACTACACGGACTCTGTACTTTCTTACATAAAAAACTGCATCGACAACGTCACTATAGATAAACGAATACGGGTTTTTCCTAACCAAAAACCCTGGATGACCAATGAGACACAGGCACTCATCAAATGCCGTAACTCCGCCTTTAGATCAGGGGACAAGATAAAATATAGCGCTGCCAGAGCTGAGCTGAAAAGAGGCATTAAAAAGGCCAAGGCAGCATATACCAAAAAAATTGAGGAGCACTTCACAGAAAATAACCCAAAGAAGATGTGGCAAGGAATACGACATATTACCAACTACAATAACAATAATATGTCTGTTAATGCAGATGCCTCACTAGCGGAGAATTTGAACCGTTTCTTTGCCCGCTTTGAGACTGACAAATCAGACCCAGTCTCAACACCCCCACCACTACCCTGCAGCAATACACTGACGTTCCGGGAACAGGAAGTGAGAATGGTAATGCGGTCTGTGAACACCAGGAAGGCTGCAGGCCCAGACGGAGTACCTGGGAAGGTGCTCAAAGCCTGTGCTGACCAGCTGGCTGGAGTCTTCACAAATATTTTCAATTGTTCCCTGCAACTATCCATCATTCCATCTTGTCTGAAATCTGCCACCATCATCCCTGTCCCCAAAAAGCCAACCATTGGCAGCATGAATGATTATAGGCCTGTTGCCCTCACGCCTGTGATCATGAAGTGCTTTGAAAAGTTGGTAGCCCGCCATATCAGGAATACAATCTCTCCCTCAATTGACCCTCACCAGTTTGCTTATAGAGCAAACAGGTCCACTGATGATGCTATTGCCATTGCTCTTCATACAGCACTGAGCCACCTGGAACACCCTGGGAACTACGTGAGGATGCTCTTCATTGACTATAGCTCAGCCTTCAATACCATAAAACCGGACATTCTGACTGACAAACTCTCCCACCTTGGACTATCCTCTTCAATCTGCTGCTGGATAAAGGACTTCTTGACCAACCGACCACAGACTGTTAGACTTGGTCCCCACCTCTCTTCCTCCATTACACTAAGCACTGGCTCCCCTCAAGGCTGTGTACTGAGTCCTCTTCTGTACTCCCTGTACACCTACGACTGTACACCCACCCACCAGTCTAACGCCATCATCAAATTCGCTGACGACACCACTGTGGTCGGACTCATCTCAGGAGGGGATGAGTCGGCTTACAGAGATGAGGTCAACAATTTGTCTTCGTGGTGCTCGGTGAACAATCTCACACTGAACACCACGAAAACTAAAGAAATAATCTTGGACTTTCGCAAACACGGCACAGATCTGGCCCCACTCCTCATAAATGGAGTATGTGTAGACAGGGTCCAGTCCTTTAAATTCCTGGGGGTCCACGTCACGGACAAGCTCTCATGGTCTACAAACACCACGGCAGTGGTGAAGAAGGCTCAGACACGACTCCATTTCCTCAGGGTACTTAGGAAGAACAACTTGGGCTCCAATCTTCTGAGAACCTTCTATAGAACCACTGTAGAGAGCATCCTGGCGTACGGCATCACAGTGTGGTACGCTGGAAGCACGGCGGCAGACAAAAAGGCCATGCAGAAAGTGATTAACACTGCCCAGAGGATTGTCGGCTGCTCTCTGCCCTCACTTGAAGACATTGCCAGCCCTCGTTACCTCAGCAGAGCCAAGAACATCATAGGGGACCCTTACCACCCTGGTCACAATCTGTTCCAGCTGCTGCCCTCTGGCAGACGCTATAGGTCCCACAAAGCTCGGACAAATAGGCTTAAGGACAGTTTTTTCCCCACATCCATCAGACATCTAAACTCGCGCTAACATAACACACATTCCCTTCTGCGGTATATGAATAGATGTTTGGTTGGTGATCTGCCTCCTACTAGCTGACTTGAAGTAAGGTAAGTGGCAGACAGTGTGCGGTAATCGAGAGGTAAGCGACCTGTATCCACAACAGCGGAATGACAAATTACAAGTCCGTAACTTACACTTATTTACGTCTTTTGCCGATTAAACGTAGCTTATGGAGAAGCACCATCAATTTCGTCACACGCAGTTTCTGCGTGTGATGACAAGTAGGCTTTTGTGTTGTGGTAATGACGACATGGCCTATGTCCGATTATTATTATTATTATTATTAAAACCTAAAGTCATCAGTATAAAAGTTGGGTCTTTGGCGCAGGTGGGTGTTCGAACAGGAAAATGACCCCCAAACTGAAAAGTGGTAATGGAATGGCTAGAATTAAGGTTAATAATATTGGGCAATGCTGAAGAAACAAGTCCATGTCAGAAAGCCAACAAATTTAACTGAACTGCACCAATAATGTCAAGAGGAGTGGTCAAAGATTCAAACTGAAACTTGCCAGAAGCATGTGGATGGCTACCAAACATGCCTAATTGAAATAAAAATCGCCAGGGGACATGTAACCAAATATTAGCATTGCTCTAGGCATGTATATATTTTTGACGCAGCTGATTTGCTCACAGTTTGAGTTAAGTCATAGAAGAATCAAACCTCATGATTGTTTTTTGTGACAAAGAAGTATCTGTTCCAATCATTCTATCTGAGAAAAAACAGATTTGCAGATATAACTGGAAACTCAAGACAGCCATGAATGAATGACATTATGTTCTTTACAAGTTGTCAGGGTTTTTATTTCATATCATTATAAATTTGCTTGCAATGAAGAATACGCTTGGCCTTGCTAATAAAGAATGATTGGCTCACCCTTAGTTCATTATTATTATTGTCATAATTTCTTGCAACAAAGTAAATGTTTTGCTCCTGTAAATTTTGATTAGACTAAACCAAGAGGAGCCTGAATGCCGCGGATCGCTGGGATCTTGCTCTGGGAAATGTAGCATGTGACCTCCCCCACGAACGCTCCACAAGTCTTCCTGATGCTTTGGTCCTCATCTGTTTTGACTATTGTGGGCGTGTTTGGTACACATGTATTAGCCTAAACGCACATACACGCTCAGATGTCTCAATTGTGTTTACACCCTTCCCTTTTGGAGTTGAGACGCCCATGAAATAAGGGCCCTCGAATGGAATTAAAAACAACAACTGAAAAGACGTGTAAGGGCAAAACGGAGTTGGGAAGCTTTCTCAGCGTTCATTGTCCTTGCAAGTGGAAATTCCAGAAAACTGTCTTTTCCTCATTATTTGAGCACGAATTTGGGAATGTCTAATGGCGAACCTGAAAATTTCCAAATGTGTATTTGAGATGACACCCCAAAGAAAATGAACACCCAAACAATAATTTGCCTCCCACAAAAGACTACCGTATTTTCACGCCTATAAGGCGCGCATAAAAGTCAAAAAAATTCTCCAAAATAGACAGGGCGCCTTATAATGCAGAGCGCCCTTTGTGAACGCCGAGCGGCGCCGAGCGGCTGGCGAGAGCGCTGGCTACCGGAAGCAGCTTATTTCCGGGTGTCGGTGCGCAGTGACTGCTGGGAAATATAGTTCTTCCTCGCTACACCCACACGCTAAAAACATGTTTTAAAAAGGCAACGGAAGCAAAACTGAGTTCGGTTGTACTTTATTTAGACATTTTACAATTTACTCAAGTCATCACCTTCAAATCCCTCAAACTCCTCATCTTCTGTGTCAGAATTAAACAACTACCCAAACGAGCCTTCCAAATAGCCGCCCCCCCTCTTCGTTCTCAGAGTCACCGTAATTTCCATGTGGCTCCTTAGAAATTATGCCGGCTTTGGCAAAAGTCACTTCAGCTGGTGTCCTGTCCCCGTCACAAGACAGCACCACATGAGCTGCAATTGGAGCTGATCGATCTTCAGTCTGACTCAGTCTCAAAAGAGAAGTTCAAATCTCTTAAACTGAATGACTTTTACGCTTCACTTAATGAAGCCACGTTTCCAAACCTCCGGAGGACAGCACAGAAGATGCTGGCATTAATTGGCTCGACTTACGCGTGTGAGCAGACTTTCAGCGTCTTGAACTTTAATAAAGCCCGTCACAGATCCCAGTTAGCTGACCAACACCTCAGATCTATTTTGAGAATTGCCACCACAAAACTAACTCCAGATTTTGATGCACTGGCAAAAAAGGTAGAACAACACAGTTCCCACTAAAATGTGACTTTCTCTACTGTGTTAAAAATAGCAACTTGAACATGTATGAACAGCAGCAAAGTGTGGTGCAAATAAATTATATGACTCCTGTCCTTGGTTTCACTGCTCTTACCAGTATCTGTCTTTCCATCTACAGTTTAGGAGATATAAATGGCACCTCAGAATTGCGGTGCGGCGGCCGGGCTCTCCCGACGGCGTTGAGCCTCATGGAGGGATGGCGATCCAACTTACATTGATGCAATTGGCATCCTCAGAGGTGTACCAGATGAGTAGAAGTTGGCTAACCAAATTACAGGAGGTTGGGAGTCTTTTTTCTTTGGGTTACTCCAATAAAAATGTGGATAGGATAAACTATATCCATTACAATGACACCCCACCCCTTTCTTTTGGAGTTGAGACATCCCTGCAATCAGGGCCCTCGAATGTAATAAAACAACAGAAAAGACATGTAAGGTCAGAACGGAGTTGGGAAGCTGTCTTAATGGTCGTTCTCCCTGCAAGTGAAAATCCAGAAGACTCTTTTCCTCTTAATTTGAGCATGAATTTGGGAATGTCTAATGCCGATCCTGACAAATTCCAATTCAGTTGAGAAAATCTGTTAATTGATATGAACAGTGGGAATATTCCTTTAAATCTGCCCCCACACACAAAAAGGAATTCTATACAATTAATCACAATACCACACCAAATCCAATGCAACTAGGATGTTGAGTTACACAAATTGAAACAGCATAAAATGGTACATCTACTTTCGAAATAATTTAATGCAGGAGTAGTTTTGAGGTGGATTTTTTGTAAGTACATAGACACATTTTACACGAAAAAGCGCAAATTCATTTTAAACGTTTTAGGCAGAGCAAAAATACTAGGTTAAGGGAGAGCTACTTACATTTTGAAGATCTCCTCCCCAAGTGCTCATTGTCAACTGTGTCACTGGACCATTCCACCTTTTTTTCGGTTTTCCTCTTTCTTAACTTGATTGTTAAACTGCGTCCCTCCTGGGAACATAGATATATTATTTGATTTCACTTTGATTGGTCATGTTGGTCAAGACTCCTTCCTAAATATAATTCATAGGCATTCGAAAACATTTTGGAAAACGGCAAGCTAGCATTATGTGTAAAAATTACAGGTCTTTAGAGTTCATACACTTTTTTGAAGGACAATTACGGTACAGCATTGTATCATTTCTTGCATTACAAGCTTCCTCTTTTGAATTGGGAGTACTGAATGAAACTTCAGAGCAGCTATTTTTCAGATTTTGTTCACATGTAAAAAAAAAAACTGAAGTTCAAATTGTGTTTTTACTAATATTTAAAGTTTACATATCTAAGTTCTATTTATATTTCCAAAAGTTTTATTTAAATGTTGAAAACTCTTCTGTTGAAAGATTATTATTTTAAATTGTATTTTTTTCTTACATTTGGACTCTTGTGTGAATGTTTTCTTTATTACTTGAATTCAATTTGCACAGTTTTTTTGTACTTTAAGTTAAATGATTTAAAACATTTCCACTGACACAGCTTTTCAGGTTACTGACTGTTTGATTTGTATAATTTCGGGCTGAATTCACGAAGGAAACCGAAAATAATCCAACTCATGATATTAAATAGATGGTCATGATCCCTTTGGGGGGGTTGTGGGTGACCCTTGGGAATATATATTCAGTTTATTTTGTTGGGCAAAACCAGATTCTCCACTACAATGGTCATGGGATTACACTCTTGAGTATCCGTGGGAAGGTCTTTTCAGGGGTACTGGATAGGAGGGTCAGTCAAATCTTGGATTCAGGAGGGGCAGTGTGGTTTTCGTCCTTGCCGTGGAACAGTGGATAAGATCTCAACTCAATCTCACCAAAGTGAGTACGCCCCTCTCATTTCTGCAATTTTTCCAATTACTTCTTTTGATGGAACAACACTGAAGAAATGACACTGAGACATTGTAAAAAAAAAATATATATATCTATATCTATATATATATATATACACACATATATATACACACACATATATATATACATATATATATATATATATATACACACATATATATATATACATATATATATATATACACACATATATATACATATATACATATATATATATATATACATATATACATACATATATACATATATATATACACATACATATATACATATATATATATATATATATATATATATATATATATATATTTATTTTATTATTTTTTGCAAGATGTCCACTCATTTGTTTTTCGTGTTTTACAGCCTTTCTATCTTCCAGACTACTGAGGGACTGTGCGGATAAGCTTGGAAGAATGACTGCATAATTTCAACCTCAGTCTAAGTCTGCCGATGTTCCTCACCTTGTGGAAGACTTCCTGTGTGTGTGGTTCCAGTTTTATCTAACTCTTCGTCTTTTTCTTGTCTGTATCTGTTCTTGCTACTGCAACCAAGATGGCGCCGGTCAAGTGGCAGCCGGTAGCGGTAGCGCCGTCCGCTCTTGCTCGATTTGTGTTTTTACTGCTTTTCTATCTTTTTTAATTGCATTTTAATATTTCTTAATGCTTTCCCATATACTTTGCTTTGTACTTTGTGCTTTTTGCTTTGTTGTTTTACGACCTTCGCGACTCGACCCCACCCGTCGCGTGGCTTGGTTTCTTCGTGCTAGTCCTAGACGTCTTTGGAGCCGTTCAGCCTTGCCTCCGCTGTCATGCACGCGGGTTCAGCTGTGAGCAGTGGACGATAGTGCCGGGAGAAGAAGCGACGCTCAAGACCGAGCATTCCATCATTGTTATGGGAGTGTGAGATCTCTCCCCGCTCAAATGGAGGAGCTGTCGGTGCTTGCCGGGCTGCAATGAGAGAGTTGTATGCTTGTGTGCTTTGAAGCCCCCCACCCGCCTCTCCACTGCTGTTGATCAGGTGATATGACAGTTTAGGAGGATCTAGGCAAGGAAGATGATCATCTCCAGACTACTGAGGGACTGTGCGGATCAGCTTGAAAGAGTGATTCTGCATATTTAACCTCAGTCTCAGTCTGCAGAAAGTCCCCACCTTGTGGACTTCCTGTGTGTGGCTCCAGGTTTTTTTTACCTAGGTCTACAATGTCTTCTGTGTCTGTGCTTGCTACTGTCTTGCTACTGCAACCAAGGGAATTTCCCGAATACGTCTGCATCGTAATCCAAATTCATTTAAATTTGTTTCTGTTATGCTACGAGCGTGTTGCCGTCCAAAAAGTCTCCCCCCACCCTCTCTCTGTCCGTCTCTCTCCCTTCTGCGAAATCCATCTAATTTTAATAATATTAAACACATTTTAGTAGTATTAAACCACTAGTTATTTGTTACTTTGTTAATAGATGGAGAATTAGAACAAATAAAAATGTTTTTCCAATCCAATATCCAGTTTTGGGTGTTTTTTCAGAGAGTTGGAACAAATTAATTTGTTTTTTGTTCATTTCTATAGGAAACATACGTTTGAGTTACGCGAAAATCGACATACAAGCTCAGTACCGGAACCCATTAAGCTCGTATCTCGAGGTACCACTGTACTCACTTTTGAGAGATGCAGTATTTAGTGGTAGGGGCGACATTGACGACACAGCGCTTCAGGTTATGACGATAACAAGTGATGTCTTAAACCCATCTAAAACAAAAACTTTAAAAAAAACAGACCAAGAGGCTTGACCTCCCATCTGGTGACCGGGAAGTCGGCTCCTCCGGTCAGCTGTATCCTCCGCTAACAGCGGAAGACCCAGCTGATGAGAGACTGCAGTAAAAATGTCCCCTTTTGCTGAACATTGGGTTTTCACATACTAGATGCTTTAACATTCGATTATTTTATTGGCTGTGAAAGTGATTGATGAAAATCAAGTTTTTTTATCACTCCAGGTGATCCACATTATTTTTATAGTAATTATGTAATAATTTAGTGGCTGCCTTTGATTATTGAAGGGCCAGGACACTCTCTGACCTTCTCTGACTTACACCCTAAGGCCGCAAAACCTGAATTAGGACAAATCAAGCAGATGGTTTGGTGTGGAACAATTTAAATTTAAAATTAAACATGTTCACAGTACGCACAGTTTTAACCATTTTCTGACAGTCAATGATAACTAAATTTGAATCTTTGCTCAGGTCCTTCTTTATACAGGTACAGTAATACCTTGAGATATGAGCTAAACGCGTTCCCGGACTGAGCTCGTATGTCAATTTACTCGTATCTCAAATCAATTTTTCCCATCGAAAATAACTAAATACAAATTAATCCGTCCCGACCCTCTGAAAAAACACCCAAAACAGGATATTACAATAGAAAAACATCTTTTTATTAATTCTAATTCACCACCTACTCACAAAGTAACAAATACCTATCTAGTGGTTATGATCTTCAATACTAAAATTTGACATTACAGTGGTACCTTGAGATACGGGCTTAATGCGTTCCGGGACTGAACTCGTATTTTGATTTAGTCATATCTCAAATCAACGTTTCCCATAGAAATGAACTAAAAACAAATTAATTCATTCAAACCCTCTGAAAAAAACACAGGATATTGGAATGGAAAAACATTTTTATTTGTTCTAATTCGCCATCAATTAACAGAGTAACAAATAACCAGTGGTTATGAAGTTTAACAGTACTAAAATTAGGCGGATTTAGCGGAGGGGAGAGAAAGGGTCAACGCGCTCATAACATAAACAAATTTAAATGAACTTGGATTACGATTCAGACACTCAAAAATAAGTTTCATCTAACCTTACACTAAACTTAATTCTAATTTTGTTTTAAATTTGTATACCTTTCTTCTCCCGGGTTGGCGCTAGTTATACCTCGTCATACGACCGCTCGTCATACGATAGAAATTTCGATCGAATAATTCGCCCGAGATACGATCAAAATTCTGTGATGCGACCAAGCCTGGTGGCCATGGCACTGTCTTTTTTGCATCTCTTTCGTGTATAACAATATCTACGAGCACTGAATGATTTCTTCAGACGAGTTCAGACCAGGAAACACACAATCAATATGTGGGTAAGCTCAGCTGTTGCATTTCCTGTTATTATTATCTAATACGAGGAGTATTATATTACTTCTCGTTCGCTGCTCATAAGAACATCCAGCGGCACCGGCCCGCAATTCCCTCCCCCTAATATTTCCGGTCGCAACTCTCTCTCATAGGCGCCGTTCAAAGCGGTTGCGACCAGAGCCATTACAACGAGGGAGTTGCGAGCCGGTTCCCCCGTTCCGTTTATGAGTGCGTTGTCGTGGAAAAAAAAACCGAAGCCCCCCCCGCCCCTTCTGTGCGTCTCTCTCTCCCCTCGGCGAAATCCGCCCAATTTTAGTTAGATTAAACACATTTTATTACTATTAAACCACTAGTTATGGGTTACTTTGTTAATAGATTGGGAATTAGAAGAAATAAAACATTTTTTTCCAATCCAATATCCTGTTTTTGGTGTTTTTTCAGAGGGTTGGAACGAATTAATTTGTTTTCCATTCATTTCAATGGGAAACGTCCACTCGAGTTACGAGAAGCTCGTCATACGATCTCAGTCTCGGAACGGATTACGATCGTATGTCGAGATACCACTGTATTTGGCCCACATCCAGCCTGAATTTCAGCTGCAGTTTTTAAAAGGAACCTATCGAGGGTTGTTTGCTTTTGTCTTCCCTTCAAAATATTCCGAAAATGATGCACACAAATGTCCTCACAATAGCATAACCCACGACCACTTGCCTACGGGAAGTAGTATACTCCTCTCTTATTGGCGAGCAAGCTCCGCCACGCGTATGCAACGCTCCGCCCAGTGCCAATAGAGACATTTACACGAGGCGGTTGCGGCGAGATGATGTTCTCATAAGCAGCCTCTCGCGTAGGCTGTATGCTCATATTAAAATTTGTCTCGCATCTCAAAGTAAATATTTGCTCGAAATTTTACTCGTATCTCAAATTGCTCGTATGTCAAGGTATTACTGTACTTATGACAGAGAGACAGTAACGGAAAGCACGGATGAGAGAGAGAGAGAAGAGAGAGACAGCTCGAGAGAAAAAGAGAGGAGAGAGAGAGACAGAGAGAGAAAGAGAGAGGAGAGAGAGACTTGACGGACGGCAACGCGCTCGTAACATAACAAACTTTAAATTTAACTTAAACAAACTTAGATTATTACTACACACATCTAAAAAATAAGTTTTAATACACTAAATTTAAACCTTCTTATTCGATAGCTGAGGCAAAGATGTTAATGTATTCCACCGCAGCTTTTGAGTCGGAACTTGCTGCTTTTCCATACCTTAGGACCGAGTGAATCCCAGTTCGCTTTTTAAAATTAACGAATAAGACACAACTCACTTTGAGGGTCTTTTTCAGATGCTTATTTGGCTTTTAAGCCCATGTAGATTCTGCTGTCTTTTTTCGCAAATTATCGACTTGATCACACTATCTCTGGTAAAAAAAAAATGCAACCTGTACGGCACTGTGCTCGTAGATATCTTTACTCAAGGGAGATGCGGTAAGAAAGACAGAACGATGCTGTTCTCCTAAGCAGTCTCTCGCATACTCGGGGCACCCGGACCGCTGCATCGGAAACCATCTCGTGTGCTCTCGTATGTCAAATTTGTCTCGAATCTCAAGGCAAAAATTTGCTCTGAATTTTCCCCGTATCGCAAGACAAAAATTAGCTCGGAATTTTTCTCATATCTCAAAGCAAAAATTTGCTCGGAATTTTCCTCGTATCTCAAGGCAAAAATTTGCTCGGAATTTTCCTCGTATCTCAAATTTCGCGTATGTTGGGACACTAGTATGTCAAGTTATTACTGGATTGAAGTTTCTAAGCCAAAGTCAGAGCCTAAGGTGAATATAGATGTCTCAGATTTTAAAAAAATAATGCACAATTACCACCCAAAAATAGCAGTGTTTGATCTTATCTGCGTTTATTTATTTTAAGAAAATCACGTTGACTGCTCAAATCAGCATGCCCTAATAAAATGTGCTTGTCTTAATCCTGGTAAATTTGCCCATTAAATAACCAAATTGACATGGTAATACACAGCATTTCATACGTTCGTGTTAGGTTACGCTCATGAGGGGCCTTTTGAACAACTGGAATGTTTATAAGCTATATAAAGACCATTCGTCAGAAACTAAAAATCATCACGACAACCATTTAGTAGTTTACCTGCTGAGGGGGTGGCGGTGTGCTTGTTTGAACAGTCTCCGTTATCGTTTCACTTGACGTCCCAGGAACCTCCGCCATCCGTGGAGCTTAATTGCTAGCGCACACGTTAGCCAACTTTAAGAAAGGTTTCTAAAATCACTAGCTGCAGCGTTCACCCAAAGGCATCAATAAGAACCAACTTTCATAAATGAAACCAAAGACACAAACGTAGACTAAAGTTGGGCCAAAGATGTCGACCACCGTGACGGAATGGGTTGTGGTCACTTGAAAAGTCAAATTACAACAATGTACAGGGGTTAGCTTGATTTGGGACGGAAGTGCATTATCGTTCTATGACATTACGTTCTAGTTTTGTATATAATAGATTACGATGTGATGTGCTTGAAACAATCGAAGTGTAATAAATGATTGTTTTATTTATAACTCCTGCAAATATTTTTATTTAGTCGCGCTTTTAAAATAGTACACTAGAAAGCTTTTATTTTGGTATGCACAAGATTGTGTATTTCCGATTTGTACTTTTCAATGTCGGAGGATATTTGTAGACGGACAACATGGACTGTATTCCTGTTGTTACCCAGAATAGACCGTCTTCAAGAAATAGCATGCTGACATAAAGCATCAATAGCATTATTTAGCGTACTAAATCATTTAAAAATGTATGTTGAGCGCGGGCGTTACGCAATTAAAAGTTGCTAAATCGTTGATAAGTAATCGTGAAGAAATGCGGACATCACCAAGAAAACGAATTTAAAGGTCGTTGAGGGTGTTCTCAACACTATGAAAGTGATAGATCCTATAAATTATGGATTTTGCTCTCTATTTTTAGAAGTGCTTTCATTCAGTAGGATGACATGCCTTTTTAGTGAATTTTAATACAAATTATTTCCTGAGTGCGCGTGTAAACTGGTCCTTCAGAATGTGGAGGCTATGTGCTGTTCTGAAGCGCACATGGGGAGAATCTATCAGATTCTGTTCCAGCAACTCGTTCAAGCCTTCAAAAATATCTGACTCCAAGTCAATTTGTCAATCTCGTCTTCAAATTGAAAAGCAGAAGCGGAAAAAACAGAAGGAGAACGTGATCCTAGCCTCTCAACACATTGTGAGTAGGAATTATATTATTGTGTTTTCATTTATGAACTCTGAGCTCTGAGAACGCAAAAAAAGTTTTTACAAAAAATTCTTCACACATTGATATCCACATTGAGAACCGCCTTGTGATGCATTGGTTCACTCGCCTGACTTGGGTGCGGGCAGGCGCGGGCTCGATTCCCCTGGTGGCGGTATGATTGTGAATGCGTGTTGTCGTTTGTCTCTCTGTGTGCCCTACGGCTGACAGGCGACCAGTCTAGGGGGTCGTCTGCCTTTCGCCAGCTGGGTTAAGCTCCAGCAACCCCTGCAACCCTTTCGCGTATGCACGGTGCGGAAGATGAATGAATGAGTTATGTTTGTTTCCAGACTGCTGAAGCGGATGCCATCAAATGGAGGCAGAAGGAGCGAATCCACTACACTGCAGACACACCACCAGGAGCAAAGAAAGGTAAGTGTGAAAAGTAAGGATTTTTTTGGTTAGCATCCCCCCCCTCGTAATTGTTTCTGTGTCGATGTTGTCACTTTCTGCAGAATTCAAATTTATTTTATTATATGTAAACATGTTTTTGCAGACACAAACCTTCCATTCCCAACTGCATACTGCCCAGATTATGTGGAATCCAGATGGTATCAGTGGTGGGAGAAGGAAGGATTTTTCACCCCCGAGCACCATGTGAGAGATTGACACTGATTCTGCATTGTACTTTTATAATCTTTATTTAATCACAAAATTGGCAGACAAACAACCTTTGACTCTTGCAAACACCGATACGAACGAACAAGTTAGAATTTTATATCAACCTACTTCTGCATGTTTTTGATGAATTAAAAAAAAACAATAAGTAACATGCACCATGTATGGCTGCATCACATTTGATATTAACCTGTTGTATTTTAAGACACTAATATAAAGTTAATGCGTCCTTGGGATAATTATCAAAATTTATTTAACACAGTAAAACACACAGTCGTACCTTTACTTACGAAATTAATTGGTTCCAGAACTTATTTCGTAAGTTGAAAATTTTGTAAGTAGAACAGTACTTTATATGTAATCTGTCTAATTTGTTACACGGTCCTCACAAAACTACCAACTAAACCTTTAAAAATTGATCAAAATATCCCAATTTTGTAGGAAATGTGTGAAAACACTCTAAAATGATCAGAAAATTGTTTAGTAAGCCTTTAAAATGAATAATAAACATGCAAAATCTATTCGTGTTGAAGCGCAGGTGCACAAGTGTCAGGAAGCTAACCTTGGGTAACAGACAGAGCAAACAAACATGCACACACATCTAATAAACATAAAATAAAGAATTCAAAACAACAATACATTGAACTTTTAATCTTTTTCATTAACAATTTACAATTTCTTTGGCATGTAGTTTTTCACCCATTTTATTTATCGCCGCTGCTTCTTACCTGTTTGGGTTTACGTTCGCTTTCGGCAGTGCTTGTTGACGGATGCTTTGAGAAAAAATGATCTAAAGACAATTGCTTTTACTAATGGTTCTAAAATGCACAAGACAAACGTCGTCAAAGTAGGCGCTCGACACGTGACCATTTTTTTCTCATTTGTGTTGTTGGAATCGTAGCTGCTTCCTCCTGGGTCCTGGGTTCGAATCAAGGTCGGTCCAGCTGTGTGAGCTTGCATGTTCACCTCGGGCCTGCGTAGGTTATCTCCGGTTACGCCGGTTTCTTCCCACATTTCAAAAACATGCATCGTAGGCTGGTTGGTCACACTAAATTGCTGCTAGGTATGAGTGTGTGCGTGGATGGTTGTTTGTCTCCTCATGCCCTGCAATTGGCTGGCCACCAATTCAGGGTGTCTCCCGCCTCGTGCCCAAAGTCAGCTGGTATAGGCTCCAGCACCCGCCGCGACCCTTGTGAGGATAAAGTGGTTCAGAGAATGAATGAATGTTTAAATATTTGCACACCATCCCCTACAATATTCCTACGAGTTCAGAATGGTGACCCCTGAAGAAGATCATGCCATACATGTAGTTGGGCATATTAATTTAGGTGGCAGTATGTATGACATGATGTCTTGTTTTCCTTTTAGAATGTTCAGAAATTAACTCATGCTGTGGATCAGAACTTCAGTTTGTGCATACCACCCCCAAACGTGACAGGAACTCTGCATCTGGGCCATGCTCTGACTGTAGCAATAGAAGATGCTTTGGTTCGATGGTAAATGCCAGAAACAGATGTAGAATGTTGTAATTTAAATGTTTTATGCTATAATTATATTGCTGTTGGATGAATGACGCGTATTCTTATTGATTGATTGATTGATTCTCATTAATCTACCAGGAGAAGGATGCAGGGACACAGAGTACTATGGGTTCCTGGCTGTGACCATGCTGGTATAGCAACACAGGTAAATCGTATCCATTTTTTACAACTTTTTGTCGTTATTTTTAAGGATATCAGTGTGTATTGTACTTGTAAAGAGAGAACACAAAGCAGACCATTGGGGGTGCAGCCTTCCATGGATGCTGAATGCAAAATATTTATGACAAAGAATTGTGCTATTTAATAGGGTGCTAAATCACCAATTTCATGATGTACTATCAATTCTTTGGTCAATTTCATTAAAAAGTGCCACAATTTGATTCAAGGGACTTCACTACATTTAAACCGATATTGCGTACATATTTAACGTGACCGGATGATTCGCCGAAAGACGTTTCGCCGACGGACGTTTGGCTGACGGACAGGTCGCCGAATGGACGTTTCGCCGAACGGACGTTTCGCCGAACGGACGTTTCGCCGAACGGACGTTTCGCCGAACGGCCGTTTCGCCGAACGGCCGTTTCGACGAACGGCCGTTTCGCCGAACGGCCGTTTCGACGAACGGCCGTTTCGACGAACGGCCGTTTCGACGAACGGCCGTTTCGACGAACGGCCGTTTCGACGAACGGCCGTTTCGACGAACGGCCGTTTCGACGAACGGCCGTTCGGCCGAATGAACGTTTGGCCGAACAGACGTTTCGCCGAAACGGGATTCGCGCGCTTGCCCCGCCCCCGGATCGTGTGTACATGTTTTTCAACCTCGGCCCGCGGGCCATATACGGCCCGTTACAGATAACATTCATTTAGGAATAACAAGGTCGTGTACTGCCCCCTGCTGGATATATTTCTAAATACAAGTACGCACTACACTACAATGTGCTGACAAAACAAATTCACTGAACACTGCTCACCGTGAAATCCGTCAGGCAGAGTACCATCCTCTGGATGCAAGTTTAATAATGGGTCATTTGGGAGTAAATAGAATTAGTCAAGAGCCAGTACAAAGATAATCATTTTACTTGCTTTTTAATATTAAACACATTATCAATAAGCTGCCATTCAAACAAATATTTTATTAAAAAGAAGACAAAGCAAATTCACAGATGGTGTTTTTATTAAAGCAGTAAAAAACGTACACCTGTACAAAAATTACAAATACAATACAAACTATGTACAAAAATTACAAATACAATACAAACTTACAAATTATGTACAAAGGGAATTCACAGATGGCAGTGGCAGTTTTTATTAAAACAGTAAGACTTACAAATTAAGCGCAATGGCTTCTAGGTACTGTAGTTTGTTTGGAAATCGATTCGGGGTTTCATAGTCATCCGTGAGCTTTTTTAACCGTTCATTAACAGCTGCGTATGACTTTTTGGTCTGTCTGGGCATAATACTGCCATAAGCCTGTTGTATTCGTATTTCCCAATCACTTTGCTCTAATTTGAGTTTGCTTATCAGACGAGATAAATTTGGATGGACAACTGACACTCTACATTGAAATGCGCGGTGCCAACCTTCAACAGAATTATTAGTGCGTGGTATTCCCAGCAGTGGCGGAGCGTCAGGGCCTTCAAGGCCTTCTCTGCTGGCCTAAGAAATATCTGAATCATATTATATTTTGTCCATCAATACGTACTTATTATTCCAAATGGTCTGTTAGCTTCCTTTCATTGCTTTCCCCCCTGGTTGCACTGCTTCCAGATGTGTGTTTTCATATTGAAGCATTTAACCAATCACATTTCCGCCATTATTTATTGCCAGATCAGATCTGCCTCAAAGCCTGCACAATCAGTTCTTGCGGGCTCTGCTGCATTAAACTAGACTGTTGCTTTTAACCAATCAGATTTCGAGTTGGCAACCCCACAATGATTTTTCATAGGCGTTAGCATTTTGCTGGCTGGGACATGTCATTGCTTTCACAAACTATGATTGGCTAGTAGGCGGGCCAGAGCAGTACCGAGGCAGCCGAGATCGCAAACTCCACCCACTATGGCCGACAGAATCAAAAACAAATAGATTCTGTTTGCTCACAAAGCTATTTTCCTGACGGACTTTTTCAGGAAAAAAAATGGAAAATCATTAAGAAAGGGCGGTCAACTCCGAAGCTAGCAAGCCTGTTACAGCCGGGAAAATGGTGTGTGGGGCACTTTAAGCGCGCTAACTTCGCTCCACAAGCAAATAGTATATTGTTGTGTTGATTTAAGCTATTTTCAAAACGGACTATGCCGGAAATATGACAGGACAGGCTCGACTTTCATCATTAGCATCGATGGCGATAGGAAAGAAGGAAGAAAGAAAGGAGGATGGATATTGTGTAAAAAGGATTTTTGGTGAGTAAAATTACAAATATGGCTATATTCCTAAATAATATTTCAATTGTGGGCCAAGTTCAGATATCTGAAAAGCTCCAGTGTTTGTATTTAAGCTCCAGTGTTTGTAATTAATCACAAAATGATGCTAGGAAGTGGATTTTACCTAATTTTAGTGCATTTTTTGTCATTTCGCGTATGGACGTATCGACGTTCATCGCTGTCTTTTTACCGGGGAAATGATACTCCGAGCCGGGTTCTATTGTCTAAAAAGCGCCAGTATTTGTATTTAATCAATAAATGCTGTTTTTGGCTGGATTTTACCCCATTTTCGGGCAATGTTTGCCCGTACGCCATTGACATTCATCGCTGTCTTTTCCCGGGAAAATCACCCCCTGGCCTGGTTTTAATGTCTGAAAAGCTCCAGTATTTGTATTTAATCATGAAATGCTGCTAGGAAGTGGATTTTACCCCATTTTTGTGCATTAATTTATTGGTTATTTTTTATGTGTCGCAGCTGTAGCTGCAGTAGAGGTTTTATAGCCATAAAATAGTTTTTGAGGGTTGGATTGATACGTTGAAGGCGCTACCAGAAAATGCACCGCCCGCCACTGATTCCCAGCAAGGTCTTTTCTCTAACATTCCATAAGGGGATAGCAAAACATGGACCGCGTCGCCTTCCCCTTGGCTCACCTAGCCAACCCGGATGTCCGGTGTAAACATCCAATCGAAACATCCCCACTTTTATTTGTTTAATAAAATAATAAATTAAACACTTTAATTTTTTTCACTTACACACACACAGTTTACAAGAAATTATAATTAATATACGTTGGATGAAATGTATGATATGTTAGAGAAAAAAAAGACAATAAGAACATCAAGACCACTTTCCACTTCCACTTTAAATCTTCATCTCAAAATGTACTGCCCCCCGCTGGACATATTTCTAAATACAAGTACGTACGTGCTGCCAATGTTTTATATTTTTATTTTATCCTTGCGTTTAAAGTAGTAGCCATTTGCCATATTTTAGGAAATATATATTCAAAATGATTTGCCGAGAACCTTAATTCAAAGATTAATCTCAACGTTTTCTATGCTGGTGTAAATTTTCTGGAGTAGGATTTCTGGATTTACAATTTCATTACAGTAGTACTTACTGTTACTACTACTTTATTTTCTCTATTTCTTCTGTCACGTACTGTTCTGCATGATCTCCAAATGGCTACTACTTTAAACGCAAGGATAAAATAAAAAAAAATAAAAAATGGCAGCACATTGTAGTGTAGTACGTACTTGTATGTAGACATATGTACATGCCCTTGTTATTCCTAAATGAATTATCTGTAACGGGCCGTATAAAGCCCGCGGGCCGAGGTTAAAAAACATGTACACACGATCCGGGGGCGGGGCGAGCGCACGAATGAACGTTTCGCCGAACGGACGTTTCGCCGAAACGTTCATTCGGCCGAATGAACGTTAGGCGAAACGTCCATCCGGCGACCTGTCCGTCGGCCAAACGTCCGTCGGCGAAACGTCTTTCGGCAAATCATCCGAGTACCCATATTTAATAAAATCAAATATGTTTCACCGATTCACTCATTTTCCGCTTATCCTCACGAGTCGCCGGGGTGAGCCTATTCCAGCCAACTACGCAGGCGGAGAATCGCAGGGCATAAGGAGAGAGACAAACATTCATTGGCACACTTCTACCTAAGGGCAATTTACAGTTTTCAACCAGCCTAGCATTCATGTTTTTGGAATGTGAGAGAAAACCGGAGTACCTGGAGAACACCTACGCAGGCCGAGGGAGAACATGTAAACTCTACACAGGAAGGTCAAAACCTACTGGGGATTGGTTTGTGAATCTCAGAACAGTGAGGCGGACGTGCTCACCATAAGCTATATGAAATGCAAAGCAATCTTGACTTTTGGAGCAATTGTCTTGCTATAAATTGTCATACCTTAGAATGAAAGCAACTTTTTAAACAAAATTGCATATCTAAAAATAATGATGCTGATTCAATTGAGCTTAACCAATCAGTATATAGATCAAGATTGATTTATTGTTACATTCCTACTACTATATGTAATCACAAAAGATGTTCAGGAGAACAGTGGAATGATTAATTTCTTAAAATATTCGGTGCTCGTGATCAACGTTCCCTCTCATTTTTCATGTCTGAGCGTACAGACAAGCTCCCTGTGCACACTAAGGACCATTCCCATCTAGCGTCTTCCTACAATTCCAACAGCATTCAAATGACTTGTGTGGAGCGTGACGCTTGAGAAAGTCCAACTTTCATTCAGTCCACACTTTTCCCTCCGAGAAGTCGCTCGCTACTTCGGCTTCGCAACATGTTTGGCAGACCAGTCCTTTATCACTTGAAATAGAAAAAATGTCACCGAGTTTTAGTTCTTCGATTCGCAAGTACGCCGACAGCCATTCCATCTTAAAAGAACCGCATTTCTTTTTAAAATTTGGCTTCTTGAGTGGCTCCGCCCGGTCATTTCGCCATAAATTAAGGGTTGGCAGCAGGTCCACCGAACTATATATCCTAACCTGCAGAACACATACACATAGAGCATTTTAATTACATTAATTCATTAATTGGCTGCGTAACTAACGCAGGTTACACAGCCAATTAATGTCGTCAACATTTACTCAAGCCGCGAAAATAAACACGCATGGATGGAATGAACTGCATCATATAATTGGCTGAACACAATGTTAATCATATTTTTATCCGGAACTATCATTTGTCATCGCTTTTTAGTGACAGACTGCCACTTGAGTTGCATTGCAAAATGGCACAGAAAAAAAATGTAATGTGTTTATTTATTTATTTTCACAATTAAGATTGAATTTTATTTTGCGCACTGGCACGCGCGCAGTATATAGGAAACGTTGTTCACGATTAAAGACTGTTGTCAGAACTATGAAATGTCGTCTTCCATTTTTTGGGGGACTGAAACACTGCATATTCCTAAACTCATCTTTTTGAAATAGAGCATAGTGGAGAGGATGCTCCTTCAAGAAAAAGGGAAGCACAGGCAAGACTTGACAAGAGAAGAGTTTTTACAGGAGGTTTGGAATTGGAAAAATGAGTGAGTCTTTATTTTTTATCTCTTAGATAGCTGTATCTAATGTAAGGTTGTTTCAAAATTCATTTTGGCACTCTGTTTTTGTGTTAGGAAAGGAGATGAGATATATCAACAGCTGAGAAAACTTGGTGCATCCTTAGACTGGAGTAGAGCCTGTTTTACCATGGATAAAGTAAGACATTAAAATTATTCTAAATCTAAAAAAAACACATTTCCTACCTATACCCATATCAAAATTTCAAGGTTATGATCTATTTATTTTATATTAAAAAGCATAAAGAGACTGCTGTTGGCGGACTAACCCATTTTGAGCCAGAATATCCAATATGGCGGAGGGCTGTGATATAAAGTTAATTCTCTCAGTTTATTGCGCAGAAAGGAATCTGTGTCTTTTGAGAGGAGGATGCCCACATAAGCTACGATGAACCACATGGAGAAATACTCCCAGTGGTGCCTGAGAGGGAGGGACGATGAGCACCCTAATCACACCAGGAAACTGGCCTCCTCGCAGGAAGAAATAAACAAACATGTCACGCAAACATACCGCGACCCCAAGAGGGAGCAGGAGATGGGAGAGTGCAACATCCTCCTAGACCCCCCAGAAGCAGATGTATAGTTCAACATCTCTGAAATGCAGCTGAAGGAAGTCAGTGAGGTTGTCTAGAAAGCAGCTCCAGGACCTGGAGGCACTTCATACAAACCGTATAGAACTGTCCCAAACTCCTCCAGCCTTTGTGTTAAATCCTGCAAGTGTTCCCTAGTAGGGGGAAGATCCCAGAGCAGTGACGAATGGCGGAAGGGGCGTGGATCCCAAAGGAGGATAACTCCACCCAGCTAGAAAAGTTCTGTATCATACCCCTGTTGAGTGTCGAGGCTAAGGTCTTCTTTGGTAATATTTTCAAACGGCTGAGCACCAACCTGCTAAAGAACACCCACATCGATACATGTGAAGGGTGGCATTCCAGGGATGCCAGGCAAAATGGGGTACAGCTAATCTAGGAGGCCAGGAAGAACAAAGGCAAACTATTGGAACTATGTCTCAGCATGGAGAATGCATACCGTTCCATTCCTCGCAAACTGGTCCAGTACACTTTGATGAGATATCACATATTATATATATACACAGTAGATGTACAGACCTCATTCCTGATGACAACAACAATCCCAGGAGCATCAGTATCATCTTGGCACAAGGAAGAGATGCCATAATCACAGGGTGTACAATTTATGTGATGCTGTTTTTCCTGACCATGACCATGCTAATCAAATCTGCTGAGCCAGAGTGCAGAGGGCCACACTTAGAATCTGGACAACGCCAGCCACCTATCGGCATTCATGGATGACCTCGCAGTCCGAAGAGAATCAGTCCCAAGAAGCCGGTGGATTCCGAAGGGTCTCGAGAAGCTGGTAAAGCGGACCCAGATGAGTTTTAAACCAGCCAAATCACGATCATCGATGTTGAAGAAAGGTAAGGTTGGGAACAATTTTCAGTTTAGCATCTCGGGTGAAGCCATCCCCCACCTTAATGAAGAAGCCAGTCAAGAGCCTGGACAAAATCTTTGACTGCTCGCTAAATGCTGCATCAGCAATTCAGTCCACCTGCACCTAGTTGGAGGGGTGGCTGCAAACTGTGGACAAGTCAGCCCTCTGGGTAAGTTCAAAGCCTGGGTCTATCGGCATTCCCCACAGGATCTTATGGCCACTCCTCACATACACCTTCCCAATCTTGGCAGTTGAGACCCTTGAGAGGAAGGTCTGCAAAAGAACAGTACAGAGACTCAAGAGACCCAAACGTGTCCAGTGCGGGGATACAACTAAAGACTGACAGGAAGTGGAGAGCAGAGGAAGCTGTTCAAGAAGCCAAAGTCAGGCTCCATCACGGGAACTTGGTGGAAGTGGTCACACGGAGCCGTCCAGGGCTAGGATCCTTCCGAACACCTCAACTGAGCACCAAGGGAAAGGAGAGACGGAGCCTGGTGCTGGTTGGGGTAACAGTGGCAAAGGATGAGATAAGATCTTGCAAGGCTGTGGGGATGAAACAACAGGGAGTTTGGACAAGATGGGAAAACACAATGGAGAGTAAAGTGACCTGGAGGGAGCTTTGAAGTGTCGAATCTCGGCAATAAAGATCCTCGTCCAGGCAGTGTATGACATGCTCCCAAGCCCATCAAATCTGCACATGTCGGGCTTAGCAGAAACACCAGCTTGCCTCCTGTGTTCCAAGCAAGGAACCTCAAAGCATATCCTCAGCTGCTGCAGCAGTGGACTTGAGAGGCCGAAATGGGGTCGAACCCACCCCCTAAGAGAAACATCACCTTCGTCAAAGCTGGGGAGCGGAAAACCCCGGCCAGGACCAAAGCGGCAGAAATCGTGGACTCTGCAAGAGACTGGCATCTGAAAGTGGACCTCAGTTGTCAACTATAGTTTCCTAGCAACACCGTATAAACACTGCAACCTTCATTGTCCTGATCTCCAATTCCACAAAGCAAGTGGTATTACTGGAGATGACAGTAGATGGGAAGATAGATTGGAGGGCACCTTTGAAAGGAAACCCGCCAAGTATGCAGGTCTAATCAGTGATTGTCAGGAAGCTGGGTGCAGAGCAAGATGCCCCTCGGTGGAGATTGAATGTATGGGATTTGCAGCCCAAACATTGGCCAGAGCACATATTTTAGGCTTCAAGGGAGAGAGGAAAAGGAGAGACATCCACTTTACCATCAATGCGGCAGAGAGAGCATCGAGATGGCTCTCGCTTAAGAGAGGAAACGAGTCGGGGCTGACCACCACCTGGAGGAGGGTGTCTGATGTCGGAAGACCCAAAACACCTGATGATCCCAGGCTTAGGGTTAGGTGATGTGTCCAGATGCATCAGTAGTATGTTCATACTCACTACCACATTTTCTTCATTAAATTTTCTGGCTCTGGCTTAAGAGAGGAAACAAGTCGGGGCTGACCACCACCTGGAGGAGGGTGTCTGATGTTGGAAGACCCGAAACACCCGATGATCCCAGGCTTAGGGTAAGGTGATGTGTCCAGATGCATCAGTAGTATGTTCATGCTCACTAGCACATTTTCTTCATTAAATTTTATTTAATAGCACCAGACCTTGAACTTTCTGGGGAGTTGGCTCTGGTCAATCCTTGAGAGGCCATCAGTAAGTCTTCTCATGATGGTCCTCTCCATCTGTTTATCAGAGAGTTCTGCGGTGTACTGCCTCCCTAGACTTTTGATGGGTTGCTCAGAGAGGAGGGGGATTCTTTCTCCTCTGACTATAAGGGTAGTGTTGTCATTTCTGACTCCTCTTCTGAGTGACAGACTATGGGATTTGGAGGGTTTAATCTTCATCCTAGCCCACGATATCAACTCATCTGTCAAAGCTGGGTTGCCTCGACAATAATCTTCATACAGAGGAAGCAGCAAAACACGTGGTAGTTTTTGACTCCCGGCCGATGGAGGTTATCTGGAAGGGAGGCCTCATCTCGATGGCTCTCAAAATGGCCGCTGCCCGCTCCGCTTTCTTTGTTCTTGGCTAGCCCCCTTGGCTAGCCCCCACCCTTCCTAAGAAGAGGGCGAGCGGACGGACAGAGCTAGCGTCCACGTCGAGGTCCCCCAACCAGATACGCCGTCCGCTCGGTCGGTGATGGTATTTAATAGAAGTTAGGCGGAGACAAACTTTAGGCGGGAACACGAAAAGGGGTGTGTTATATACAAAGTGATGACAGGCCTTGACCTGTAGGTGTCAGTAAAAATTCTATTCTAGTGACTAAATTCATAAGAGTGCAGAAGGGTGCAAGATTAAATATAAGAATACAATTCATATTTCACATCATCCATCCTCTTCAGCAGTCGATATGTGCATGCTGCTGTCTGAAGGAGGCTGGTGGCGTCCATGTAGCTCCTTAATGGGGGTAATCTCTTGCCAGACGGTAATCTGATTCCGCCAACCATTTGTCAGGGAGGCATGTGGAAGAACTCCAAGGCGTAGCTGATCAGCAGGTGTGGGACAGACCCATACGCATTGGCGAGATAAAGGAAAATGACGTGCTTGTCGGTTTTCTCCCGCTTAGCCTTTTGGATCTGGTCCCAGATCATGGCAGAACTCGCTACGAACCCTGGAAAGCCCGGGATTCCTGCTTTTTGGCAGTTGGTATCGATATAGCCATTCTCTAGAAAGTAGGCGGACATCCTTTTCGCTAACACCATGAAGATCTTCCCTTCTACGTTACGCAGGGCGATGCTTCTGAATTGGCCTATTTCTTTGGAATTCACTTCCTTCGGGATGAAGCCCGCTACAGCCCTTTGCCACTCCGATTGAATGAGCTGCTTATTCCAGGCAGTTCTCATTAGGTACCAGAGTAGCTCTAATACCTGAGGGCAGTTTTTTATATATCATGTAGGGCCAGGTGCTGATGAGGGCCTTGACTTCTTCACTGCTTTCCTAACTTCATTGAGCTTGGAGGGCATGATGTTAAACTCAGCTGTCGGCGGTGAGGCCCGGGGAATGTACCCTGGTGTTCCTAGTGGGACGTCTCTTAGTTCGTTGCTGTACAGTCATACCTCACCATACAAGTGCCCCGACATACGAGCAATTTGAGATATGAGTAAAGTTTCGGGCAAATATTGATCTTGAGATACGAGACAAATTTTGATATACGATCATACAGCGGATGCGAGATGCTGCTCATAAGAACATCATGGGCACTGTCTTTCTAGTGGCAACTCCCTCGTGTAATGTCTCTACGAGCACTGGCCGGAGCGTTGCATTTTTTTCAGTGTTTTTTTTCCCCCTGTTAGTCAGTGCGAATGGCTTGTATGCTACTTCTCGTTGGCAAGTGGTCGTGCGTTATCCTATTGTTAGGACATTTGTGTGCATCATTTTGGGAATATTTTGAAGGGAAGACAAAAACAAATAACCCTCGATAGGTTGCATCTGAAAATCAGGGTGGAGGTGGGGCAAATAGAGCCAACCTGGGAGAAGACAGGTATCAAAATTTAAAACAAAATTAGAATTAAGTTTAGTGTAAGGTTAGATTAAAATTATTTTGAGTGTCTTCATCGTAATCCAAGTTCATTTAAATTTGTTTAGGTTATATTACGAGCCCATTGCTGTGCAAAAGTCACCCCAACCCCCCTGAAATATAGAAGTATCACAGTATAACACCATGAGCCTTGTGGCAATTTTCACTTTGGCCTGCTTGAAAATGTTCTTGATAAAACATACCGTAATTACTCGAATATAACACGCATATTTTTGCTATATAATTAATTCCAATAGTTGGGGGTCCGTGTTATAATCAATAACTAAAATAAATTACAAATTTTCGATCGAAAAAAGCATTGTCAAACTCACTTTGACGCACGGACATTGTGCAATTTCCAACTTTGAATTCAAAATACACGCATATTAAAGATCGTCAAGCCTCACAAACATCACAATCCTGCATTAATAAGCTGGAAAGTAGAATACTACATTGTAGTGTAGTACGTACTTGTATTTAGAAATATGTCCAGCGGGGGGCAGTACATTCCCTTGTTACATGTGATAGTCTTTTCCATTGTGCATATCTTCAAATCATTTATTTATTCAATTTGTATGTTCCTTTTCTTGTTTGAGAATGACAATAGATATTTCAATTAAAACATGGTATTGTCAATTGAAATGTAGTCAATGTTCAAGGAAGTCTAAAAGGTATTGCAACATAACATGTCTACATGATATGTTTGTCCACTCTGTGTATCATCTATTGCCCTAAAATTCAAACGCATAACTCCACGACACTCGACACGCTCGTACCTGAAGATTTCTCTATCCGGTTTTGAACAAAACAATCGTGAAACGAAGAAAAAAAGGTAAGATTTCTGATTTTCGTCAGGGGGAAATTTTAGGTGCGCACTATATTCGAGTACTGCGTTTTTCCAGATTTTTTTGGCCCAAAATTACCTGCGTGTTATTTTCGAGTGCGCGTTATATTCGAGTAATTACGGTAGTTTTAGCCTAAGTAAACTTGATGTAGATTTTAACAATAATGACAAATCATTTTCCAAATAGGTTGATTTTTGGCTTGTCTTTATTCATCCATTTCTTTTTCCCCCTGGTGGATTAAAGTTAGAAAGCAGCAGCTCGCCTGGATGTGCATTTGGAATGGAATGCAAAAGTAATGCTATTACAATCAAATGTTATGTCTGATGGTGCCATTTTTTTAAATAAATTCATATTGCATTGAATATTCAATGCTATTTTAAAGAAAAATATTCCATCCTCTTGGTTTAAATTATGATTTCTTATTATTTTCACTTCCTTCTATCATTATACATATTCTTAATTGTAAAAATTATACAATCAACCTTTGTCCATGATTTTACAAATTAATTCAATTTGAATGAATGTGTTTCCATGTGTTTGATTTCAGAATTTCAGTAAAGCAGTGACTCAGGCCTTTGTCCGCTTGTGTGATGCTGGTCTGATATATCGTTCAGAGGGGCTTGTCAATTGGTGCTGTACTTTGGAGTCCGCCATTTCAGACATAGAGGTGATAAAATATCGTCCATGAAAATAGATACCCACTGTTGCCTATGAGGAAAACATTTAACAACACTGACAAATTACTCTGCAACATAGCAACAAAGATGCATTATGTGAGTCCTATGAAAAAGTTTGGACACCCCTGATTCTTTTCAAGATTTTCCTTTATAAATCATTGGTTGTTAGGAACAGCAATTTCAGTTAAATATGTATCATATAGCACAATGATATTTAAGAAGTGAAATGAAGTTTATAGGATTTACAGAAAGTGCACTAATTGCTCAAACAAAAGCAGGAAGGTGCATAAATTTGGGCACCCTTGTTGTTTTATTCATTTTAATACCTTAAGCACAAATTATTGAAAAACAAAATTTGTTTGATAAGATCATTGACCCTTGACCTACATTGACAGGTAAAGCCAATCATGACAAAGTGTATTTAAGATGGCCAGTTGCAAGTTGTTCTCATCTTTGGATTGGATTGGATAACTTTATTCATCCCGTATTTGGGAAATTTCATTGTCACAGTAGTAAGAGGGTGAGAATGCAGATACTGAAAAGGCATTTTAAACATAAATAGATAGAAAGAAACCAAGCCACGCAACGGGTGGGGCCGAGTCGTAAAGGCCGCAGAACAACAAAGGAAAAAGCAGAAAGTACAAAGCAAAGTATATGGGACCATTAAGAATCATTAAATCAAATCATTAAGAAAGAAAAGCAGCAAAAACACAATATGAGCAAGAGCGGAGGTAGCTACCGGCTGCCACTTGAGCGGCGCCATCTTGGTTGCAGTAGCAAAAACGGACACCCATTCAAAAAGTTTGCCAACCCCTGGTATAGACAAACTTGCCTCTTTTATTAAAAAGAAGACAAAGCAAATACACATGGTGTTTGTATTAAAGCAGTAAAATATCCACTAGATGAAGCTCTGATAACAAATAGAAAAATCCAAGGATGACCAGGAGAGAAAAACATTGTACTATTTTGAAGTGGTGTTCATTGAGCCTTATTTAACTCAGATTAATCTCTGGAAGAAACTCAAGTTTGCTCATTAAAATTGCTAAACACTGAATAAATTGAATAAGTTGGTTAAAAGTCACAATGAATTACTTCCTGTATTGTTTTTTTATTTTAGTTTTCTTCTATACAAATAAGAGAGACAATTCTGTTTCCCACAGTTGTACCTGTAATAGAATTACAGACTAATTTTTGACAATTTTATTAAAAAGAAGACAAAGCAAATTCACAGATGATAGTCATCCGTGAGCTTTTTCAACCGTTCATTAACAGCAAGGTCTTTTTTCTAACATATCATATATTTCATCCAACGTATATTAAGTGTAATTTCTTGTAAACTGTGTGTGTGTGTGAAAGGTTTTACTGCTTTAATAAAAACACCATCTGTGAATTTGTTTTGTCTTCTTTTTAATAAAAGAGGCAAGTTTGTCTATACCAGGGGTGGGCAAACTTTTTGACTTGCGGGCCAGAGTGGATACTAAAATTTGACAGCATTTGGACACGCAATGTAATTTATCAAACCTGGGGATTGAAATATAAGAAAAAAGACACAATTGAAGGTGAAAATTTATTTTCAAATTTACTTTCAACATTAAGAACATTATTATTTAACAAAAGAGAGCAGTCTTTAATTGAGAGTGATGAGCGGTATTGCAGGGCAAAGGTAAATGAATGAGGTCATTTTTACTATGATTTGGACAACGCCGGATTAAAAAGCCTAACGGGCCGTATATGGCCCGCGGGCCGAGGTTGAAAAACTTGTACACACACGATCCGGGGGTGGGGCGAGCGCGCGAATCTCGCGACGGCGAAACGTCCGTTCGGCCAAGCGTCCGGTCGGCGAAACGTCCGTTCGGCCAAGCGTCCGGTCGGCGAAACGTCCGTTCGGCCAACCGTCCGGTCGGGGAAACGTCCGTTCGGCCAACCGTCCGGTCGGCCAACCATCCGGTTGGCGAAACGTCCGCTCGGCCAACCGTCCGGTCGGCGAAACGTCCGTTCGGCCAACTGTCCGGTCGGCGAAACGTCCGTTCGGCCAACCGTCCGGTCGGCGAAATGTCCGTTCGGCCAAACGTCCGGTCGGCGAAATGTCCCTTCGGCCAACCGTCCGGTCGGCGAAACGTCCTTTCGGCCAACTGTCCGGTCGGCGAAACGTCCGTTCGGCGAAACGTCCATTCAGCCAACCGTCCGGTCGGCGAAACATCCGTTCGGCCAAACGTCCGTTCGGCCAAACGTCCGCTCAGCCAAACGTCCGCTCGGCGAAACCTCCGCTCGGCCAAACGTCCGCTCGGCGAAGCGTCCATTCGGCGAACTGTCCATCGGCCAAACGTCCGTCGGCGAAACGTCTTTTGGCGAATCGTCCGGTCACACCTCAAAACAACTGTCAAATGACCTGAACACAAAGATTGTTCAACATCATGGTTTAGGGAAGGATACAAAAAGTTAGGTCAGGGATTTCAGCGTTCAGTTTGCACTGTAAGAAACTTAGTGATGAAATGGAAGACCACAGGCACAGTTCTAGATAAGGCCCAGAGTGGCAGGCCAAGAAAAATCTCAAATAACCAGTCAAATTCAACCCACAGACCGGTTCCAAAGACCTACATGATGTTGCTGCAGATGGTGTCTTTGTGCGTCATTCAACTATTTAGCGCACTTTGCACAAGAATATGCAGTATGGGAGTGTAATGCAGCAGAAGCTTTTTCTGCGCATATGCCTCAAACAGAGTCGCTTGAGGTATGCTAAAGCACATTTGGATGGAAGAACACAGACAGCATTCCAAAACAAACACTTGTTACCCACAGTAAAATTTGTTGGTGGTTCCATCGTGCTGTGGGGCTATGTGGCCAGTGCAGGTACTGGCATTTTTTTTTAAAGTTGAAGGTCACATGGTATCCAGTCATTATCAGAAGATACTTATGAACAATGTTCAAGAGTCAGTGAAGTAAAGTTGTGCCGGGGCTGGATACTTCAAGACCACGACCCTAAACATTGCTCAAATTCTACTAAGCTATTCATGAAGAGAAAAAAGTAAAACGTTCTGGATTGGCCATCTCAGTCCCCAGACCTGAAAATTATTCAAAATCTGTGGTGTGATTTAAAGCGAGCTGTCCATGTTCCGAATCCATCAAAACTGACTGAGCTGGAGATGTTTTATAAAGAAGAATGGTCAAAAATGCCTTCAACCAGAATCCAGACCATCATTGGAAGCTAAAGGAAATGTTTAGTGCAGGGGTCTCCAGCTCTGGCCCTTGAGGGCCCCTATCCAATTTATTTCCCATATCCCCCTCCTCTACGACACCAGAATCAAATGATCAACTAATCAGCAAGCTGCCCAGGAGCTTGATCACGATCCTGAATATTTGATTCAGGTGTGTTGGTGGGGGGAGACAGGGAGACCCCTGGTTTAGCGGCTGTTATTTCTGCAAAAGGAAGATCTACTAAATATTGAGGTTATTGTTCTGTTGGGGTGCCCAAATATATGCACCTGCCTGCTTATGTTAAGTAATTATTGCAAACTTTCTCTAAATCCTAAAAACTTCATTTCACTTCATAAATATCACTGTGTTGTCTGCAATATGGTATATTTAACTGAAATTGCTAATCTAAAGAAACCAATGATATATAAAGGAAAATCTTGAAAATTTTCAGGGGTGCCCAAGCTTTTTCAACTGTAACTGCTAGCAATCTTTTTGGTACTTAATGGTTGCTTATCAATTTTTTTTACATGTCCTGTTGTTTCATTTAAATACTACAAGATAGCTTTAGAGCTCCTGCATTTTTTTTGTCAAGTTACAGTTTTTTCAGTAAAATTGTTATCAAATATGTCTAAGATGATATAAGATATGTTTGAATGTCTGTATTTTTGGTCAGGTTGATTCAAAGGAACTATCTGGGAAAACATTGCTTTCAATACCTGGTTATGAACAAAAAGTGGAGTTTGGAACCATGCTCACCTTTGCATACCCCTTAGATGGTCAAGGTGAGTAAGAGTCCTGAGGCCGAGTCAAGAAATACCTTATTTTTTATCCATTCGATGAGACTCCTAGGTAATTATTTTACTCTTCCAGTGATTAGAACTTTAACAACGTAGTTGATGCAAAAATGTTGTAGCATAAAGTGTTTTTCAAAGTAGAAGTTAACGCCGGAGTCATTAAAACTATATTTTGACAAAATGATCTACACATGACTTACTGCCTAAAAGGTTGGTCATTGGCCTGCAAAACAACACTAAAACCAATTGAAACCATTTATAAGTAAGCTCTAGTAAGAAGATCAAAATGCACCACCACTGGCAGATGTTACAAAAAACACAAATGCCTGAACTGGGACAATACTGTTAAATATGCAGATTCCACCTTAGTTCTCAAATCAACCTTTCCCACAGAAATGAACTAAATACAAATTAATTCGTTCGCACCCTCTTAAAAAAACTGGATATTACAATAGAAAAAAATGTATTGGTTGTAATTCACTATCTACTAACAGAGTAACAAATAATTAGGGATTATGATGTCTAATAGTAAAATGAGATATTATTCAGTACAACGTGGAGTTCGCGGATGGAAGAGAGAGAGAGACAGAGAGAGAGACAGAGAGAGAGACAGAGAGAGAGACAGAGAGAGAGACAGAGAGAGAGACAGAGAGAGAGACAGAGAGAGAGACAGAGAGAGAGACAGAGAGAGACAGAGAGAGAGACAGAGAGAGAGACAGAGAGAGAGACAGAGAGAGAGACAGAGAGAGAGACAGAGAGAGAGACAGAGAGAGAGACAGAGAGAGAGACAGAGAGAGAGACAGAGAGAGAGAGAGAAAGACTTTAACTTAAATGAACTTAGAGTCCTATACACACACCTTAAAAAAGTTTTAATCTTATGTTACACTAAATTTAAATTTCAATAACCAAGGAAAAGAGGCTAATGTATTCACCGCTGCTTTCGAGGCGAACTTCCTGCTTCTACATACGTATTGGCGAACCAGCTCAGGGATGCGTACATTACTCATGTTTTCGGATTATTTCGTGGTTACTATCGATTGTCATCATACGCCTTTTTTTCGCACTATCCTTCATTGGACCGGCTTGCTTTGGACCCATTGTGTTTCCCTTAATTCTCCACTGACTAACGCAAAAAACACAGAAAAAATGCAACACCCCGCCAGTGCTTGTAGAGATCTTTGCACGAGGAAGATGCAGTGAGAAAGACAGTGCACTGAAATCATAAGCGTCTCGGCCACCTGGCTGTCTCGTATGCCCTTATATCAAAATTTGTCTCGTATCTCAGGCAAGTATTTGCTCGGAATTTTACACGTATCTCAAATTCCTCGCATGTTGGGGCACAAGTATGTCAAGGTATTACTGTATTTTCCTCTTCATCTTGGTATCTTTTAGATGCCAGGTATACTACAGTCTTCCCTTGATTATCGCGACTTCACTTATCGCGAATTCACTTCTCCATGATTTTTTTCTGCTATTAATTATTCCATCATTCCCCCCAATTTTTTTTAATTTTTTAAAAATTAAATTTGATAAAAATGTGAAAATCCACACTGAAACTCGAAACCGGAAGCTACTCTTGCTACTAGGACTAAGCACCCAAGGAAAAAAAAGGTAGTTATAATAGGAGTGACCCCCCTTCAAGATTTTTCGATTATCGTGGCCATGTCTGGTCTACATTAACCGCAATAGTCGAGGGATTACTGTACTTCTCTGTTTTGTCTGTTTTAAAAATTCAGGTGGAGAGATAATGGTGTCTACAACTCGTCCAGAGACTATCCCGGGAGATGTGGCTGTAGCTGTTCACCCTAATGATCCTCGATACCTGGTCAGAATATAGTTTTTGTTGCATTGGAATTATAGATAACTCAATGACTTGCAGTCTTGGGAGGCAGTTGAGACTAGGGATGTCCCAATACAGACCTTTTGTACTACTGATCCAATCCGATTTTTCCTACAATATTCGTCGCCAATTCAGATCCGATGCCAAATGTATTCCCATATTTTTAGACCAGTAAAAACAATGCAAATTCTGATATAACCAGTAAATGATAAATCACTTTGTATTAAAGAAATACAGTCATACCTCTACCCAGCCCTAACCTCACCCCTCATCCCTACTCTTGATCGTTGAAACCAGGGAACGCAGAATGCAATATAGGCCAAGGAAATCAAGTACAGTCGTACCTCTTGTTGGATCTAATCGATAAACATTCAATAACTTCGAATTAGAGGAAGCACAAAGAGTCGGCCATGATGAGTTTTATCTAGCTTCAGCTGAAGGAGGGGGTCAGAGCAGCCAGCGGCAGGAGCGCGTCTATCCTCCAGCCTGACTAGTTTGAACTCCCTGCCTCCCCCCAACAGGTTGACCAGTTTTATTGACAAAGGTCATGTGACATAGGTACAGACTTTAGGCGGGAAACTGTGAACAAAGAAATGGGTCTGTCATGGTAGATGACGCGCCCCCAACTCATAGGTGTCACGGACGGAAATTTCCGCTAGGTCATGCAAAATTCTATTCTAGTGACTAAACTAAATAAACCTATTGACTAATAAAAAGCATAAGAATACATTTCATACTCCACATTTCCCCCCTGTAGTTACTTTGAAAGAATTTTCTTCAAACACATCAATTCATATCCCTCCTATCCAGGTTCTAGAATACAAATATCATCAACAGTTACTTATCAAGGGGTATGGAAAATAATAAAATCACTTGTCAAGGCAAAGGCGAAAAACTCGAGGTATTTGGCGTCATTCGAGAAAAATTCCTCTGCGTCCCTCTTAATGAGCGAACACAATTTTTAAGTCAAGACAAGTACAATTACCCGGACGACTCGACAAACTGAGGCTCGTCACACTTTGAAAGAGCAATAATCTCCAGTATGGTTTGCCATGCGGTGATACTGTATGTCACTGTAAGCTACCAGCGTGTGCTGGATAGTGTTTCAAATCATAACTTTGATACAGGGGATTACACACATAGAAAAAATACAGAACAGAAACAAAATCGCAAATGAGGGAGTTGCAAATTTAAACAGCATTGACTGGTTTCGTCTGGGATGAAGGTGCAGCAGTGTTCTCCCATCATGGCACACACACCTCCATCCTCTGTCCCGCAACATCCCTAAGGGCTATGACAGTTTGGTTAATAAACACTCATGTAACAGTTCAATGTCTTTACACGAAGCATAACTTTATCCACCCCAAGTTGGGAAAATAGCAACTGTATGATTTTCTGGGGGGGCGGACCACAACTTATGGTCACCAGGAACATCACTACCCCAGATTGCATCATGTGGTTTGAATTGCACTGATTTTGCACTGATTTTGATCTCTTACTATTATGTTCACTCCCCTTAAAAGGAATGCATCTCATCTGCACCACTGCAGATTTAAGTGTGGCGTCTAGACCCAGTGAATTCAGGTTGTCAGGATACCTGTGGAAATGGGTGTACGGCTACACACAACTTTCATTTGCAACAATCAGTTTTTTCTGGAACACCATGAAATTATACCACACGTCTTCTTCATAGTAGTTCTCCAGATTGTTCTTTCATCTTGCTGTTGAGGGATCGAAGACCCTCCAGGGCCTTGGTTAAACTCCCGTCAGCTGCTGTATTGTTCGGGATGAACGTGCAATTTGGTCAGCGAGCTTATACTCATCTGGTACGCTGCGGGGAACCCCGATGTTGATGTAGGTTGGGTCCCCATCCAAGAGCGGACCGCTTGGCTCTGCCTTTCCAGTGATGAGGCAGGACGTTTCCTGCACTTGTTTTCCAACTCGAGTCTCTGTGGGCGGGGCGTTCAGATACGCCCAGGTTGTCACTGACAGTGCAGTCACTGACAGTCCAGTCACTGTGATGTGGGTGGCAACAGCTTTCACTGTGGCTTCTGTATAGAGGTGCAAAGTCTATGGGAGGTCAGGGTTAAGTGAGGGGTGCTCGTGGCAGGTGAGTAGACGTCAGATGAGTTTCTTCACGGACAAGGGTTTTGACACCGTCCGACTTAGTCTACTCAAGAGTCACCTGTCTCGAACGACCTTGACCTGAATCGACTTTGACTTTTCAGCGATCTTTGCTGCTGTGGAGGTTGGTGAGTTGGGCCACGAATGGGTCTTCCCATCGTGGAGAGAACCAGGACTTCCTTTTATGACTCGGATCAGGATCCAGTCACCTGGCTTCACCACCTCCTGCAAGATAGACAAAAAGATCACGGCAGCTTACATGTTCTTTGGATAAGTTTCTCTCCTTCCTTAGTCTCTCGTCATGGTTCATCTTCCCATAGAGGAAGTTGGAATGGTCTTCCATGAACTATCTCAAAAAGGTGTTAATCTCAAGCTAGTTCTACCAGTTGTTTTGCACTATGCTGTTTGAAAAAATGAGCTCCATTGTCACTCCAGATGATTCTGGAGATCCCATGTTCTTTACAGATCAATAAAATAACAACTTAAACAGTTCCTACAAAAATTTTAAAATAGGTATTTATACCTCTTCACCATACCTCCCCCCTGTTGAGACATTTATGGCTCAATTATGGAATACATTTTTGGTAGGTACGGTAGGCCATTAGCTTTGTACAGTTCGTCTGCAGACTGTTCTTGAGATCGGCTCAGTTTTGTTGTTGTGTATGCTGCTGTGTTCTGCCGTTGTCTTTAACACGTGCTTAACATCCATCATTATGTTTGTGAAAATTTAAATACCTTATCAGTCAAAATTAAACATGCTAGCTGATATTCTATTTTGAACACTGTTTCCTTGTTAAGATCAAAACCCATATTTGTTTTTTCCTCTTTCCTACAATTACACAAATTAACTAATCATACTAAGAATAGGAAAAATACAAAAAGCAAACCAGGCTGCTTTCTCCTCAGGAAAAACAGCTTTCCCGTTCTCTGTAACAGTTTAGATTCACATCAATTAATATCCAAAAACAAAATGCACACATTTATAATTCTGAATAGAATTGAACCCACTAAATTGTAACCACCCCTTGTTTGTCAAGGTTAATATTTTAGCATAATTGTATCCTTTAAAGCAATTAAAACTCATTACTTTTAAAATGCATACTAATCAAGTCCCAATTCAATTAACAATGTGTATCGCGTTGCATATTAACCTCAGTTGTTTGAAATTCAAAATATCCCAAACTAGTAGTCTTTTAATCAAATGTAACATTCCATTGTCTTTGGAGTTTGCCAATCAGCTCCTATAAAACTTTCTTAATCAATATTTCTCAATAGTCAGGCATAAAATTAAAATCTAGTTACATTTCTATCCATTGTAGTTTCTCTTTTCTCTCTAATTGTTTACTTTAAAAATATGTAAGAAGATCTAGTCACAATTGTTTACTTTAACTATCTGTAAGAAGGTGTAGTCTCAATTGAAACGCTTTTTTATATGGAGACAATAAAACCAATATAAAAAGTTCCTCATGGCTTACAGCATTGCTCCCCGAGCAATAATCTTTCCAATCAATATTGGAGTGCTTGCCATTTTGTCTGATTACGTCAAAAGTTTATCTTACCTGCCTCCGCATACGTTTCAACTGAAAGAACCTTCTTACAGAGCACAAAATGGATCCGCTATTTTCATGTCTGCTGGTTTGGTCAGGAACATTTGCACTCTCATCCTGGGTTGCTCATCATGTTTCCTGTTGAGAAATGCAATCTCCCTCTGCCAACCCAAAATTAATGCGTTTCTTTAAAGTTTTTTCTTTTATGCAGACATATGATTAGCCTCATCCTCCAATTCCAATCGTGTAGTTAATAATGGCGTTTGGTACATTCCACTAAATTGGATTTCCATATTTTTCCGGAACGAAATATGGAAACTTTTGTCAATTCAGTCAATTATTCTGTTAACACAATTTGGATGCCATTATCACAATAAATCAATAGTACTTTGGAATTTGGTATCAAGCACTGTCTTTTCAGTGCTCCTAAATTTTGCATAGCAGATTTGTTTCTCCACTTCAATTTTCACATTTGGAGTACTGCTGCTTTTTCCATTAAAAAATTCCTTGGACAAAATATTTTTCCATAATTTGTCGTTGCCATCCCTGGAACGGGCTTATTGGCGAATTCCGAAATCGATTCCAATTTGCTAAATCATTTTCCACCTTGATACCTAACCGATTGATTATATCTTGGTGGTCGGCCAATTAGAAACACAAAAAGACAAACAAACAATCATTCACGCTTACTCATTTTCAGAAATCAGTGGTCTGCAATTTTTCATTACTGGTGAAGAGCGCCATCCCACGTCTGGGCTTTTTGGCAGCTTACCTCCATTTTGCTGTCTTATCAGCCTAATCATTCTCAAAAGAAATAGGTTAACGTCATTTGGTTGACATCAACTGTTTGATGCTAATGCAATTCGTATATCATTAATATTCTAATAGTCATTAAAATGAACCACGCCAAAGCATATTTCACTTGTTCCGGGCAAAACAAGGAATGCTTTTTGTGCACTTAAAAACATTCCATGCCTCTTCCGTCCCAGGGAAATCATGCCTATCCTAAATCAATTATTTTATCTAAATTTACCTAATAATTTGGATAAATGCCGTTTCTGCATTGTTTTCATGTTTGATATCATTAATAATTTGGATGATTCTTAATACTTAAGTCTAAATCGCAAATCACTCTCATATTTCTAAAACCCAATAGTTAAAGCTCTGGCTTAATTCCTATCCGCTCTAAGAAGGCGGTTTTATTTAAAATAAGAGCCATTCTCTGTGCTCACTGTTACCTCAATTACAATTTAGGGAAAATAACCTTTCACTATGCATTTCCTAATATAAACTTCAGTGTTTAATAAAGGACCCATAATTTTTCACTAATATATCATAACACTGTCAACTATCTCTCTCTCTCTCTACATCTCTCTAAAACTCTCTGTCAACTTTCTCTGTCTCTCTCTTTCTTTCTCTATCTGTCTTTTTCTTTCTCTATCTGTTTCTAAAACTCTCTGTCAACTTTCTCTGTCTCTCTCTTTCTTTCTCTATCTTTCTCTAAAACTCTCTGTGCAGGGGGAGGGGGCCTTGGGCTAGGCTGGTGTGGGCTCTCTCCTGACTCTAGGTGTGAAAAGGGGCACTAAGAGCTTTGGGGGACCCCCCTCTTTTTGTTTGCACCGGGTGTGCTTGGTGGGTGAGGGGTGTCCGCATCTGTGAAGGGGGGCCGGCTGTAAAGTGGGCTTCTTGCCTGCTCCACATTTTTCGGCCATTTTCTTCCTTTGTTCTGTGTGTGTCTTCAGCAAGATTCAAAAGCAGGCAGACTTTTTAAGGGAATTCTCATGTTCCTTCTTCAGATTTTGGTTCTCTGAGAATTCCTCATAGGCCTTCCTCTTAGCTCATCTTGCCAAAGGTCGTACCTCTTGAGCTCATGTTCAATGATCTTCATAGGGAGGGCCCCAATTTTGAAATGTGTGACTAGTACCTGAACTTGTGAAAAACATATCATTCTTGTTCTCCATGAAGATAGAAAGTTTCTTGAGGAAAGACAACCACCTAAAGCAGCTCCTCATCCTTTCTGTCCAGAATCTTCACAACCATGTTAACCATGTTTTTGTTTCATTCTTCAATGATCAGGAAAATCTCTCAGCATGAATTCCACATCTTCTTACTTCACGCCCCTTTGTTTGAACGTTTTTTTTAAACAATGGTCACATGTTACGCTATTAATACATTTAAGGCGATATTTTACGGCGATTCTTTAGGGACGTCCCATCTAATTTATCATCTCTTTAATACTTATCTTTTATTATCCTATTTATCCGTCTACGCCGTCTTTTTAACCGTTATTCTCTTCAATCCTCTCGATTCACGAGCGCATACTAAGCGCGTACCAAGCGCGACATAAAGCGCGTCACGGCCTACTTCCGGTTCTTAACAAACGCTTCTGGTTTATATAATATAAGTACTATACTTTTTAATCGAGCGCTTTCTTACTCATCGGGTGCAGTATTTTTGGAAGCTTTATTTTTGACAATCTCCAGAAATCCTTTTAACAAAGGGGACTCTAACCCCTATTTTAGGGGGACTTTTAACCCCCACCCTAGGTTAAGCCGCGTCACCAGCCCACCTCTTGGATCGACATTTAGTTGGCCAGACCGACTAAATGTACGTCCGTTGCATACCTTACGTATCTATTTTCCTTTTTTCTGACATACGTACTTCTCAACAGTATGCACAATTTATCCCCTATTTATGAGGCGTTTTTCTCGACTATTCCACGAATGAAAAACGGGATTCCCACCAGCCTTGTCCTAAATATTAATTTTAAACAGCCCCTTACCGTCTCTTGTGCCTCCTCTTTTCCGATGGGGGTTCGTTCTTCAAACGGGCCGCGATCGACCGAAATGCCTCTCTCTTTCAAAGTAAGAGTAGCTGACGTCAGTAATTCTTGGCCTTCAGTCCACCGCGGTCCGAAAATTCAGAAATGAATCATCCCGGGTTTCGGCACCAGAAAATGTTGGATCTAATCGATAAACATTCAATAACTTCGAATTAGAGGAAGCACAAAGAGTCGGCCATGATGAGTTTTATCTAGCTTCAGCTGAAGGAGGGGGTCAGAGCAGCCAGCGGCAGGAGCGCGTCTATCCTCCAGCCTGACTAGTTTGAACTCCCTGCCTCCCCCCAACAGGTTGACCAGTTTTATTGACAAAGGTCATGTGACATAGGTACAGACTTTAGGCGGGAAACTGTGAACAAAGAAATGGGTCTGTCATGGTAGATGACGCGCCCCCAACTCATAGGTGTCACGGACGGAAATTTCCGCTAGGTCATGCAAAATTCTATTCTAGTGACTAAACTAAATAAACCTATTGACTAATAAAAAGCATAAGAATACATTTCATACTCCACACCTCTACTTACGAAATAAATTGGTTCCAGAACTTTTTTCATAAGTTGAAAATGTCCTAAATAGAGCAGTACTTTACATGTAAATCCTCTAATTCGTTACACAATCCTCACTCACCTACCAACTAATCCAGGGGTGTCCAAACTATTACACAAAGGGCCGCAGTGGGTGCGGGTTTTCATTCCAACCCATCAAGATGACACCTTTTCACCAATCGGGTGTCCTACAAGTGCAATCAGTGGATTGCAGTCAGGTGCTTCTTGTTTTCTTCAGAAATCTCATTGGTCAAAATGTCTGTGCTGGATCGGTTGGAACAAAAACCTGCACCCACAGCGGCCCTCGAGGACCGGTTTGGCCATCCCTGAACTAATCCCTTTAAAATTGGTCAAAATGTCCCAATTTCATAAGATGTGAGAAACACCCACAAATGAGAGAAAATGATCATTAAATTATTTATTAATGTCTTAAAATGAATAACAAGTATGATAGTTTCATTAATAATTATACTTTAATATAATTATAAAACAATACAAGGAAGACATCTATTAATTTTACATCTCTGGTGTTTATCTTGCAAGGACAATCCACCCTGACTTCGTCCTCATCACAGATGATTCTCCTGAGCGGCATTTTCTCTTGCCCATTTAAGGCCTCAAACCAAAACAATTACAAGGTTATCGATTCGATCCAATTGCGTGAGCAAAAAAACAACTGCAACAATAATCGCATATCAGGTATTCATTAATAACAATTAAGGTCGGAACTCAAAAACAACTCTATTGGAAATTAAACAGACAAGCCTCCATTCGGCAAAACAATTCCATATCAAGCGAACCGAGCGTCATAATTTAAAAAACATATGCGAGTAATCCCGGAGGTTGATTGATAGCCATCCGCTGAATCAACAACAATTTAAGCATCCTTCACAGATCTTCATTGCAAACTTGTATCTGGGGAAAGGGTCGAGGCGTATATTCCAGTAATCAGTCCTCGGAGTGGGGACTCGGTGAAATGTTAAGTCTCTAGCTGGAGCCAGCTGTCCTGGAGAGTGACCTCGAGCTTGCCCCAGTCCCAAATTGAAGAAACTCTTATACAAAAATAATTAAAATGCACACATATAATAGTATCCCAGAATAACCCCAACAAAGTACAGACGCTCCCCTACTTACGAACATTCAACTTACGAACAACGGAACATACGAACATGTCTGCAAATTGCGTTTAAATCGAAAAATGTTCGTAAGTCCAATTTTGTATTTTTTTCCGAGTAGTGCTTCTTTCCGCCGCTAATACGCCTGGCGCTGTGAGGGCTCAGCTCACCCAGCATCTACCTTCTTCGTTGCAATGCGGAAGTGCATGAACGTATCTCCAGTGAGCAAAGAACCTTTTTCATTTGTATCATTAAATATCTCGTGCATCCATTATTGAATATGGTTGGTAAAAAGTGAAAGGCTTCTATTGAGGGAGTTGCAAGGAAGAGGCAAGCCATTTCATTTGAAACGAGTGGCAATAATAACGAAGCTTGATGCGCGTGAGAGTGGTGAGCGTTTCACGGGCATACAACTTCAACTTGAATCGTTCGACCGTCAGTACCATTTATAAACAGAAAGATCGAGCAGCAGGACCCAAATATTGAACGTTGCACAAAGTTTGCAAATCAATTGAATGATGCCATACAGTGCTACCGCATCATTTATGATGAAAAAAAGAAGAAAACTGTGCAATCGTCGTTAGATCGCTTCTTTCGGCCAGTTTCTAATACATAAATCTCTCTCTATACAGTACTGTACATATTCTCTCCATTTTATTAAATGTTTTTTTCAGTACAAACCAATGCGTGTTACTTATACAAGCCTTAAACATTCAAATGCACTTATATAAACCTTCAATATACTTATATAGGCCTTAAACATAAATTATAATACAAAATATAGCACTGAATCAACTTACAAACAAATTCAACTTATGAACAATCGCTCGGAACCTAACTCGTTCGTAAGTAGGGGAGCGTCTGTATATACAAAATATACCCGTGTTGAAACACGGGAACAAGAGGAAGCTAACAGTAGGCAACATACTAGAGAGACCGCATGAACACATGAACACTCGTCTAATAAACACAGCATTAAGAATTCTAACAACAACATTATTCATTCATTCATCTTCCATACAGCGCATCCTCAAAAGGGTTGCCGGGGTTGCTGGAGCCTAACCCAGCTGACTTCGGGCGAAAGGCAGACTACACTCTAGACTGGTTGCCAGTCATCCGTAGGGCACACAGAGGGACAAACGACCATAGGCACTCTCAATCATACTGCCACCAACGGGAATCGAGCACTCGCCTGCCCGCACCAAAGTCAGGCGAGTGAACCTCTACACCACGAGGCGGCTATCTAACAACATTAATCAACAACATTAATGTTTTATGATTTCTTTGGATTGTAATTTTATAAGTTGCTACTGGTTCTTACCTGCTTGGATTTAACTTCCCCTTCTGCAGTGCTGGTTGACAAACATTTTGAAAAAAGAACTATCGAAAGATGATTTCCTTTGACGACTTTTAATAATGTTTCTATCGTGCAACAAACAAACATCGTGAAACTGGGCGATCGCATGACCCGTGAAGACTTTCTGGATGTGTTTTTTCGACAATGACAGAAAGTTACTGAAATTTCTCCAGTATTTCTTTGATTTTCGCTGTTGGAAGGCTCGCTGCTCCCTCCTCGTCCACCTTCTCATTATATTGCTCCTGGATTGCCGAGTTTGATTTCATGCTCCTCGCTGACCACTTATTTTCATTCGCGCTTGTAATTTTCTTGGGAGGCATGATGACAAAAACAGAAGCAGCTGCTTTATCTACACTTGGAAAAACTCAACAAAAAGACCGTTAGAACTCTGTGATGACTAACGGCAATCAAAAGTACAGAAGAGAATCTTGAAACGTGTAGTGGTTGTTTTGAGACAGCCAATGAGAGCCCAGTAGAGCCCAGTAGAGTTTCGCGAGGTTATAAAGTGAGAATCAATGCATCTGCCACAATTTCAAAATAAAATAATGGACACAGGAAATGCATTTAATTTTGGGAGGATTTTGAAAATTGGATCTTTTTCGTATCTCGAGGCACTCATTTACTTTCGTAACCTGAAAATTTCATACCCAGAGGAATTCGTAAGTAGAGGTATGACTGTACTTTGGTCACGAAATTACACGATCTGTGACTTTCATTGTTATGATTGTGGACAGAGGGCGCCGAAGCAGGCAATCTTAAGATAGTTACAGTGATAGTAGTATATCTTTATTAGTAAGCCACATGTGCAGCAAGCCTGGGCGAAGGTACTAAAGGTGTCAATCGGGGAGGTCGGTGAATGTGGCGTGGAAGTCGAGAGCTGTTGGGTTCGTAACAGAATCTGAGGCAAAGGTACCAGAGCCGTGAATCAGGCAGGTCGGTGAACGTGGAGTAGAGGATGAAGGCCGTGGGGTCTGTAACAGAATCTGAGGCGAAAGTTCAAGACGCGTGGGCCTAGGTTAAATCGAGAAGTTGAAGATCAGATACAGTTAAATTTCATTCATATGCCACCCGTCGGGACCGAGCAAAAGTGGCATGGTGACGAAGGTTTTTAAAAACTGTTTTATTGTAAAAATACAAATAAGGCTTAATTTCTCATGTTATCCATCAGCTCAGTCCAAAGCTCTCAAAAATCGTCAGCTGGCGGATCTTCTTTCGGTGGAGCTTGAGCATCTCATTGTCTAACTGACATGTTACAATCGACGTCTCAACTCTTAAGGGACGGGTGGGAAACAGAAGTGAGACGTCAGTATAGTCAAAACAAATGAAGGTTTGAAAGTCATGTGCAGCTCAGGGTGTTTTGAATCCTCTTTGTTTAGTCCACTCCAAGCAGTCCAAGGTCCAAGGCGTTTTGGTGTTTAGTCTACCTAAAGTTCTCGAGAGCAAAGCATTTACTTTGTTGCAAGCAACCATATAATAATAATATGAAACTAAGTTTAATGGTAAAGCAAAGCATTCTTCATTGCAAGCAAATATATAATCATGTGAAACTAATAATCCTCTAATGATAAGGAGCAAAGTTTAATTGTAAAGCAAAATTCTTCATTGCAAGCAAATATATAATAATGTAAAACTAATAATTCTAACATTAATGTAGTAATAACATTTAACACAATCAGTTGTATTTCACCCAGCCATAAAAAAAATCAACAAATTTCAATGTTTTGACAATATTCTTTTCTTGAATGGCTCATCAAAGTTAATGTTTTAATTTAAAATCATGTCTGGTGGAATTGACTTTTCGTAAATAACGCCTCCTAAACGGCCATCAACCAATCATACATTCTAGACTACGTTGTTAAGGGAGCATGAATCGACAAATTCTCAGATGCCCCATTTTCTAATCGATTGATTTGATCCTTTTGAGATCAGCAACTATCATAAAACTTTACAGAAAAAGACAAAAAGGATCCACAAGCTGCGGACGTCCAAAATTGTGAAACGATGCCTGGATAAATAACTTTGAAAAAGTGAAATATTTTTTAAAGTGAAGAAAACAACAAAAAGGCCAAAAACCAAAAACTTTGGGGTACATACTTTAAACCCCCAAGAAAGTCAATCTTTTGCAGGAAGCATGGTGATTGGAAAAACTAATTACTTACCGAAATTGTTATTTTTTACTGGTGCACCCTTGGCGACGCCAGGACCAAAAACACCAGCTAAAGCATTGCTGTTTCAGTTCCGATGTTGTTTGATATGTAAGATAAAGTTTTGATGTTTTGCCCTGTGCTGGCAAAAAGGTTCTGTCCTGCTTGAGAAATCGCAGCATGGCAAAGTCAAATTAACAGAACAGTCCTGCCATGTAGTGGGAAGTGCTATAAAGTGCATAGAAACTGCTAAATGTAATTTTGAAAAATAAATATAATAACTAATGTACTTTTAAAAGTTATGACCGAAATTACTTTTAAAAGTACCGTAATTACTCGAATATAACGCGCACTCGAAAATAACACGCAGGTAATTTTGGGCCAAAAAAATCTGGAAAAACGCAGTACTCGAATATAGTGCGCACCTAAAATTTCCCGCTGACGAAAATCAGAAATCTTACCTTTTTTTCTTCGTTTCACGATTGTTTTGTTCAAAACCGGATAGAGAAATCTTCAGGTACGAGCGTGTCGAGTGTCGTGCAGTTGGTGGAGTTATACGTTTGAATTTTAGGGCAATAGATGATACACAGAGTGGACAAACATATCATGTAGACATGTTATGTTGCAATACCTTTTAGACTTCCTTGAACATTGACTACATTTCAATTGACAATACCATGTTTTAATTCAAATATCTATTGTCATTCTCAAACAAGAAAAGGAACATACAAATTGAATAAATAAATGATTTGAAGATATGCACAATGGAAAAGACTATCACATGTAACAAGGGAATGTACTGCCCCCCCGCTGGACATATTTCTAAATACAAGTACGTACTACACTACAATGTAGTATTCTACTTTCCAGCTTATTAATGCAGGATTGTGATGTTTGTGAGGCTTGACGATCTTTAATATGCGTGTATTTTGAATTCAAAGTTGGAAATTGCACAATGTCCGTGCGTCAAAGTGAGTTTGACAATGCTTTTTTCGATCGAAAATTTGTAATTTATTTTAGTTATTGATTATAACACGCACCCCAACTATTGGAATTAATTATATAGCAAAAATATGCGTGTTATATTCGAGTAATTACGGTAGTAATCTGTAATCCTTAGTGAGATGTCTATTTAAAAAAAAAGACAATTCTGAATGAATATATTAATTAAATTATAGTCCATTCCAGACAACTATTGCTTATTTTTGTCTGCTCACGTGAAGTCTATGCTTATGTAGTTGGCAACGACGCTTCTTGCAGGTTTAAAACTTTTTCTTAAGGTTGAAAGACTTTCTTGGTGAAGAGAAGAAAAATTGTCCAGGCAAAGATAGACAGAGTCGAGTCATTTTATTTATATATATATTTTAAATTCTCTTTCATGCACAGATAACACACAATTCTTAAAAAAATATGGGAATTATGATCAAAACATAGAACAAAGTCCAAAATTGAATGAGAACAAAAATGCTGGAAATAAGTAGTTTAAAATTCCAATTGTTAAACAGCCCAGGCCTTGCCTTCCGTTATTTATGGAATAAGGGTAAAAAAGGCTTCACCCCAGCCTCTGTGCTGGTGCATGGAATCGCACATGATTTAGAAGTACTCTAGCGTTGAATAGTAAACAATAAATTTCTACTTCATCATTAGAGAGATAGCTAGATAAAAGTGCGTTAGGTTGCAAAATGGTCATACAATAGCAATGGCCCCATATGTATGAATATAAAAATAAACTAAAAACATTTTCAAAAAACACCCAAAGGTGAGAGTGGTACCTTTGCCTGACTTCAGAGCGGGCAACATGGAATCGATTTACACTCGGTTCCAGTGTGAACGTTAATATGAATGGTTGTGTGTCTCTGTGTTCCCTATGACCAGACGGCCGACCAGTCTAGGTAGTAGTAGTAGTAGTGTAGTGCACCTTTTTCCTAAAGTGTCCGGATAGGCTTCAGCACCCCGTAACCCTGACAAGGATAATCAGTGTTGAAATGATTGAATTAATAATATTTTGAACAAATACACATTTTCACTAGGCCAACTAGCATTTGTTGTCAACATTAACCAATTTCAGAACTGTTTTAAGTGGTGCTGGACCAGCAACAACAGCAGAAGTACTCTACCTCAAAATAGCTTTAAATAGTAATGATAACCCCAACTATTTCCTCTTATTTATTTATTTAACTCACGAGTCTCATGCAGTGAGATGGACAGGACCCCAATTACATTGGAAGTGTAGAGGGCCCAGACTTTAGTGCCATGGCTTTGGTTAAATTTTCTTCAGATCGTGACCTCAGAGAGAGAAGAAAAACATTGATGGATAAAATTTTTTATGGTAGTTGATTTACAATGTCTTTGTTTCAGAATTTTCATGGAAAGCAATGCCGACACCCTTTCAGTGACAGACTGCTGCCCGTGGTGACTGATAAAACTGTCGACATGGAACTCGGCACAGGTCTCCTGCCTATTTTAGAGATGGTCGCAAAAAATATAACAGTGCAACAGTTCTAGTAACAACACTGAAGTTTCTTTAATATTGTTCAATCTCCTTATAAAGGGGCACACCTTTTAATTTTTGTTGGCCTCTTTGCTGAATTTGTTTTAAGGTGCAGTAAAGGTTACTCCTGCGCATGACCACAAAGACTTTTTACTGTCACAGAGACATGGTCTGCCTCGTTTCACTGTTATTGGAGGAGATGGGAAGATGACGTCATCCTGTGGACCATGGCTTGAGGTACATGAACATCAAGGTCAAATTCACTGCCGAAAGAGCATATCTGTCAGTGTTTAGTGATACTATCAGCTAGTTTATTTGTCTGCCTTAATATTAAAACTTAAAAATATGGAACCAAAACAGTAAAGAATTTCTTTCTTTGTATATCTCGTTGGTTGATTCAAGGGAATAAAGCGTTTTGATGCCAGACAGCTGATAGTAGACGTTCTGCTTGAAAAAAAACTCTTCAGAGGAAAGAAGGACCATGCCATGACCTTACCTATTTGCAGGTAAATAGCACCTACACAATCATAAATAATTAATAAAAGAGTTATATTAAACATTTTCATCGAGCCGTCACATCTCTCTTTGTCGTCACTCACATGGAGCGGCAAGAACAGCATGTTAATAATACCTCAACATGAGAACCCAATTCGTTACAATACAGTAATCCCTCGAATATCGCGGCTTCACTACATCGTGTTTTTTTTCTGTGGGAAATTTTGGGGGGGATAATTATTTTTTTTTCACATACAAATGTGAAAATCCATGCTGTAACTCTCAAGCGGGAGCCACTCCCCTGTCCTCCGCTTGCTACTGGAACTCATCACTGGAGTAAAAAAAATATATATATATATATATATTTTTTTTTTAATAGGGTTGGCCCTACTTCGTGGTTTTTCGTTTATCTCGGCCATTTCTGGTCTACATTGACCGCTATAATCGAGGGATTACTGTATGTAAACAAATTGTAAATATAACTAGGACTGCAAGCAGTACTGAACGGACCCGAGCACCCCTGCGAGGGTTGGACTGGGGTGTCGGACACGCACCGTGTCCCAGTGGGTCACAAAATTGCTCGTTAAAGTGACGAGGCTTTAAACACACGATGAACTTTGACCATCAGTGGAGCCTAAGCCCAGTCATGGAAAGTCTTCGTTTTGTTAACTTTCGATCACCCATGTCTTAGGAATAGAACCACTAAATTTGGGTCCGAGTTAATTAAAATGCACAGCCTGGAAATGGCCAAAAATCTTTTTTTTTTTCAACTTCAATCCAAGATAGCCGACTTCCTCTTTGGTTCGTGACGTGTACAAGATAATTTTTTGTGCATTTTCCCACCAAGTATCGACATGCCAAATTTTATAGCTCTATGTTGAAAAAACAGTATAGGAGAGACCATTTTTAAACAATGGAGGGGGTGATGTTCTAGTTTTGGGACGATATGTACATAACACACAACACGTGTTCGTTGGGCTACCCGGACGGAACATGTGTGCTAAATTTCATGGCCGCATGTACTTCCTAAGCGAAGACAGACAAATGTTCTTCCTGTTTTTGGCAGATGACTGGTTGTCTCTGCAAAAAGTAACGACATGTGGACATGGGCTTGGAAAGACAGCATGACCAAAGTCTTAAATATAACACACGTGAACATAAAGACTCAAAATAAGGTTAAGCTACCCGTCCTGCTAGGAACTAGATGGCAAAAAGTAAAGTGAAATGCTTTTGTTCGCCACGAGTTGGCGCTGTCGAGTTTTCGCAGAATACCTCTTTAGGACCCTTTACGGCGAGACGATCGAGTACTACAGTAAGTTTGGTGCACATAGATTGAAGTTCATCTAGATTGTAGCACGTCAAAGTTGGGGGGTAAAAATATGGCGAATGTCTTTTTCACCTCCCTGTCGAGACCCCTCCCCTTTTACGAAAACACTATTTTGTTGATGGCCCACTGAGACCGAAGTCTTAAATTTTGAGCCCCTAGGACGAGTTTGTTCAAATGCAGACCCAGCAAACAACCAAAATGACGTCAAATTTGCTCATTTTTATCCACTTTGAGCCAATACGGCCAACTTCCTGTTTGGTTTAATATATGACTCCCAGAGACTTTTTTGTGCAATTGGCCACAAAGTATCAACCCACCAAATTTCGTAGCTGTATATAAAAGTAGAGGCATGGGCTTATTATTCTTTTTAAGTTTGAGGGGATGTGTTTGAGCCTTTTTTGTACGATTTTCTCAAAACCACTAAAATATTAAATTTTTCGCAAGGCCCTAAAGATTCGGTAAATTTGGTCAATATTTGAATAGGTTAAGGCCTCCATATAGGCCTATAATCTTTAAATAATCCTTCTCAAGGTACCTGGCAGCAAGCCTGAGCTGGACACTGTCAAGATGATTGCCAAATTCAATGGCTCCGTTATCCGTCAATGTTGTCATCAGTGTCTTTCTGAGTGGCCCCATGCAGTGTGTTGACGTCCTATCGTCATGCCAGCTTCACGGCCGTATCTACTGCATAAATCCATCTTAATGCTGGTGCGGATGCATTGATTCTCCCTTTAGAACACCACTACCCTCTACTGGGCTCTCATTTCATCGCTCTCATTCTATCTCATATAATGACAATAAGAGCATTCATTTCAATTCAATTGGCTCTCACAACAACCCCTATCCATGTTTCAAGATTCTCTCTTACATACCTGTCCATCTCGGCTAGATGCTCCCCTTATTAATGATTGCAATTCCCCTTATTAAGCGATTTAAAAAAGGTACAAATGCAACGCAGCACATATTTTCCTCACACACACACACACACACAGGACACGTAAAAGTCTAAAATGTACTACAAAGTGTACGGCTATTAGCCCTGGTAGAATGGGCTCTTGCCGCCATCTGGCGGACAAACACGGGTATTACATCTCCCAGTGTAACGGCCACAGACGGAACTATTTCAGCAGCGTAGGGCACAACTTACAAAGTATGAAAGTTGTGAGCATCTTTCATAAAAAACTGGGACACTGACCAATTTTAAAGGGTTTAGTTTGTATTTATGTTTAGACTATGGAGCGAATCAGAGAATTTACATATAATGTGCACCTCTACCTACAAAATTTTCAAGTTACGAAAAAAGTTATGAACCAATAATTTCGTAAGTAGAAGTACGACTGTATATACTCTATAGACATATATCCATATAATCAATTTGAAAAAAGAAATAAGTCTATCTTGACAAGAACCTGATGCTTTCTAATGACAGAAAAGACAATTTTCTTACCAGAAGTTTAGATGTTGCGGCTATATTGCTTCTAATGTCGAAATATCTCGATTATTTCGATGGTTCATACTACTGCAAACAAGAAAAAATAAATAAATAAATAAATCAAAGTGGAATTTTGTTTTATTTCATAAACACAAATGTACAATCATGCAGCTAAACCTTCAAAATCATTTTCCTCGTCATCGTCTGATTCGCCAAACAATTTATTCCAGTCTTCAATTCGCTACTGTACATTATCATCATTCCATCTGGCTTTCTCATGATCATATACCTCTATATCTGTTTCTGTACCTGCTGTGTTTGTATCTTCTGTGTCTTCCTCTCTGTCTTTTCCTTCATTGTCCTGCCACAGAATATCATCCTCCGTGCCATTTTATTGCGTGTTTTTATGCGCTTATGAGCCGTACCCTCGATTCAGTCATCATTCTTTTTTCCGACAAAAGCGGCTTATATGCAAGTGAATACGGTAATGCATCTAGGCACTGTATATGTGATATTTGGCGTGCCCAGTCTCTCTCTATTGTGTATTCCTTCTTCAGCATTTAGAGATAAAGTGGTGCCCTGACTTCCACCATTTTTCACCGCCATTTTTCATCTGACTTCCGATTGCGATTTTCAGCGTAGATTTAAACATTTTGATGAACTTTTTCTATATGCCTCAGAAAAAATCTGCCATGTAGTGAAACCGCGAAGTGAAGAAGGATCACAGTATTGCCCTTTTCTGTTTGCTTCCTATGACATTTCGCATCGCTCACATCACCTGTGGGCAAAGACTGTGCCGAGTCTATACCAGATTTGTTTGGATTTTGAATCACCGTTGAAAATCCCTCCGAAGCGTCCTGGGCCATCCAAGGCATCCAATGAGCTCAAGAAAAAAGGAGACATGATGACACTGACTGAAAAAAGTGACATTGCTACGTAGTATGGGAGTAGTAATAATAGGGGTGATCCTACATCGCGTTTTTTTTATTATCGCGGCCATGTCTGGTCTACCTTATCCGCGAAATTCAAGGGATTCTACATACGTAATTTGAGTGATAATACAAACAAGAAACATAATCAATGTGAATGAATTCAAAGGGTTTTTGACCGGTTTTAACCTTATTTAACCACATAGAACCCGTTGACATCAAGATCTCTTTTCCAAGGGTAACCTGGCCACATTCACATTCACACTCCTACCTAGGGGCAATTTAGAGTTTTCAACCAGCCTACTATGCATGTTTTTGGAATGTAGGAGAAAACTAGTGTTCCCGGGGAAAACCCATACAAGCCAGGGGAGAACATGCAAACTCAACACAAGAGGACCCCAGAACTGAGTATGGTGATGGCTCTTGGGAAGAAACTGTCCTTGTGTTTGTTTGTTTTGGCTGTTATGATCCTTATATTAGCGTCCGGTGGGATGGAGACAGCTGTGGTTATAACGACGGCTAGCTCTTTGGGCAAAAAGAAGGGTCTGTTTCTCATCGACCTGAGGTCTGGGGAACAGAGTTTATCCAGAGCACTGCTATTGTTACATCATCCCTCATTCACGTAGATGCAAACCCCACTGCCTATTTTTCCCCCCCGAGTCGCTAGTCCTGTCCAATCTTAGTAGCGTGCAGCCTGCTAGCTGCACCGTTGTGTCGGGTATTTGTGGATGTAGCCACATCTCTGTGATCATTAGCATGCATCGAGCTGTAATTCCAAATCATCCATCTTGTTTACAATTGATCTGACGTTGGAGAGGTGATGCTTGGCAGCGGTGGTTTTAGTGGCTGTTTTTGAGTTTAGCCAACAGACCCGCTCTACAGCCTTGCTTCTGTTTTCTCTCCCAACATCGCCTCCTTTGCCGGCCAGACCTGATAACAATCCATGGAGGCCCCGCTATCCCTATCCCTTCCGGAATGCTGTCGCTAGAAACCATAATTTCCTGCTGGAAGAACGTGCGAAAAGACACACATAAAACATGAAAAGAGTGCACAATTAGGGATAGCTTAAAGTTGCTGCATGCTCATGCGCCGCCATCCTGGGGAAAAAAAGTGATAGTATAAATTGGAATACATAGCACTCTCTACTTACTATTTTATGCGATGGCGCCTCTGCGAGACTGACTAGCTTCTACAGCACGCTAGCGTGTTCATAGAGCCGCTGCGAATGGGAGGCCAGCGAGGTGTTCAGAGATAATAGGAAACCAACTCCAGAATGACAATTTACAAAGAAAAAAATATCGGATGCAGGGAATGGGGTGATGGTACTGCGGCCTTGACTGTAACTAGGTGTCAATGAGGCTATGCTGCGTAGATGTTGCGATTTAGGTGAGTGGCAAGTGGGCCTGTCATCTACGTCCAGAGGGTGGCACCCAAGACCAACTCTTTTAAACACTGCTATATCAAAGTAGTCGTATCTCTACTTACAAAATTAATTGGTTCCCCCCAAAATTTTGTAACTCAGATTTTTTTTGTAAGTATAGCAGTAAATTCTGTAAAAGTACAGTTGTATCTCTACTTACAAAATTAATTGGTTCCCCAAAAAAATTTGTAACTTGGATTTTTTTTGTAAGTATAGCAGTAAATTCTGTAATTCGTCCCACGGTCCTTAAAAAAATTACCACCTAAACCCTTTAAAATGATCAAAAAGTGTACCACTTTTGTAAGAAAGATGTGAGAAACAGACAATATGAAAGGAAATTATAAGAAAATTATTTATTTATGTATTAAAATGAATAAGAAGAATGCAAAAGCATTTTTTTGCATTAGTACAGTACAGTAAGTACTAAGCTAACACTAGCACACGAACACATGCACATAAACACTCATCTAAACAACTTCAAATTATGAATCCAAAACAGCTTAGCATCGTTGTTTTTAATGCTTCCTTCTGCTTCAATAGCGTAGCAATGCTAGTAGGTTAAGGCCGGCTGTATTGCCTTATAATATAAGTCAACCACACACCACTTTCTTATCTTGTTTTTCGATGAATAATAGGGACCAATTATTCATTTCATTTGCACCAATAATTTTAAATAAAGAACTCCGTGAAGACAAAAGACAGTCAAAATAGAGTTGTTGTTTTTGTGGGAGACTACAAGTAGAAGTAAAGCAGGCTGCAATGTTACTGGGACAATTTCCAAATAAAATTCGGGATTCAGGAAATGCATTTACGTATTGGTACAACAACTGTATGTGCACCTGTGCTTTGCTTGATCTATCGTAAATTGGCCAGCATTACATGTCTGGGAACTGTAATTTGCATATGAAAGTGTTTCGTAACCTGAACATTTCGCATGTAGAAGCATTCAATGGTAGAAGGACCACTATGTTTCTCATCTTTTTATCCTAATTGACTTTGGCAGATGCAGTTATCGAAATCAAATAATAAAATGTATATTTTGTGATGAAACAAGTTACTGTCCATAAGTCTTTCTCTACATGAACATGTTTGGTCTTATTTTGCCGCAGATTAAATCTTGATACTCAGAAAAATCTGTGGATAAAAATCCTACTCTAAGTCAAAAAAAGGGTGCAGAAAGATGCATGATATTGTTAACAGTATTGTAATAAGTCTTTAGGGCTCACCAAATTGAACAAGTTAGATTGGACACTAAAGCAGCACACAGTAATCCCTCGATTATCGCGGTTAATGTAGACCAGACCTGGCCGCAATAAACTAAAAAACGCGAAGTAGGGTCACCTACTTATTATGAAATTATATATATATATATATATATATATATATATATATATATATATATATATATATATATATATATATATATATATATATATATATATATATATATATATATATATATATATATATATATATATATATATGAGTTCTAGTAGCAAGCGCAGGACAGGGGAGTGGCTTCCGCTTGCGAGTGTCAGCCTCGATTTTCACATTTTTACGGACTTACAAAAAAAATTTAATTAACCCCCCAAAAATTCCCACAGGAAAAAAAACGCAATGTAGTGAAGCCGCGATAATCGAGGGATTACTCTACTGATTCCATAACTGTCAACTTATACGTTTTTTCCCTATTTAATACGTTTTTTATCATTTCAAATTGTGCACGCCATATAACAACTTCTGTACGGGAAAAAATGTTTTTAAAAAATTAAGTATTTTTGAGAAACCGATCTCGTCTTACTTACCCTTTTCACCTCTAATCCGTATCGTATCGGTCACTAGTATCGGTCACAGACGAAAACATCATCGTCGATTGCGAATGTTGTCATGCTTTGAGCAAATGTGCACGCGCATCAGTCACTTCTGCCTTTTCACTATATAGCGCGTCAGCAAGCAGTGTACCCAGACAGTCAAGCTGTCAACGCCATACAGCGACATGTACAGAATCTTGAATTTAGTGCATACAAAAGGTGCACCGTCTGTCTACTTTGGGGAAAATTTTATACTTTTAAGTGCGCCCTATGTGAGCAAACGTGCCCCGTTGTATGTGTACGGTTTATTATCGCTTAATAAGGGGAATTGGAATCACTAATAAGAGGAGCATTTGGCCGAGGTATGTGATTCATATTCTTTGGATGAATGTTGTTCAAATAACTTTCCACATCTCAGCCGATCAGGAGATGTCATTGAACCGCTTCTGAAGAAGCAATGGTTTGTTCGCTGTCATGGAATGGCTCAAAAAGCTGTAAAGGTAAGTTCTGTAGGTGATGTTTTTGTGATTGGTGACAGCTGAATTACTCAGTCCGACTCCATTTTTTAATTGTCAGGCTGTTGAGGATTCTGAGCTAGAATTCATCCCTCACTTTTACACCAAAACGTGGAGGAACTGGTTATCCAACATCAAGTAAGCCCTTTGAATTGCAGTGATAAAATCAAGTGAGGCAGTTAAAAAACATCTAAAAGGTTGCTGTGTGTAACCCATTGTTCCACAATGAATTCTTGTGATGATTCTGCCTTTTGTTTCTTGGTATAGGAGTGAACAATGCAGCTCTGTTTGCTTTACAGTGATTGGTGCATTTCCAGGCAGCTGTGGTGGGGGCATCAGATTCCTGCTTACAGAGTGGAGTTTCCTAATTCGACTGATGAACACGAGGTTGGGTTTTGCTGTCACAGTGGTCATATTGCATGAAAATGTATATCTGGCTACCTCATAATACGATTTGCGAAAAAAGGGTCATGATGACTATTACCTCTTATGGCGATGCAACAATTATCGATACACAGATCAAGAGATAATTCTAATACATTCTAAAATACAACTAATAAATAGGAAAAACAGGCTGTTTTTATCTTTCTGCTGTAAAAAGTGTTCATCACCAGTAGAGTTTTACTCCATTTGAACATGGAGGGTGGCACGGAATGTACGTTTGTTTATTTACTGCTGTCCCTCCCACTTGAAACAGATGGGAAATCTTTGGGCCTCAATAGTCTTAATTTTTGGTGATTTCGAGTCATTTCTGAGTCACTTCATGTAGATTTTGAAGCATTTGTGGGTCACTTTCTGTTTATTTCAGATTACTGACACTGGCATGTCCCCACATGTATACCGTCATATTTTTCAGACTGTAAATCACAGACGTCGTTTTTTTTAAAATAGTACTGTGTAAATATATATATATATATATATATATATATATATATATATATATATATATATATATATATATATCAGTGGCGGGCGGTGCATTTTCCGGTAGCGCCTTCAACGTATCAATCCAACCCTCAAAAACTATTTTATGGCTATAAAACCTCTACTGCAGCTACAGCTGCGACACATAAAAAATAATCAATAAATTAATGCACAAAAATGGCGTAAAATCCACTTCCTAGCAGCATTTCATGATTAAATACTAATACTGGAGCTTTTCAGACATTAAAACCAGGCCAGGGGGTGATTTTCCCGGGAAAAGACAGCGATGAACGTCAATGGCGTACGGGCAAACATTGCCCAAAAATGGGGTAAAATCCAGCCAAAAACAGCATTTATTGATTAAATACAAATACTGGAGCTTTTTAGACATCAGAACCGGGCCCGGTGTATCATTTCCCCGATAAAAAGACAGCGATGAACGTCGATACGTCCATATGTGAAATGACAAAAAAATGCACTAAAATTTGATAAAATCCACTTCCTAGCATCATTTATTGATTGAATACAAATACTGGAGCTTTTGAGACATTACAACCAGGCCAGGGGGGTGATTTTTCCCGGGAAAAGACAGCGATGGACGTCAATGGTGAAACGCCAAAAATTAAACTGGGGTAAAATCCACTTCCTAGCAGCATTTTGTGATTAAATACAAACACTGGAGCTTTTCAGATATCAGAACTTGGCCCACAATTGAAATATTATTTAGGAATATAGCCATATTTGTAATTTTACTCCTTTTTGAAATTAGTCCTTTTTGAAAATAGCTTTTAATCAACACAACAATATACTATTTGCTTATGGAGCTAAGTTAGCGCGCTGAAAGTGCCCCACACACCATTTTCCCGGCTGTAACAGGCTTGCTAGCTTCGGAGTTGACCGCCCTTTCTTAATGATGTCCATTTTTTTCCTGAAAAAGTCCGTCTGAAAAATAGCTTTGTGAGCAAACAGAATCTATTTGTTTTTGCTTCTGTCGGCCATAGTGGGTGGAGTTTGCGATCTCGGCTGGCTCGGTACTGCTTTGGCCCGCCTACTAGCCAATCATAGTTTGTGAAAGCAATGACATGTCCCAGCCAGCAAAATGCTAACGCCTATGAAAAATCATTGTGGGGTTGCCAACTCGAAATCTGATTGGTTAAAAGCAACAGTCTAGTTTAATGCAGCAGAGCCCGCAAGAACTGATTGTGCAGGCTTTGAGGCAGATCTGATCTGGCAACAAATAATGGCTGAAATGTGATTGGTTAAATGCTTCAATATGAAAACACACATCTGGAAGCAGTGCAACTAGGGGGAAAAGCAATGAAAGGAAGCTAACAGACCATTTGGAATAATAAGTACGTATTGATGGACAAAATATAATATGATTCAGATATTTCTTAGGCCAGCAGAGAAGGCCTTAAAGGCCCTGACGGCCCGCCACTGATATATATATATATATATATATATATATATATATACACAGTACGTCATATTTTTCAGACTGTAAATCACAGTTGTCATTTTTTTAAATAGTACTTTGTATATATATATAGATATATAGATATTATATATATATATATATATATATATATATATACACACACACAGTAGTACCTTGACATACGAGTGTATTTTGAGCAAATATTTACCTTGAGATACGTTGCATTTTTTCCGTGTTTTTTGCATTAGTCAGTGCAGAATTAAGGGAAAGCGTTCTTCATTGCAAGCAAATATATAATAATGTAAGACTAATAACCCTAACACCGTGGCTCTGTGTTAAGATGGAGAAGGCTGCATGTGGGAAAGTTTTCTGGTATTCCCGAAACTTCTGCGCGTCGAGGAGGGAGAGAAACATCAGTCTTTTGTATTCTTGAAATCTGGTCTGCGTCTGGCAAATAATATTGTCCAGACTCCTGTCGGGGAGTTGGTGGTAGTGCGCGCGAGAATCTTGCGCTTGACCTCTTCGTGCGCTTGGAGCACTCGCACTGCGTTCAGTGGCCTCGTAGATTTCCTCATATCGGCTCCTCTCGCGCTCAACTGTGTCACAAAACTCCTTTACTCTTGCAAGACAGAACTGTACATCCAGTTTGTTGTTCTGTAGTATTGAAAAAAAGCATGTCTGAATGCTCAAAAATGCCATTAAATGTGTGAAGCAAAAAACAAAATTCAAAATCATCCAGCTGTGCTTTAAATCCATCAGCACACCGCACAGACTCATTCACCATTACAGAGACAAACAGTACTTTTATTTCCCTTCTGATCTCTTCCTCCATCACTTCAGCAATAGCAGTGATCAGGTTGTTTTGTATTTTGCCCGACGTGCCACTAAACACTTTATTAGTGGACAGGTGGTAATGTAAATCCTTGTTTCTCTCAGGAATGAGAGAAAGAAGTTCCACATAATTTCCTTTGTTTGGGGATGCAGCGCTTTCATCGTGTCCCCGAAATGAAAGTTTACACAGTCTATCAAACATTTTAAGATATCCCTACTTCTCTTTACCTTTTCGTTGTGGCACTCCGTTTCCCTGCGCACTTGCTCGCTGAAGTGTAATTCCACTCGAGTTTCCCCCAAAATTTTGGAGAGCACCGTTGCTTGTAAGTGTCCAACAATGCCTTTGTTGTCTCGTTGCTGCTTTAGTTAAACAAGTCAAATTTCCAAATCCAGTGTTGCTCCAAACACCATGTCGATCAGTGGCAAATAACAAGCACTCCCAGCAATACAATTTGCAGTGTTCCTCAGAGCCCGTGAGCCAGGGGTAGCGCTCGTAGTTAGCGAACTGAAAGTGGCGGACAAACCCTTTTCCCGGTTGTAACAGGCTTGCTAGCTTTGGAGTTGACCACCCTCTCTTAATGATGTCCATTTTTTTCTGGAAAAGACCATCTGGAAAATGGCTTTGTCAGCAAATCTGCAACCAAATCCATTTATTTTCCTCCGTCGGCCATTGTGGGTGGAGTTTGCGATCTCTGGCTGGCTCACTCTGGCTTTGTCCCGCCTACTCTATCACTAGCCAATCATAGTTGGTGAAAGCGATGATGTATCCCTACGCCTGCGAGAAGGCAATGACATATCCCTACGCCTGCGAGAAGGCCTTGGTGTCGCCAAATCGAATTCTGATTGGTTAAAGCAACAGTTTTATCGACGCTTGTTTTATGCAGCAGAGCCTGCAGAACTGATTGTGAAGGCCTTGAGGCAGATTTCTGACCCTGGCAACAAATAATGGCTGAAATGTGATTGGTTAAATGCTTCAATATAAAAACACACATCTGGAAGCAGTGCAACCAGGGAGAAAGCAATGAAAGGAAGCTGACAGACAATTTGGAATCATTCAATAAGTATTCATGGACAAAATATAATTAACATCAGTCTGTGATTCAGATATTTCTTAGGTCAGCAGAGAAGGCCCTGAAGGCCCTGACGGCACACCACTGGTTGACAATAATGCATGAATGTTTTTGTTTGAAAAGATACATTAGTTTTCTTAAAAAGCTGATTTTTGTCATTTGCATCATAACTTTAGACAGTGTATGTGTGTGTATTTCCAAAACCAGTAGCCATTCATTTACAAATGTGATTGCACTTTAGTTACATATTTATATGTTCAGATATTAAGATCTCATCTCATTTTCTGAACCGGTTTATCCTCATTAGGGTAGCAGGGGGTGCTGGAACCTATCCCAGCTGACTCCAGGCCAGAGGCGGGGGCACCCTGAATCGGTGGCCAGCTGATGGCAGGGCACAAGGAGACGGACAACCATGCACACTCACACCCATACCTAGGGGCAATTTAGAGTGTCCAATCAGCCTACCATGCATGTTTTTGGAATGTGGAAGGAAACCGGAGTACCCGGAGGAAACCCACGCAGGCCCGGGGAGAACACGCAAACTCCACACAGGTGGGCATGACCTGGATTTGAACCCAGGACCCCAGAGCTCTGAGGCCAATGCGCTAACCACTCCCGCCAGATATTAAGGTGTGATAGTTTTTGCATTATTTGAATGTGGCAAAATAACATACTTTTTCTCTCGCATATTTTTTATAGTCACTTGTTTTAGATGTGCTGTCATTATTTTGTGTTTAAAATTTAATTCTATGTTCAAAACGTTTTTTCAAAATTGAGTCATGGAAAAGAGAGGGTCGTCTTATACTCAGGCCAATATGGTATGTATATATATATATTCATTTATTTTCTGAACCGCTTATCCTCACAAGGGTCGCAGGGGTGCTGGAGCCTATCCTAGCTAACTACAGGCAAGGGAAACCCTGAATCGGTGTCCAGCCAATTTCAGGGCAGAAAGAGATGGACAACCATTCACGCTCACACTCATACCTAGGAGCAATTTAGCGCATTCAACTAGCCTACCGTACATGTGTTTGAGATGTTGGAGCAAACCAGAGTACCTGGAGAAAACCCATGCAAGCCTGGGAAGAATATACAAACTCCACACAGGAAGATCTGAATTTAGGATTGAACCCTCAATCTCAGAACTGTGATGCCGAGGTGCTAAATGCTCGCCACCGGGCCGCCTGATAGTGTTTAATAATATTAAAATGGTTTGGAAACACAGTCAGTCATAGAAATATAATTGTTTTTATTTTGTTAGGACCGGTGGATATGGGGAATTGACGAGGATGATGCTCGTCACAGAGCTGCTCTCAAATATCGACAGAAACCAGAGGACATCGTTTTAACCCAGGGTACACACTTTTTAAAAGCTATTACCTCATTGTGCGCTGTTCAAAAATTGGCAGATACTTATAACATTTTTTGTAATTTTTGCTGACCCAAATAACATCATCATAACATTGTTTGTCTCAATTTAACATTGTGCTTTCATTTATGTATACTTTTTTAAATGGTATTCATGTTGCAGTTATCTTTCCAGTGTTGAAGGATCCAATCATAGTTCTTTCTGCTTGTTGCATTGGTCAGACTCTGATGTTCTAGATACCTGGTTCTCTTCTGCACTGTTTCCTTTTGCCATGCTGGGTTGGCCTCAACAGGTACTCATCACCTTCAGCAGTATGTAGTAATTGATCGAGGTAATCATTGGTGTTTAAGACTATAACCACAGCTGTCTTCTGCAGACTAGAGATTTTCAGTGCTTCTACCCAAATTCCATCCTGGAGACAGGCAGTGATCTAATCTTCTTTTGGGTAGCGAGGATGGTAATGCTAGGTACAGAGCTGACAGGCCAGTTGCCATTTAAACAGGTAAATAAGTCAAATAAAAACCGTATGTTTATTGCTTTTAATTGTTTGTTCTAATCACAATATTTATTCTTTCCTCTTCTTGAATCTAAGGTTCTGCTTCATTCTCTCGTGAGAGATAAACATGGTAGAAAAATGAGTAAATCCTTGGGAAATGTTATCGACCCTTTGGATGTTATAAATGGAGTCTCCTTGGAGGTGTGGAACAATGACAAAAAATTGTTCTATTATTATCTCAGTCTTTCAATTATGTTTTAGTCATTCGTTGAAAAGGAAAACAGCTCAAATACATTTCTGATATATTTATTATCACTTTCAAAAAGGCCACCTATATGTTTTAAGGTATTACTGTAACTGCAGAGTTTTTCCTTTAAAGAAGGGTGTGAATAATAATGTGTGGAAGCAGGACAACCAATAAAAAAGTTCTGCCCACAATTATTGTTTTCCTTTCAGAGGCTCCAACAAAAAATTAAGGAGGGAAACCTTGACCCCAGAGAGCAAATGGTTGCCATGGACGCTCAGGTCAGATCTCCCTTATTTGTGTCCCCTTTCTTATTTTGTGTTGTGATCATATTCTCCTGTTTTTAACTACTCACTGTGCTTCCGACAGAGGAAAGACTTTCCTTTAGGGATCCCTCAGTGTGGGACTGATGCTTTGAGATTTGCCCTTTGCTCTCACAATATGTTGGGTGAGTGATTGTTGTCTCTCTTAATATCCTTTTAAGTAACTTCAAGCGTTTGGTCTCCTTTTTTTGTTGAATCCACCTAGAAAATGCAAACGGCACACGCGAAAGCCTCGAGTGTACAAAAGGTGTTTACTAACATGTTCAAGGGCACCTCGGCAAGAGTCAAGAAATACATGGTCGATTTCCTGCTGAGACAGGGTTAAAACAAACCAACGCATAAGTGCCCTTCCATCCTCTAGTCAGGAAGTCTCACAGCAAGCCATCTTCCCACATGCCCCATAGGACGAGTCTAGAGTAATTTAAGTGGGGTTACATCAATGGGCTCAATTGATCCTGAAAAATTGCAAAACAGTGGGTCTGTGTGGCTAATTAATAGAGGTAGTTTATGTAGTCCAAATGCTACATTAGTCTTAATTTGAAAAATATATAGACCTTCAAGGTTTCATCTTCGCGGCCAGGTTGGTGTATGGGGGCATTGCCGATAATCAACAGACGCTTGAGGGGTAGGTTATTCTTTTCTAAAAATAACAAAATTTTACCCACTCAACTAAAAATCTAGGCCTTGGCATTGGCCCTCCACATGACGTTAAATTTCTCCTTCAGGAGCTTTGAAGGCTCAGGGGTTTTCCAAGTGGTACACTAGCCGGGGCTTATTCTTGCAATCTCCACTGGCATGACTACAGAGAGCAAGTATTGTAATCCTTCATGGGCTTGTGTCCGAGCATTTCCTTCTCCCCAGCTGTGATGAATGTGCTTCGGGGCATTTTCTTCCAAAATAGTTTAGTCTTGTCGCAATTAAAAACTTGCTGTGGAACTTACCCATCTTCCACAAGTTGTTCGAATTTTTTATAACTCCTTCTGCTGCCTCTTTGTCTGCACTCGATGCCTCACCATGCCGCACGACAGAGTACGAGTATACTTCATTACCCAGAAAGCCCTCTTTTTGCCCACGTGGTGCGTTTCCTGGTCGAAACTCGTCTGAATAAATCGTTCAGTCCTCGTAGATATCAGTTATACACGAAAGAGATGCGGCAAAAAAGACAGTGCGCTACAATGATAAACAGCCTCTAATGTCATGGCCACCTGGCTTGGTCGCATCTTGAAATTTTGATCGTATCTCGGGTGAATTATTCGATCGTAATTTTCGTCGTACCACGAGCATGTCGTACCACAAGCTGTGAACATCCAACAACACTGGTGATGTCACTTTTTTTCTCAAGGTTTGTATTTTAAAGACACTTATACAAAAGAAGTAATTGTCTATTTTTCTCAGTGATGTATAATATGGATCTTTTATTCTTTTTTGCCTTCATTTCAGGAGAAGACATCAGTCTATCAATCTCTCGGGTCATGAACTCCAGACATTTCTGTAATAAAATATGGCAGACATTGAGATTTACTTTCGGCGTGCTGGGTGACAACACTACACCAATGGGGACCCTGGAGGAGGTACAATCAGCTTTGCAAATTCAATGAAACCTAAAGCATTGCTGACCGCAAGTAAAATGTACTGTTTAAATTTCGTTTGTGTCAGCAACAATGTTCCCTCTAATTTTTTTTGTCTGGGCAGAAAGACAACCTCCCTGAGCACACTGAGTACCAGTGTGAGCAACATCATCATTGCTCGCTATGGGCACACACCAGTATCACACCTGCCATAAGCAGGTGCATGTCTACTACACATAAATGATTTAGTATTAATAAAATGTAATGATTAATATCTATGAATGGGTGGCCCGGCGGATGAGTGGTTCCTGCGTGGGTTTTCTCTGAGTACTCCGTTTTCCTCCCACATCCCAAAAAGATGCATTGTAGGCTGATTGGACACTCTAAAATTGCCCCTAGGCATGGGTCTGAGTGTGCATGACTGTCCGTCTCCTTGTGCCCTGCGATCGGCTGGCCACCGATACAGGGTGTCCCCCGCCCCTGGCCCAAAGTCAGCAGGGATAGGCTCCAGCACCCCCCGTGAGCGATAAAGTGGATAAAGCGGTTCAGAAAATGAATGAAAAAATATCTATGAATAAAACATCTTCATAAATTCCATTAGAATATGCACAAATCCGACTTAAATTTTACCTTATTTTACACATCTGTCCTTCTCACTTCTCATTCTCGTTCAAATGACTTTTCTGCTGAACGTGTCACTTGAGATAGTCAAATTTCCATTTATATGCAATATTTGGCTTTGATTTATTTAATAAGGGATAGCACATATTAATGAACATATTTATATTCATGTTAATGAACATATATATGTAAGATTGTACCCGAGGGCTAATTTCCATTTATAGTCCATTGCGTAGGTTGAAGAAAAACGATCACACATACTAGACACACACACACGCACGAGCACAACCACACACACAGCAGATTTAGACAGTTCTCACCCGATTTCACCGCTTGTTCTTCTATTTGCATAGTAAAGTAAAAAGGAATGTATTAAGAAATATTAAAATGTAATTAAAAAAGAGAGAAGGACTGTAAAACACGAAAAACATAAGAGTGGACAGAGCTACTGCCACTGGCTGCCGCGTAAACGGCGCCATCATGGGGAAAGGGGGAGAAAAAAAACGTTTGCTTTTTATTTTGTGCTCTCCATATGATTGCTGCTGCGCGGAGAAGATGAGAGTAGTGCGCAATTGCGCACGCGCGCAGCTTAGAGGGTTTCACGTTATTTTTACAACGAACCGTAAGAGGGTGCTCTAGTTATGCATTGATCATTTCAACATTTGACTTTTGGCTTATCCCCTTAGCGGTCGTATCCATATCGTATTTTCACACCTATAGAGTGCACTTAAAAGTATTAAAATTTTCTCTAAAATGGGCGGGGCACCCAATCAGTCGGTGCACCTTGTTAATGCACTAAATTCAAAATTTTGTATGACCCAGACTGCTTGAATGATTGGTTTAATTTATTGCCGACATGCTACTTATTGCGATCAACCCAGCGGACGTTCACCCTAAATATAGCCTCCCCGTGTATTCCAAGCATTACGGCAAATCCATTCAAAACATCCCAGACGAGTGACGAGGCAGTTGACTTCTGTGCGCTCGTAGAGTTTTTAACCCTACGTACAAAGAGGGGCAGGCAGCGTCGCACAAGTTACGTGACGATTTAGAATGGATTGCTGATGCCTGGGCCAAAGTGCCGGCAAGCACTGTAGTTTGAACTTTTGTTAAAGCTGGAATCACTATTACGAAACCTCACGGCGACAACTCTGACCCTGACATTGAGATGGGACCCAGCATTGTTGCCGAACTTACCCACTTGGCTGAACTCTTTGTCGGATACAGAAGATGAGGACTTTGACAAATTTGTAGATGTTTGAATACTTTGATCTATATGAATACACATTACGTCAATAAAATAAAATCAAACTCAGTTTGCTCCTATTCCATATCCATATTTAAAACAAAAGCTAGCTTGCATGCTAACGTGTGTGTCATGCTACCACAACCATTGTAGTGCATCCTTAAAAACAAAACGCCTTTTGTATTGACAAAAAAACTGAAAATACACCCGCAACCTCGACGGCACCCTTTCAGGCGGTGCGTCCTATAGGTGTGAAAATACGGTACATGCTACATGCTTTTCTACTTTTTCCATTTCTCTTCATTAGACATCTCATTTGACCAGTATGGATCGATGGATTTGCTCCCGACTATACAGGACAGTAGCACAAGTGGAGAAGGCATTTGAGGAATATGAGCTGCACTCCGTCACTGCTGCTTTGTACTCCTTCTGGGTACACAACCTGTGTGATGTCTATATGGTGAGAAAGTCACATATTGGTTACATTTCGCCTACGTAACTGCAAAAATATTGCTAACCAATCAGGTGAACTTTGTGTGAACACAAACATAAATGCCTGCATAATCAAAATTCTTAGTATTATGATTACAATACATTCTGCTATGAAACATTCAAGAAAATATTTATATTGACTGCAAATGGACTAAAGTCCCTAAAAAACTTTGTTTGTTTTTTAGGAGAGTGTGAAACCTATGCTACTTCAACAAAACGAAGTAACTGGTGTCTTGAAGTCTGGTGGCAAAGTGAGACCAACAGCAAGTGTTGTCCTCTATCACTGCGTATCTCTGTCTTTGGCCCTCCTCTCGCCCATCATGCCATTCCTTACTGAAGAACTGTGGCAGAGACTCCAGCCATTCAGACCTGAAACTGTAGCCCAGAGGAGCCTTTGTCTTCAGCCTTACCCCCGCTCTTCTGATCTGGTACCACCACCACTACATCTTCTTGACCATCCATTCTCTCATATAACTAGGATGTCAAACATAAGACCCACGGTCCAAATGCAGCTCGTTAGGGTGTCTAATCAGCCCCGCTAGATTGTTCTGCCTGACAGGCAGCTTGTTCATATTGTACACAGTAAGCATTTGACATCGATATAAAACCCTTCAGATCACCTCTGCCTATCCCTCACCCCCGCATACACTCCACTCCGGAGGCTAACAAGGCCACAAATAAAGATAATAAAAACTTGGGCCGAGGACACTCTTTCTCAGCTGCAGGACTGTTTTTCCCGCACCAACTGGGAACTTTTCGAACACGACAACCTCCAGGACTACACAGACACTGTACTTTCCTACATCAAAAACTGCATGGACAACGTCACTCTTAATAAACGGATACGGGTTTTTCCTTACCAAAAACCCTGGATGACCAAGGAGACACATGCACTCATCAAATGCCGTAACACTGCCTTCAGATCAGGGGACAAAATACAATACAGCGCTGCCAGAGCAGAGCTGAAAAGAGACATTAAAAAGGCCAGGGCAGCATATACAAAGAAAATTGAGGAGCACTTCACAGAAAATAACCCAATGAAGATGTGGCAGGGAATACGACATATTACCAATTACAATAACAATAATGTCTGTTAACGCAGATGCCTCACTAGCGGAGGAACTGAACCGTTTCTTTGCCCGCTTTGAGACTGACAAATCAGACCCAGTCTCAACACCCCCACCACCACCCTGCAGCAATACACTGAAGTTTCAGGAACAGGAAGTGAGACTGGTAATGCGGTCTGTGAACACCAGGAAGGCTGCTGGCCCTGACGAAGTACCTGGGAAGGTGCTCAAAGCCTGTGCTGACCAGCTGGCTGGAGTTTTCACAAAAAATTCAATTGTTCCCTGCAGCAATCCATCATTCCATCCTGCCTGAAATCTGCCACCATTATCCCTGTCCCCAAAAAGCCAACCATTGACAGCCTGAATGATTATAGGCCTGTTGCACTCACGCCTGTGATCATGAAGTGCTTTGAAAAGTTGGTAGCCCGCCATATCAGGAATACACTCCCTCCCTCAGTTGACCCTCACCAGTTTGCTTATAGAGCAAACAGGTCCACTGAGGATGCTATCGCCATTGCTCTACACACAGCACTGAGCCACCTGGAACACCATGGGAATTATGTGAGGATGCTTTTCATTGACTATAGCTCAGCCTTCAACACTATAAAACCAGACATTCTGGCTGACAAACTCTTCCACCTTGGACTAACCTCTTCCATCTGCTGCTGGATAAAGAACTTCTTAACCAACCGACCACAAACTGTTAGACTTGGTCCCCACCTCTCTTCCTCCATTACACTGAGCACTGGCTCCCCTCAAGGCTGTGTACTGAGTCCTCTTCTGTACTCCCTGTACACATACGACTGTACACCAACCCACCAGTCTAACTCCATCATCAAATTTGCCGATGACACCACTGTAGTCGGACTCATCTCAGGAGGGGATGAGTCGTCTTACAGAGATGAGGTCAACAAACTGTCTTCATGGTGCTCAACTCCCTCGTGTAAATGTCTCTATGAGCACTGGGCGGAGCGTTGCGATTTTTCAGTGTTTTTTCCCCTGTTAGTCAGTGCATAATGGTGCACACGTGGCAGAGTTTGCTCGCCAATACGAGAGGAGTATGCTACTTCCCATTGGCAAGTGGTTGTGCGTTATCCTATTGTGAGGACACTTGTGTGCATCATTTGCGGAATATTTTGAAAGGAAGACAAGTAAACAACCCTCGATAGGTTCCTTTTAAAAACTGCAGCTGAAAGTCAGGGTGGGGGCGGGGCAAATAGAGCCAACCCGGGAGAAGAAAGGTATAAAAATTTAAAACAAAATGAGAAGTAAGTTTAGTGTAAGGTTAGATGAAATTTATTTTTGAGTGTGTCTGTGCCAAAAGTCTCACTTGCTCTCTCTTTCTTTCTCTCTGTCCCTCTCTCTCCCTTCCACAAAATCCGTGTAATTTTAGTACCATTAAACATCATAACCACAATTCCCTCACATAATTCAAGAGAATGGTTTTTGAGATGGATGTGACTGGTCTTTTTGGAAGAGGATGCCTTCCCAGACATTCTTAGTATACAAAGATCAACTGCGGATCATCATCATGTGTGGGAATGCTGCTGTCCTCATGGTTTAAAAAATAAGAACAAAACCTTGGTGCCTGTCTACTGGATGAGCAATCGGAAACCCTGGATCACGAAAGCCCTCACAATGGACTGGTTCTTAAACTGTTTCATCCCGAATGTGAAACTGTACCTCGCTGAAAGGGGGCTGCCCTTTAAGACCTGGACATTTTTTTAATATATAGATTATATTTAGATATGAATACATTACAGTCTTTTCATATGCTTATAACTGTAATATTTAATAAATGCACTTCTTGATAATTGTTTGTGTACTTGTATTTTTGTATAGGCGTTAAAACATGTAGTACTGCAGTAATAATGGGGGTGCTCCTATTTTGTGGTTTTTCGATTATCGCGGCCATGTCGGCTCTAATTTATCTGCGAAATTCGAGGGATTACTGTACATCCGCAATGCAAACATTACAACACCGCCAACCTTAAAATAATATCATGTATGCTTTCTGTTATTAGGCTTATAAAAACAAGTATCATAGTTATAATCTGAAAAAGACATTGTTGGAGAAAATAAATGTGTTGTTTGTAAATTATTCAGGATTCTATAGACATTATAGACAGCTTGTATATTTATTTTGTTATTTCCATCCTGCTAGAAACACTGGCATTTCCCAGAAGAGGAACATGGTTTCCTTTTGGTTCAGAAAGTGATCAGAGTGGCACGATCCCTTAGGGCACAATGTGGTTTGACCAAAGAAAAGCCTGAAAGTAAGCCTTCCTTTGTAATTAGTTTATGATATTAATAATTGATCAATTGACGATATTTGATCCTAAAATATTATTTGTAGCTACATTCAGATGTTTTGGAAACATGTAGTGTCCTTGTATTTATAAGGTTTGACTTCTATATGTATTTCAGTGTGGGTGGTATGTTCACCAAATCAGTCGCAGACTCTCCTTCACTTTGGTTCTGCTGTATGGACTTTGAGCCGAGTCTCCCGCATCAACATCTACTGTCCTGAAGAACCTCTCTCTCATGTCTCTTCCGCTGCCCCACCCAAAGGCTGCCTTGTAGGTGTTGTGGACCTCACATGTCAGCTGCACCTTCCTCTTCAGGTAGTATTCTGCTTCTTATATCTCATGAAGCAGGAAAATATAGAAATGATGGCATCTAAAACATAATACTTTGTTGCCTCACATTTCACATGAATTCATACTCAATATTAGTAGTAAACATTTTCTATACCTCCCAAAGATGTTCCTGCAATTTTCTGTAGTTTTACCCACTGCTCCTGGATATTTTCACAGATGTTCAAAACGAGTTAAATTAAAAATCATTAGAATACTTTAATTTTTTGTTTTTGTTAGGTCAAAACAACCCCAGAAAATAACACAGCCTCTGCTATTTTTCATATAACAGTAATCCCTCATATATCGCAAATAATGTCGACCAGACATGGCCGCGATAATCGAAAAAACGCAAAGTAGGATCACTCCTATTATTAGTAACAAACTACATTAATACCTTGACATACGAGCTTAATGCGTTCCGGGACTGAGCTCGTATGTCAATCTGGCATTGACGGGGTCCAGTTCGGTGGCCTGCTGTATGGACTTTGAGCCGAGTCTCCCGCATCACACATGACCATAGTAAATAACTAAATACAAATTAATCCGTTCCCACCCTCTGAAAAAACACCAAATACAGGATATTACAACGGAAAAACATATTTTTATTTGTTCTAATTCACCAGCTACTCAGAAAGTAACAAATACCTATCTAGTGGTTATGATCTTCAATACTAAAATGTGACATTATTCAATACAGACAGACGGTAACAGCTTAGTGCGCGGACGAGAAAGAGAGAGAAAGGACAGGATAGAGACTTGACGGACGGCAACGTGCTCGTAACATAAACTTTAATATTTCCCTTAAATGAACTTAGATACACACACTTAAAAATAAGTTTTAATCTTATGTTACACTAAATGTAAACCTTCTTGTGTGATAACTGAGGCAAAGATGTTAATGTATTCCACCGCGGCTTTCGAGTCGGAACTTGCTGCTTCTCCATGCCTCAGAACCGAGTGTACTCCAGCTCGTTTTTTAAAATTATTCAACCAGCTACGACTTGCTTTGAAGTGTTCTGCTGGTGTCTTTTTCAGATGCTTCCTTTGCTTTCAAGCCCATGTAGATTCCGCTGGCTTTTTTGCAGTTTATAGACTCTGTCACGCTATCTCCAGTAAAAAATGTAACCTGTATGGCCCGGTGCATGTATATATATTTAGGGGAGGGAGATGCACCGAGAAAGACAGAGTGATGCTGTTCTCATAAGCCTCTCGCATAATCAGCCACCCGGACGGCTGCATCGGGAACCATCTCGTATGCTCGTAGCTCAAATTTGTCGCGTATCTCAAGGCAAAAATTTACTCTGAATTTTCCTCGTATCTCAAATTTCTTGTATGTTGGGACACCTGTTTGTCAAGGTATTACTGTACACTTAATCAAAATCTCTCGATACATGGGCCCATTCATTCTTTCCTTTACAAAGATCAGTCGTCCTGGTCCCTTTGCAGAAAAACAGCCCCAAAGCATGATGTTTTCACCCCCATGCTTCACAGCGGTTATGGTGTTCTTCGGATGCAATTTAGTATTCATTCTCCTCCAAACACGAGAACCTGTGTTTCTACCAAAAAGTTCTATTTTGGTTTCCTCTGACCAAAAAACATTCTCCCAGTCTGGATCATCCACATGCTCTCTAGCGAACCACAGACAGGCCTGGATGTGTAATGGCTTCAGCAGGGGAACACGTCTGGCAGCGCATTGTGTTACTGATAGTAGCCTTTGTTACTGTGGTCCCAGCTCTCTGTAGGTCATTTACTATGTCCCCCCATGTGGTTCTGGGATTTTTGCTCACTGTTCTTGTTATCATTTTGATGCCACGGAGTGAGATCTTGCATGGAGCCGCAGATCGAGGGAGATTATCAGATACTATTAATACAGTTAACAAGTGGAGACCTCGTTAGACCTCATTAGAAGAAGTTAGAACTCTTTGACAGCCAGAAATCTTGCTTGTTTGTAGGTGACCAAATACTTATTCTCCACTCTAATTTGGAAAAAAATCTTTAAAAATCAAACAATGTGATTTTTCAGTACACGGTCGATTGGTCGCCGGTCTTTTGGTCGCCGATCTCTTGGTCACCGGTCTTTTGGTCGCCCGGAAGGTAATTGATAATTACCATCTAAATCGTTGCTCAAATTCCCTAAATAGACACTGCGAATTACTATTTAGTCATACTTAATGCACTATTAATTATTAGGCTAAATAAAAGCTCCAAATTTCCCGGACTTTTATTGTTTTTTGTTGGAGAACTTGTTAAGACCCTGACTGACGTACCTTCCTAAGGGGACAACTCATGTACATACAAACTCTTATACACTCACACGTCCGCTCAGTGAAACTGCTCAGGGCCATTGTTGGCTTTTATTGATGCGTAGACCGTGTTGTTTTACCTTGTTTTGTCGCCGGTCTTCTGATCGCCGGTCTTCTGATCGTCGGTCTTTTGGTCACCAGTCTTTTGGTCGCCGGTCTTTTGGTCACCGGTCTTTTGGTCGCCCGTTGTTTGGCTCCGGGCGACCAAAAGACGGCGACCAAAAGACCGGCGACCAAACGACCGCACACGCACGGGCTAGTGGATAGTGGTTAAGGTAAGTGGTTAAGGTTAGGATAGTTACGGATGACTATGCAAACAGTACGTACAAGCCATTGCACATAATTTTATTTATTGCCTTTTATTTTAATGTCAAAGTTCCTTTAAACAATCTGAAGTAAAAACTCTCTCTCATGATTATAATTTTGAGAGCGAGCGAATCCGGCGACGAAATGTCCGGCGGCGAAATGTCTGTTCGATGAACTGTCCGGCGACAAAGCGTCCATTCGACGAAACGTCCGGGGACGAAGTGTCCGGCGACGAAGTGTCTGTTGGCGAAATGTCCGGGTACCGATGACAATAGAGGCTTTTGATATATTTGATGAACATTAGAAACAGGACTGATATTAATTTTGAGCTCCACTGCCAAAGGCATTGAAATAATATTGACTTTTATTAATCTTTCACTTAGGAGAAACAAGTTTCTGAATGAAATAAATACTTTTATTTTTTTAAATGTTTATTGATATATTACCACAGAGTGCCATGAAGATTGACATACAAATGACGCTGCTCACCCAACGTAAAAGCAAGCTTGAGTCCAAGCTGAACAAGAGCCTCTCCAAATTCCAATCTCTAGACTACTCGACTAAGGTCCCAGCACACATTAGGAAACAGATGGAGAGTAAGGTAAGTTTTTGGCTAATGGTATCACACTTAAAGATCCTGTAAAGCAGGGGTGTTAAAAATGTGTTCCAAGATCTATTGTTCAAGGGGTCAATCTCCCGCGATCTACTTTTTTCTGGGTCACCGACAAAGCTCAGCAGTTACCGTATGTTCGCGCATATTGACCGCCTCCTCGTATAAATTGTACCCTTAAAATTGCCTTAAAATCGTTGAATTTTACAATTTCTCTCGTAGAATACGCCCCGGTTCACACTTTTCACCTCCATATTTATGGTTTTAATAGGGAGTACAAATGTTACTTTGAGGGGAAAATCTTCGCACCTAGTATTTCTGAGATACTGTATGAATCGAAAGGATTGTCTGCTGGATGTCACATTCCGAAAAGGGTCTTGCCTGGACGTGGACAAATTCAAAAAGGAGTGTGTCCGAGTCTCTGGATGCAATAATAGCTTGAGAAACATTACGCAGGTATCAAGGCTGATATTTTAATGATTGACTCCAAGACCTTAAATAATCCTAAACAACTATTGAGATGTGGTGACATGGTAAACACTACAAACACATGTATCAAGGATACTGGCGTCTGGTGAGTCAGAGCACTTTTAACTACTGGTAAAAGTTTAGATGGCGGCGCCCTGAGTGATCAATGGCAGGCACAGTGGTTCTTAACCTTGTTGGAGGTACCAAACCCCACCAGTTTCCTATGCGCATTCACCGAACCCTACTTTAGCATAAAATGAAATATGATTTTTTTAGAATTCAAGATATACAGTTGTGGTCAAAGGTTTACATACACTTGTGAAGAACATAATGTCATGGCTCTCTTGAGTTTCCAGTTATTTCTACAACTCTGATTTTTCTCTGTTAGAGTGATTGGAACAGATACTTCTTTGTCACAAAAACATTCATGAAGTTTGGTTCTTTTATGACTTTATTATGGGTGAACAGAAAAAAGTGATCAAATCTGCTGTAACATGTCACTTGGCCATTTTCACTTCAATTAGGCGTTTTTGGTAGCCATCCACAAGCTTCTGGGAAGCTTCTGGTTGAATCTTTGACCACTCCTCTTGACAGAATTGGTGCAAGAATCAGAGTTGTAGTGTATGTAAACTTTTGACCACAACTGTATAAATTCCTCGCAGCACTAATTGGCCAAGCAATGTCACGTGATCATCTGCAGCCAGTGATGGTCAAGCGGGGCATGTTGCCGTGAATAGACATGATGAGTCGATGGGTCTTGACCTCCGTGGCAGAGGTTCTGATCGAACCCAGGTTAAGAACCACTGGGCAGGGCCAAGTGAGTTTTTTCTCGTTTTATGCAAGATATGTTTTTTTTCTTGAATTTCAATCATAGACGTCAAAATACATTTTGTTTAGCGTTTTATCTCTTTATCGTTTCTCAATTTTGAAATAAATGACCGTATCGGCCGCATTGTCTTGCGTTATCGCGTTCCGTCTTTGTCACCTTGCAGTTTCGTGCATGTCAAATTTAATTTGTGCACATATAAGCCGTACCCTTGATTCAGTCATCAATTTTTTTTGTTACAAATACGGCTTATATGCGAAAAAATATTGTATGTATGTTGATGTACCTCGCATTTGACTCTATTGCAAGTTATATCGACGCGTGGGAGAGGACGGGTAGAGGAGTGAAAATCCACTTCCGATTCATGCTCTAGCTTACTGCAGACATGCCAAATTGTTAAGAGCTGAGGAAACCAAAATACCCGACCAAATCTTATTGTCGTGTAATCTACCAAGAGTATCTTGGTGATACAATTGAGGTATTGAGTGTCCCTGCCGTAAAGTCATTTTCATGAGTTGTTTCTGAGTATTTGAAATCGGTTTGAAGTGCTGCAAACACTTATAATGATTAAGCGCTGAATTTCTAAATTATAGCAACAAATCTTAAGCAATCAACTAAACTAGCGAGCATATTTATTAGGTTGCGTTAATTGATGGATTAGTTGACTTCATCTTACTTAACATGGCCGAAGCATTATCAGTACCACTTCAGTGCAATTTCAACATCCAAATTCATTATGGCTTAGCCACTGAAATGGCCTATTTTAGCTATTAAAATATTTTTTTCCTCCCCAGCATTTGTCCAGCAAAAGGCCAAATCGGCACCTGCTCGAGAGCTTTATTGTTTACATTTAGGTGTTTTTACGTTGGATTCTAATGTTAATGTCTCTAACCTTTCATGAATGAACTTTTTGGCTGACATCCAATCTATTTCACTCGGAAGGCTGGAAGCATCAATGCCCCTGAAACATGATTATTGAATGGCAGCCAACCCAGTTCAAGAGGCTCAAGAGGGATACATTATTCACTCTTTTTAAAGATTTGCTAAACATATATTACTATTAGTTCTTTCTACATTCACCTTTCTCCTTTAAATTTAGATGGAAACGGTTCGGGCAGAGTTGAAGACGATTGAAGAGCAGATGAAAGTGCTGCAAACAACAGAACCCTCAAGAAGCTACTGTTATCATGAGTTAGATCAGTGTCCTACGGGCACATAATTTTCAAACAGTAAAATCATGAGATAATAGCAAAATGTATTGTATAATTTATATTTTTAAAATTACATTTACATTATGGTGTCATGTACCTTGTGAGGAATAAATCTCAGATTATGAAGATTGAATTGAATGTTTTTATTGTCATTATACAAGTATGAGATTTAAAGCTTTCACCACAAAATGCACAAATAACAACAACAAACAGACAAATAAATAAGTAATGAATAAATAAGTACCGTATTTACTTGCATATAAGCCGCCCCCGCGTAAATCAGATCAGATCAGGGGACAAGATACAATACAGAGCTGCCAGAGCAGAGCTGAAAAGAGGCATTAAAAAGGCCAAGGCAAAATATACAAAGAAAATTGAGGAGCACTTCACAGAAAATAACCCAAAGAAGATGATGCAGGGAATACAACATATTACCAATTACAATAACAATAATGTCTGTTAACGCAGATGCCTCACTAGCGGAGGAACTGAACTGTTTCTTTGCCCGCTTTGAGACTGACAAATCAGACCCAGTCTCATCACCCCCCCCTCCCCCAATACACTGAAGTATCAGGAACAGGAAGTGAGACTGGTAATGCGGTCTGTGAACACCAGGAAGGCTGCTGGCCCTGACGAAGTACCTGGGAAGGTGCTCAAAGCCTGTGCTGACCAGCTGGCTGGAGTTTTCACAAAAAAATTCAATTGTTCGCTGCAACAATCCATCATTCCATCCTGCCTGAAATCTGCCACCATTATCCCTGTCCCCAAAAAGCCAACCATTGACAGCCTGAATGATTATAGGCCTGTTGCACTCACGCCTGTGATCATGAAGTGCTTTGAAAAGTTGGTAGCCCGCCATATCAGGAATACAATCCCTCCCTCAGTTGACCCTAACCAGTTTGCTTATAGAGCAAACAGGTCCACTGAGGATGCTATCGCCATTGCTCTACACACAGCACTGAGCCACCTGGAACACCATGGGAATTACGTGAGGATGCTTTTCGTTGACTATAGCTCAGCCTTCAACACTATAAAACCGGACATTCTGACTGACAAACTCTCCCACCTTGGACTATCCTCTTCCATCTGCTGCTTGATAAAGAACTTCTTAACCAACCGACCAAAAACTGTTAGACTTGGTCCCCACCTCTCTTCCTCCATTACACTGAGCACTGGCTCCCCTCAAGGCTGTGCACTGAGTCCTCTTCTGTACTCCCTGTACACATACGACTGTACACCAACCCACCAGTCTAACTCCATCATCAAATTTGCCGATGACACCACTGTGGTCGGACTCATCTCAGGAGGGGATGAGTCGGCCTACAGAGATGAGGTCAACAAACTGTCTGCGTGGTGCTCGGTGAACAATCTCACACTGAACACCACGAAAACTAAAGAAATAATCCTGGACTTTCGCAAACACAGCACAGATCTGGCCCCATTCCTCATAAATGGAGTATGTGACAGGGTCCAGTCCTTTACATTCCTGGGGGTCCACGTTGTAATAACTTTGCAGGTTATATAAAGGTTAATATATCCATAACAGCAATAGACGGCAGAGCTCGGATTAACACACGTGTAGCCCTTTATTGCAAACCTCCAACTACACACACACACAAACCGGACACACAACACTACTACTTCCGGGTTACGCTGTGCTACCCCACGGCTCCAGGTGGCGTGGTTAAACACTCTTCCATAACCCGAGGCACCTATCATTATCAATATATTACACTCCCCCTTAAACTATGAAGTTCCTATTTAGACTTAGCACTCAACTCCAACAATTACCTTTGCCTCATTAACTTTTTATAATTTTACTTCTCAACTTGTAACTAAATTATTACTGCTAACACAACCATTAGACTCAATATTCCAGTCTTTGACATTCCAATCTCAGGAACTCTTTTCACATTTTTGTATGAACAGGAACTCTTTTATTTTAGGAACGACGTTCCTCACAACTGACCGATCACAAATTCAGTCGCTTCGGAGGTGCTCTATCTCTCACTGGGTACCTGCGCCCACACACCTCTGGGGAACTGACTGCTCGGTTGTCAGGTGTAACTGTCTTGTCACAGGCCACTGAGCCTGGCGAAGATGTTACGTGTCTCTTCAGGTGAGTACGGGCTACCACCTACTGCTCCAGGTGTGCCTTTCCCCCCCACATCTGCGTGAACCACCACAGGGTACTTGTTTGTGATGTCCAGCTGCTCATCCGGAAGCTCCAATGTCTCTGGTCTGGACGGTTGGTTGTACAGCAGATGATCAATGTGGATCGAGCGTCGGCTCACACCATTCCACACCAGGTAGGTGACTGGTCCGAGTCTCTTTTCCACTGTTCCTTTTGTCCACCTCTCCTTCCCTCCACGGAAATTCCGGATCAGAACTGAGTCACCCTCAGACAGATGTCTCAGCTTGGAGGTGGTTCTATCATGATAGTGTTTCTGCTTCTCTTGTTTTGCTTCCACCACTCGAGCGAGATCTGGTTTCAGTAAGCTGAACCTGGTCCTGATTTGACGTTTTAAAAACAGTTCCGCTGGTGCACATCCTGTAACAGTGTGCGGTGTACTCCTGTATGCTATCAGGAAGATAGCTAGCCTGTGCTGCATAGTTATTGTGACCTTTTGTTTCTTCTCCTCGAGTACTTGTTTCAGCAGTGATGCTTTCACTGTCTGAACTGCTCGCTCTGCCGCTCCATTGGAAGCGGGATGGTAAGCTGGTACCAAAGTTTGTTTTATTCCGTTGCTCAGCAGGAATGTCTTGTACTCCTGCGAAGTGAATTGAGGTCCGTTGTCAGAAACAATCTCCTCAGGAAGCCCGTAGGAAGCAAAAATATTCCGCAACGCCTCAATCATTTTGGTTGCTGTGGTTGTTGCCATGGCGATGACCTCCAGCCATTTTGAATGACTGTCCACTAGTACTAAAAAGTGGTGTTGGTCTTTCTCTGCAAAGTCAATATGTATTCTCTGCCAAACTCTAGTCGGCCATTTCCAGACGTGTAGAGGTGCGGTTGCAGGTAGTTTCCTCACACTCTGACAGGCGTCACATTGTTGTACTGTATGTTCTATGTCACTGTCCAACTGCGGCCACCACAAATAGCTCCTGGCCAAGGCCTTCATCCTGCACCCTCCCGGGTGTCCTAGGTGAAGATCATGCAGTAGTCGCTCTCGGTGTGCTGGTGGAATGATAACTCGAATTCCCCACAATATGCAACCTTGTTCCACCGACAGTTCATTTTTCCTGAAAAAGTATGGTTTCAGTCTCTCGTCCTTGTTTTGACTTGGCCATCCAGACCGAGTCAGCTCCAGTACTTTGCATAGGACTGGGTCCTTGAGAGTGCTCTGTGCAATCTCTGTAGCTTGCACGGGAAGCTCATCTACTACTGAGAAATAGAAGATGCTGTTTTCCTCCGCGGTGTTATCCTTCCCCTTCCCGGGCAGTCTAGATAACGCATGTGCGTTGGCATTTTCTGCTGACGTTCTGTACTCTATACTGTAGTCACTTCCTCCGTCTTCATCTTCCTCTCCAAAGTCGTTGTCTTGGTCATCACTACCAAAGTCATCTGCTGAATCATTTTTGGTTTTGGGGAGTTTTTCCTCGGAGTCCTCACTTTCATCCTGTGAATCCTTGGAGCGCTTGTGCTTTTGCTCACGGGGTACTGCACGCACTTTCTTGGGCTTTGAGTCACCATACTCCTCATCTGCATCGTTACCGCCCCTTGCTGGTATAACTGAGAAGATGTGTGCCCAGTCCAGTTTGAAGTTTTTGAGCCAGTTACGGCCAAGTAGGGCTGGTCTGTCACCTTTTACGATCACTAATGGTAGCTCCCCACCCTGGGTTCCATATTTTACCTTGGCCGTCACTTGTCCCATCAAAGGAATGTTCTCTCCGGAAAAAGTTGACAGCTGCACTTTACTTACTTCCAAAGGCAGATGAGAGAGATGCTTCTTATACACAATTTCCGAAACCAGTGTTACAGCCGCTCCTGTGTCCAGTTGCATCTCGAGAGGAGTTCCTTCTAATATGACCTGTACTGTCATTTCCTTCCTCCAATTCCCGACAGCATTTGTGGGATACACGGCATTCAAGCGATATGACTCCCACCGTTCATCATCCGCATTTCCTGTTGTCTCATTTTTATTTCTTACATACTGTGTGTATCCTTGCCAATTTTTAGTTTTACACATCCTTGCTATGTGTCCTACTTTTGAACACTTGTAACATGTCTCTCCTTTATACCTGCATTCATGAGCGGCGTGGTTGCTTAGTCCACATCTGTAACAGGGTTGGTGATTTTCTCTTCTCTGTGGTCTGAATTTTCCACTTGTGGTTTTACTTTTCCAATCGCTGGTGGCTGGTTGGTATTTCCACGCACTTTTGCTTGTCTTTTCCTGGTCAATCTTATTTAATGTGGCAGGTTCTTCCATTTTGCTAGCGAACTCCAACGTATTCTTTGATGCCATTTCCATGGACAACGACAGTTCACATGTTTTTTTAAATGTTAGATCTTGCTCCGTGAGTAATCTTCTCTGAATAGCTTCCACTCTCAATCCACAAACAAATCTGTCTCTCATTGCTTCGTCCAAATGGAGACCAAATTCGCAGTGGCTGGATAGCTGCTTCAACGCCACAATATAATCCGACACAGACTCGTTCTCTCTCTGATTCCTCTTTTGAAACTTGAATCGCTCCGCGATCACCAGCGGTTTCGGGTTGTAATGAGATGCTAATCTTCCACTTAGCACCTCATATGAGAGGCTACTAGGCTTCTCTGGTATGCAAAGGCCCTTCAACAGTCCGTAGGCCTCTGCACCTATTATAGACAGGAACACGTTGTTTTTTTTTACCTTCCTCCACTTCGTTGACGATCATCCATTGCTCAAAACGTTCCAAGTAAGATTCAAAATCTTCTTTAACTGCCTCGTATTCGCCGAGATTTCCCAGGAATCTGGCCATGATGCAGCGCCGCCGTTAGCTTAGCACGCTTGCTAATGCTAGTCTGCAAAGTCACGTTACCTCCTTGTAACGCCTTAATCTCCTCGTCCGAAACTTTTAATCCCTACCGCTGGAAAGGGATCCCATCCTCGTCGCCACTGTAATAACTTTGCAGGTTATATAACTGTTAATATATCCATAACAGCAATAGACGGCGGAGCTCGGATTAACACACGTGTAGCCCTTTATTGCAAACCTCCAACTACACACACACACAAACCGGACACACAACACTACTACTTCTGGGTTACGCTGTGCTACCCCACAGCTCCAGGTGGCGTGGTTAAACACTCTTCCATAACCCGAGGCACCTATCATTATCAATATATTACACACGTCACAGATAAGCTCTCCTGGTCTACAAACACCACGGCAGTAGTGAATAAAGCCCAGACACGACTCCATTTCCTCAGGGTACTCAGGAGGAACAACTTGGACACCAAGCTTCTGGTAACCTTCTATAGAACCACTGTGGAGAGCATTCTGGCATACTGCATCACAGTGTGGTACGCTGGAAGCATGGCAGCAGACAAAAAGGCCATGCAGAAAGTGCCCAGAAGATCGTCGGCTGCTCTCTGCCCTCACTGGAAGACATTGCCAGCCCTCATTACCTCAGCAGAGCCAGGAACATCATCGGGGACCCATACCACCCTGGTCACAATCTGTTCCAGCTGCTGCCCTCTGGCAGACGCTATAGATCCCACAAAGTACGGACAAATAGACTCTTATCCGAAAATAGAGCTCTCTGGGCGAGTAAGACGGCAGGACGGCGCGCAGGAGAATGGTGGAAGTTTAATATCTCCCAAAACAATGACGGCAATAAAGATGAGTAATAATGCAATAAAGATTAAAGATGAAGAACGTGTTCTTAGTACTTTGAGAAATCGACAAGAAAAATTCAATATGGTTCACAGTTTGAAACAGACAGCTATGCGGTCCTGGGTTCAAATCCAGGTCGGTCAACCTATCTGGAGTTTGCATGTTCTCCCCGGGCCTGCGTGGGTTTCCTCCGGGTACTCCGGTTTTCTCCCACATTCCAAAAACATGCACGGAAGGCTGATTGGACAGTCTAAATTGTCCCTAGGTATGGCTGTGAGTGTGCATGGTTGTCCGTCTCCTTGTGGCCTGCGATCGGCTGGCCATCGATTCAGCGTCCCCCGCCTCTGGCCTGGAGTCAGCTGGGATATGCTCCAGCACCCACCACGACCCTAATAAGGATAAAGCGGTTCAGAAAATGAGATGAGATGAGTTTGAAACAGTGTGCCAGAGATTGTTGACACGGCAATTGCCATCGAATATGGCAATTGCCTTGACAGTTTCATGTTCTTGTACAAAAGTATATTTGTACAAAAAAGACCTCCCCATCAGCATGTTCCTTTGTGCGCTGAAAACATCTTGCAGAAAAAGCTCCTTGTCAGGTTTGCTATTAGACACTTCCAAATTCACGCACAAACAGGCAAAGACAGTCTTCTGGAATTTTCACTTGAATTGAATTGAAATGGGATTGAATGCTTTTATTGTCATTAAAAAAGTATAATGAGATTTAAAGCTTTCACCACATAGTGTACAAATAACAAGACAGACAAATACATAATCAATACATAAGAAATGAATACATAAGTAGTCCAAGTGAGGACAGCAGAGTGAAGCGGGCTTGTTCCGCCTGAAGTCAAGGATGAGTTCTATGTTTTTTGTCGACGTTCAGCGCCAAGTCGCACCACTCGCTGAGTCTATGGACGCAACAACAAACAAGCAGACACATAGAAAATCAATATATAGTAGGGATAAATAATCAATAAATAAGAAATAAATATGTAGTCTAAGTGAGGTCAGCAGAACAGAGCGGGTTTGTTCCACTTGCAAGGAGAATGACCGTTGAGGCAACTTCCCAACTCCGTCCTGACCTTACACATCTTTTCTGTTGTTTTATTACATTTGAGGGCCCTGATTACTTGGAGGTCTCAATACTAAGGAGAGGGGTGAAAACAGAAGTGAGACGTCTGAGCGTGCATGTGCGTTGATACATGTGTAGTCAAAACAGACAAGGACCGAATCATCAGTCAGCCTTGTGAAGCGTCTGTGGTGGATGCAGGTGCAGTTCCCAGACCAGATTCCCAGCACTGCAACGCGTTCTGGCTCCTCTTTGTTTTGTCCGCTCCCAGCAGTCCAAGGTGTTTTGGCTTCTCTTTGTTTAGTCTAACCAAGGTTTTCAGGAGCAAAGCTTTTATCAGTATAATGCTGATAATAAAAAGCAACGCAAATTTAATAGCAAGCCAAGCGTATACTTCGTTGCAAGCAAATGTATAATAATATGAAATAAAATCTCAAAAATAAAAAAATAAAAACTCATCCTGCTGCCCCTACGGTCAGAAGATTCCATCAAAATATTGTCAGAGGGGGGACAACCTTGCACACTCACACCCATACCTCGGAGCAATTTAGACAGTCCAATCAGCCTACCATGCATGTTTTTAGAATGTAGGAGGAAACCAGACTACCTGGAGGAAACCATGCAGGACATGTAATAACATGTAAACTTCACACCGGTGGACCGACCTGCATTTGAACCCAGGACCCCAGAGCTGTGAGGCTGACGCGCTAACCACTTGCACCACCGGGCCACCATTAATTAAAGTACTTACATTTTTTTAATATATTGATTATATGTAGATATACGTACATATCTTTTCATGTGCCTATAAGTAATATTTAATAGATACACTTCTTGAATAATTGTACTTGCGTATTTGTATTTTTGTATTGCACGAAATCATAGTATGGTAGTAATACTACCATACTATGTTTTCGTGCAATACAAAAATACGTACACAAGTTTACTACCGTAGTAATAATAGAGGTGTTTCTACTTCGATTATTGCGCACATGTCTGGTCTGCATTATCCGTGAAATTTGAGGGGTTACTTTAATACTATACTTGTAAAGCACAATAAAATAAAATCCATTCAGACATATATCGTTTATATTTATGTATACAGTAATATATTGCTAATTGGTGTCCCCGTGCTTGCCATATTAGGTCAAATAATAAATCTAAAAAAAATAAAAAATCATCCTATCCCCGAGTGAGCCAATCCGGAAGTGTAGTGGAATGAAATTGCGTTACCGCCGTCATCAAAACGCCAATTGTACAAGCAAGTGGTTGGAACGCTCGTACTGGAAAATTAATATATCCTGTTAATATTTAGAAGACTTACGTTCTTGTGCAATGACTGTCACTTCAGCCGATGCGTACCAGCATCAAAATGGGCAGCGAACGGGATAGCGGTGGAAATGAGAGTGGCTAACGTTTGCTAACCCTTTACCAGCTGGACTGGACTTGATGTGAATCATATCTCCCTTCCAACATGAGAGGCATACTGTTTTGTTGGGGGCGAAATTTACGTGGTGAGTGACTTTCTCACGATGATTAATAAGTGTCTTAGGACCGGGCGGCTACCAACATCGCCTGGTTTTAGCTAGCAGGCTAAGGGCACGTTTGCGGAACCTGTTAGTTTGATGTTTGGGCTGTCTTTCGTCATACCCTCCTAGAGCCTTGCAGTCCCGATCTGAGAAGCGTGTGAACGCTACTGTTGGTGTTCATTACGTTACCGTCTTGATTGGATGGCTTAATGTTAAATGGCACGGGTAATAATTCAGCCTCAGATAGATATGATATGGAAACATTGCAAGAGGCGGTGACCACTGGTTATTAATTGGCTCTGTCACGATGGGAAGTCATGTGAACTATTTCTCACTGGTGCCTCAGCTTGTTTGAAGAGACAAGACTTTTTGTCTGCTTATTGCAGTTCCGCGTCTCAATGGAAAGGATAGGATAGGGGAGTGCAAAAGAATAGTTTCAGTCGGTATAGTTTTAGAGAAACTACAGTTCCCACCCACTTCCCTTTCTATATCATGGTTAGTCATCCGACTCTTCTCTTTAAAGCGGTACTATTTACCAGCTCTGTAAGGTTCAGACGTGAAATCTGGAAGCTGCTTCTTGGCCAGGTACAGTTTTAGTTTAGGCAACTTTTTGTTCTTTGTCTCTCATCTCGATTCTTATTTGGTCTTCTGGCGTTTAATAGTTTTCTGGTTTATCCCAATTCATACTGGCGTTTAATAGTTTTCTGGTTTATCCCAATTTATATGTACTCAAATTGGACATGGTTAAGTGCTGCCTGGAGGTCTTAGATGTAAGAATTTTGGGGGGGCTAAAGGAAAAAATGTCAAAATTTGATAAAAATTAACGTGAGATATTTCCTAACAATATACCGCCGAAGCCTCTTTAGCATTAGTTTTTTTTAAAGTGCATATGTGGTTGGAAGCATTCCTAAATTCCATTTGCATTTTTGATACACTACATAGAAGTTGTACTGTTTTGCAGTGTAGCATGTTGCCTTGTCCCAAACTAGGATTTGACCCCTCATTGGCTTTCCCCAATCAAAGACTCAAAGAATGAATGGAAACACAAAACAGCAATCAATATCGTTTAGATATACAGTTTTTTTCAATAATTTAAATATCTTTAATGCTTAAGCAATAAAGTGCCTTGCCCACCATGTGTTGACGTCCTCTCGTCATGCCAGCTTCACGGCCATATCAAAGCCGTAAAATCCATCATAATGAAAAGACTGTAATCTATTAATATTTAGTATAATCTATATATAAAAATTGTAAATACTTTAAATACTGTACACAATAAAAATAGTTCCTCTCCGCTTGATATAGATAAAAATAAAAAAGGTTAATGGGAATTTTAGTCCAGGTCCTCCAGCACAGTCCAGACCTTGATGGGCAGCCCTCTTTCAGCGAGGTACACCTTTGCGTTCGGGATGAAACAGTCGTTCGTGAAGGCTTTCGGGTTGCTCATCTAGTAGATAGGCAGCCAGGCTTTGTTTTATTTTTAAAGCATGAGGACGGTCGAACTTGTTGATTAAGTCTGGCTTTACCATGAAGCCAGGAGCATTACCACACGTTAATTTGCATGTTCAGTTGATCTTTGAATAAGAATATCCCTGAAGGCATCCTCTTACAAAAAAGGCCAGTCTCATCCATGTTAAAAACTTTCTCTAGAAGATAACCAACCATTCTGTTGAATTGTTATCTTCCTAGACGTAGCGTTTCGCCGCCCCCTTTTTTACATTTTATATTGATGTTGTGCGAATCGCATTCACTCCTGATGAAAACATAAAACTCCAGAAATGGGACAAGGGTTCTCTCTCGACGGGGTTTGGCAGCTCTGGCTTTGGTTCTAATCATGTTAGTATCCAGAGGAATCATCTTCGTCCTACAGTCCGAGATCCAGACCAATAGGGCATTCTCTATCTTAACCATGATTTTATTCCTCGTGCTTACTAAATGTTCGCTTCTTCCTTCTTGATGTAACGCAGGGAGAGTCATTTATGGTGCATTAGATGACGCAGGACGTTTAAGAGGCATTTTCAACGCCGATTCAAAATCCATACAATGCTGGGAGAGGCTCGGCATAGTCTTTCTGTGCGTGATGTGAAATGTGAAAAGCACGACATCCTTCTCGACTGTTTATATTATTAAGCGCGTCATTCTACTGTGAAATTTTGCTTCTTCTGCGCCGAGTGCCACCCATTTCAGCGCCGAAGAAGCGGTGCCCTGACTTCCGCCATTTTTAGTCCTTTGTCTTCCCCTTGCGAGTTTGTGTGAATTTTGACATTTTCTGAACTTTTTTTTATACTTGAGATAAAAAAAAAAAAAAACGATGTACTGAAGCCACGAATGTTGAAGGCGCGAAGCGGTGAAGGATCACAGTATAACACAACCAAAATGAGCGATTATGAGATGGAATACAACACCGATCCAAGTGAAGTCTCCGTCATTTTCTTTCTTCCTTAATTATTTATTTAATTTTGCACCACAACTTTTGATTTGAAGGCAATTTTATACAAATGAACACTCATCTCGTCTCATTTTCTGAACTGCTTTATCCTTATCAGGGTCGCGGCACACCCATGGCCATGTCAACAATCTCTGGGACACTGTGTCAAACTCATCTCATCTCATTTTCTGAACCGCTTTATCCTCATCAGGGTCGTGGTGGGTGCTGGAGCCTATCCCAGCTGACTCCAGGCCAGAGGGGGGGGCACTGAATCGGTGGCTAGCCGATGACAGGGCACAAGGAGATGGACAACCTTGCACACTCACACGCATACCTAATCACACGCATGTCCAATCAGCCTACCATGCATGTATTTGGAATGTGGGAGGAAACCGGAGTACCCGGAGGAAACCCACGCAGGCCCGGGTAGAACATGCAAACTCCACACAGGTGGACCGACCTGGTCTTGAACCCAGGACCTCAGAGCTGTGGGGCCGATGCGCTAACCACTCGCCCCACCATCTCGCCCACACAAATAAACAAAAATGTCTCAAAGTTTCTGCAGGTTTTGTTATGCATTCTTTTCCTTAGTGTAAGGAAGGAGATTTCTCATCTTTATTGCACATTAGAACAACAAAAATACTCATATTAAATATTTAATATATAATCATATTCTCTTTTCTTAAAGTAAGGTAACATAGTTACTTTCATAAATGAATAATTAGGAAAGTAATTTATATACTTTTTCGCAGAAGTTTGACGTTTTAAATTTGAAAGAAAATACATGTGATACTTATTGTGATAATTATCCATACCAGCATGGGTGTTGCTGAAAGGAGTCTATATAACGTGCGCATGGCATGCATACTGGCTGTAAAAAGTGAGTCAGGTTCATGGCAAGAGTTGCAGAATGTTTTTGTTATATTTGTATGCTTTCCCTTGTGATATTTCGTAATATGGACAAATTATCGTATTTTTGAACCATAATTTACATATCAAAGTCTTTTGTAACCTGAAAATGTGTATGTTGAAGCATTCGTAAACTGTATACTGGAGCAATACTATCTACCATACAGAAATTTGATGTGTGTTTCTCACATATTTGGCCAATGAAAATTATTCTGCACGAACAGGTTTTCATCCCGTTTTATTAGTTTGTCCCAAAATAAAAGTCAGTACAAGTGAAAACATTTCTTATTAAGTATCAACATGTTAATAAACTATGCGCTGAAGTCAACTTTGTCTTGAAGAATGTTGTAAAACAGGATCTATGGAAAATTAAGCATCTCTATTATTTGATAATTCTATTAAATATAAACAAACAAACATTGAATTTTATGATAACCACTGCCAAGTTGCCAACCTTCATGTCTTCCTGTTATCAGTTCAATAATCCTTGAGATTCACATCCTAACAGGATTACTTGTGTCTATATTTGTCAATACTAATTGGTTTACCATGCTAATGCAGAAGATCTCCTTCCAAAATGAGCCCTCATGTCCCGGGATCACATTATCTTAATCATGCTCAGAGGTAGTTGAACACATGTTAAAAATGCTCTAATTTATATATTCAGTAATGGGACTTTGTTCATATTCTTTCACACTCAGGAGCTGCAGAATGCAGTTTCATGTAGCATTAGAGACAATGGAACGCTTGTTACTGAGTCAACATCAATGCTTTCTGTCCACTTATGCACATGCTTTCCCCCCCTACTGATTAAATGCAATTAAATTAATTGAATTTCATAGTTATCCTACTTTTTAAATGAAATTTTAACAGCTAAATAACTCCTCTTAACCAGGGGTGCCAAACTCCCAATCATTATCATCAGTGGTTAGGGTTACCAGCTACCTGGGTAAAATAATACAGTAATCCTTTGAATATCATGGATAATGTAGACCAGACGTGGCCGCGATAATCGAAAAACTGCGAAGTAGGATCACCCCTATTATTACTGACATACTACATGTTTTTGCACCCATACAGAAATACAAGTACACAAGTACAATCATCAAAAGTGTATTTATTAAATATTACAGCTATAAGCAGATGAAAAGACAGTCCAAGTCTTTTTCGTCAGATTCGAGAGGCATTGGATCATCGATGGAATCTTCAGGAGGCGCCATAGGCGAGCTTTTATGGAGGAGCTTTTGCAAGAGGTTTTCGGCACACAAGGAAGATGTTGATGAGGAGTTGTGACTGCTTTTTCATTTTTTGTATAAATATGCTTGTGTACAAGGACATGACACTCAAGGGAATTACCATATTCCAAGACTATGACCATGTTGTTATCAATCCCTGGGACACTTTGTTTCAAACTGTGAGCCATATTGAACGTTTCTTGCCGGTTTTTCAAAGTGCTACAACCACGTTCTTTGTCTTTTTTGTCCTCATTGTTTTTGGAGGAAATTAAATTTCCACTTTGCTCCTCCGCGCCGTCCAGCCGTCAATTACCCATCCAGAGAGCCCTATTTTCGTAAAAGAGCAACAGCGTCGGCCTGCCGCCCAAACTTGAAATGTTATTGTATATTTTTTTAGATTCGATTTAACAATTTCCCACAGCACACCTGATCATCGCTCATGGCGAATCAGTGTGCCACGGCACTCTCATATTCTTTAGCCCTCATTCACTCTAGTGTTTCAGCAGCTAATTAAGACAAGGAGGCAGCATGGTGCAACACACCAGCGGTGGATTGGTGCAGTCACTATTATTTAAGAACGCCTGCCACAATCAGCATACTGTTAGAGTATTACCTGCCTTGTCCTTGCTTACTGCTGTGTTTGTCCGACATCCTGAGTCCTCCTACAAGTTAGACACTGGTATTTTGTGTTATGTTGTACCTTTGCAATCCTTAATTGTACTCGCCAACTTGGTCGTGCTGTTTTTGTTATGCTTTTGCTTCTTAGTTTTATTCGCCGACTTGGTCGTGTTGTTTTTTGTTATACTTTTGCTTCTTAGTTTTATTCGCTGACTTGGTCGTGCTTTTGTTGTCTATTTCGATTCTCGCGGTTTTTTGGCGGGCTCCTTCTGTTATTAAAGACTAGTTATGTAAATCTCGGTTCCTTCTCCTGAGTTGTGTGTGGATCCAACGCTCAACAGCTTGCCGTACACAGCAGGCACAGTGGTTGGGAAACAAGTCTCGACTACTGTTTAGGTAGGGATGGCAACTTTAAATTCATTACATTTTTCATGTTCTGAGATTGAGGGTTAAAACCCAGGTGGATTCTGACCTTACAGTACGAAGCTTGCATGTTCTCCCTATGCTTGGTTGGGTTTTTTTCTGGGTGCAGTAATCCCTCGATTATCACGGTTAATGTAGACCAGACATGGCCCTGATAAACGAAAAACCGCAAAGTAGGGTCACCCCGTGGCCGGATGATTCGCCTAAAGACGTTTCGCCGACGGACGTTTGACAGATGGACAGGTCGCCAAATGGACGTTCCACCGAACGGTCATTCGGCCGAACGGAGGTTTCGCGGAAACGGGATTCGCGCACTCGCCCCGCCCCCGGATCGTGTGTGTACAAGTTTTTCAACCTCGGCCCGTGGGCCATATACGGCCCGTTAGGATTTTTAATCCGGCCCGCCGCCGGCGTTGTCCCAATTATAGTAAAAATCAATGATTCATTTCCCTTTGCTGCTCATCACTCTCAATTTATTAGTTTACCGTCAATGACAGCCCGGGAATAAGCACTCTTGGGCGGGCAGATGTAGCAGAACCGAGCCGTGAAATGACAGCAATCAGGTTAAATACATCCTAAAACAGCATTTAATGATCAAATACAAATACTGGAGCTCTTTGGACATTAGAACCGAGCCCAGGGAAGTGAATTCCTTGGTAAAATGTCGCGATGATGTCGCGATAAGGCAAAAAAAAACGTCTATATACGACCATTCGCTCTCAAATGCTCTCAAATTCGGTCAAATCCAGCCGAAAACAGCGTTTAATGATTAAATACAAATACTAGTATTTGTATAAACAATACTAGTATTGTATTTTATACTAGTATTGTATTTAAAAGAAGACAAAGGAAATTCACATATTCTTCGTCGTTTTCCTTTTTTTTGCTTGGTATTCCCATAGGCTCAAAATGCTCTCAAATTCGGTCAAATCCAGCCGAAAACAGCGTTTAATGATTAAATACTAGTATTTGTATATACAATACTAGTATTTGTATTAAATCATTAAACGCATTTTGAGCCGTTTGGCGAATGGTCGTATATAGACGTTTTTTTGCCTTATCGCGACATCATCGCAACATTTTACCGAGGAATTCACTTCCCTGGACTCGGTTCTAATGGCCAAAGAGCGCCAGTATTTGTATTTGATCATTAAATGCTGTTTTAGGATGTATTTAACCTGATTTCTGTCATTTCACGTCTCGGTTCTGCTACATCTGCCCGCCCAAGAGTGCTTATTCCCGGGCTGACATGCCCGCCCAAGAGTGCTTATTGACTGCCATTGACGGTAGACTAATAAATTGAGAGTGATGAGCGGCAAAGGGAAATGAATCATTGATTTTTACTATAATTTGGACAACGCCGACGGCGGGCCGGATTTAAAATCCTAACGGGCCGTATATGGCCCACGGGCCGAGGTTGAAAAACTTGTACACACGATCCGGGGGCGGGGCAAGTGCGCGAATCCCGTTTCTGCGAAACCTCCGTTCGGCCGAATGACCGTTCGGTGGAACGTCCATTTGGCGACCTGTCCATCTGTCAAACGTCCGTCGGCGAAACGTCTTTAGGCGAATCATCCGAGTACCGGGTCACCCCTATTTAAAAATAATAATAATACTTTTTTACATCAGTGCTGAGTTCTAGTAGCAACTGGAGGACAAGAGAGTGGCTTCCGCTTGGGAGTTTCAGCATGGATTTTCACATTTTTATGAACTTACAGAAAAAAAAAAATTAAAAAAAAAAAAATAATTCCCCCAGAAAAATATCTGCGATGTAGTGAAGCCGTGAAAGTTGATGCCGTGATATTTGGGGGATTACTGTTCTCTGGTTTCCTCCCCATTCCAAAAACATGCACGGTAGGCTGTTTGAACCTTCTAATTGCCCCTAAGTGTGAGCGTGAATAGTTTTTCGTCTCCTTGTGCCCTGCGATTGGCTGGCCACCAAATCAGGGTGTCCCCCACCTGATGGCCTATGTTGGCTTAGAGGCTCCCTTATGAGGATAAGCGGCACGGAAAATTGTTAAGGTTGCTGCTGCTTAGGGTTCAACGTTTTGCTTTTTTTTTTTGTAATTTAAGCTTTTATAATAGTTGAGAATTGTTGTTTTGTTTTAATTTTATCAACTCAGAAATGTATTAAAATGTGACAAAAGGCTCACCAAGTTTCTTTGTTCACATTTAAAAAAAATAAAAGCATTTTAGGTATATTTTTTTTCCTGCCGTCTTTGTATCAAAAATTAACTGAATCGAGCACTACAAAATTTAACCGAAATGTAATTTTAGTTTACTGTTACACTCTATTGTACATTATAAATATTCTGAAGAATTTTCCATAGGTCTTTGTTTAGATCAACACCCAATAAAAAAAATAAAAAAATAGTGGACCGGTTTCAAATGTGTTGTTTATTCGTCATATGATCCACTTCCATATAACGATTAAATTGTTTTTCTCACTCTGTTTCCAGGCTAATGGCTGAAGGATAATGTAGGAGTCTCATTCCCTCAACCCAAAGTGACCCAATTCTTCCCCCTTCTTGTCCATTCTCATCTAATGAAGTTGATGAATTCCACAGAAACGGCGTGTGACTTTTTTGTCCTTTTCTACCATGGACTGTCAAAAAATAACTTTAATTTTGGGCGATGTGATCAGAAATCAATTTTTCCACCTGGACCTTTAGGACTTAAATACTTGTTCCCTTGCTTTATCAGTTTCCATGACCGCAGAAATCAATTTTTCCACCTGGACCTTTAGGACTTAAATACTTGTTCCCTTGTTTATCAGTTTCCATAACCGACCACTTCAGTGTCTTTGGGCCATGGTCCGAAAGAAAGATTCACTTATACTATGCAGTGCTTTTTTATTTGTTGCTTGGAATGCTTTGCTTTTACTTTACCTTTTGGGACGCCCACCGATTGGTCACCTAGGGGATGGTGGGGGCCACGAACCAGGCGAAACTGAGGAATGGGGTTTTATCAGAGGCAAAGGAAGCCGGAACAACCTGGCAGGAGAGGTGATCCGGTTGGCGCAGGAAGTTGAAATTCAGCTCGAGACTCAAAAACAGCTGCTAAAGCAGATCGAAAGTCACAGGGCAGCATGGCCTAAGCAGAAAGATTTTGGAAAAAGAGAAATTGCCATTACAAAACATGCCATATCAAAAACTGTTCACCTGTCACCAAAATCTTCAAAAAAAAATGTGGATTCTAAGAATCCAACTCCTAAACATACTCATCAGTATTTTACTTCGGTAACCCCAGACTCTAAGCGCCAATCTAATCTTATTAAGACAGATGAGATTGATAACATAAAAATCTCAAATTTTGTCTCAAGCCCAGATGTCATCATTCCTATCTTAGTTATTGCTTGTGACAGAGTTACAGTAAAACGGAGCCTTGATAGACTGATTCAGTACCGTCCTTCCCAAGAGCACTATCCTATTATTGTCAGCCAAGACTGTGGTCATGCAGAAACAGCTGGTGTCATTGGATCATATGGCAACCAAGTGACACATATAAAACAGCCAGACCTTTCAGACATAAGAGTACGGCCAGAGCACCGCAAGTTCCAGGGCTACTACAAAATTGCCAGACATTATCGTTGGGCCCTTAACCAAATATTCAAGACTTTTTCACAGTCCACTGTCATCATTGTGGAGGATGACCTTGAGGTGAGTTGTCGCCTGCCTCTTCCTTTACTCTAAGATCCTTCCGTGTTCAGTTGTTGTGCTCTGCATTGGCCTTTGAAGGTGTTGTGAAATAGTACAGCAAGTGACTTAAAATGAGAGCAGACCATTTTTTTATTTATATCCACCAAACAACTGACAGAAAAGCCATAATTATGAAAGTAGATCCTAATTCCTTGCCTTTTCTTAATTGCCTTTGCCTTGCCTCCGAAAAGTACTGTATTTACTCGCAAATAAGCCGCCCCCGCATATAAACTGCACCCTTAAAATTGCCTTAAAATTGTTGAATTTCTCACGTATAAGCCACTCCCCGATTCACAATTTTCACCATATTCATGGTTTTAATCGGGAATACAAATGGGTTACTTTGAAGGGAAAATCTTAAGAAAAATCACCGCACGTGGTATTTCTGAGATACTGTATGAATCAAAAGCACTTTATTAAGGTGAATATCATAAGGAAGTTATGCCTGTTTTTTGTAAATGCTAAATATAAAAATATTCAATTTGAAAAAAGAAATACCATATTTTCACAAATATAAAATGCACCGCCCTAAAGGGCGGGGTCTCAGTTGCGAGTGTATTTTCTGTTTTTTGTCAGTACATAGGGCGCTTTGTTTTAAAGGACGCGCTGCTGTGGTTGTGCTAGCATGACACACAGCATAGCATATAGTAAGCATGCTAGCATATGTTTTGAAAAGGGCAACAGGAGCAAAACTGAGTTTGATTTTGTTTTATTGACGTAATGTGTATTCGCGAAAAAATGAGTCAAAGTCTTCAAACATCTACAAAGCTGTCAAAGTCCTCATCTTCTGTATCCGACATTAAGAGTTGGCCAAAAATGCTGGGTTCCATAATATTGTCAGGGTCAGAGTTGTCGCCGTGAGGTTTCGTAATAGTGATTCCAGCTTTAACAAAAGTTCAAACTACAGTGCTTGCCGGCACTTTGGCCCAGGCATCAGCAATCCATTCTAAATCGTCACGTAACTTGTGCGACGCTGCCTGCCCCTCTTTGTACGTAGGGTTAAAAACTCTACGAGCGCACAGAAGTCAACTGCCTCGTCACTCGTCTGGGATGTTTTGAATGGATTTACCATAATGATTGGAATATGTGGGGATGCTAGTTTTAGGTTGAACGTCCACTGGGTTGATTGCAATAAGTAGCGTGTTGGCAAGAAATGAAACCAGTCAGTCAAGCGGTCAGGGTCATACAAAAATTGGAATTTAGTGCATAAACAAGGCGCACCGACCGATTGGGCGCATCGACCATTTTAGAGAAAATTTCAGACATAAGTGCACCCTATTGGTGTGAAAATATGGTAAGTCTATCTTGATGAGAACTTGATGCTTTTTAATGACAGAAATTACATTTTTCCAAACAGAAGTTTAAGATGCTGTGGCGGCCAAATTGTTTCTGATGTCGAAATATCTCGATTTTCTTCAATAGTTCATATTACTGCAATAGTTGTCACTTTCGAACAAGAAATGATTTAAAAAAAAATCAAAGCGGAAATTTGCTTTATTTCATAATCACAAATGTACAATCATTTCCTTTCAAAAAAGGAAGTAACGTAAGCACAACCAAGAAGTGTCTCCGTAGCGGTATAGTGTTCACCAACTCTCTGGGTGCAATAATAGCATGAGATACACATTACGCAGATATCAAGGCTGATATTTTAACGATCGACCACAAGACCTTGGATCAGCCTTAACTATTGGGATGTGCTGACATGGTAAACGCTACAAATCTATCAAGGCTACTCGCATCTGGCCAGTGTCTCCGTAGCGGTATAGTGTTCACCAACTCTCTGGGTGCAATAATAGCATGAGATACACATTACGCAGATATCAAGGCTGATATTTTAACGATCGACCGCAAGACCTTGGATCAGTCTTAACTATTGGGATGTGCTGACATGGTAAACGCTACAAATCTATTAAGGCTACTCGCATCTGGCCAGTGTTTAACAAGGTATGATGGTGGCGCCCTAGGTAAGATGGTGATGCCCGGAGCACGCAGTGACAGGCACAAGTGAGTTTTTTTTCACATTTTATGCAAGGAAAATGTTTTTATTCATGAATTTCATTCATAGACGTCAAAATAAATTTTGTGTCGGCCGTATTGTTTTGCGTTATGGCGTTTCGTCTTTGTCACCTTGCAGTTTCGTCGTCTTTTTATGCGCATATAACCTGTCCCCTCGATTCATTCATTCATTTTCTTTGTCCGACAAATGCGGCTTATATGCGAGTAAATATGGTACTACATGTTCTCCAAACAGAAGATGTCACACCGAGAATGAGCTGCAGATTTCTGCTATCATGTTATTCAGAAGCTTTCTAATTTTTTGCCTTGTGAGCATTGTGTCAACACTGTACTAACGTAGCAGTGGAAAGCTAGACTCGATAATCAATTCTGGTTGTGATGGTATAACCGTACATGTGCAATTAATTAAAATACAATCTTAATTTTAATGGACACGTATTTATTTTATCTGTCAACCTCTTCCATCAAAGTCAGTCGGCAGAACTAAGACCTGTTTGGTTAGGCAGTACAGTGGTACCTCGAGATACGAGCTTAATCCGTTCCGGAACTGAGCTCGTATGACGAGATTCTCGTAACTCGAGCGGACGTTTTCCATTGAAATGAATGGAAAACAAATTAATTCGTTCCAGCCCTCTGAAAAAACACCAAAAACAGGATATTGGATTGGAAAAAATGTTTTATTTCTTCTAATTCACCATCTATTAACAAAGTAACACATAACTAGTGGTTTAATAGTAATAAAATGTGTTTAATCTAATTAAAATTGGGCAGATTTCGCCGACGGGAGACAGAGACGTTTGGTGGCGTGGGGGGGTTGTTTTTTTTCCACGACAACGCACTCGTAAACGGAACAAACAAATTTAAATTAACTTGGATTAATATATACAGACACTCAAACATACGTTTCATGTAACTTTACACAACTGAATTCTAATTTTGTTGTAATCTTTTGTTACCTTCGTTTTACGGGTTGGCGGTTTGCCACGCCTCCACCCTCACGTTCGCTATCGATGGACTGTTTGCTGTTGTATTGCCTTCAAAATATTCCCAAAATGATGCACACAAATGTCCTCACAATAGGATAACGCACGACTACTTGCCAACGGGAAATAGTCTTTAAAGCACGATCGCGGGAGCTTCTTTCCTTAGAAAGAATAACAGGAAATACAATAGTTGAGCTTACCCACGTATTGATTGTGGGTAATGAAGTTTTATTCTGAGAAAGGTTGCCATTGCCTATGGGTGTTGTGTGCACGAGTGTACTTCATTACCCAGAAAGCCGTCTTTTTGCATGCGCGTTGCGCGTTTCCTGGTCTTAGGAGAAACTCGTCTGAATTAATCGTTACGTGCTCGTAAATATTGTTATACACGAAAGATATGCAAAAAAGACCTGGCTTGGTCGCATCACGAAATTTTGATCGCATGACGGGCGAATTATTCGATCGAAATTTCCGCCGTAAGACGAGAATATTGTATGACGAGCGGTCGTATGACGAGGTACCACTGTACATCCAGCCATGACCAGCAAGTAGGATGTCAGAGGCTAATGTTCCTGGTCCCTTTCAGTAAACGCCATTGCTTTGCACTTTACAGCGTTTAGTCCCGCCCACTGACTTTGAACTGTGAGTTTGTCATTCATTTTCTGAACCGCTTATCTTTACAAGGGTGGTGGGGGGGCTGGAGCCTATCCCAGCCAACTATGAGCACCAGGCAGGCGACACCCTGAATCTGTGGTCAGCCAATTACAGGGCACAAGGAGACAAACCATTTATGCTCACACTCATACTTGAGGGCAATTCAGGCTGGGGACACCCGGAATCTGTGGTCAGCCAATTACAGGGCACAAGGAGACAAACCATTCATGCGCACACTCATACTTGGGGGCAATTTAGAGTGTTAAATCAGCCTACCATTCATATGCATATATAGATATGCATGTTTTTGGACGATTCGCTGAAAGACGTTTGGCCGACGGACAGTTCGCCGAACGGACGTTTCGCCGAAACGCTCGCCCCGCCCCCGGATCGTGTGTGTACATGTTTTTCAACCTCGGCCCGCGGGCCATATACGGCCCGTTACAGATAACATTCATTTAGGAATAACAAGGGCATGTACTGCCCCCCACTGGACATATTTCTAAATACAAGTATGTACTACAATGTGCTGCCAATTTTTTTATATTTTTTATTTTGTACGTGACAGAAGAAATGGAGAAAATAAAGTAGTAGTAACAGTAAGTACTACTGTAATGAAATACTCCAGAAAACTTACACCAGCATAGAAAACGTTGAGATTAATCTTTGAATTAAGGTTCTCAGCAAATCATTTTGAATATATATTTCCTAAAATAATGGGAAATTATTTAAAATTAAACTAGAAGTAAAAGTGTGTTCCATGGCATTTTCAGGTATTGTTCTCAAAGCCCCCTAGGCTGTCCATGGCACTTAGAATTTCACAAGTCTTCTAGTGTTGTTTTTTCTCAGTGTCAGACATGAATCCCCAGCTTTGATAAATTACATTGCGTGTCCAAATGGCTACTACTTTAAACGCAAGGATAAAATATAAAAAAATGGCAGCACATTGTAGTGTAGTACGTACTTGTATTTAGAAATATGTCCAGCGGGGGGCAGTACATGCCCTTGTTATACCTAAATGAATGTTATCTGTAACGGGCCGTATATGGCCTGCGGGCCAAGGTTGAAAAACATGTACACACACGATCCGGGGGCGGGGCGAGCGTTTCGGCGAAACGTCCGTTCAGCAAACTGTCCGTCGGCCAAACGTCCGTCGGCCAAACGTCTTTCGGCGAATCGTCCGAGTACCGGGGATAACATGCAAATAAATCACACTAAAGTATAAGTTGCAACCCCGGCCAAACAGTTGAAAAAAAATGCGACTTAAAGTCCAGATAAAAAAGTAAATATATCATATAGCAGACAAGACTGCAATATTATAAAACATGATTAAAAGTTTATAGGAGTTATGGAAAATGTGCATTACAAAAGAAGGAATGTTTTTGTTGTTCTTTAGGTGGCACCTGATTTCTTCGAGTATTTCCATGCCATGTACATAATTCTACAGTCTGATCCTACCTTATGGTGTGTATCTGCTTGGAATGATAATGGCAGAGAAGCCTTGGTCGATCCATCAAAAGCTGGTCTTCTCCATCGGACAGACTTCTTCCCTGGTTTGGGCTGGATGCTGCTTAAAGAATTGTGGGATGAGCTGGAACCCAAATGGCCTTCTGCATTCTGGGACGACTGGATGCGTCTCCCGGAGCAGCGTAAGGATCGCTCGTGTATCCGCCCAGAAATCTCACGGACTATCACCTTTGGCCGAAAAGGCGTCAGTTTAGGTCAGTTCTTTGACCAGTATCTACGCTATATTAGACTTAACACTGAATTTGTGCCTTTTACCAAACAAGACTTCTCTCATTTGCTTAAAGAGAGCTATGATGGAAAGTTCATCAAAGAGGTTTACAATGCCCCATTGGTTAAAATTGAAGAGCTGCAACAGGGAGGAGGTTTAAGAGGAACTGGTCCGTACAGAGTGAAGTACTCGAGCCGAGATAGTTTTAAAGTCCTGGCCCGGAATTTGGGGGTGATGGATGACTTGAAATCTGGAGTCCCAAGGACAGGCTACAGGGGTGTTGTCAGTTTCCTGCATCGTGGTCGAAGGGTGTTTTTAGCTCCACCAGAGGGTTGGACACAATATGATGTCAGCTGGAGTTGAGACAAATCTATTGTACTCAAAACAAATACTTGATTCGAAGAGTCATATTCAGAGGTGCATCTCTCGACACTCAACCACATCCTGATTTCTTCAAGAAGAAAATACAACAGCACATCATTTGGACTGTGAGCTAGCTGGTTTGCCGGGAATTTTACAAATATAGGCGCTCACTCAAGATCTGTTGGCGTTTAGGTCACCCAAGTCCACAGTGTATTGTGAAAGAAAAGTTCCACTCTTGAACTCTGCTTAAAAGTCTTTTGGCAAAGTGCCTTTCTTTTTCTGACCCATTATTTTGGGATTATAATCGTATTTTGTCATAACTTGAAAATAGATAACCTGACAAATCCACAAAGCAGCTGTAAATGTTTGACAACTGACAAGCGAGAACCATTGGGATTTGATTCAACTAGGATGTTTGATATTCTTGTGTCAATGAAATGATATTGTTAACCCAAAATCAGAGTATTTATCATCTTGGGAACTATGTCAATGTGCACATATGAACCTGAAAGCTGAGGTTGAAAAATGCAGTGATCAGGTATTTTCTTAATCCAATGCAAATAACCCTGTTCAAGTCATCATCAAAGTGTATTATAATACTGTCCTTTGTCATAAAAATGATGAAAAGCCCTATCTCAAAGCCAAATATTACTGATCTTAGCTACTTGTGTTGAAATTCAAGATTAATAATAATTTGAAATAAACAAGCTAAGGTGAATAATAATTTAGTGAAATGCTCGAGCTAAATGGAGATTCCTGGATCAGTGCACGTCTTTATTACCTCGTCAAGTTTGGAATTTTCTCTTTGAATGAATAATTGAAATAACCAAAATATGCTTTGTTTCTTGCTACTGCATTTTTTTTGTTTCTTTACTTAGGTATTTTTTTGGTAAATCACGGTCCAACAAATGGTGGTAATTGTAAAATAACTGGAGATTGTGTTGTAAATCACGAAAACAGTGCTAAAAATATATATTTTTACATTTCTCAAAACATTAATGGACAGTGGTTTTCACAAAGACCCTATTATGAGACCAAAGGTTTTTGTAGTTAACCAATTTGGGTAATCAAATGCAAGTATGTAGTTTCCCTTCGATTGTTACATATTGCTATCTATTGCCTGTCCAATAGTATATCAAATCATGTGGGTCAATGAAAAGAAAAAATGAAAATAATTAAGTTTCCCTTCTATTGTTACATATTGTCTGTCCAATAGTATATCGACTCATGTGACTCAATGAAAGGAAAAAACAACTGTACTGCACTGCTTTTCAGAAATATGTCTTAAGAAAGACCGGATGATTATAGCACTTGTGTCAAATTTTTAACGTCAGGCCCTTTTAATTTATTGCCTAAAATAGGATCGCTGTTGTCCTGCGGGCACATCTTAAAGCCACACTTACAGATAAATTTAACAGTGTTTGTTTATTCTACTTCAAACTGTTATTTATATTATTCATTTCGTATCTGAACATATTCTATTGTGTCCTTAAAACTCCAATATAAACAATGAAATACTCATTTAATGGTGCACATTTACAGTCGCACACAAATTAATGTTAACAGAAATTGTATTGTGAAAAAACATCCAAACTCTGCCACTGCAACATTTAATGAGTCTGAGCAACTCTTGTTATATTATATTGCTGTTGATTATTTAGTTTGTTGGATGTATTGAAGATACAATTAGGACCGACAATCTTATTTGATGCATTCTGTTTTAAAAGTTGTCCACTACATAGTTTTTGTTTTTTGTGAGCATTTGATCAATTTCTCTTCAGTTTGATTGTACGCCTTATAAGTGTTATTGAATCGGAATTCAACCACTCGCGACAGTTAACTGAATTTTAGTGTAAAGATATGAAGGATACATTTCAAGTTAAATTTCAACTGTCTTGAACTTGAAGCAGATAGAAGTTTCAACTCCAATCCCTGATTGAGTGCTGGTTTTAGTTTCCATCCAAAGATGGTTTGGTCAATTAAGGTTTGTTGAAAAACCTGTATGATTGTCTGCTATTAGTTTTTTTTCTTCTAATGTTTGTTGACTTTGTTTCTTTCTGATTCATAAAAAAAAAGAAATGGTGTCCAATCACCACTGTACCCTATTAAGCCTTGAGGATTGATTGACTTCTTCGTTTGTGAACTGAAACACTGCCAGATGTGTTGAAAACTTTAATACATTACAAATAAAATCATCTATTTTGATATTTGTGCTAATTTTCGAAACTCTTTGATGTAGTAGTATTTCCTTATATGGCAAAGAGAAATTCTCATGGCTAGTGCTGGGCGACAACGGAATATTTCATATGTGCTGTCTTATAGCCTGCCACGATAAATTACATTTATAATTCATTGATGAAAAATATATATCAATGCCATCTTTTCAACCTCTTATATCGTGACCGGACATTTCGTCGAAAGATGTTTGGTCGACCGGACGTTTGGTCGACCGGACGTTTGGTCGACCGGACGTTTGGTCGACCGGACGTGACGTTTGGTCGACCGGACGTGACGTTTGGTCGACCGGACGTGACGTTTGGTCGACCGGACGTGACGTTTGGTCGACCGGACGTGACGTTTGGTCGACCGGACGTGACGTTTGGTCGACCGGACGTGACGTTTGGTCGACCGGACGTGACGTTTGGTCGACCGGACGTGACGTTTGGTCGACCGGACGTGACGTTTGGTCGACCGGACGTGACGTTTGGTCGACCGGACGTGACGTTTGGTCGACCGGACGTGACGTTTGGTCGACCGGACGTGACGTTTGGTCGACCGGACGTGACGTTTGGTCGACCGGACGTGACGTTTGGTCGACCGGACGTGACGTTTGGTCGACCGGACGTGACGTTTGGTCGACCGGACGTGACGTTTGGTCGACCGGACGTGACGTTTGGTCGACCGGACGTGACGTTTGGTCGACCGGACGTGACGTTTGGTCGACCGGACGTGACGTTTGGTCGACCGGACGTGACGTTTGGTCGACCGGACGTGACGTTTGGTCGACCGGACGTGACGTTTGGTCGACCGGACGTGACGTTTGGTCGACCGGACGTGACGTTTGGTCGACCGGACGTGACGTTTGGTCGACCGGACGTGACGTTTGGTCGACCGGACGTGACGTTTGGTCGACCGGACGTGACGTTTGGTCGACCGGACGTGACGTTTGGTCGACCGGACGTGACGTTTGGTCGACCGGACGTGACGTTTGGTCGACCGGACGTGACGTTTGGTCGACCGGACGTGACGTTTGGTCGACCGGACGTGACGTTTGGTCGACCGGACGTGACGTTTGGTCGACCGGACGTGACGTTTGGTCGACCGGACGTGACGTTTGGTCGACCGGACGTGACGTTTGGTCGACCGGACGTGACGTTTGGTCGACCGGACGTGACGTTTGGTCGACCGGACGTGACGTTTGGTCGACCGGACGTGACGTTTGGTCGACCGGACGTGACGTTTGGTCGACCGGACGTGACGTTTGGTCGACCGGACGTGACGTTTGGTCGACCGGACGTGACGTTTGGTCGACCGGACGTGACGTTTGGTCGACCGGACGTGACGTTTGGTCGACCGGACGTGACGTTTGGTCGACCGGACGTGACGTTTGGTCGACCGGACGTGACGTTTGGTCGACCGGACGTTTGGTCGCCGGGTTCGCTCGCTGTCAAATTATTACAGAGTTTACTGTTGATATTTTGATATTCGATATTTAGATATTAAACTCACTCTCTCATGATTATAATTTTAGAGCTGGTTTCAACAGTAATAACCCGGCGACGAAACGTCCGTTCTACCAAACGTCCGGTCGACCAAACGTCTTTCGACGAAACGTCCGGGTACCCTCTTATATAGTTCCTTGAAATGCTTGAAAATTCTTGAATTTTACTTTCGTGGTTTTAAGGTTTGAAATTTTTTTGAACTTTGCATCCATTCCTTGAAGATGCTTTAACATATTAGGCACAGTTTTTCTAGACACCCTGTTAAAAAAAGGTAATTATCAAGTGAGGGAAAATAGAAGAAATTGCCTTCATCGCTACCCATACCCTTATTCTGAAGTTGGTTTCTCTTGATGTCACACGTCACACCTCCGCTCCAAAGAATACAGTGCAGTGTTGCAGCAAAGCTGTGGGACTCATGCACTTTGTGGCAAATCGGGAAAATGAATGTACCAAGCCACCCACACTAATTCATCAATGGTTGAAAATCTGACAAATGAGTGTACCAAATGGTTAACTTAAAGCAAGGTTGTTCCATGTATGCAGGAGCAAAGTGTTTTTGTGCCCAGAAATAGAGTGAGAACGTGAGTGAATGCCATGGTGGACATTGTAGTCTCTCGATGGCATCTTCAGGGCAGTACGTGAAGGTATTTCCCCCGAAGAAACATGATTTTCGTGAGTTTCTTTGCCTGTACAGACGCTCCCCTACTTACGAACGAGTTAGGTTCCGAGCGATTGTTCATTGTTGAATTTGTTCGTAAGTTGATTCAGTGCTATATTTTGTATTATAATTTATGTTTAAGGCCTGTTAGGTTCATCCAATTGTAGGTTTATCCTTAGGTTTTTCCAATTCAGCTTTCAATAAAAAAGGCATCTGTAGTCACATCACATTTAATTCTTGCAAGAAGAGAATACATCCCGCCGCTCCGCCGACCAAGATTATTCTAAAGAGCGGCATTATGTCCTGCCCATTTAAGGCTTCAAATCAAAACAATTACAAGGTTATCGATTCCATTTGCGTAAGCAAGAAACAAAACAATTCCATAATCAAGCAAACCTAGCGTCAAACTAGCGTCACAAATTAAAACAATATGCTTGATAGCCATCCGCTGACCCAACAACAATTTAAGCGTCCTTCACCGATCTTCATTGCGAACTCTCATCTGGGGAAGGGGTTGAGGCGTATCTTCCAGTAATCAGTCCTTGGAGCAAGAACTCAGTGGATTGTTTTATGTCCTTTCGAACTTGTATCTCTCGCTGGACCCAGCTGTCCTGGAGAGCGACCTTGGCGTAAGCGTTTGTCTTCGTTGAAAGCGATCAACACATATAACTATATTGTTTAATATAGTTACACATTTAGGATGAGCATTACTATTCCTAATAAGCAAATATATTGATTAATATAGTAAGCATGTATATTATAAGGCTTTATATTCATTGCAAACACATTTATAATAATGATTACCCCAACATTCCCCCCTATATTATAAATTTGCACATGATCCCTGTTAGGTTCAAACACCAGACATTTGTTTCACCAACCTGAAAAGAAGGAAATCACAGAGAATTTGAGTTATCTTTATTTAAAAAATGAGAGGTTCAGAGACTGCCCCTGTCACAGCCCTCCAACAACACTCTGAAGAAAATCTCCCCTCGCCTATTCTCTTATTGTGTTTTGGGAGTGTCCAAGTTACAGGAAGTTTCAAGCTGATCAAGGGAGAGATAGTTCTCTCCCAGTTACAAAAGGTTCTTTGATCATGACCATATGCCCCTTCAAGATAACATCTTTATAGTCTTATTCCTGATATCTTGCAACCCTCACAAAACAGACAAACAGACAGGCGTCCGCCCCCCTGGGTAGTTCCTCTTTGTTGAATAAGGTGAAACTTTTCCCAGGGGGTCAAGACATCCCCAATTCTATTAACTAACATTTCAATAGTCTAAACTAAAATCAGGATAACTTATTTACAATAATTCCAACATAACCCTCCTGTTTATCCGGATTCTTGTTATATAATATCATCACCCATGACCTCTTCTTATCCGATTTTCGCATCACAGGATCACAAAAATAACAGAAAACGTTACACTCAGAAGTTAATGCCAGAGTCTTTAGCATCTTGGAACATGTCAGGCAGTCCCATGAACTGCATTTCCTCCTCATCCCCAGATGCGTCGGCGTCGTCATCATCCCGTGGTTCGCCTCCAGATGTCAATAAGGCATACATTTCTGATTTGACTGGTTGTATAGCATTTGTTATTAACCTTTCACATAACGCACGAATACAGGGAATGCAGCAACATCCACAAGTTGTGAGAATGGCAGCAAAAACAGCGATTGACATTAAAACTGATACAATCAACTGTTTGTACTCGCCAAACATGCTACCAAATTCGCCCCACATTGAGGTGTCGACTCCAGAATGTTCTTTCATCTTGCTGTTGAGGGATCGAAGGCCCTCCAGGGCCTTGGTTAAACTCCCGTCAGCTGCTGTATTGTTAGGGATGAACGTGCAGCATTGGTCGCCAAAGATGGAGCACACGCCACCTTCCTTTGCCAGGATCATGTCAACAGCAATTCTGTTCTGGAAAGCCATCAAAGAGGTAGCCGACAACTGTTCATGGATGGCTGCAAACCCTTCCTCCGTCCTGTTCCCCAGTCGTTGCACATTGTAATGGATGTAGTTGATTCTGTCCACATTTTTGTTAATAGTACACCACCAACACAGGAATGATTCAAAACCAGCTGCCATTTGGTTAGCGAGTTTATACTCATCCGGTACACCTCGGGGAACCCCGATGCTGTCGATGTAGGTTGGGTCCCCGTCTCCCCATCCAGGAGCGGACCGCTTGGCTCTGCCATTCCAGTGGTGAGGCAAGATGTTTCCTGCCACAGTGACCAACTCAGGAGCAGACATCTTTGTTATGGAAACAGGCAGGAGCAATGACACAGATGCACAATAGCCAGTAGTGTTGAATGGCAACCTGTCGTACAATCTATTATCACCACACCACCACCAGATGTCGCTACGAGCTACCGGTTTGAATGTTATATCAACCGTCAACACTTGTTTACATTGTATACTATTAAGTCGTCCCAGAATCAACCCTTTTCCTATTCTCTTAATGCACGTGAAGTTGGCCCGTGCTATTTTCTTTGAAAACACTGGTTTCTCCTTTTCTTCATCCGCCATTGGAAAAACACTATCCCAGTACGAACAATTTTGAGATGGTACTGGTTTGTTCATCACGTCTACCAGGCAGGTGGAGCTCAATGCTGAGGGTATTACTTGTAGCAATGGTCTGGCCCCCATACATACCACACAGTCTGCTTGCGTCACTTGAGCGGCTTGTTCCGCCATTAGGAGCCAATTGTTATCTAATCTAGAAATTCCTGTCGCAAATTTAAACAAATCATCCACCTCTGGTTCAACGTATATTTGTGGCATGTCTGGAAACTTTGATTTCGGCCCAGGAGTTATTTCTTTGCTAGGTTCAACAATTGTGGTAGTGACGTTTGGACAGAACGTTATGGGCACGCATGGGTCTTCCTGATGTTCTCTCCAGACACAGAGCATCAGCCCGTGGCATAGCTGTTTGTTTGTGTAGCCCTTCAATTGTTCGGGCTCGCCGAGTGGCACCTGAGTGGTATTCAAATTTAACAACAAACTGCTTTTTGTTCTTGTCAGGGTTACCTGTTTTTTCCACCTGGCCCCTCTCTTGGAGAACCCATACGAACCTCTTGACCACTTCCCAGTTGTAGCCGCCACGTCACCCCACCAGTGACCCGATTTCTTTGCCCCAGCACTGTCCAAGTAAAAATCATACCCGCTCCAATCATTCAGCCGATATCCCCCTATCTTGAAATTTTGGTCAAATGTAATTACTGCCTCAGTTCTGTTGGTTTGGTAACAATAATACAATTGGTAAGTATAGGTATCATCTTTGCGATCTGTCGTTTTGCATGGATTCTTTATCACCTTCCGTGGTATTCTAGAGGGATTTTGATAGTAATGTACCCCTCGTTTTTGCAAATTGAGTGACTTTTCATGTAACAATAAAATTACTACTATTATTATTCCGATTGTTCCTCCCACCGCCAATCCTATTTTGTGTACCCGGGTGAATATCATGCTGGTAGATTGTAATCTCTCCTAATGCCAGACCGGAGCTGTTGACGTCTTCACCGGGTTTGAGATGACTGTAAACTAAAATTACAGCCCCCTTTGTAGTCGGACTTCCTCCGAAGGCGGGTGAAAGATTACAATGCTACTACAGCAGATACCACAGCGCGATCACTACAATACAAATAACGACGGTTAGGTTGAACACAATGATCGAAATTGTTAACTTAGTCATACTCGATAACCCTTTTGCAATGTGCCAGGTGAATCCAGGTATTTCGTTCTGCTATTTTAATTGCCGTTCCTGTGGTTAATAAAACCTGATAGGGTCCTTCCCACTTAGGCGAGTGCCAGTGTTTCTTCTTTATACTTTTAATCAGGACCCAGTCACCTGGTTCAACTAATTGGCCTTCCTGCAACGACACAGATGGCGTATCTTCATTAGCTTGTTCTGTCAATTCTTTTTGTTTTTGTAGCATTTTTCTCATATAATCCGCAAGATTGCTTTCGTCATCTGTTTCCCAAATATTTTTAAAATAAGGTAATCTGTACTGTCTGCCAAATAAGGTTTCATACGGGGTTAATCCGTTTGTGCTGGTAATGTTTATATGTAGTTTTACTAAGTCTAGGCATTGTGTCCAGAGTCTACCAGTTTCTTCCATACATTTTCTGAGTCTATTTTTTATGGTGCCATTCATTCTTTCCACCAGTCCCGCACTCTGTGGATGATAGGCGCAGTGATGTTTTAAATTGATGTAAAACGCTTGTCCTATTTTTGAAATTATTTGGTTTACGAAATGAGTCCCATTATCACTGTAGATTATTTCCGGAATGCCATATCTCGGTATTATGTCTCTGCATAATGCTTTTGCTACTGTTATGGCATCAGGTGTCTTTGTCGGAAATATTTCTACCCATTTTGAATACGAGTCTATTATTACGAGACAATATTTTTTACCTTCACACTTATTTAGTTCTATATAATCCATATGTATGTGTTGAAATGGATATTCTGGTTTTGGGAATTGACCCCGTTTTGGTCTAAGGTTACCTTGTGCATTGTGTCTTGCACATATTAGACAGGTTCTACAAAAAATTTTTGAATAATTATTAAATCCATAGGTTGTATATATTTGGTTTAACATTCTTATCATCCCTCCTCTTGAGACATGTGATTTACCATGGCTCAAAATAGCTGCCCATTTGTATAGGTTTTTTGGTAGGATTGGTTTACCTTCTGGACATATATATATTTGGTTTTTTATTCGCGCGCCTTTCTTTTCCCATTGTTCTTTTTCTTGTTTGGGTGATTGTTGTTGCATTTCTATAAGAATTTTATCATCCATTTTTTGTTGGTCATTTTCGCTATTTACTTCCATGTTTAGAATTGTTATTTCCCCTTGTGCTGCCTGTTTAGCAATCTTGTCCGCGAAGGCGTTACCCTTTGTTATGGGATCGGTACCTGATGTGTGTGCAGTACATTTACATATTACTAACTGTGTCGGTAGTTGCACGGCTTGTAATAGTTCAGTTAGTAATTCGGCGTGAGTCACTGGTTTTCCAGTTGATGTGACCATACCCCTATTTTTCCAGTGTTGCGCAAACGTTTGAGTGGTTGCAAACGCATATTGGCTGTCCGTATATATTGTGACCGCCTGTCCTTTCATTAATTTACAGGCTTCAGTAAGTGCCACTAATTCTGCAGCTTGTGCTGAGAAATGTTGCGGTAACGCTGCTGCTTGTAATATTACTGTTTGAGTTACTATGGCGTAGCCGGTTTTTGTTTTCCCTTTATCATCTTTTTTCGAGGACCCGTCTACAAATATTATTTCTCCATTTTCTAGCGGTGTATCTTTAAGATCTGGTCTACTTTTACTCTTTTGTTCCGCTAATGCTTCGCAATCGTGTTTTTCACCTTCCTCCTCTGTGTGAATTAGTGTTGCTGGATTGAGCACTGTACACCTTTCTATTTTTAGATGCGGCTGAGACAATAGTATTGACATGCAAGACAGATGTCTTGCCGGTGACAGAAAACTCATTTTTGTTTGTAAGAGTAGAGCTGAGACCGCGTGGGGAACTTTTAAAACTAATGGGTGGAACAATACCACCTCAGCGCTTACAGTTACCGCTAGTGATGCTGCGACCACTGCTCTAACACAATGTGGCAGTGCACAGGCCACTGCATCTAACTTTGTGGAATAATATGCCACTGGTCTCAGCTTCTCGCCATATTTCTGAGTCAATACCGATGTCATGAAATAATTCTTACAGTCCACCATTTGTACAAATTCTTTAGAATAATCAGGCAACGCGAGTGTGCTACTACTCACTAGCGCCTGTTTCAAATCGCAAAATGCCGTTTCTGCTTCTGGCGTCCATTTCAATTTGTCTGACATTTTTAGTTCTTCTTTATACATCAGGGCTTGCAATGGCGCTGTTAATTCGGCATAAATTGGTACCCAACATCTGCAGTAATTTGTGAGCCCTAAAAAGGACATAATTTGCTTTTTTGTAAGTGGCTTCGGTGCTTTTAGGATTGCCACCTTTCTTTCTTCTAAAATTGTTCTGCCCCCCGCGCTTAACTGGTGACCCAAGTATTTTACCGCTTTTTGGCTGAATTGTAACTTATTTCTGCTGATTTTATGACCTTCTTCAGCTAAGTGTTTTAGCAACGCTAATGTGTCTTTTTCGCATTGCTCCTTGGTTTCTGATGCAATTAAAATGTCATCTACGTAAGTCATTATTTGGCTACTTTTTGGCGGCTCGAAGGTTGCTAAATTTGCGTTTAGAGCTTGAGAATATATAGTCGGACTCTCGCAGTAACCTTGCGGCAGTCGAGTGTATGTATAACGTTTCCCTTGGAACGTGAACGCAAACCAAAATTGACTGTCCTTATGTACTGGTACCGAAAAAAATGCATTGCTGATGTCCACTACCGTAAAGTATTTTGCGTTTGGGTTTAGCGAGTTCAACAACGTATATGGATCTGCTACTGTTGGGGATCTTTGAATTACTGCATTATTTACCGCTTTTAAATCTTGGACCATTCTCCATCCATTTGATGGAGCAGCTTTTTTTACTGGGAATATTGGTGTGTTACACGGAGAGTCGACGCATTCTATTAATACCCCTGCTTTAAGTAAGTCGTCTATTACAGGTTTTATCCCTTCTATTGCATCAATTTTAAGTGGGTATTGTTTTACGCGAGGTTTATATTCAGTTTTAGGTCGGATTAATACAGGTTCTGCACCTTTTATGAGTCCTACATCTGTAGGCCCTTTAGACCATAATTTTGCAGGTATTTGTTTTAGCAATTCTTCTTCGCCTTTTGAAAATAATATTTGTCACTTTTGTTTTGGAATTAAGTGTACCCCCGCCTCGACAGTTACTGTCCAAAAAAACGATTTCCGCCACAGCTCAGTTGACGCACTATACCATGTATTAGGCCCCGAGGGCTCCCAGTCATGTGCTTTCTCCCCTATTTCCACTAGCCTGCCTAAGTCTTTCCACTGGGTGTGTTCGGACTTACACAAAGAGATGTATGGTGCTGTATGTAATTTAAAAAGGGCTTGTGCCTTTTCAGGCAAGGCGACTGCGGTTGCAGCATCTGCCAACCCGTTTGTATATAGGTAAGTGACCGTTATTCGAGTAGGGGTGACTTTATCGAGGCTTTCCTTGTACTTTAGATCTGGTTTATTTATATACGACATTGTGACATGTAAATTTTCTGGGGACATACGGTCCCCTTCAAACTGCACCGAATTTATTCCCTCTTGTATTAGACTAGTTCCTGTTTGCATCGGTGGCTTGTTTGGAATGTCCAGAGAATAATAGTAATTTGGCTGTCCCATCCCTTGTAACACGAACACTTGTTCTGGTTTATGTCTAATTATTTTCATGCCACCTGACGTTGGCAGAACGGCCAGGCCTAGCCCCACAAGGCCGTCTCTGCCCAAAAGGTTTACTGGACATTCAGGTAGTATTAAGATTGATAACTGGCATGATTTGCCTTTTGGATCTCTAAGCCAGACTGGTTCTGTCATTTGTACTGATTTTGTGGCGCCCTGTGCTGCCCTAACTATTGCGAAATTTGGGCTTGGTTTTAAGTTTGGTATTGATTCCCTGATCGTGGTTCTACATGCTCCTGTGTCACAAAGGAATTTTAATGGTTTGCCTTGTACCCATATTATCACTTCTGGTCTGACCTTTTCTTCGAATAATATTTCGTCTAAATTCAATATTTCATCTTCACTCCCGATTTGATCCTCATATCCCATTTCTTTTTTACATTCCACTTCTCCCTTGTACCCAATTGGTATCTCATCTATACTTTTGGTAGCCATTTGTTTTGCTCCCTCCCGTTCTAGTCATGCGTTATCACGTCGTTGCGATAAGCGGGGAGGGTACAATTTGCATTCTTTGGCTGAGTGGCCCTCTTTGCCGCACGACCAGCAGGTCACCGGATTGCCTTCGTGATAAGCTCCCGGTTTAAACCTGAGAACTCCCCCGCTGGCCGCACCCCTGCCGCGACCTCTTCTCTTGCCTCGACCTTTACCGTTCGAATACTGGTGATAATACGCTTCAGTCCCAAAACTATCTTCGTCCCCATAAAAGAAAACTGCTTCTTTCTTTTGCTGTTTTTTATTTTTTATCACTTTTTCTGCATGAAGAGCATGGTTTATGTAATCCCCCAACGTTCCTCCGTTCATTCCTATGTAATGGCGATCAACCCACTGTTTTATTTCTGGCAAAGAATTAGAGTGGAGGGCGTTTTTTAACTGTTGTTTATAGGGGCGCGCATCATTCTCATCATGTTCTAATCCGCTGTGTTGTCTAAATACTTTTTCCATTTTAATTCTATATTCTTCAAATGATTCCTCCGAATTTTGTTTGCATCTTCCTATTTCAGTGTAATTTGATCTTTTCGTATATTTTACTCTGATTCTGTCTAACAACAATCTCACTTGATCATTCAATCCATCTGATTCTGGCGGAAAGATTTTACCTTCGCCATCGGTCGGATTATAAGACCCTTTAACATAGAACCAATCTGATCCCAATTTACACATCCATACTTGTTGTACCTCCATTCCATTTAAATGGTATGAATGTCTGAGGTTTTCCATTCCTGCCTCGCACTCAGCTAAATCTTCCTTTGGGTGTGAAATTCCTTCTACAGCCTTCCTCACATCTTCCTGTGTCCACGTCCTATAAACTCTAACGATGGGTGCCGCGTTTGGGTCACCCGCTTGTGGGTTTGGTAACTCTATCAAAGGATACATGTGCTCCTCCTCCCCCCCTTTTTGTATTTCACACTCTGCTCCTTTTGGTGGGGGTGACAGCACACCTTCCAGTCCCGTTACTAACCCTTTTGACCATTCCCCGATTACGCCTTGGGATCTAGTTTGATGTACTTTTGGATGGGTTTCTTTTAGTTTATATTGTGGAGGGGGTGATCCGGAGATCGCCGTTTCGAGAGTAGTCGGTTCTTGTTGCTGTGCTAACATTTGTCTTACGCCACTATATGGACCCACATATTCATTATCTTCCTTCCTGTGATACATGACCTTTTTTTCTCCCTCTTCTCTTTCCCGCCTTTTCTCTTCTTCTATTTTTTGTTTAGCAACTTTCTCACCCTTCTCCCTTTGCCCTGCTATCCGAAGCCAAAGTTTGGTTTGATCATAACCTCGTTTTTGCATTTTACTTCGTTTTTTGTTACACGATTCTTCGATTTTTTGTTGTAATTCACAGATATCTTTTATTATTAGTCTACCAGTGAACCCATATTTTTTTACCCAATAATGCAAGGATTCCACCGCGTCGGGATCCTCTCTATGAACTATCTTCCAGTCTTTAGACGCAAGTTCCGAGAGGAATTCCTCTTTTTTACTTGTTTTACTTTGTACTTTACCCATTTTTGAATAAAATTTAGTCCCAGTGGGTCTTTGCACCTATAGTGCACTAACACTGGGTTTAGACAACAGGATGTCGATAAATTCCTTTAGTGGTAAACTCACTTCAACCTTTTCAGGCGGAGTTTCGCGTCTACATACATCCACTAGAGGTCGACATTTGTCTCCTGTTGTTTGATATGAGATACAAATCACCAAATGGTAAAATGTATTTCCAAACACACTTTTTGCACGTTCACTCCTTTTAATTCGCAACCAAGGCTCCGCAAACCTTTACAGAGTTTAATTAGTCTTTTCCAACTAAGGGTGTCTGTTACGCCACGAATTTCTGGTTATTGTTTGTTCAATACAACTTGGACTCCGATATCCTTTACAGAGTTTAATTAGTCTTTTGCAACTAAGGGTGTCTGTTACGCCTGCGGATTTTTAATTTACTTCGTTCTCATTCATTCCTTTTTTAAACAAAATTTTACTCACGATTCTCTGCGTCCTCGGTATCCCTTCAACCTTTGGACCCCAGCCCGTAAGGAAGAAACAGTCCTGGAAAAGGATCTTTATGCTGTGGCCACAGACTTTTCTGGATCTTGCTCACCCGCTGGGATCGTCCGGTATCTTGGAATCCGGCTCGAAGGACCAATTAAATGTTAGGTTCAAACACCAGAAATTTGTTTCACCAACCTGAAAAGAAGGAAATCACAGAGAATTTGAGTTATCTTTATTTAAAAAATGAGAGGTTCAGAGACTGCCCCTGTCACAGCCCTCCAACAACACTCTGAAGAAAATCTCCCCTCGCCTATTCTCTTATTGTGTTTTGGGAGTGTCCAAGTTACAGGAAGTTTCAAGCTGATCAAGGGAGAGATAGTTCTCTCCCAGTTACAAAAGGTTCTTTGATCATGACCATATGCCCCTTCAAGATAACATCTTTATAGTCTTATTCCTGATATCTTGCAACCCTCACAAAACAGACAAACAGACAGGCGTCCGCCCCCCTGGGTAGTTCCTCTTTGTTGAATAAGGTGAAACTTTTCCCAGGGGGTCAAGACATCCCCAATTCTATTAACTAACATTTCAATAGTCTAAACTAAAATCAGGATAACTTATTTACAATAATTCCAACAATCCCCTTAATAAAACTTCCTTTCAGCTTTATTCCATTAATTCCAAATGAACATATAGTAACATCCCAGAATTAACCCAACATTCCCCCCTTTTTTATTATATGTTCGTTATTTATTTTATGGCAAATCCAAGAAGAGAGGGATATCTCCGTTGGCTGTTTTAATTTTACCCGCTTAGGCCCTACTCGTTCGGCAGGTCTGAAAGCAGAAAACAAAATCATTTTCGCCATCATTTTTTATCCTCGGAATTACCATGCTCTTGAAATTCACTGCTGCTGTCAGCACGTTTCATTAGTAGGGGATATAATTCATGCAATTTAGAATATTTAGGGGCAATCGCAGTGGTCATAAGTCGGCTTATCAAAGATCTTAAGCAGGGAATAATACAACACCCACATATGTCAAAATCGTAGCAAAAAGGGCTACGGAAAATGCAACAGATTTGGCCAAATCCAAAGGCTCATGCCACCAGCTCCAGGCGGATTCTCTGACTCCAGAATGCTTCTTCATATTGCGGTTGAGGGTCTGCAGGCCACTAATGGCCTGGGTGAGGGACCCACCGGGTGACGTGTTGTTGAGTGCAACATTTTCAAACATTGCATACGCCCCCTTGCTCCGCAAGCAGCATATCAACTGCTATGCGATCCTGGAACGCCATAAGACTGGTGGCTGCCAATTGTTCCTTTATCGCCACAAATCCCTGTTCAGTATAGTTTCCAAGTTTTTGGACATTGTAATGCAGGTAATTTATCCAATCAACATTTTTGTTTGGAGTAATTAAAAGAAAAATATACTCCCAACCTGCTGCGATCTGATTAGCCAACTTATACTCATCTGGTACGCCCCGTGGATGCCAATCGCATCAATGTATGTCGGATCACCCTCTCTCCATGCCGATCGACGCCATCGCGAGGGGCCCGCCATCATACCGGATTTCTGTGCAGCCAATTGTATCTCCTCTACTGTAGATGGAAAAACAGACACTGGTAACAGCAGTGAGACCAAGGCACAAAGTCCTGCTGTCATTTTGGCAGGAGTCGTATAATTTGTTTTGACCCCACCACCACCATAGGTCAGAACGTGGTACCAGGGTGTAGTCGGTTTTAGGACGTGGGCACACCACGTCTCATTTATCGCCTCCAGCTTCAGACCATGCCCTGTAAGGTTTTAAGCAGGTAAAATGATTTAAAAGCTTACATTTTCATTTGTCATTATCTCCGTTACACAATCAGGAGTAATTTGCGCGGGCACTACTCGTAAGAGAGGGCGGGGCCCCATACATGTTATGCAGGTTTGATTTATAGTAATAGCTGCATTTTCCATCAACAATAACCAATTTTTCTTACCGCCTCCCGTTTGGGAACTCCCCGTTGCAGAAATGAATTCTCTGGTCATTTCAGATTTTAATTTTACTATGGCGGATCCGGGTGTTTCCATCTCTGACGACCTTCCTACCGTCTCCATAGACATTGTTGTTGAGACACAATTGTAGATTTTTTTGTAAAAAAGAGTCTTCTCCACCTGCCCATGGACTTAGGAAAAACGTCAGACAAGGATCCACAAGTTAATTTGTCAGTCTGAATAATGATTTGTAATGCCCCCACCGTATGGTTTAATTTTATCGAAGGCCTGATGGTTTTTTTTTCGCACGGGTGTGTCATCCAAGCTTGCCAATCTAGACCAGTTTCTGCAACAAGGTTTCCCCAATCTGTTTTAGGACTGTTATGTACCACACATATTCTATAAAATCCATGTGTATCCTTTGAAATGGATATGTAGCTTTTGTAGCTTGACATAAGGGGGAATCGCCCGTGTTTTTGCCATATATCTGCATATATATTGAATATATAACCTCCCCCTTTTTTTTTTGAGGCATGAAATTTACCATGACTCAAAAGGGCAGCCCTCCCAGATAAGTCTTTTGTTTAGTCCCCCAGGTTCCCAAAATTTCCCATTGCAGAAATCAAAAAATTTCATTTGGCGAAATTCTTTTCCTTTTTTTTTTTTTTGTTTTTGTTTCTGTCCTACTCTGCCACCGCCGTCCTTGAAAGGCTTATCAGCGATTTCAGAAATATTCCACCTCGATATTAGAATATTGATATATCTTGGTGGCCAGCCAATTGAAACACAAAAGACAGACACTCATCCACGCTCGCACTCATAATCAAGGAATTTAGAGTGCTCCCCCAATCATCCATAATTTTTGTTTGTTGGAGTAAAACTGGAGTACCCAGAGAAAACCTACGAATTCTTGAGAACACCAGGAATACTCCACACTCCGGAAGGTCTGGATCCACTCCGCATTAGTAGATCCTCGAACCGCAAGATTGATGCCTGAAGAAACTAGATAATTAATGTATTAGATTCACATGCCACATATCTAAAAATAGAAATGTGTTCAATTGCCACCGCCCCTTACCCCAGTCAGTCAGCATGTAGACTGCCAAGCGAGTGGCTGTGATTAACTATCTATTCGCCAATAATGCAATAACGGAAAAGTTGTGACACATTGAAACACACACACACCCCCTTTTATTTAACCGTTTGTAAAAACTTTATCTGCATGTTCTGCATTAAGTTACACCCCCTTTTAATAATATCGAATTTTGCCCATTCTAGTCAACCCATCTACTTAAAGCATTTCTCCAAGGTTGATATTTTATAATTTGGAGATGTTATTTCTAAACCATAGACATTATTTCACTTGTTTCACACCATGGAAGGCCCTACCTGAATTTGTTGTAGATATTCCCCTTTATCTAAGCTTGTTATTGCCAATCGTTATCACCGTAACATTTAGGTGTATTAACCCCATAATTGCAATGCAGTAAGTTTTGGCTAAATTCTTAATTTGTATGCCCCTAAAGCAATAGGCAGTAAAGTCCCAATAGTCATCAATATGACCTATACCAAAGCATACTCCCCCTCTAGGTCAAACAGGGAACGTATTTTGTGCACTGAAAGACGCTCCATGTTTCTTCTAGGGAAACTATGCCTATCCTTAACCAATTATCTTATCTACCCCAGCCAGGTTCAATTTACCTAATAATTTGGACGAATGCCACGAAATTTCTCATGCCATTTCTGCATTGTTAAATTCATGTCTGATCTCTTTAACAACCAAATAACTCTTAGTACCTAAAAAATAATTTGTAAATCACCCCATACTATGTTTACTTAAGATAAGAGCTATTTCTTATAGCTCTCCGTTACCACAAGGAAAATCTACAATAATTAAATTAGAGAAATCAACCTTTTACTAGGCATTTCCTAATTACAATTTTCAATGCTTAATAAAGGACCCACAAATTGTAACCAATATGCCATAATATTGTAAAAAACAAAAACAAAATTCCATTCATTTTTCTTTAACCAGCCAATCACCTATATTGAAGTATTTTGATCAAACCAACCATTCAAAAACTGTAATAATATCGTTTTATCCTCCAAAACTAGCTCTCTTCAATCAAGAGCCCTTTGAACTTCACAAAACAAAAAATAAAATAATAATAATAGTATTATTCCCAATTCCAAAGCTTTTACCAAATCAATCTTTGCCAAACAGATTTTCTATCACCTCGAAAGACATTTCTGATTAAATCCCAAAAATAAATGCGAAGATCATCGCGGAACCCTGCATCCCTTGTAGACCATGTTTTGTTCTTATTCTGAAATGTTTAAACGGAAGCGCGCTGACTGTGACCTACGCTCGCTGCAGAAGCAGCTTATCAATGTTGACATTCCTAAGCGACCTCTTTTTCTTTCTGCGCACAATGTTTCACCTCCTGTGTACAATTACAACACTTTTTAGAGAAGACTAAATTAATTAAACCAAATTAATTACTCTCCCGATATCCAACTATATCACCATAGTTTGCCACGGAAGGGGTCCCCCAAAAATTTTAGTCGCTTGTGCGGTCCGCGCGCATACTATACTGTATTATAATGTCCAACACCATCAAATCAGCCGCACCAAAACAGAGCGCTTCCCCCGAATCAACACATTATTTGGCAAGTTTAGAGTATGACAAAAAAACGCAGTTTTGGCAACCCCGCTAAACATTTAATTTGCTGTTTTGTATTTCTGTTAACCAAAATATTCCCGCTAGCAGACGGGAACGAAACCAGGATAAGCCACAATAAGCCATTTCCAGTACATTGACAGTACATTTAGTTACTATTAACAAAGCATGTCTAGCACTTGGAAATAACCATTTTAATTGCCAAATCAATCTTTCAGCATCATACAAAAAATTCCAATTGAATTCATTCACAAAGAATGTGATCTCTGGTTTAAAATTTAGCTCAACATCCTCATTCAAATCATTTTGAGCAGGCCTGTCTTGTTTTTAGAATAAAACAGCCCATCGCCTCGCTCCTATCAACCAGCCGAGGACCGCTATCATTTACAAAACAGCACGTTTTGCCTTTCCCCGCCTCGTCATCAAAAACAATAATTAGTATCTGTGGAACAAGCCGTATCGCTTGTGTCTCCCTTCACATATTATATATAGATTACTTCTATGCTTAGTGCGTATTTTATCCCGCAGGTTTTAATATTTCATGCATATTTAAGCTGGCCAGCAAACCCATATTTGTTTATCCATAAATTTAGGTGTTTAACCCTTGTAGCGCTTTGACTTTCAACAAACTTCCAATCTCTACACGGCAGACGCTGTTTTGGATCGTCGTCGCTAGCCGCTTTTTATTCGAGTTGCCCATCTTTGGATGGAGCTCGCGTGCACTCAGTTATCAGTTAGCAAATTTCTTTTCCGCGGAAGGACACACGTAACACACGCAACACGTAACACACGCAACACAAATGTATACCCTAGCTTGATGTACTGTCAGAGTTATATTTGTACCTTTCCGGACCACGGCACAGGACACCCCGAACTGCCCCAAGGTTTATAGACTCATGCTCTGTCTCGTTACCTGGCAGCGACTAGTATACCCAGGGTTTGTAACGCAGTCCCCTGGACGCGTGTCGCAGTCCCCTGGACGCGAGTCTCATTTAAAAAAAATGGACTTACCAGATATGACCCCAGATGTCTCTTTCAGAGGGTTAGTCGTCGAAACCGTCGAGAACCCAGGCGCTCCTTCGAGTTATCCAGCCCGGAAAAGGGTATTTAAGCGCCGTGCACGGTCTTTCCAGATATCGAACGGAAGCGACCTGGATTCTGCTTCGGTATCTTGACCACAGGCTCGAAGGACCAAATGTTAGGTTCATCCAATTGTAGGTTTATCCTTAGGTTTTTCCAATTCAGCTTTCAATAAAAAAGGCATCTGTAGTCACATCACATTTAATTCTTGCAAGAAGAGAATACATCCCGCCGCTCCGCCGACCAAGATTATTCTAAAGAGCGGCATTATGTCCTGCCCATTTAAGGCTTCAAATCAAAACAATTACAAGGTTATCGATTCCATTTGCGTAAGCAAGAAACAAAACAATTCCATAATCCAGCAAACCTAGCGTCAAACTAGCGTCACAAATTAAAACAATATGCTTGATAGCCATCCGCTGACCCAACAACAATTTAAGCGTCCTTCACCGATCTTCATTGCGAACTCTCATCTGGGGAAGGGGTTGAGGCGTATCTTCCAGTAATCAGTCCTCGGAGCAAGAACTCAGTGGATTGTTTAATGTCCTTTCGAACTTGTATCTCTCGCTGGACCCAGCTGTCCTGGAGAGCGACCTTGGCGTAAGCGTTTGTCTTCGTTGAAAGCGATCAACACATATAACTATATTGTTTAATATAGTTACACATTTAGGATGAGCATTACTATTCCTAATAAGCAAATATATTGATTAATATAGTAAGCATGTATATTATAAGGCTTTATATTCATTGCAAACACATTTATAATAATGATTACCCCAACAGGCCTATATAAGTATATTGAAGGTTTATATAAGTGCATTTGTATGTTTAAGGCTTGTATAAGTAACCTGCATTGGTTTGTACTGAAAAAAACATTTAACAAACGATCGTCGAACGATTCAAGTTGTATGCCCGTGCAACGCTCACCATTTTCTCACCCGCATCAAGCTTCTTTATTATTGCCACTTTCGTTTCAAATGAAATGGCTTGCCTCTTCCTTGCACTACCACCCTCACTAGAAGCCTTTCACTTTTCACCAACCATATTGAATAATGGATGCACGAGATATTTAATGATAAAAATGTTCTTTGCGCACTGGAGATACGTTCACACACTTACGCACTGCAACGAACTGGGCAGAGGAAGGTGGATGCTGGGTGAGCTCTCACAGCGCTAGGCGTCAGTATTAGCGGCGGAAAGAAGCACTACAAGAAGTAGCCGAAAGAAGCCAGGCTCACAGAACAAAGAAAGTTGTAAAAACATTAAAGTATAAAGTACAAAGTAAAGTAAAGAGGAATGTATTAAGAAATATTAAAATGTAATTTAAAAAAAGATAGAAGGGCTGTAAAACACGAAAAACATAAGAATATAAAGAGCTACTGTCACTGGCTTCCGCGTGACGGCACCATCTTGGAGAGAGAAAAAAAACCTATGCGCAGACATGTTCGTATGTACCGTTGTTCGTAACTCGAATGTTCGTAAGTAGGGGAGCGTTTGTATTCCTTATAGAGCAGGGGTGGGCAAACTATTCCACAATGGGCCGCAGTGGGTGCAGGTTTTTGTTCCAACCTATAAGAGAAAACTTTTCCACCAATCTGGTATTTAGGAAGTGCAATCAGTGGATTTCAGTCAATGTGCTTCTAGTTTCAGCACAAACCTAATTGGTTAAACTGACTGTGTTGGATATAGAGAATTGCATCAGTGAACAGTAAGAGTAGTCCATTTTGTCAGTAAAGCGGTTATTAATAAAGGTGTAGAATGAAGTTAAGTTTATATTCGCTGGCGAAAGGTGCGTTTACCTCCAATTGAGTTTCCATGTTTCCTAATTTTCTGTTCAAGGCAAAATATCTCATGCACATTTTTGAGAAAGAAAAAACTGTAAATCACATCCAATTTTTGAGTAAAAGGGATGTGCAGATGTATGTAATAAAAGTAGCAACAAGGTACTTGAGTCAGTGAATGATGTTCTCATTCATAACAGCTGACAGAAAAGATTTATTTGTCTGTTTTTTTTATTCACAATTATTCTTGTGTGTACTAATAATTGTAAATGTTTTCCCTTGGAGATAAAAGATGAGCACTTTCTTTTTAGTGCAATGACATATATATGTATATAAGTATGTATATGTGTATATATGTGTATGTATATGAATGTATATATATGTGTATGTATATGAATGTATATATATATATATATATATATATATGTGTATGTATGTATGTATATATATATATGTATATATGTGTGTATATATATACACATGTATATGTATGTGTATATATATACACATGTATATGTATGTGTATATATACATGTATATGTATGTATATATACATGTATATGTATGTATGTATATGTGTGTGTATATATATACACATGTATATGTATGTATATATATGTATGTATATATATGTATATATGTATACATGTATACATATGTATACATATGTATATATATGTATACATATGTATACATGTACACATATGTATACATGTACACATATGTATACATATGTACACATGTACGCATATGTACGCATTTGTACGCATATGTACGCATATGTACGCATATGTACACATATGTACACATATGTACACATATGTACACATATGTACACATATGTACACATATGTACACATATGTACACATATGTACACATATGTACACATATACATATATACATATACCCGGGTATATTAAACGGCAAAATACGGTAATATATTTGTGTGTGTGCTTGTGCGATAACTAGTGAGAAGTGACCACTGAGACTGATTTGTATTGTCTGCGTTTTGTCCCGAAATCTTTCCGAAGAAAATCAATTAACTATCACCCAAATTTATCATTCACACACACACATACACAAAAATTACTTCTCTGTGTTCGCTGCAGGTTTGGAATCGCGTGAATCTTTAGACACCAACAAGCCTTTAAATCCCTTTCACTTGTTTTTAACTGGTGTGAAAGGGTTTGCCCTTAAGAAAAGTCACCACAGACTTCAATAGTGATTGTTCTCGCTGGCTGGCGTCATCCAGATGTGTTGTGAACCTGCTCGATAAGGACCAAGAAAATGTTAGAGTAGAAACCTGGATTATTTATGCCTAAATTGTCTAATCCATATGTGACCGCAGTGGGCCCTGGTCTTTGTTCCAACCGATGCGGTGCAGACATTTTAACCAATCAGGTGTCTTCTAAAATAAGTAGCACCTGACTTTAATTAACTGATTACACTCGCACAAGGTATCCTCTTGTTGAGTTGGAATGAAAACCTGCACCCACTGCGACCCTTTGAGGACCGGTTTGACACCCCTGGTCTAATCTAACTATAGAGAAACACTCAGGAGAAGCATGATCTTTTTGGAGAAACCTCACCAACATTCTCCATGGTAAGGAACTCTGGGCTCCCAAACTGGTGAGAGCCATTTATTCCAGTTATATGACGAAGGAAAAAAAAGATCATTCGCATATATAACATTTTGAAGCCCAAACGGCTGGTCCAAGGTCAGCCAAAATGGCTGCTCTATGCTAAATAGAATGTAACACAGCATTAAATGTATGACATAACATTATCAAAATAATTAGTTAATCACAATAATTCCAACAGTTGATTATATTGACATCCGCTGTGAATGAATAAATTTTAGTTTGCTGCGAGAACGCCAGAGCCTTGCTTGTTGCGGCCACCTGTCTGATAAACGGCTGGTTGATTTTGAAATGTATTAAAATTGTCCTAGAACGAACGGCTTTGGTCCTATGGTTGCGCTCATACTCCGTCGGTGACCACTACCCTGACCGGGAAGGCTCATGCCCACGCCTAGACCACCCTGTTTGGTGCCATGCTTCCCTGTCGCAAGGTGTGACATGTTGAAGTGTAAATACAGGGTGCAAGTCCTTTACTGCTTCCCTTCATCTCGTAACCAGCTGTGTCTACTTTGTAATCAACCCCTGTCTGTCTTTTTAAACCCCTTCTTTGTTAGTCATTGTCGGATCGTCTGCCTTGTCTGCTTTACCCTGGCTTGTTTGATTCATGCCAAGTTCCTCGTTACACCATGTCTTTCCACTTCAGGTTTGATTTTGTGATTTGATTTCTAAGTCCTTGTTATTTTCCTTAAGATTTCTGCCTTAATTAATTAAAGTTTTTTTGGAGCACTCCATCCAAGTCCTTTACTGCTTCCCTGCATTGGGTCCAATAACCTTACAAGGCCACACTACGTAACAACCGTTGTTGCAAACTGAAATTCATATTGAAAATTTCTAGCGCTTTCTTAAAGTACCAAGACCATGTTTTTCATCTTTCACTGAGGTTCCCTGCCGTCCACTGTATTTTAAAATAAGCGCTGCGGCGTCCGTTTGTGAAAAAAAATCAAATAGCCTCCCAGCTCTGGGGTCCTGGGTTCAAATCCAGGTCACGTTCACCTGCGTGGGGGTTTCTTACGGGTATGCCGGTTTCCTCCCACATTCCAAAAACATGTACGGTAGGCTGATTGGACACTCTAAATTTCCCCTAGGTATGGGTGTGCGTGTATGGTTGTCCGTCTCCTTGTGCCCTGCGATGGGCTGGCCACCTATTCAGGGTGTCAGCTGGGATAGGCTCCAGCACCCCCCGCAACCCTAATGAGGATAAATCGGTTCAGAAAATCAGATGATATGAGACTTTGAGTTTACAGCACCTTTAATGAATTAATCTGAGTAAAAGGTAAATTCCCTAAGAAGAAAAAATACACTATTAGAACATGCACACAATCTACCCATCATATACACGTACTGTGGTCGCTTTGCTACAGGTGTCATGTCATGCAAACTTGAGATGAGATCAATAAAGAGTTACAAATATGTTTTCTACTAAATTGCCCTGGCTTCCACTGATTCAGTTGCATCAAATTTGCAATAGCAATGAAAGCTTTGGCAGCACTTTAATATCCTGTCACGAGAACATAGTAACTCCAGAAGCTATGATCAGCATCCTGTGCTTCTGGTCACTGATCTTGTTTCATGCTTAAACAACTTCCTGTTATACATGCAGTTTTTTTTCCAGTGTGTTTTTCACACTATACTGTATGTATTCAGAAACCTTGTGGTGGATGCAGGTGTAGTTCAAGGTGTTCTGGATCTTCTTTGTTTTGTCGACTCCAAGCAGCTCAAGGCCTAATGGCTTCTCTTTGTTTGGTCTAACTAAGGTTATCAGGAGCAAAGGATTTACTTCATCAAAGCAAAACATAATCTTTGTTGCAAGCAAATCTTAAATAATATGAAATAAAATCCTGACAGGAATGAAACTAAACAAAGAGGATGGAGTGCCTGAAGATGCCCTATGTTTATGTCACTCAGCAGCAGTACTTTAGTATTTTCTAAAACAGCAATATGGGATTAAATCTTTATTTTGCGCTCTTCGGCCTATTTTACAGAGTAAAGGACTATGCATTGTGCCTCAGAGAAGTCACAACTATTGAATTCAATAAAGTACCCTACCACATGATATTTAAGTGAGAATGCCTATATGTACAGTTGTGGTCAAAAGTTTACATACACTTGTGAACAACATAATGTCATGGCTCTCTTGAGTTTCCAGTTATTTCTACAACTCAGATTTTTCTCTGATAGGGATTGGAACAGATACTTCTTTGTTACAAAAAACATTCATGAAGTTTGGTTCTTTTATGACTTTATTATGGGTTAACAGAAAAAGTGATCAAATATGCTGGGTCAAAAATATACATGCAGCAACACGAATTAGCAACTTTAGTGACTTAGAAAGTTGTGTCAGTGAAATGAGCTTCATAGCATGCCCTCTTAACTTCTTGTGAGTGATGAGTGACTACAGCTGGTGACTTCTCTGAGGCCATTTAAATAGGGCTCATTGGATGCAAACGCCCAAAAACCCTTCAATGGGAAAGTCAAAGGAGCTCAGCATGGATCTGAAAAAGGTAATCCTTGATTTGAACAAGTCAGGAGTCACTTTGAGCCATTTCAAATGAGCTGCAGGTCCCAAGAGCAACAGTGCAAACAATTGTTTGTATAAAGTGCATGGCACTGTTTTGTCACTGCCACGATCAGGAAGAAAACGCAAGCTAACACCTGCTGCTGAGAGAAAATTGGTCAGGAGGGTGAAGATTCAACCGGTAATCACCAAAAAGCAGATCTGCCAAGAATTAGAAGCTGCTTGAACACACGTGTCAGTGTCCACAGTCAAGCGTGTTTTGCATCTCCATGGACTGAGGCTGCCGTGCAGGAATGAAGCCCTTGCTCCAAAAGCGGCACCTTAAGGCTCGACTGAAGTTTGCTGCTGATCACATGGACAAAGAAGACCTTCTGGAGGAAAGTTCTGTGGTCAGACGAAACAAAAATCGAGCTGTTTGGCCACAATGCCCAGCAATGTTTGGAGGAGAAAAGGTGAGGCCTTTAACCCCAAGTACACCATGCCTACCGTCAAGCACGGTGGTGGTAGTATTATGCTGTGGGGCTGTTTCGCTGCCAATGGAACTGGTGCTTTACAGAGAGTAAATGGGATTATGAAGGAGGATTACCTTCAAATTCTTCAAGATAACCTAAAGTCATCAGCCTGAAGATTGGGTCTTGGGCGCAGTTGGGTGTTCCAACAGGACAATGACCCCATACACACATCAAAAGTGGTAATGAAATGGCTAAATCAGGCTAGAATTAAGTTTTTTCAAATGGCCTTCCCAAAGTCCTGACTTAAACCCCATTGAGAACTTGTGGACAATGCTGAAGAAATGAGTCCATGTCAGAAAGCCATCAAATTTAACTGAACTGCACCAATTCTGTCAAGAAGAGTGGTCAAAGATTCAACCAGAAGCTTGCCAGAATTTTGTGGATGGCTACCAAACGCGCCTAATTGAAGTGAAAATGGCCAAGGGACATGTTACCAAATATTAGCGCTGCTGTATGTATAGTTTTGACCCAGCAGATTTGATCACTTTTTCTGTTAACCCATAATAAAGTCAGAAAAGAACCAAACTTCAAGAATGTTTTTTTGTGACAAATAAGTATCTGTTCCAATCACTCTATCAGAGAAAAATCAGAGTTGTAGAAATAACTGGAAACTCGAGAGCCATGACATTATGTTATTCACAAGCAATGTTCCCTCTAATTTTTCCTTGGTCTGAGCAGAAAGTCAACCTCCCTGAGCGCACCAAGTACCAGTGTGAGCGACAGCATCGGTACTCGGATGATTCGCCTAAAGACGTTTCGCCGACGGACGTTTGACAGACGGGCAGGTCGCCGAATGAACGTTCGGCGGAACGTCCATTCGGCGACCTGTCCGTCTGTCAAACGTCCGTCGGCGAAACGTCTTTAGGCGAATCATCCGGTCACGACATCATCATTGCTCGCTATGGGCACACCAGTATCACACCTGCCACAAGCAGGTGCATGTCAATGTTCCCTCTAATTTTTCATGTAAAACATGCTGTAAAACACGAAAAACATAAGTGGACAGAGCTACTGCCACTGGCTGCCGCTTAAACGGCGCCATCATGGGGAAAGGGGTAAAAAAAAAAAAAAAAATCCGATTTTTTTTTTTTTTTTTTTTTTTACTGCGCGCCATATGATTGCTGCTGCGCAGAGAAGACGAGAGTAGTGCGCAATTGCGCACGCGCGCAGCTTAGAGGGAACACTGTTCACAAGTGTATGTGAACTTTTGACCACAACTGTATGTGCAGTAAAATTGAACAAAGAGGCTAACAGCGACCTTGCACCGTGGTAGCAGGTGAGATAAGAGGGACCAGGAGCCAGGTAGAAAACCACAGTGCCAAAGGACCCAATGTTGCTGAAAGCTGGGATGGCGCAGAGGAAGAAAACCCCTCGGCGAAGGCTCAGCCCCCAAGCGAACATCAAGACCAAGCCCACACCATCTCACACAGAACAGAGCCACAAGCAGAGACCAAGAGAACCAAAAAGAAAGAATACGATCAAATGGCCAAAATCAAATAAAGCAGAGACGTGGCGTTCTTTAGACACATACCTGATCAAGACCCTGGAGGAAAGGTTGCGGGGAGGTGTCGAAGCCAAGCTCAACCTGTTTGGGGATGTTATATACCAGATCTGCAGAGACAGGTTTGGTGAAATTACCTTCAAGCAGAAGACCACCCCAAGTGACAGGGGAAGGAGGGAAAAGGAGATCGCCCAGCTCGTGCAAATACGCTGACAACTCTGCAAAGACTGGAGGAAGGCAACCGAGTCAGAGAGAGAGGGCCTGAAAATTCTGTGGGAAGAGGTCAGGCAAAGACTATCCAGGTTTCACAGAGCTGAACGCATCTGCAAGCGTAGCAAACGGAAGCAGAAAGAGCGAGCCAGCTTCTACAAGGACCCCTTCAAGCACGCCAGACAACTGCTGGAGGAGAAGTCCAGAAAGCTTGAGACCACCAGGGAGCTAATGGAAGAGCATGTCACAAGGCAGTATAGCGATGAACTAAGAGACGTCCCACTAGGAACACCAGAGTACATACCCCGGCCCTCACCACCAACGGCAGAGTTAACATCATGCCCCCAAGCTCAGCGAAGTTAGGCAAGCAGTGAAGAAGGCAAGGTCCTTATCAGCACCGGACCCTAATGGAGTTATATAAAAATTGCCCCAGGTATTAGAGCTACTCTGGTACCTAATGAGAATTGCCTGGAAGAAGCAGCTCATTCCATCGGAGTGGCAAAGGGCTCTGCCGGTCTTCATACCGAAGGAAGCGAATTCCAAAGGAATAGGACAATTCAGAAGCATCACCCTGCTGAACGTAGAACAGTGTTAGCGAGAAGGATGTCCACCTACCTTCTAGAGAATGGCTACATTGATTCCAACTGCCAAAAGGCAGGAATCCCGGCCTTTCTAGGGTGCGTAGAGAATTCTGCTATGATCTGGGACCAGATCCACGCTTGGGAGAAGACCGACAAGCACGTCATTTGCCTCAATCTTGCCAATGCGTATATATCTGTCCCACACCTGCTGACCAGTTACGCCTTGGAGTTCTTCACATGCCTCCCTGTATCAAGAAGCTGGTAGCACTGTACTTCAGCGACCTGTAGATGAGCTTTGCCCTCCAGGAATTTACCACCGGGTGGCAGTGGCTAGAAGTGGGAATTCCAATGGGGTGCGGCATATCTCCAATCCTCTTTGTGGCAGCTTTTGAGGTAATCCTCATAGGAGCAAGACAAATGGTTGGAGGAATCAAATTACCATCTGGCCAGAGATTACCCCCATCGAGGAGCTACTTGGACGATGTCACCAGCCTCCTTCAGACAGCAGCCTGCACATCTTCACTGCTGAAGAGGATGGGCGAGTTGACATCGTGGGCCAGGATGAAGATCAAACCCTCCAAATCCCGTAGTCTGTCACTCAGAAGAGGAGTCAGAAATGACAATACCACCTTTATCGTCGGGGGAGAAAGAATCCCCTCCTCTCTGAGCAACCCATCAAAATTCTGCAGAGCTGTCTGATAAACAGATGGAGAGCACCATCATGAGGCAACTTAGTGATGGGCTGTCAAGGATTGACCAGAGCCAACTCCCCGCAAAGTTCAAGGTCTGGTGCTACCAGATCATACTCTACAGAAGGGTAATGTGGTCCTTGAAAATGAGCAAGATCTCCTCTGTGAGCAAGATGGATGGAAAAGCCTATTCATTCATCAGGAAGTGGCTAGGTCTACCACGGTGCCTTTCCAAAACGGGCCTCTTTGGAAGGAATGCACTGCAACTGCCACTGCAGTCTATCAGTCTGGGCTACAGGCAAGAGAAGTCTAGGCTGGTTCTCGAGCTAAGAGAGTTCACTGACCAGTCAGTAAGGATGGCCAGCATCACAGTTCCCACTGGCCGGAGGTGGAACGCCCAGGCTGAGGTTGACCAAGCCATCAATAGACTGCAGCATCAGGAGATCATGGGCAGAGTTCAGGCAGGAAGAGCAGGGTTAGGATGGGGAGAAACACCGCGATTCTGGTCTAGAGCTAACTGTAATGAGAGGAAGGAGATGGTGGTGGTGGAGGTGACAAGGATGGAGGTAGAGCGCTACAGGATGAACGCCGTGTCGCAGGGCCGACAGGGAAGCTTGACAACCTGGGAGGGAGTTGTCAACCGAAACATCAGTTGGTCCGACCTGTGGAAGATCCCACAGGCAAGGATCAGCTTCCTAATTCGCGCAACCTACGACACACTTCCCTGTCCTCGTAATCTCCACCAATGGTTCGGGAAGGAGGTATGCTGGGCACTTTGCAATGCTCCCAACGCTAGCCTCCAGCATATCTTGTCGGCTGCAAGATTGCACTTTCTCAGGGGCGCTACAGATGGCGCCATGATCAGGTCCTGAGGAAACTAGCTGAAGTGCTGGAGAGATGCCGACGCCAGTAAAAATTCACCATCAGCAGAGATCCACACCAAATATAGGGCAAAATACACATTTTAATAAGACCTACTTAAGTAGTAATAATAGAGGTGATCCTAATTCGTGGTTTTTCGATTATCGCGGCCATGTCTGGTGTTCATTATCCACGAAATTCGAGGGACTAATCATATTACACAATACCGCTTTAAGCGAGAAAAGACGGTAGGGCGCCGCCTCCAGGTGTAGAGGTTCCCTCGCCTGACTTCGGTGCGGGCAGGCGCGGTTTCGATTCCCGCTGGTGGCAGTATGATTATGAGTGGGTATGGGCGTTTGTCTCTCTGTGGCCCTACTGCTGACGGGGGACCAGTCTAGGATGAATTCTGGGTTAGGTAGGCTCCAGCAACCCCCGTAAACCTTTCGAGGATGCGCGGTATGGAAGATGAATGAATGAAAGAACGATAATGCGTCATTTAGCTGCGACCACAGTCTCTTTTACCATAGATATCACTTGTTAAGTAATTAGATGTCAAAAGTCCTGATTTGCGGCGTACAAACCACCAGCCATGTTAGATCAGAAGACTTTTCAGGCAGTCTCTCGAGGCAAACACAAGGCGATTTTTTCCACTAATACTCTTACGTCTTGACGAATTTCCCCAAATTTTAGTTTTTTAAAAACTATTAACGTCACTATGGTTCAAGCGTGATGTTGGGGAGAAATATGTACACACACAATTCTGCATTATATTAAATATCATCACTGACACAATATGGCCGTTCTTAATGACTCAAAACGTAGTTTATGCATCTAGTCCTACTTACATGCCATATGTACGATTAGAGTACCTATAGTGGGACCTGCGAAAAGTTTGCATTGAATTTTATATAAAAAATATATATTTACAGCGTTATTTTTGACGGCATAGAGGTATGTTCCAATGCGAAACTGCTTATTTAACATTCATGTTCAATTTTAGTACTATTTCGACATATCTTCAATCATATTTGTCGGCGTTCTGAACAGACACGTTCCTGTTTGCACTTTAACGGTTTAATGAGTGAAAACGATTATAAAGGAATGGTGGGTGAAAGGTGAAATTAACGTATCTATCTTATTATACGCAGATGTCATGTTTTCATGGAGATCGTAACTTCTGTCCTGAGTGTGGGAATGTTCTTCCTCTACCGGGGCATGAAAACACAGTCCGCTGCCCCCGCTGTTCCTTCTCAATCGCTGTTTCAGGTACTGTTATACCTTCCCTATTTGACTTTAGAAACAATTCATTTACTTGTCCAAATGAGAAATAAATAAATGTGTATTAATGTTTTGCTCTGAAGAGTTTTTAGGACGGGAAATTCACTCAACTGTTGTCTTTAACCCATTGGACAAGTCCTCTTTGGTTCAAGATGGTGGCGACGACTCTAAAATTAAGGGTCCTGTGGTAAGATGAAACATTATGCTTCCTGTCTCTCAAATCTCATCTCGTCTCAGTTTGGGAACGGCTTTATCCTCACTAGGGTCGTGGGGGGTGCTGGAGCCTATCCCAGCTGACTTCGGGTCAGAGGTTGGGGGGGACACCCTGAATTGGTGGCCAACCAATCGCAGAGCACAAGGAGAGAACCAACCATTCACGCTCACACTCATCCCTACGGGCAATTTAGAGTGTTCAAATAGCCTACCATGCATGTCTTAGGAATGTGGGAGGAAACCAGAGTACCTGGAGAAAGCCCACACAGGGTCTCTCAAATGTAATATTCAATTACATATATATGCTCATTGTTAATCACAGATGTTTCACTTTTTAGATCGACAGACGTTGTTCTCGCTGCAACAAAGAAGGCATGATCTATCACACCAGGCAAATGAGATCTGCAGATGAGGGCCAGACAGTTTTTTTCACTTGTGTACATTGCAGGTGACAAAATCTCAAATCTCACAAACCAAAGTTACACTCTAATATGTGTTGATGATTGTGTGTTACAGATATCAAGAAAAGGAGGATTCATGAGAGGATTTCCATGTGGGTGCTTCTTTTTTGCCCATTCTGCTAAAAAACAAAATAGAATAGGACATCACTTTTTGGACAACAAAATCTCCCTGCATTGTTGAACAATTGATTGTCTTTTTCTAGATTTTTGTTAATTGCTCTAACATTTGTCTGCGTATTGTATTCTATAAACCATTTGATCAACTAACCTTTAGTGGTGGGCTTCTGGCTTATCTCCTCTCATCATATTTTGGGGATGGGGGCTTGCATGAGCGTATCCCAGCGGGCTTCGGGCCAGAGACGGGTTACACCCTGAATTGGTAGCCAGCCAATCGCAGGACACAAGGAGGCAAACAACCATTCACGCTTACACTCATACTTAGTGGCAATTTAGAGTGTCCAATCAGCCTACCATGCATGACTTTGGAATGTGGGAGGAAACTGGAGTACCCAGAGAAAACCCACGCAGGTTGGGGAGAACATTCAAACTCCACACAGGTGGACAGAGCTGGATTCAAACCCAGGTCCCCCACTGTGAAGCTGACGCGCTAACCACTTGCCCGCCGGGCCGCTTTTTGGCTTATGCCCCTCAGTATTTATACATTCATTCATTCCGTACAGCTTGTCCTCCCAAGGGTCGGTGCTGTAGCATATCCTGGCCTACCATGACACCAGGTGGGGGACACCCTGAACTGGTGGTCAGCCAAACGCAGGCCACGAGAAGATGAACACCTGGAGAAAACCCACACAAGCCCATGTAAAACATGCAAACTCCACACAGGAATCGGCACCCGGGATTGAACCCACGATTTAAAATCTGTGAAACAGACGCTCTAACCATTGGTCCACCCCTGTATTTATATTTTATATTATAAAATGCATATATTTTAAAGTATTATATTTGTTTTCATGCACTAACATTTATCACTGAAATGCACTTGGTCTGTTGTTGCAGTACATTCAACCTACTGATTAATACCAGAATGGTTAGCTAGTAGAAGGGTGACCTTAAAATCGAAAATTGCAGTTTAATCCAAAAGTTCACAATATTCCTACATAACATACTATGGCAAAAAACATACTGACCTCATCACTTTTCCTTATTAGTTTGAGTACTTTGTACTATAAACAAGACTCTAGGTGGCAGTCGTGCAAAAATTGTACCTACTCTGTTTAAAAAAAGAAGAACGACGCTAACCCAATAAGAACTCACAATGAATCACATGATCCGGAAACGAGTGCATATTGCAAAATGTGGAATACATATACTCACAAAACCGCGGCTACTCGTGTCGATTAAGTCAGTTCACACCAAGTTCTTGGTAGATAAAAGCTTTTGCATACATATCATAAGACAATGGAACCTCAGTGTTCTAATTCTCTATCGTGACGATTGATCAAATTGTCTCCGACTAATCAAATCAGCGATTTAAAATTGATTTACGGCAATTTCTGCAGTGTGCAACATTTGTATGACATTTATATTCGTGACTTATTAAATAATGAAGCTGCGAGTCCAGCTCCAGTGCAAGAATTTGCATGAATATCTCAGAGAGTTGAGTCCGGAGATTTTAGACAGATTATACAATCACCCGGCAACATGTTTAGCTGTCTACAGGTAAGAGGACAGTAATATTTTCTACTGAAACATCGACATTATTCTGTGATAACACGACAAAACTTTGCAGGGAGCTTCCGTCCTTCGCCAAAAACTACGTGATACGGATGTTGTTCCTGGATCAGCCTCTTCCACAGGCAGCGGTGGCATTGTGGGTGAATAAAGAAAGTCAGAAGTGAGTTGGGGCGGTTGAGTGGTTACTGCGTCGGCCTTACAGTTCTGGGGTCCTGGGTTTGAATCCAGGTCAGTCCATCTGTGTGAAGTTTGCATGTTCTCCCTGGGCCTGCGTGGATTTTCTCCAGGTACTCTGGTTTCCTCACACATTCCAAAAACATGCATGGTTGTCTGATTGGAAAATCAAAATTGCCCCCAGGTATGAGTATAAGCATGAATGTTTGGTTGTGTGTCTCTGATTGCCTGCCGCCAATTCAGGGTGCCCCCATGAATCGTACCTCTACTTACGAAATTAATTGGTTCCAGAACTTTTTTCGTAACTTGAAAGTAGAGCAGTACTTTATATGTAAATTCTCTAATCGGATCCTAATAGATGAGTGATTGATATTAAACAAAAAGGTGTTCGATAAACAGAAAGTAATCGCCTATTGCTTTTGTTAATTTGGTGTCAATAAGTGAAATGGTTTTGGAGCTATTGAACAAAATAGGGTGCGCCCCGGTGGCGCGAGTGGTTAGCGCGTCGGCCTCACAGCTCTGGGGTCCTGGGCAATGTTCCCTCTAATTTTTCGTTGGTCTGAGCAGAAAGTCAACCTCCCTGAGCGCACTGAGTACCAGTGTGAGCGACATCATCAGTACTCTGATGATTCGCCTAAAGACGTTTCGCCGACGGACGTTTCGCCGACGGACGTTTGACAGACGGGCAGGTCGCCGAATGAACGTTCGGCGGAACGTCCGTTCGGCGACCTGTCCATTTTTCATGTAAAACATGCTGTAAAACACGAAAAACATAAGTGGACAGAGCTACTCCCACTTGCTGCCGCTTAAACGGCGCCATCATGGGGAAAGGGGTAAAAAAAAAAAAAAAAAATCCGATTTTTTTTTTTTTTTACTGCGCGCCATATGATTGCTGCTGCGCAGCGAGGACGAGAATAGTGCGCAATTGCGCACGCGCGCAGCTTAGAGGGAACACTGGTCCTGGGTTTAAATCCAGGTCACGTCCACCTGTGTGGAGTTTGCATGTTCTCCCCGGGCCTGCGTGGGTTTTCTCCAGGTACTCTGGTTTCCTCCCACATTCCAAAATAACATGCATGATAGGCTGATTGGACACGAAATTGCCCCTAGGTATGGGTGTGCATAGTTGTCCGTCTCCTTGTGCCCTAAAATTGGCTGGCCAAAGATTGAGGGTGTCCCCCGCCTCTGGCCCGGAGACAGCTGGGATTGGCTCCAGCACCGTCTGTGACTCTAATGAATATAAAGCGGTTCAGAAAATGAGATGAGATGAATAAAATAGGTTCTAATAACAGTATCTTTCATTCATTCATCTTCCATACCGCCCATCCTCGAAAAGGTTGTGGGGGTTGCCGGAGCCTAACCCATCTGTCTTCGGGTGAAAGGCGGACTACACCCTAAAATGGTCGCCAGTCAGTCGTAGGGTACAACTAATAACAGCAATTAATTAATAATTAACTAATTTTTAATTGAAAAAGCTAACAGTGTAAGAAAATCATTCAAAATAATTGTGCCAAATTATTTTTATTCACATAAAACACAGCTCCATTCTTCTTTTCTTGCTTTGTCAGATCGAGACATTGTTCATGGAACCAGATGGCACACTTGTCACACTGGATCTGTAGAATGAAAGGCTCCAATAAAAAAAATTGTACCGACTTCAAATTTATTATGGAACACAATCGTCAAATTACTCTATTTTGAATGTTTATGTTGTTTTAAGTTTTACTAACCCAATCAGTGTCTAGAGTCCCTTTTCTTGGGGGCTTTATTGCAGAGCACATAGCACAGGTGCTTTTAATGTCAAAAATTGAAACAAACATTTTTTTAAATTCACAGTGCAATTTATAGCATTCACACACACAGATACATACATTGATAAAAGAATAGAAATGGCAGTAGTCACTTATTTTCAGAGTAAACTTGTACATAGTTTGACTTAGAAGTGTGGCGGGATGAGTGCACAGATAGACTCCATCTTGTGTGGACAGAGCTGCTCAAAGGATGTTGGTGCCTGTAAGGTCATTATAGGACATAGTGTCACCAGGTAACATGAGCTATTGAAGGGTGAAATGACTGTAATGGTACAGACGATTAAGACGGAGCAGAGGTGCAGGCTCAAGCGTGGACATGAGATTCAGCCAGAAGACTAGAATACATCAGCATAGTTTCATCAGGCAGACAGGTAGGACAGTACTGAGGTTGTCTTCAGCAAGAAAAGAGGATAGGAAGACCTGGTTGTTCAACCAAGATGTGTAGAGAAGAATACACATTAGGTAAGAAGATAAGGGATGTTGGCAGCACAGGCGTCAGTAGAAAAAAGTACAGGAAGATGAGATGTAAGGTCAAAATAGAGGTGACAAGCAGAGGCCTGTCGAATCCTAATTTCTGAATTTCTTTACCTTCTCGAAGTGTGTAAACTCCAGCTTTGAGCATTTGCAAGTATATTATCGATGAGTATGCCTGACCTGAAATATGTTAGCTTGCTGCACTCTTGTGGTGGTTTAAGTTAGTTGCATGAACTATGCAACAGTTGTGAGTAATTATTTTCATCGTATTTCATTTTGGTTTACAATATTTGACCAAAAATAACACCCAAACATTGCTTAAATAGGTATACTTTGTCAGCCTTTCTTTTGAAATTGACCGTCACTTTTCCATACTTATTACTAAAAGGCATACTCCTGCTTCTGTATATATTATACATTCCTTTTTTGCATACGTCATTTTCACCAATTATGCCAAAAAAGAGTTTTCATTTCGTATCGAGTTGGGAAAGGCATAAACAATTGAAGCGTAACAAGATGGCAGCACAATCTTCTGCATTCCAAAGTGGTGGTGAGGCTTCTAACTTGGCAGGAGCTCAAGATTCTGTACAATCTTCTGCATTCCAAAGTGGTGGTGAGGCTTCCACCTCGGCGAGAGCTCATGATTCTGCATCTATTTCATTGTTACATAGCCATGTTCAGGTGCCTATTACTGAGAGTGTGGACTTAGCAGGGGCAATATCAGCTGTGGGGCCCGGAGAAAATAAGGAGGTTCGTATGGCCAGGTGTAAGAAAAAGTCTTCGGCTACTTCAGCTACTGGGGCTGGTCAGACTTGCGCTCAGCGTAGAATTGGCCGGTGAAGAGCCCCTAAGGCTATGGCAGCTGCTGGGGCTGATGAGACTGAGGAACTGCGTGCTATTCGCATTGGCCGAATGGCTGAATCAGCGACAGCTGCTAGGGATGTTTTGGTATCCTACTGATGCTTTGGTTTGATTGAATTGAACTGCTGAATTGCTTCTCATATCATATCTGGACATTTTGCTTGATTGATTTGAAGTGCTTAACTTCTTCTGTAGCATACCTGTACATAATTGTATACACGTTTGTTGTGCTATGCGTGTAACTGAAATTTTCCTTTCTCAAATAACCCATTTTTCAAAACAGATTTTTTTTCAATAGCGCAACAACTGTCTTTTGGTTCCGAACAAATAATGGGCGAAACTGAAACGCTTAAAAGTAAAAATAAAAAGGGCTTCCAGATTTTCAAAATCATTTTTTTCATTTGCATAAAAATATTGGTGTCCATTTATTTAGTAAATTCTTTTCACCCCAATTTCTTAGGCATCATGAAGATTGTGTGTCGGTGCTGGCAGGACTTCGACTTTGGCACAGTCAGCAACTGCAGGGTGGTCTGCAGGGATATATCCTGAATCCAGTTTTCAAAGACAACCTGAGGGTAGCATTGCTGGGCGGGTATGTCTATTCTCCAGTTGATCATGATGCATGTGTTTTTAAATGATAAATTTCAACCTGAATGTACGGTATTGGTCTTTTTATATAAATGTGTAAATTCTATCAAGATCAGCTTTTTGAATTTTTAAGGTTGAGTTTCATGCTTTTTGCTTAATTATGCAAACCTTGTGCCAGCCTCCTTTCTTTTTTGTTAAAGATAAAAGGTGGTACAGTAATCCCTTGAATATCACGGATAATGTAGACCAGACACGGCCACAATAATTGAAAAAAATGCGAAGTAGGATCACCCCTATTATTACTGCCAAACTACGTTTTCTTGCCTATACAGAAATATAAGTACAATTTTCAAGAAGTGTACTTATTAAATGTTACAGCTATAAGCAAATGAAGACTAATATTATCAAAATATATTCTATATATAAAAAAATTGTACATACTTTATGTAAAAAAATGAAAAGGTTATTGTGAGCTTTAGTCCAAGTTTTTTTTGTTAGATTTGAGGCATTGGATCATCGATGGAATCTTCAGAATGCGCCGTAGGGGCAGCAGGAGGAGCTTTTGCGATAGGTTTTCGGCACACAAGAGAGATGTTGATGGGGAGTTGTGACCGCTGTTTCTTTTTTGGTACAAATATGCTTTTGTACAAGGACATGAAACTGTCAAGACGATTGCCATATTCCATGGCTATGACCATTTTGTCATGAATCTTTGGGACACTTAGCTTCAAACCATGAGCCATATTGAACGTTTCTTGAAGTTTTCTCAAAGTACTCAGACCACATTTTTCATCTTTATTGCCGTCGTTGTTTTGGGGGAAATTAAACTTCTTCGCTCGTCCGCACCATCCAGCTGTCGGGCTCTCTTTTCGGACGTCCCCCAGAGCTTGTTCTTTGAAACCTTTCTGGGAAATTCCACCATCAGCTCCGCGACCCAGAAGCTCCCGGAGTCCGCTCAGCGAGCTCTATTCTCGGTTTAGGATGATGGCGTCCCCCGTAAGGTCGCCTGGGGCTCGCATTGCAGAAAAAAAAATCCACCTTCACCGAGGCTCCTGGCCATCCAATTTACTGAACAGGCACTATTTCCAAATTACTGCCCACAGTGTCTACCATAAGATCACACGGGGCACGCATTTCTGCAAAAAATCCACTCTCACAGAGACTCCTGGCAGCTCAGAACGCTCTATTTTGGGATAAAAATTTATTCGCCATTATTTTAGTGGCCTAGCGAGTTTCAGCTGGATTTTTTTTACAGTTTTATGATTTTTCTTTTACAGTGGTACCTCGAGATACGAGCTTAATGCGTTCCGGAACTGAGCTCGTATGTCGATTTACTCGTAACTCAAACGAACGTTTCCCATAGAAATAAACTAGAAAGAGAGAGACTTTTTGCACGGCAACACGCTTATAACATAACATAAACAAATTTAAATGAACTTGGATGACGATGCAGACACACTCAAAAATAAATTTAATCTAACCTTGCACTAAACATAATTCTAATTTTATTTGAAATTTTTATACCTTTCTTCTCCCGGGTTGGCTCTATTTGCCCCGCCTCCACCCTGACTTTCAGATGCAACCTATCGAGGGTAGTTTGCTTTTGTCTTCCCTTCAAAATATTCCCAAAATGATGCACACACATTGTGATGTCCTCACAATAGGATAACGCACGACCACTTGCTAACGAGACGTAGTATATACTCTGCTCGTATTATCGAGCAAGCTCCTCTGGCATTGCTCCTCCGCCATTCTGCACTGACTAACGGGAAAAATATATCACTGAAAAAAATGCAACGCTCCGCCTAGTGCTCGTAGAGACATTACACGAGGGAGTTGCGACCAGAAACACAGTGCCCATGATGTTCTCATGAGCAGCCTCTCGCGTCCGCTGTATGCTCGTATATCAAAATTTGTCTCGAATCTCAAGAAAAATATTTGCTCAAAATTTTACTTGTATCTCAAATTGCTCGTATGTCGGGGCACTCATATAAATGAATGCCGATACGGTCATTTATTTCCAAATAGAGAAAAGATAAACAGATAAAACTCTAAACAACATTTATTTTTACGTCTGAATGAAATTCAAGAAAGAAAACGTACGTATCTTACATAAAACGTGAAAAAACTCACATTCCTGTCACTGCTTGCTTGGGACACAGCCATCTTACCTAGGTCCCGGGCAGCCATCTTACCTAGGGCGCTGGCGTCTATACCTAGTTAAACGTGCTCTGACTAGAGTAGCCTTGATTTTGAAATAAAACAAAATTCCACTGTTTTTTTTTGTGTTTCTTGTTTGAAAGTGACGACTATTGGAGTGATATGAGCCATCGAAAGAATTTAGATATTTTGACATTAGAAGCAATATGGCTGCCACAACACCTTAAACTTCTGGTAAGAAAATTGTAATTTCAGGTTCTCATCAAGATAGACATTTATTTTTTCAAATTGAATAATTTGATATTTTGCATTTACAAAGACAGTCATATTAACACTTGTGATGATTTTTCTTAAGATTTTCCCTTCAAAGTAGCACATTTCATGAATATGGAGGTGAAAATTGGGAATCAGGGGGCGTCTTATACGCGAGAAATTGTAAAATTAAAACATTTCAATCTAACTTTCAGGGTGCGGCTTATATGCGTGGGCGGCTTATATGCCAGTAAACACGGTAGTGAATATGATGTTTAATACTAAAATGACAAATTAATCAGTACAAGGCAGGGTGCGCGCAGGAGAGCGAGTGAGAAAGAGAGAAAAAGAGAGAGAGAGAGAAAGAAAGAGAGACTTGTTGGACGGCAATGCACTCGTAACATAACATACGTAAACATAAATTTAACTTAAATAAAGGTTTCTGGTGGTGTTCAAGGCCCCCCTTTTTCAGATGCTTGCTTTGCTTTTAAATTCATGTAAATTCAGCTGGCATATTTGCATATTAACGACTTGGTCACGCTGTCTCCCGCGAACTTTTTATCTTTTATCCATAATAAAAGAAGGCTCTCCATCTCGTTATGAATGTCACTGCGCAGCTTGGAAATTATGGTTAGTCTTTGGAAGGCTTGATATCCTTAATAGCGTCCTTCTGCTTCAGGATTGTGCATATTGTTGAAAAACTCCTCTCGTATTGGCGAGACAGCTCCGTCACGCGTACACCACTCATGGAAAAAAATGCAATGATCCGCCCAGTGCTCGTAGAGATCTTTACACAAGGGAGATGCGGCGAGAAAGACAGTGCGCTGAAATCATAAGCAGCCTCTCGCATCGCCTATCCTCGTATCTCAAGGTAAATATTTGCTTGTAATTTTACTTGTATCTCAAATTCCTCGAATGTCAGGGCACTCGTATTACTGTAAAACAAATCCTTTCAACCTCCTCAAGCTGAAAAGACAGCTGGAGGAAGCTGTTGTTGGTACGCACATTTCTAATATGACTTAATGAGACCACCCTCCCAACGTTTGATGAATGTGATAAAGTCAAGGTACGTTGAAATTTTAGTATAAATTGGGGTACTTAAATATTGGAACACCATATTTTGGCAAGTTCTTCCACTTGAACGTTATGGAAAAGTTTGAAATTTTCATCAAAGGTGCATTTCCACAGAGATGAAATTAAAAAGAACAATTTACAAAATAACTTTCTTTTTTTTAAATAGTAATTACATTTTGTTTCATTGCTCTACTTATGTATTCATTGGAACACCTGGCAATCACCAAGAAGTCTGGCTCTTTGAGGACTCGTGCATTGACGAAATGGAAACAGACCCTAACCCTTATGTGACCCAAAGCTGTCTGAAAGAATTCATTGTTCCTGCCAATCTATTTTTTAATTAACACATGTGACATTTTCTTCTTTTTTTACATGTAAAAACTGTAAAGAAATATGATCACATTTGAAGACATGTTGCTCATTTCTTCTATCGCTTTTTTTAAGTGTGGTACGATCTGGTATACAATACCTTCTTTGTGAAATTGAATGTTGTTTTAGTGATGCTTATAAAGAATAGAAAATCATTTTTGTTTTGTGGGATTTTCATTTCTTAATGGAAAAGGTCCAATAAATTGACCTGCATGGAGAAAACTGAAGTCTTTCAGATGAGTTTTAAAGTGTGTCATTCTACAGGGGCCGAGCATGGGCAGATGAAGGGAGCAGTCTAGGCCCCGACCGGCATGCACGCAACATAGAGAGTTTGGACCGTTATGCTGTGGAGCGTTGGGAAGTTATCCTGCACTTCATGGTGGGTTCTCCAAGTGCTGCCGTCAGTCAGGACTTGGCTCAGCTTCTGATTCAAGCAGGCCTCATGAAAAGGTATGTTAAGTAACATTAATCAGTCTCACCCACTGTCTGCACAGCACCTGCTCATCGTCAGATTCTAAAGGCGTCTAAGGGAAAGCCTCTGCGGGAGCTCTTTGGTGCACAAGGGACTTGGTGATGGGGATTTGTGACTGCTGTTTCTTTTTTGTACAAATATCGTTTGTACAAGAACAAGGATGCCCAGAGAGTTCTATTTTCGGCTAAAAGTGACAGCGTTCGCCTGACGCCAACGTCTCCTTGAGGGCGTCTGGCCGTCTTGTACGCCCAGAGCGCTCTATTTTTGGATAAGTGTGATGGCATGCGCCTGGTGCCCGGAATTAGGGGGGAATTTGTCTATTTCGCTCCTCTGTGGCATCTGACCGTCTTGTCTGCCCAGAGAGCTCCATTTTCGGATAAGGCTGGCGTGGTTCGCCTGGCGCTCGGTAAAAAAACACCTTTCTCTCCGCTACCTGGCGCCCTTCGGCCTCACTCCCCACTTTGCGTGTACATAAACAACGACTGGTGTTGCAACAGTAGGATCATTAACACTCACTGCTCCCCTGATTTAGAGCTCTTGGCAGTACGGTGCAGGCCCTTCTATCTACCTAGAAAGCTAACAATTGTCATTGTAATGGCTGTTTATATCCCACCAGGTGCTAACGTTACCACGGCACTTAGCGTCCTGCTAGCGACTGTAAACCAACAGCAGCTTGACCACCCCGAGGGAGTCTTTATTGTCGCTGGTGACTTCAACAAAGCATGTTTAAAGACTGTTCTGCCTACGTTTATCCAGTACGTGAAGTGTCACACCAAAGGAGATAAAACTCTAGACCAGGGGTCTCAAACTCAATTTACCTGGGGGCCGCTAGAGGCCGAGTCTGGGTGAGACTGGGCCGCATCAGGATTTCCACAAGAAAAGCGCTGATAAAACATTCCAACGTTATCAAATATCTTTATTTTTTAACAAAAAATAATGAATTAAAAAAATTAACTTAAAGATGAATAAAAAATAAATAAATCAGTAATACAAAAATAAAATAATAATAATGAGCATACAGTAGATATACACTGGCTGGCTAAGTAGAGAAAATGAATTATTTTTATTCCGTTTCAAATGTCTGTATTAACAACTATTTAACCTTTAACTTTCTGAACTTGAATGGAACATTGAACATGAAATATTCTGAACACGGCTTCTCTTGCCTACTTCTTGCTGCTAGAGACCTGGCAGCGCTTCTTCTCACATAGCTGAGTCATAGCTGAGTCACATTTGGCTTGAGGGAGGAAGCAGTGGAGACCCTCAGTAAAGACTGTTCTGCCTACGTTTATCCAGTACATGAAGTGTCACACCAGAGGAGATAAAACTCTAGACCAGGGGTCTCAAACTCAATTTACCTGGGGGCCGCTAGAGGCCCAGTCTGGGTGAGACTGGGCCGCATCAGGATTTCCACAAGAAAAGCGCTGATAAAACATTCCAACGTTATCAAATATCTTTATTTTTTAACAAAAAATAATGAATTAAATAAATTAACTTAAAGATGAATAAAAAATAAATCAATCAGTAATACAAAAAAAAATAATAATAATGAGCATACAGTAGATATACACTGGCTGGCTAAGTAGAGAAAATGAATTATTTTTATTCCGTTTCAAATGTCTGTATTAACAACTATTTAACCTTTAACTTTCTGAACTTGAATGGAACATTGAACATGAAATAGTCTGAACACGGCTTCTCTTGCCTACTTCTTGCTGCTAGAGACCTGGCAGCGCTTCTTCTCACATAGCTGAGTCATAGCTGAGTCACATTTGGCTTGAGGGAGGAAGCAGTGGAGACCCTCAGTAGAGCTTGAAGATGCTCATCAGTAAGTCTGGACCTGTACTTGGACTTATTGAAGTTCAAGGTGGAGAAGAGCTTCTCACACAAGTATGTGCTCCCAAAAAGGCACATGGTCCGCTTGAACATTCGGGAAAGTTCAGGGAAGCTGGGGGTCAACTCTCTCAAAAATTGCCCAAGCTTGTCTGCTTCTCCACTCACCTCCTTGAACTTGGCTTTGAGTGCAGAGTTGCACTGCAGGTCAATGAGCTCCATTTGAAGCTCAGGAGGAGCATTTTGCACATCAAAGGAGAAGGGGTCCTCAAACATTTGAAATGTGGCTTTGTGTGTCTTGAAGTCTGCAAATCTGTGATCAAATTCCTCCTGTAGCTTCGAAATGGCCTCAACATACTTCTCACCACTGAATGGTGTGCCTGCATCCACGAGAGCCTTGCATCCTGAGAAATGGCAAAGGTTTGTCTGAGAAAGCTGGGCTTTCCATAACACAAGTTTAGTGCAGAATGCTCTCACATTGTCATAGGCAGCACTGACAACTTGCCCCTGGCCTTGTAGCTTCTTGTTCAGTACATAAAGCTCATGTGTGATATCAACAAGAAAAGCTAAGTCCATGAGCCATTTGGGATCACTTACCACAGGAACAGCAACCCCGTCTATCTCCATGAAGTCTTTTACTTCTGCTCTTAACTCAAAAAATCTCTTCAACACGTTTCCCCTGCTGAGCCAACGTACCTCAGTGAAGTAGAGCACATCCCCATATTCTGACTCCATTTCCTCTAAAAAAGCACGGAACCTTCTGTGCTTTAAGCCCCTGGATCTGATTTGGTTGATTCATTTCACAACGACAGACATCACATTGTCAAACTTCAGGCATCTGCTGCAAAGGGCCTGCTGATGGATAATGCAGTGCAGAGCTATGGCCTCCTCCACACCCTCCTCTTCCAGTTTTTTTAACAAGTGCTACCAGTCCATTCTTCCTCCCTGTCATTGATGGGGCTCCATCCGTTGTTATTACAAAAAAGCTCTTCCATGGCAAACCGGCATTCTCAATGGCATCACACAGCTGGTGAAATATTTCCTTAGCGGTGGTCTGGCCATGTATTGCGAGCTGGGCAGTGTCTGTGATGTCTGTGGTCTCATCAAGAGCCACTGAATATACACTGAAACATTGTGCTTTCTCACACATTTGATCATAAATGTCACTTGACAGGTGAGAAATGTGCTCTGCCACGGTGTTGGCAGAAAGGCTGATGTGGTTGAACTGACTTTCCTTTTCTGGACAGACTATGTGCAGCCTGTAATATGCACATTTTGATAAATTCACCTTCTGTGAATGGCTTTCCTGCATTAGCAATCAACTCACAAATGCCGTAGCTAGCTTCGACTGCTGCGTTACTGTCTTTGGTAGCCTTCTTGAAGAAATCCTGTTGCCTCAGAAGACGTGTTGTAAGACTGGCAACCTAGTTGGCTCTCTCATCTCCCTGGTATTTTTCATACTCCTCAGCATGTCTCGTAGTATAATGACGTTTCAAATTGTATTCCTTGTGCACCGCAACTTTTTCAGTGCAAATGAGACACGTTGGGGTGCCCCTGTGTTCAACAACGAAATATTGCACTCCCCACTTTTCTTGAAACTGTCTATGCTCATCAGCGACCTTTCTCTTCACGGCAGGCTTTGAAAGAGACATCTCTGGGGCTCTGTAATATGTGTTTCCACTTGGAATGAGTCTCGGGTTGAACTCGCGGGTCTGTGGCGCATGCGCACTTTCGCTCTCCGATCGTATTGGATTACGGCAGTTCTACGAATTTCTCAAGTGTCATGTTAACGCACTTACTGTTAAGTTTCAGTTTCACTCGCGGAGATGGCTACAGACACTGACACAGGCTGGATCACGGCTCATAGCGCCTCATTCAGTTCTATGCTGAAAGCAGCGGAGGAGTGTGCGCGCCAAGCGGACTGATCGGCTTCACGGCTTCTCCTCCGCCCAGCTGATTGGAGGAATGAATGAGTGAGTGAGCAAGGCACTGGACAGCCCGGCCGATGTCCCGACCTCCAGAGCCGTATACCTCACCGTGATTGGTTCATTCAGCTTCGAACACAACAAGTGTCATTCATATCAATCTTGCGGGCCGCACGAACATTAATCTTTCATATTAAGACGGGGGCCGCGAGTTTGAGACCCCTGCTCTAGACCATGTTTATTCTAACATCAAACATGCTTATAGAACCACACCCCTCCCTCACCTTGCTGGATCCGACCATCTCTGCCTGTCCCTCACCCCCTCATACACCCCACTCCGGAGGCTAACAAGGCCACAAATAAGGATAATTAAAACATGGCCGGAGGATTCCCTTTCTCAGCTGCAGGACTGTTTTTCCCGCACCATTTGGGAAGTTTTTGAACACCACAACCTCCAGGACAACACGGACTCTGTACTTTCTTACATCAAAAACTGCACGGACAACGTCACTGTTAATAAACGGATACAGGTTTTTCCTAACCAAAAATCCTGGATGACCAGTGAGACACAGGCACTCATCAAATGCCGTAACACCGCCTTCAGCTCAGGGGACAAGGTCCAATTCAGAGCTGCCAGAGCAGACCTGAAGAGAGGCATTAAAAAGGTCAAGGCAGCATATACAAGGAAAATTGAGGAGCACTTCACAGAAAACAACCCAAAGAAGATGTGGCAGGGAATACGACACATTACAAATTACAATGACAATAATGTGTCTGTTAACGCAGATGCCTCACTAGCAGAGGAACTGAACCGTTTCTTTGCCCGGTTTGAGACTGACAAATCATACTCATTCTCAACACATCCACCACCTTGCAGCAGTACACTAAAGCTTCAGGAACGTGAAGTGAGACTGGTACTGCGGACTGTGAACACCAGGATGGCTGCTGGCCCTGACGGAGTACCTGGGAAGGTGCTCAAAGCCTGTGCTGACCAGCTGACTGGGGTTTTCACAAAGATTTTCAATTGTTCCCAGCAACAATCCATCATCCCATCCTGCCTGAAAACTGCCACCATCATCCCTGTCCTGAAAAAGCCAACCATTGACAGCCTGAATGATTATAGGCCTGTTGCACTTACGCCTGTGATCATGAAGTGCTTTGAAAAGTTGGTCGCCCGCCACATCAAGGATACAATCCCTCCCTCAGTTGACCCTGATCAGTTTGCTTATTGAGAAAATAGGTCCACTGAGGACGCCCGGGAAGTAGTACTCCTCTCGTATTGGCGATCAAGCTCCACCCTTATGCACTGACTAACGGGGAAAAACCCACTGAAAATATGCAACTCCCAGTGCTAGTAGAGACATTTCCACGAGGGAGTTGCGGGGAGAAAGACTGGGCAAGTGCCCATGATGTTTTTATGAGCAACCTCTCGCGTCTGCTGTATGCTCGTATATCAAAATTGGTCTCGTATCTCAAGATAAATATTTGCTCAAAATTTTACTCGTAACTCAAGATAAATATTTGCTCAAAATTTTACCCGTATCTAAAATCGCTCGTATGTCGAGGTACCACTTTACTTGGATGGTCTTCTCCACAGTGACCGTAGCCATGCAATACTTGATGTAAGACAGTACTGTGTCTGTGAAGGTTCCCATGTCCTCATAGTGGAACGTTTCCCACTGTGTCTGTTCAAAGCAGTCTTGGAGTCGGGGGAGGGCGTCGTCAGGCCATGTGATAATGGTTTGTCTTTGTGGCTTTGATTGTCGGCTAAAGGGAGTGTAAATTGGGGCCATGAACAAAAAAGCGTGATCTGACTGTCCCAAGTGTGTGCGTCGCATGGCTCTGTATGCTCCTTTGATGTTCAAGTAAACATGATCCAGAGTTTTATCCTCCCGTTGGATAATTTACGTGTTGGTAAAATTTCGACAGAACAGTTTTGAGATTTGCCTGATTATAATCTGCAATTATGTGTGCGGCATTTGGTAGGCGTTCTGGTGATTGTTTATTGTGTCTATTGGTAGGGAGAGAGCGGTACTTACCTTAGGGTCTGGTGGGATGTAGACAGCAGTGATAATAACAACAGCTATCTCTCTGGGCAGAAAGAAGGGTCTCCATCTCACCCTCATTAATTCTCTATCTGGGGAAGTGTCTAACAAGAACAGTGCTATTGTTAAACCATCCCTCAGTCACATAAATGCAAAGACCACCACTTCTTTTTTTTCCTGAGTCGAATATCCTGTCTGATCCGAGTAGCATGCGTCCTCTTAGCTGCACGGTAGCGTCAGGTATTTGTGGGTTAAGCCACGTCTCTGTGATTATTAGCATTGAGCATTCACGAACATAGCGATTAGCAGCAAGCTCTAATTCCAAATTGTCCACTTTGTTTACAATTGATCTGACGTTGGAGAGATATATGCTCGGGAGCAGAGGTTTGAGTGGTTGTTTCCTGATCTTACACAACACGCCCACTCGACAGCCTCGCTTTTGCGTTTTTTTCCCGACGCTTTCTCTTTCGCCGACCAGTCCCGATAACAAACCATTGGGCTCTAGTGTCGCGATCTCTTCCGGTATGTTATTTTCCCGGTGAAAGTCGCTAGATATCTTATTTCGCTGCTAGTAACCGATGTTTGATATGTCTAAACGGTTATAGCTGAATTTATTGTCCGGTTTTGACGAACATGTCGCAACAAGACAACAAAACACATGAAAAGAGTGCACAAGTAGAGAGAGCCTCTCACCGCTGCTTGCGCAGGCGCCAAATTCTATCATCATTTTGCATTTACAAAGACAGGCATATTAATAACGTCCATATGATTTTTGAAAAGATTTTCCCCTCAAAGTAACACATTTGTACTCCCTACTAAAACCATGAATATGGAGGTTAAAATGCGAATCAGGGGGTGGCTTATACACGAGTACTGTATTTATTCGAGTATAACGCGCACTCATAATTTGTGACAAAAAATTGGTATACATTTTTTTTCCGTTTTTCTTAGCTCACACCAAGGATTGTACCTGGCAAATGCTAAACACGTCACCATGACAAAACATTTATTCACAACATATGGTACGAAAACCTGGTAAAACACACTACTACCAATTGTAACACAATTCTCAAATGGAATTTACAATTTTAAATCCTTAGTCTAATTCATCATCACAATATTTAAAACTTTATAAAGTCTGATTCATCATCATCAGATTCACCAAACAATATTCGCTCTTCTTGAGCGAGGATAGCGCTCCCTGGGTGAACTCGTTTCCCTGGACCAACTGTTTTTTATTTTTTTATTTTTACCGGTACGATTACCCTATAAACTTGCCGAAGGCCATTTGGAGAGGTCTGAATTTTGTAAAAGAAGGTAGAGTATCACCATCTGGCAGACAAATTTAAGTTTTATGTCTCCCATTATACATAACGGCTGTGGAGGGGACTTGTTCACCGGCAGAGGGCAGTGTTTCACCAGGATTTGTGTATTATGCGCACCCGAACTTATCTTTATTTCTATGGAACAAAATTTTGTGCATTATACTCCAATAAATACGGTAAATACGGGGATGTGTATGTGTGTGTATATGGGCTCAAATATCATTTATCGGCCTACTCCACTTATAATTGGTATCAATATTCGACCTGAAAAACCCATATCGGTCGATCACTAGTGTCATCCCCTCTGTTTTACAGTGAGGCAGGGGAGGCGCCCTCCATTACCTCTGCTGGATTCCAATTCCTTCTGCTGGACACAGCCTCTCAATTGTGGTATTTCACCCTGCAGTACCTTAAAACGGCTCAGGTACTAATATAATGTCAATGTGGATTGTAGAAAATGCTATTTTTTTGTGTTGCAATAAACAGCAGGGCCCACATCTTCCAATTGCAAATTCTTTAATTCTATCCAGTCGAAAGAAAAAAGTACAACTTGATTTCAAAGTACAGACGCTCCCCTACTTACGAACATACGACTTACGAACAAGGGTACATACGAACATGTCTGCAAATTGCGTTTATGTCGAAAAATATTCGTAAGTTCGATTTTGTATTTTTTTCCGAGTAGTGCTTCTTTCCGCCGCTAATACCGACGCCTGGCGCTTTGAGGGCTCAGCTCACCCAGCATCTACCTTCTTCTTCGTTGCAATGCGGAAGTGCGTGAACTTATCTCCAGTGTGCAAAGAACCTTTTTCATTTGTATCATTAAATATCTCATGCATCCATTATTGTATATGGTTGATAAAAAGCGAAAGGCTTCTATTGAGGGATTTGCAAGGAAGAGGCAAGCCATTTCATTTGAAACGAGTGGCAATAATAACGAAGCTTGATGCGCGTGAGAGTGAGCGTTGCACATATACCAACCATATTCAATAATGGATGCATGAGACAACTTGAATTGTTCGACCGTCAGTACCATTTATAAACAGAAAGATCAAGCAGCAGGACCCAAATATTGAACGTTGCACAAAGTTTGCAAATCAATTGAATGATGCCATACAGTGCTACCGCATCATTTATGATGAAAAAAAGAAGACAACTGTGCAATTGTCGTTAGATCGCTTCTTTCGGCCAGTTTCTAATACATAAATCTCTCTCTATACAGTACTGTACATATTCTCTCCATTTTATTAAATGTTTTTTTCAGTACAAACCAATGCGTGTTACTTATACAAGCCTTAAACATACAAATGCACTTATATAAACCTTCAATATACTTATATAGGCCTTAAACATAAATTATAATACAAAATATAGCACTGAATCAACTTACAAACAAATTCAACTTATGAACAATCGCTCGGAACCTAACTCGTTCGTAAGTAGGGGAGCGTCTGTAATAAAACAACATTATTAGGTACAGCGTTGCATGGCAGACGGTAGCGGCTAACGGCGGTGTGTGCATGGGAGTAGGGAGAGAGAAAGGGCAGGAAAGAGGCTTGATGACAACACCTTTGTTACGCTACATTTTTGTGACACTATGTAACGAACATAAACTTTAAAATTAACTTAAATAAACTTACTATACACACATTATACCCTGTATTTACGCTGTAAACACAGGGAGAAATAGTCACGATAGTGATTCGTTGTTGTTTCCTCAATCCAACTTTACTGGTCGAGGTACGTGCATCAAGGCATCAATAATCGAATTCCGATATACATCCAGTCAAAAGTAGTTGCGACATCTTTAATATGCGATGGTTAATGGGGTGTAAATTAAATATTTAAATTGTTAAACCAATGTTTTTTCCCCTTATCTGAACATTTTAACGTCACACATAAAATGGATGTAACTGGTGCGATACCCGAGGCAAAGGTGTTAATGTAGTGTGTGTATATGTATATATCTATATCTCTCTCTCCCTCCATATATATATATATATATATATATATATATATATATATATATATATATATATATATATATATATATATATGCATATATGTATGTATATATGTATATATATGTATATATATATACACACAGTGGTACCTCGTCATACGACCGCTCGTCATACAAAATTCTCGTCTTAAGAGGGAAATTTCTATCGAATAATTCGCCCGTCATGCGATCAAAATTTCGTGATGTGACCAAGGACAGGTCTTTTTTGCATATCTTTCGTGTATAACAATATCTACGAGCACGGTACGATTAATTCAGACGAGTTTCTCATACGACCAGGAAACGTGCGGGCAAAAAGAGGGCTTTCTGGGTAATGAAGTATACCCGTGCACACAACGCCCATAGGCAATGGCAACCTTTCTCAGAATAAAACTTCATTACCCACAATCAATACGTGGGTAAGCTCAACTATTGTATTTCCTGTTATTCTTTCTAAGGAAAGAGGCTACCGCGATCGTTCTTTAAAGACTATTTCTCGTTGGCAAGTGGTCGTGCGTTATCCTATTGTGAGGACATTTGTATGCGACATTATCGAAATATTTTGAAGGGTAGACAAAAACAAACAACTCTTGATGCGTTCGTTTTGAAGACTTCGGCGGAGCGGCCAGGTGGTGTCAACCCGTAGAACTACGTAAGGTAAAAAAGATTACAACAAATTTAGAATTTAGTTTTGTTTGAAGTTACATTAAACGTTGAGTGTCTGTATATAGTTATCCAAGTTAATTTAAATTTGTTTGTTCGTTTACGAGTGCATTGTTGCCGTGGATAAAGCCCCCCCTAACCATTCTCCTCCTTCAGCCATTGTGGGTTGTCAAAACCACTATTAAATTATATATTGCCTAATGCATTGAGTATATCAACATGCGTAACAGCTGAGATTTGTTGGTGGCCTGGGAGAAAGAGGTAGATCGAGGGAGGTTGGCTTCCTGAAAACTAGATCTTGTGCAATGAAAATGTAATCACCGCTGATCTAGACTACATGCCTATTTATGATTTGAAAAAATAATAATATCATGTATTGTTTCTTTTATAGTCAAGAGGGATGGGCCTTGTGGAGATATTGTCATTCCTGTTCCAGCTCAGTTTCTCAACATTGGGCAGAGTGAGTGAACAGAAATAAAAATTTGTGTATGTACGTGCATATGTGCTAAAATTGATATTTTCGTTTTCTTTTTAGTTTGGCTTTTTGTTGTTAACGAGGATGTGTTTTTTTCCTCAGGATTACTCAGTGGAGGGGATGAGTGATTCTTTGCTCACATTTCTGCAGCACCTTCGGGAGTTTGGACTGGTCTTCCAGAGGAAGGTAGGGGGAGAGGGAGTGTGTTTGTGAGTAAAACAACACGCACACCTGTCAAATCTGCCTGCATCTCTTCTGCAAAGTAAAGTCTTAATTCATGACCAAATCAAAAATGCATTCATTTATTTTCCGTACCCTCTATCCTCAAGGGTCACAGTGGGTGCTTTCCTAGCTAACGATGGGCAGCAGGTGGGGTACACCCTGAATTGGTCGCCAGCCAATTGCAGGGCACATGGAGCGAACAACTATTCATGCTCTCACGTAGGGGCAATTTAGAGTGTTCAACCAGCTTACCATGCATGTTCTTGGGATGTTCTTGGGAAGAACATTCAAACTCTACACAGCACTGTCAGAACCGCCATTGAGCCTCGATCTCAGAATTGTGGGGCAAACGCGCTAACCAACCCTAACCCCACTCAACAGGGATCAAATGAATGAAAAAAAATAGTTAATAAATCTAATTCATGAAAGAAGGAACAGATGAGCAACGTTTTTGGGTAAACGTTTGTTAATGTTCTTTTTTTTTAAAAACAATTGTTTTAAATTCAGGACAAAGTAAAGTTATGGCAATTCTAAAGTGAGATTTGAAATATTGAACAGAACACGGCTGAACCGACTTTTCAGTGTGTTCTATTAAAAGATATTTGTTTACTCGTTACCTGTCCTGTTCAGCTGCTTGAACACAGAATCTTAATGCCTTCAAAGGCTGAAACTGCTCTGTTTGAGAAGACTGGTTGACTCACCACGGCCAGATTGTATTCATATAATACAGTTTAATCCAGGGTACGGGAGTTCATAATGAGAATAATAACGATTGCTGCTTATAAAAGGAGTAAGCTTTTATGAACATTGCGAGTTTAAAAAAAATGAAGAGCCCTGCGATGGGACTACTGTGTATATTGCGATGACAGTGTTCAAATGATATATATAGTGCAGGCTTACTCCCTGTGTGGTTGTTTATATTTTTTTTATCAGAGCTGCCAAATACTACGAATCTTTAACAAACTACCAAGTCTGCATTTTGTATCAAAACTGAAAAAAAATCAAGCAATGTATTTTCAGCAATTTACTTGAAAAAACAAATTAACCTCCTAAGACTCTTCCAAGTCATGCATTTTAATTTTCTCTTTGATATTTAGGCTAATTGGGACCTGATAAGTGTAAAACCAAGAATTATCTTTTTACACGATGTAGTTTCTGAGAAAAATCATATCCACATCATAAGTGCACGCCAGGCCCTTGTAGTCCAAAATTTAACATTGTAGTCTTGTAACAACCAAAAATGTGATGTCCACACATCCTAGAACGTTAAATATTTTTTAGTCTCAACTATTCTTACATTCAAGCACATTTTTTGTTTTTGATTTGAAGTGAGGATTTATTAATTGAAAATTAATTTGATTGAAGCACTTTTTTAACTGAAAAATAATGACAATTCAGACAATCTAAGCAAACAAATTTACCCTTGTATAGTGTATAATGACAATAAAGGCTTTCAATTGAATTCAACAAATCTAGACGTAGTCGTGATCCACCAAAGACTAATTCGGTAAATATGCAATGTCAGTGTCAGGTTGTTGCACAAGATTAATTTGTTTGTACAATGCTGGTATTTTTTTATTTATATTTTTTCAGTGTGAGTGGGAATTTTGTGACCTAACCTTGATATATTGAAGTAAACTTGTCTTAAATTACCGGAATGACTGCTGATACTATTTTTCTGTCCCATATTTAGAGAAAGTCAAGGCGCTATTATCCCACCAGACTGGCCATCAGCCTAGCAGCGGGAGTCACAAGTACCACTTCTTCCCTTTCCTCATCCAACTTTGGCTGCAGCCCCGGTACTGGAGATGCAGGCTTCATTGTGGTTGAAACAAATTATCGCATCTACGCCTACACAAGTATGTCTACAAACTGAGTTACTCACGTTAGTGCCTCATGATTTTTCAGGTTACTGGCAAGGTAATCTCTTGGATTGTATCCATTCTTGAGTTAGTAAATCGGGTAATATTATTTTCATCTTTTTTATCCATTGCTTTCCCATACTGCTTATCTTATGAGCAGGAGGCGCGGTACACAGTGGATAAGTTCCCCTGTTGCCAAGTTTAGAATGGAAACTTTTGCTCTGTGCAAATTCTAAAATATGACTGCAAGCTTTTGGACTATATTCACTTGGTATTTACATTTTTTTTAGCACAAGATTCAGTAAATAACTGTCAAAGCTGGGTTGCCTCGACAATAATCTTCATACAGAGGAAGCAGCAAAACACGTGGTAGTTTTGACTCCCGGCCGAATGGAGGTTATCTGGAAAGGGAGGCCTCATCTCGACCGCTCTCAAAATGGTCGCTGCTCGGTCCGCTTCCTTTGTTCTTGGCTAGCCCCCACCCTTCCTAAGAAGGGGGCGAGCTGACGGACAGACCCAGCGTCCACTTCGAGGTTCCCCAACCAGATACGCCGTCCGCCCGGTCGGTGATGGTATTTAATAGAAGTTAGGCGGAGACAAACTTTAGGCGGGAACACGAAAAGGGGTGGGTTAAAAACAAAGTGATGACAGGCCTTGACCTGTAGGTGTCAGTAAAAATTCTATTCTAGTGACTAAATTCATAAGAGTGCAGAAGGGTGCAAGATTAAATATAAGAATACAGTTCATATTTCACAATAACCTATTTTCATTAACTGTTTCTCTCACAGACTCAGAGCTCCAGATCTCGCTTGTAGCACTCTTCAGTGAAATGTTGTATCGCTTCCCCAACGTGGTGGTGGCGCAGGTCACAAGAGAGTCGGTGCAACAGGCCATTGCAAATGGCATCACTGCACAACAGGTATAGCAAACAGCAATATTCATGTATTTCAGACATCTGAATGAAAACCATCCTTTTTAAAAACAAAAGGCATTTGAGGATAGCAATGAGAATGCTACAAAATGAGTATTTATGATTAGTTACATTGTAGTTAACTGCAACATGTACTCATGTCTGGAACTACAGTGGTACCTCTACATACGATCTTAATTCGTTCCGGGACTGAGCTCGTATGTCGATCTTCTCGTAACTCGAGCGAACGTTTCCCATTGAAATGAACTAAAACAAATTAATTTGTTCCAACCCTCTGAAAAAACACCAAAACAGGATATTGGATTGGACATTTTTTTTATTTCTTCTAATTCGCCATTTATTAACAAAGTAACACATCACTAGTGGTTTAATATTACTTAAATGTGTTTAATAGTCCTAAAATTATACGGATTTCGCGAAGGGGAGAGAGAGTCGCACAGAGAGGGTGGGGGGCGGGGGGTTCAGGGGGACTTAATCCACGGCAACGCGCTCGTAACCGAACAAACAAATTTAAATTAACTTGGATTAATATATACAGACACACTCAAACATACGTTTAATGTAACTTTACACAAAACTGAATTCTAATTTTGTTTTAATTTTTTTACCTTCGATCTGGGTTAGCTGTTTGCCACGCCTCCACCCTCACGTTCGCTATCGATGGGCTGTTTGCTGTTGTATTCCCTTCAAAATATTCCGAAAACGATGCACACAAATGTCCTCACAATAGGATAACGCACGACCACTTGCCAACGAGAAGTAGTCTTGAATGAGCGATCGCGGGAGCTAACAGGCTAAGGAAGGAATAACAGGAAATGCAACAGTTCAGCCTACCCACATATTGATTGTGGGTAATGAAGTTTTATTCTGAGAAAGGGTGCCATTGGCTATCGGTGTTGTGTGCACAAGTATACTTCATTACCCAGAAAGCCCTCTTTTTGCCCGCGCATGCGCGTTGTGCGTTTTCTGGTCCATGTGTAGGAGAAACTTGTGTGAATAAATCGTTCAGTGCTCGTAGATATCTGTTATACACGAAAGAGATGCGGCAAAAGAAGACAGTGCGCTACAATGATAAACAGCCTCTCATGTCATGGCCACCTGGCTTTCTTGCATCTCGAAATTTTTCTCTTATCTAGAGCGAATTACTTGCTCGAAATTTTCCTCGTATCTCGAGCATCTCGTAGGTAGAGCTGCTCGTATATAGAGGTACCACTGAATATAGTGTATTTGCATGGTTTGGTGTGACAACCCTCTGCCAGAAACGGGTACAGTAATCCCTCGAATATCACTCATAATTATAGACCAGACATGGCCACGATCATCGAAAAATCACGATCCACCAGTGGGATCAACCCTATTATTATACCTCCTTACTACGTTTTCCCACCTATACAAAAATACAAGTACGCAAGCACAATTATCATGAAGTCTATCAAATACTACAGTTATAAGCATAAGAAAAGTCTCCACTGTATTAATATCTAAATATAATCTATCAATGAAAAAAATAGTAAATACTCGAAATTCTGTAATCTCGGCGAAAATAGTTCCTCTCCGCTTGATAACAGTCCCAAAAAAAAGGAGGGGGGGGGGGAGACACTCAAAAATAAATTTAATCTAACCTTACACTAAACTTAATTCATCTCAAATTGCTCGTATGTCGGCGCACTCGTATGTCAAGGTATTACTGTACAAAGGTTTTGGCCCCAATTATTAGCTTCAAACGGATTCCTCCATATCAAATTGTTCTGGTCCCTGCATTTAAAGGATAGCTTTGGTTTTAATTTTGCAGATCATTCACTTTCTAAGAACCAGAGCACACCCTATAATGCTGACGCAGGTAATGATTTATTTGCTACAGAAGTAAACGTACATGTACATGCATCAACGTTGATTCTTTCCCTGACATTACTTTGCTTCAGACACCAGTGCTTCCTCCAACCATAACAGATCAGATCCGCCTTTGGGAGCTTGAGAGAGATAGACTGCAATTCACAGAGGGTGAGTATATCTACCTGGCCCTTGACCAGTGTAAAGTGTAGTTCCAGGGAAATATTAGTACCGTAATCCCTCAAATATCACGGTTAATGTAGAGCAGACATGGCCGCGATAAAAGAAAAAATGCAAAGTAGGATCACCCCATTATAACTACCACAATACATGTTTTCGCACCTATACAGAAATACAATTACCGTATTTTCACGACTATAAGGCGCACATAAAAGTCTAAAAATTTCTCCAAAATAGACAGCGCGGCTCATAATGCAGAGCGCCCTGTGTGAGCTGTGAGCTCCGAGCTCCGGAGCCTGACTGAGTACTTCTTGCCGACACGCTTCTTATATAGAGAGAAGGCGGACGTGGGTGGAGTCAGACGCTAAAGGCGGACGTTGGTGGGGAAAGGCTTGCGGAGGGGGTGTGTGGGAGAAGACGCTAAAGCCACGCCCCTACAAGGTTCCTATATATACTAGTGTGGGCATGCATGTACTCAATTGCAAAACGAAGAATGAATAATACTACAAAGAGGCACGCTTACGAAGCTCAGTTCAAGCTTCAACCCATCGATTATGCAGTGGAGCATGGGAACAGAGCAGCGGCGAGGGAATTCAACATAAACGAATCTATGGTTCGCAAATGGAGAAAGCAGGAAAAGGAGCTTCGCCAAGTCCATAAGAGGAAGCTCCATTTTAAGAGTGTGGCTTATACGGGGAGGCGGTCAATATGAGAAAATACGGTAAGCTAATTAGAAAAAAAATCCTTCACTAGGTGTGTTGCAAGGATAAATTTGTGTTCGACAAAATGACTCATAAATTATTGCCAATTTGAGATAATGTTAATTTTTTCTTCCCTTTTTTTCTGTAACCAACTAACTACTAAAGTTACAGTATTCTTGAATAAACCACCCATTTAAAAATATTTTTGGGAACAATGCGTACATTCATCATCTGATTAGAGCCCATTGAATTCAACAAATTTGTCAAAAATGACTGCCTTGCTATGTTTACAAGTTTGAGGCCAAGCTAACAATCATTCACCAATCATAGTTTTAATCGCAGAGGTAACTTTTAGATATTCTAGTGTTGAATCTGAAAAATGCAAAAGTAACTGCATAACCTTGGATTTTCTGTAAACCATAATATTTTTATTTCTTTTTTCATTTTTATTACATCAGAAGGCCCTGATTAAATTGACATCTCTGAAGTGAGTGGTGGATTGTACAATTGGGACGTCAGAGTTTTCAAAACAAGTTCACAATCTCATCACTATAATCAAAACTAAAGGCACAAGGACTCCAAGTTCCTTCAGAACATCTCGTTTTGAATAAGAATAAACAAAACGCTTTCATTGGTGGCAATTGGGGATAAATGATAAGCATAATTCCTACATACATTTCATTGGCAGTTAGTGGGTTAGACTCCCACACAAGCTGTTTCTCGTGTTCTGGTTTCAATAATTTCTTTCGTGCTGGAATTTTGTCTTTAACGTGCATGTTAGTAGTTCATTGAAGCTGTAAACTTTTATCATTTTGTTCTTTTCAGGAGTGCTCTACAACCAGTTTCTCTCCCAGGCTGACTTTGAGGTGCTGCGAGACAGAGCTCAGGTTGAATTTAGTTCCCCCCTTTTTTAACTTTAATATTTTGATTAAAGAAAACATTGCCTTCCATGGATGCACGTTGGTTTGAAAATATGAGTCCTGGCCAAAATTCATGTCTATTACGCAGAGAAGCAGGCAAACGAGAGCACTGTAGAAGCACATTTTACATTGAATTGGCATAATTCGTTCCACGATCTTTAATACTACCCTTTAGACCAAGGGTGTCAAACTCTGATTGGTTTGCGGGCCGCATTAACATCAACTCGATTTCATGTGGGCTGGGCCAATTTAGATATAATATTTAGATTAAAAAATGATTAAAATAAATGGATCAAAAGCCCTAAATATTCAGTTTTTTTAATAGATCTAAAACAATGTTTATTTGAGCTTTATTTTTCTTAGTAAGGGAAAACATCTTTTAATGATTTATTTTTCATTTTAAAAGGAAACAAAATATATATTTTTAATTAGTTCAATATTAAAGTGGAAAACAGAAAATATTTTGATATTTTTATTTTTAGGTTTACAAAATGCTTTTTGAACTAAAAACACAAAAAGAAAAATAATTGGATTAAAATAATTGCATTCATTGATTTAAAAAGGGGAAAATCAGGAAATATAATATATATCTATAATATTCATTTGGACTTGATCCTAAAACGGAAAGTTGGCACTCATCATTTAATTTCTTGGGCGCATAAAATGATGCGGCGGGCCAGATTTGGCTCCTGAGCCGCCACTTTGACACCTGTGTTCTAGACCTTCTAAACTTCGAAATGTATACCTATTTTGTATAAAATATGTATGCAAATGAAGGTTTGCAAAATTAACTTATTTATTAAGCCATTAAAATGTTTAAGAAAAGTAATGGCGCATCGGTTAGGGGGAAGCAGGCAAACATTTGGCAGCTGAGTAAACATACATACAGATGCACTTAAACACAACTTATTATGTGACACACACTCAGATGAACTCAAGAAACAACTCAGTGACGAACAAGGGTCAAAGCCACAAATATCAGGAACTGACCACTGGCCAGACTTAATCTGCCATGCTCCCCTTTCACATGGTGCTTAATACGCTCCTTGGCCAGCTCTAACGTAAGCCTACAGCGACCTTAACTCTGTTCCGGCATCATGGAGATGCTTCTTCTCCTTCTACTCAATGGGGGGCCTGCGGATGGTCAATGGGAAAGCAATGTAAACACATTTTAATTAGATGTACCACTATGCTTTGCTACTTAATTGGATAGTTAGCAAGCATTTAATAGCCCTTCTGTTTTCATTGAAATTAAAAAGTTGATTCTTCCATTTTTTTATTCAAAAATACCCTTGTTAGTTCCTGTTTTGTATCTCTCTGTTGAATTCAATATGAGTGATAGGCTGTGCATAATCTAACTGAAGTTATTTGGTGCAGGGTCTGGATTGTCTGGTGTGGCAAGATGTGTCTCACAGAGTAATGGTAGTAACACCACACGGACACAGTGAGGTCAAGAGATTCTGGAAACAACAGAAGTCCCACACATGATAGGGATATGAAGACAGATACTTCGCCGATTAAATCAGCACTTCTGATTTCTTGTTATCTGTACAGTACCTATAAATTCTGTTGAGCAGTAATTTTCAACTGATGTGAGCCAGTGACCTTCATTTTTCTGTTGTTTCCAAGTGGTGACCAACATTTCTGAGCTAACAATAACAAAAATGTGTTCTTTAAAAACAAACCTTTGCAAAATAAATATTGCATTTGTAAACAATGCTAGTATGTGGACATGTTCTAAGTGCCTTAAAAACGCATGAAAAAACTTGGGATTACAACGATAACTGCATGAAAATGAAAATATACAATGTGTGATTAAATGTCCAAATTACAACCACGAAGGTCTCATTTTCTTGGTTCAAATCATTTTTTTACAGAACTGTAACATGAATAGTTTGTATTTTTATGATTAAATGAAGGATGTAAATGAGTGCAACAGTTTGAGTGGAGTGAATTATCTTATTAAAACAAAATGATGTTTTGTTAGTGCTTTAACTACAGTCGTACCTCTAGTTACGAAATTATTTGGTTCCAAACCTTTTCGTAACTTGAAATTTTCATAAGTAGAGGTGTACTTTATATGTAAATTCTCTAATTCGTCCCACGGTCTTCACACAACTACCAACTAAACCCTTGGTCAAAGTGTCCCAATTTTGTACGAAAGATGTGAGGAAACAAAAATGAGAGAAAATTGTAAGAAAATGATTTATTAATGTCTTAAAATAAATAAAGCTTATGAAAATGTGCCCTGCGCTGCTGAAATATCTCCCTCCGTGGCCGTTGTAGATGTAATGCTCGTGTTTTCCCGCCAGGTGGCGGCAAGAGCCCGTTCTACCAGGGCCGAAAGCCGTCCACTTTGTAGAACATTTTAGACGTTGACGTGTGCCCTGTGTGTTTGTGTGTGTGAAAATGTGTGGTCACATTGCATTTGTACAGTTTTTAATTGCTTAAGGGGAATTCAAAATAAAATAACGGGTAAGGAAATGCATTTACTTTTTGGGGGATTTCGTAACTCGAGTCACTCATTTGCATTAAAAAAATCATAAACTGAAACGTTCGCACCTAGAGACTTTCGTAAGTACAGGTTTGACTGTATATCTGTTTAACTCTTGAGAGTGCCTTCCAGGGTACATAACCACTATTCATTCAAACCAGTTCATTGCACATCATCTAGCACTGTTTGAAACAGCCCCTATATATATTTTTGATGAGTTCTTTTGTGACTTCCACGCCAGCAACCAAGAATCACTGCTTAAGACAGTGTGAAGACCTCATGTTAGGAAAACAGGGCCACACCATTTTTTTTTGCATGGGTATGATACTATAGATTTTTATCATGGTCCAATTTTGATTGTTCCATAAGTGTCGGAAAAGTAATGAAGAGACCAATGACTGACAATTATGTTTTTTTTCTTCCTGTTAGTCTGCTATCTCATTTCATTTTCTGAACCACTTTATCCTCATTAGGGTCACAGGGGGTGCTGGAGCCAATCCCAGCTGTCTCCAGACCAGAAGTGGGGGACACCCTGAATTGGTGGCCAGCCGATCGCAGGGCACAAAGACCATGATCACACACCCGTACCTGGGGGCAAATTATAGGGTACAATCAGCCTACCAGACATGTTTTTAGATTGTGGGAGTACCCGGATGAAATCCACACAGGCCCGGGGAGAACATGCAAACTACATACAGATAGACATGACCTGGATTTGAACCCAGTACCCCACAGCTGTGAGGCTGATGCGCTAACCACTCCCACCACTGGGCCACCTGGTCTGATATAATGACTGAAATGACTGCCAACCACTCCATAAGCCCCTAAATACATTTGTTGTGCATGAGCTCAGTATGGAGCCAGAGACCTCAAAATTGTCTTCAACATTAATGACATTTTTATTTGAATTTCAAATTAGCTTCAAGTGGCTAAATTGACAATTTTAGTGAAGTTAAAAAAAAGGATCCTTCATCTCAGTAAGGTATTAACAAATAGATTAAAATATTTTTTAAACAAGAACTTTCAGAGAAATCTGGAGAACGGGTGAGATAATTCAAACCTAAACTACGAGTTTCACCGTTGTCCAAACCATTACATTAGCATGCCAGCAAGGTTCTGTCTGCAACATTTAGTTTTTTTCAGCACATCATGAAAGACCCCAGTGTTGTCACAGAACAACTTGTGGATGTTACAAAGTAAATATAATTTATTATTTAGATGGCCCAGCAGTTGAGTGGTTAGCGCGTCGGCCTCACAGTGGGGGACCTGGTTCAAATCCAGGTCGGTCCACTTGTGTTGAGTTTGCATATTCTCCCTAGGCCTGTAGTGTTTTCTCTGGGTACTCTGGTTTCCTCCCACATTCCAAAGAAATGCATGGTAGGCTGATTGGACAATCACCCCCCGATTGGCCAGCACCCCCCGCAACCCTATATAGTACCCCCGCAACCCTATATAGTAGTAATATACAATTACACCCATATATATATATACATTCCAAAGAAATGCATGGTAGGCTGATTGGACAATCACCCCCCGATTGGCCAGCACCCCCCGCAACCCTAATGAGGATAAAGCGTTTCATATATATATATATATATATATATATATATATATATATATATATATATATATATATATGAAACGCTTTATCCTCATTAGGGTTGCGGGGGGTGCTGGCCAATCGGGGGGTGATTGTCCAATCAGCCTACCATGCATTTCTTTGGAATCTATATATATATGGGTGTAATTGTATATTATGGGGTTTTGTGTTGATAAAGATACCAGTAAACTGGATTGAGAAAGCAACAATGAATCACTATTGTGATTATTTCTCCCTGTGTTTCAAGATAAAACGTAGGGTGCAACATTTGCTTAAATAGGTAAAATCCAAGCCCTCTCCCCTCACTTTAGATCCCAAAATTACACCCGTTCAATATACGGTCATAACTTGTTTTATCTTTTCTTTTTACAACTTCGAGAAGTCCTTCTTAACTATTCAACAGGGTAAACAATGAAATATCAATAACATAAATGCCTTGCTATGACCGTCATAGACACTCTACTAATAATGGTAACAGTAATGGCGGCCAAAGGTAGGGTACTAAATGTTACATACATGTGCTTGACCCGGGACTCGCACATTCACGCTCGCAATTCAAAAGTAAATAAACATGACTAAACATTCTTCTTTCTCACACGCTAAACAGTGTATCGTGCAAACCACAAACTCAACCGGCCTCTACAACAACCAGCATACCTTGAAACACAGGAAGAAATAATCACAATAGTGATTCGTTGTTGCTTTCTCAATCCAGTTTACTGGTATGAAGAAAAGTCTCCCGTGTTAGACAAGCCACTTGCATTAGGCATCAACAATCGAACACCAACATACACTTTAACACGTCACACTTGCCATGTGGATCAAGGCATCAAAAATCGAATACCGATAAACACTTTAGGATGTCACACAATGTTTGGGTGTTATTTGTGTTAAAACATTGTAAACAAAAGTGAAAATATGACGAAAATAAAAACTCACAAAATAGCGGTGCTGTTGCGTAGTTCATGCAACTAACTTCAAGCGGAAATGACTAAGCGGAAGCACTGCAGTGGTCACTGATGAATGCATGCATTTTTCAAATCTGTAGAATGTAATGCTTAAAACTACCACAAGAGAGCAGCCAGTTAACATATTTTTGGTCAGGCATACTCATCAATAATCCTTGCAAATGCTCGAAGCTTGAGTTTACACGCTTAGAGAAGGTGAAGAAATTCAGAAATTAGGATCCGACAGGCCTCTGCTTGTCACCTCTATTTTTACCTTACGTCTCATCTTCCTGTACTTTTTTCTACTCACGACTGTGCTGTCAACATCCCTTATCTTCTTAGCTAATGTGTATTCTTCTCTACACATCTTGGTTGAACAACCAGGTCTCCCTATCCTCTTTTCTTCCTGAAGACAACCTCAGTACTGCCTGATGAATTTATGCTGATGTATTCTAGTCTTCTGACTGAATCTCATGTCCACGCTTGAGCCTCCACCACTGTTACCTCTGCTCCGTCTTAATCGTCTGCACCATTACAGTCATTTCACCCTTCATTAGCCCATGTTACTTGGTGACACTATGTCCTATAATGACTTTACAGGCACCAACATCCTTTGAGCAGCTGTGTACACAAGATGGAGTCTATCTGTGCACTCATCCCGCCACGCTTCTAAGTCAAACTATGTACAAGTTTACTCTGAAAATAAGTGACTACTGCCATTTCTATTCTTTTACCAATGTCCACCAACATAATAGCTAGATGCGTGTGTGAATGCTATAAATTGCACTAACGAGAATTTAAAAAAATGTTTTTTTCAGTTTTTGACATTGAAAGCACCTGTGCTATGTGCTCTGCAATAAAGCCCCAAAGGAAAGGGACTCCAGACACTGATTGGGTTAGTAAAACAACATAAACATTCAAAATATAGTAATTTGAATTTTCTTGACAACGATTGATTGTGTGTTGCATAATTAATTTGAAGCCGGTACATTTTTTTTTTCATTGGAGCCTTTCATTCTACAGATCCTGTGTGACAAGTGACAGGTGATTCCATGAACATTGTTTCAATCTGACAAAGCAAGAAACTGAAAGCAAGAAAAGAAGAATGGAGTTGTTTTATGTGAATAAAAATAATTTGGCACAAATATTTTGAATGGTTTTCTTATACTGTTAGCTTTTTCAATTATAAATTAGTTCTTTATTAATTTATTACTGTTATTAGTTGTGCCCTACGACTGACTGGCGACCAGTCTAGGGTGTAGTCTGCCTTTCCACCGGAGACAGATGGGTTAGGCTCCAGCAACCCCTGCAACCTTTTCGAGGATGAATGAAAGATACTGTCATCAGAACTGAACCGGTCGCCACCCGATCGCAGGGCACAAGGAGATGGACAACTATACACACCCACACCCATACCTAGGGGTAATTTAGAGTGTCCAATCGGCCTACCATGCATGTTTTTTTGGAATGTGGGAGGAAGTACCCAGAGGAATCCTACGCAGGCCCGGGGAGAACATGCAAATTCCACACAGGTGGACGTGACCTGGATTTGAACCCAGGACCCCAGAGCTGTGAGACCAACGCGCTAACCACTCGTGTCACTATTTTGTTCAATAGCTCCAAAACCATTTCACTTATTGACACCAAATTAGCAAATGCAATAGTGAACACTTTCTGTTTATTGAACACCTTTTTGTTTTTTAACGACACAATCGATTTATTAATTATTTATTTATTATGTTTATTAGCACATAATTTCTTCAATAGTTCCCAAAGCATTTGACGTACTGACACCAAATTTACAGAAGAGATAGGTGATTTCTTTTTGTTTATCAAACTATGTTTTAGTTCATCAACAACACACTCCATTTATTGATTATTAATTTCTTACTGTTATTAGCACCTAACTTCTTCAATAGCTGCCAAGCCATTTCACGTATTGGCACCAAATTTACAGAAAAGATAGGTGACTGGGTGTTGTTTATTGAGTTTTTCAACAACACACTCCATTTATTAATTATTAATGTATTACTGTTGTTAACACCTATTTTGTTCAATAGCTCCCAAGCCATTTGACGTATTGACACCAAGTTTACATCAAAGATAGGTGATGACTTTTTGTTCATCGAACACCTTTTAGTTTTTCAAAGACATACTCCATTTATTAAATACAAGCAGGGGGCCCTGGTTTCGCCGGTACCACCTGCTCGTTTAGAACTAAAAGACAGTTGTTACGCTATTAGACAATTCTCACACAGACACACAGACAGACACACGCACACAAACTAACACACGCTCACACTCATAAATCACGCTTTATAAGGATTATATATAAGGATATATATTATAATTTATTACTGTTTTAGGAACTATTTTGTTGAATAGCTCCCAGACCATTTGACCCATTGAGCCCAAATCAACACAATTGATGGATTACCTCCTGTTTATTGTCATGAATTACGCTGTGCTGGAACTGCATGGTGACGTCATCGATAGGATTTCCTTCAATGGACAGAACAAAATCAATGGCGTAATTAAATTTTATTTATTTACAGAGTTACGTATATTTGTCAATATGGCATCTTTACATTTAATTAAATTGCAATTAGAATGAGAGGGAGTAGAAATCCACTGCCCGAAGCACTTGACTGAGAGTCAGCGGTGACGTCATCCTCTTCTTCTTTTTCTCCGTTCATGCGCGCATCCTCCCTCTTTGCCGTAAAACCTGAAAAAAGAGGACAACGGAAATTGAAGCACGACTGCCCTGACTACGGAAACAGACACAGCAGCTCACTTGACCGCAGAGAGCGGTGACACCGGGGGAAGAAGCGAACGGTGTAGGCGGGAGGACGGTGGTATTAAGGCGAAGAAGTAGAGAAGAAGCAGCCAAATGTACGGATAAGGAACCAGAGCTCGAGCCCAAGCCCAAGTGTGGCGGAAAAGCGGAGTCTCAGATGATGAAGGGAGAAGAGGATGTTGGCAAGTATGAGGAAGAACTGGATCCAAGAATTCAGGTAGGATTTACGCTAGAATTAAAGCCCGTTTGCTCACCTAATTTGTTAAACAATAACCTGTTAGCGTTGTGTCTTGACTTCGTACCCACAACGCCATGTGCTCGTTTTCCTTCTTACTTCAGGTTAGTAAACTGTACCCACAGTTTACTAACCTGTACCCATAGTGTAGTACAAGGTGGCAACAACATGGAATGAATGCGGCTCTTTTCTTCTTATCATATTTTGTATATATTGGGGCTCTTTGCCTTGTTTCATGATTCTCATATTTTATTCTCTTTTAAAACACACTCAAATTCATTAGGGCCCATTAAAAACAAATAATAAATTCTCATCTCATCTCATTTTCTGAACCGCTTTATCCTCACTAGGGTCACGGGAGGTGCTGGAGCCCTTCCCAGGGGACTTTGGGCCAGAGGCAGCGGACACCCTGAATTGAGACAAGGAGACAAACAACCATTCACGCTCACACTCATACCTAGGGGCAATTTAGAGTGTCCAATCAGACTACCATGCATGTTTTTGGAATGTGGGAGGAAACTGGAATACCTGGAGAAAACCCAAGCAGGCCCGAGCAGAAACTGGAAACTCTGCACAGGTGGACCGACAAGGATTTGACAGGTCCCCCACTGTGAGGCCGACGTGCTAACCACTCACCCGCCGGGCCACCTAAATAATGAATTACAAACATTAGTGCTTGTTTAGAACCAAAAGACAGTTGTTGCGCTATAAAAAATATCTTTTCAAAAATGCGTTAGGTGAGAAAGGAAAATTTCAGTTACACGCATAGCACAGCAAACGTGTATTTAATTATGTACAGGTATGAAGTTCAGCATTTCAAATCAATCAAGCAAAATGTACAGATATGATATGAGAAGCAATTCAGCAGTTCAATTCAATCAAGCCAAAGCATCAAAATAATTCAAATTTGGTATGGGACTTGAGGTGGGAAACAGCGCCATCGTGCGTCCAAGAATGATTACTACCTGCCTACACTACTTTGGGTTTTTACTGGCATCAGCAGACATAGAAACTGCTGAGTTTTGTCATTGGCTTGGGAAAAAAAGGGGAGATCGCGTAAAGTTGGCTCCTTGAAAAGTACTAGATCTTTGCGCAAAAAAGTTTGAGCCCCAATGATTTTGAGGACTATGTCAAATAGGAGGGCGGCCCGGTGGCGCGAGTGGTTAGCGCATCGGCCTCACAGCTATAGGGTCCTGGGTTCAAATCCAAGTCACGTCCACGTTTGTGGAGTTTGCATGGGCTTGCGTGCGTTTCCTCCGGGTACTCCGGTTTCCTCCCACATTCCAAAAACATGCATGGTAGGCTGATTGAACACTCTAAATTGCCCCCTAGGTATGGGTGTCAGTGTGTATGGTTGCCCGTCTCCTTGTGCTCTGCGATCGGCTGGCCACCGATTCTGGGTGTCCCCTGCCTTTAGCCTGGAGTCAGCTGGGATAGGCTCCAGCACCCCCTGCGACCCTAGAGGATAAAGCAGTTCAGAAAATGAGATGAGATGAGATGTCGAAATGGAATTGTCTTTCAAGGGCACCCTGAAAAGTGAAAGAAAACATGAAGCAGGTTTTAAGGATGTCAAAAATCAAGGGTTTGTGTCGTTTCGTAGCTTGACGGTCTGTGTCTGCTCCAGCGACGTGACCTCACATAAGTGGTAGAAAATGAGCGATGAGCTCTGCAAAGCAAATAAAGGATGCCCTTTTTTATTTTTTGCAAAAGATGTTTGTGAATGACCATCAATCCTGCTAAAGGAAGCCTAGTTAACAGGTCAAGGCAACGCTGCGCTCACATTACGTGACTATACTACATTAACTGTAAAATTCTACAATAAGAGTGTATTTTTATATTTATTGCTTCCTGTTTCCCAGGCAGAATTAGAGCACCTCAACCAGGCCAGTGATGAGATCAACAAGCTGGAGCTTCATCTAGATGTAAGAAGGTTTTTTTATTGACACTATGAATTCATTGATTAGCTGTACTGTTAAGCTGACAATATATTCAAGTTTTCACTGACTTTTTAATGCAATTTTATATGAGGTTTCTAATGTATTTTCGCTTCAGGATGTGAGATCTGGCTACAGAAAGATCCTCACAGATTCTGCCAGGAAGCTGAATGCTCAGGGATCGCAACTTGGTGCATGCATTGAGAAAGCAAGACCTTACTATGAAGCTCGAAGACTGGCTAAAGAGGTGTGTCCTCTTTTGTAGTGGCTCCAAGGAACGTATTGTCAGTGAAAAGTTGTGAATAATTGGTCTGAGGATTTGTGAGAACAATTGACTCTCAAATGATTGCAGTTCGTAATGAAACAAATCTGTCAATGAAAGTGAGCAGAATAGCTTGAAAATGAAATTTTATCATAATTTGTCATAATTTTTAGATTCCTTCGTCCTCAGAAACACACTGTATTCTCCTTTAGAATTATTTTGAATATTCTGGCTCTGATGCATCAAACATGCACACAGAGGAAACATGCTAAGGTATTAGCATCAACGCGCTGGGAATGTTATTGACTGTCGGCTCTGACACGCTTAGCACTGACATGACAACCCGTTACTTATTTCATCTACTTATTATTTTTTATCCATTCAAAATAATCATAGTTGTTACAAATATTTACTTTTACCCCATCCAACACTTTATTCATTTAAGTTTGACTTTTATATTCATCTCATCTCATTTCCTGAATCGCTTTATCCTTATTTGGGTCGTGGTGGTGGTGGTGGTGGGGGGGGGGGGGGGGGGGGGGGGGGGGTCTTGGAGCCTATCCCAGCTGACTCCAGGCCAGAGGCGGGTGACACCCTGAATCGGTGGCCAGCCGATCGCAGGGCACAAGTAGACGGACAACCATGCACACTCACACCCATACCTAGGGGAAATTTAGAGTGTCCAATCAGCCTACCATGCATGTTTTTGGAATGTGGGAAGAAACCAGAGTACCCAGAGGAAACTCACGCTGGCCCGCGGAGAACATGCAAACTCCACACAGGTGGACATGACCGGGATTTGAACCCAGGACTCCCACTGTGAAGCCGACGCGCTAAACACTCAGCTGCCGGGCTGCCAGGACTTTTATATTTTCAATGTTTTATCTTAAACAGTTGATACAGTAATGGTGTGGTTAGCAAATGGACTGTATGTCAAATAGTTTAAAAAAAACAGTATGCGGGTCATTTTCACATAATTCAGCAAATAACGGTAAAGACACTTTCAGAAAATGAATAATTTACAAAATGCAATTCAAGCATTCTGATTATCTCTAATTAGCAACACTAGCACTGCCTGGAAATATCTTAGCTGGAACTTTAATGAAAACATAATTAATTAAAATTTAACCTGGATTTTACTAGTCTGAGCTCCTTGTACTGGTGAATGATACGATATTGGTGCCCCATAAGAGCCACAAGGTCTTTCTCAAGGTCATCACAGAGTTTCGCAATGGTGACAGATTTTTCTTTCTTCTGGATGACAACAACATCAATTGGCCCATTATTTGTCATTCTGGTCTCTACTCCCTTCTCCCATTCGTGGTATAACACTTGCTCCTTTGATTGCCTTATGTCATCAGTTCCATCCCTGTAGATCTTTTTGATGTATTTCTTGCAGACAGCACAGTTTCTAAACATACAACGGTAAAGACAAAATTTATTAACGGTAAAGACACAACATTCCACCTCAGCCTTTGACATTGGTAGATGGTATTTCTTGGCACTCAGTAAATGATAGTGTTCTGCATGCATACACCATGCCCAGTTCATTAAAAAGCAAAGTAATTATGTTCACCAAGTTTTTAGGACATCGGTAAAGACATGGAATTGTTACGACATTTCACAGGTATGGTCCTTACCTTGGTTTTAGTTTCATTCTCATGGCTTCTGCTTAGCTGGCGTTGACAATATGGCTGACAACATCCTGGTACTTCTCCCACACCAGCCACCTGGTGTATTTACTGTGAATTTTTTGGTGTATTTCTCATGTGATAACGGTAAAGACACACTAACTGATATGAAAGGTACATCAGTAAAACTGTTTGCAGTTGCAATTCTTTTGCATTTTTCTCAAAGACAACTTGAGTGAAAATACTATTGAAACAAATCTAAACAACACATTCTAAATAGAGACAAACAAATAAATCATAACCCGACTTTTCATTCCTATAAACTGTGACACTAGATTCTGGACATCTAACGGAGTGGACAAATTCAACATAAACTGGCTCTCAATGTATTTGTGTCTCAAATAGATTTCTCTTAAAATTGGTGCCAAATGTAGTATAATATGTGGCAAACAAAGCAGTAGTAATTAATTTTTATAACTTTGTAACACATAAAGGGAAAGTCCAGGGCCATATCTTTACCGTTATTTGCTGAATTATGTGAAAATGACCCATGCGTACTGGATTGCATTTTTTGTAGTAATTCTTTTATCCACGCCTTTTTTGGCAGACAAACACTGAGCAATAAATATGCTTATGATAAAAAATGACTATACAGGGTGTTTATGATTTCAGGCACAACAGGAGACCCAGAAAGCTGCTCTAAGGTATGAAAGGGCGGTGTCCATGCACACCGCTGCCAGAGAGATGGTGTACGTGGCAGAACAAGGCCTGTCGGCTGACAAGAACACTATGGATCCAACCTGGCAGGAGATGCTCAATCACGCTACTGCTAAGGTACGTCCCAAGGCATTGAGTAAAAATATGTGCAGTATTTCATTCATCTTTCGTACCGCACATCCTCGTAAGGGTAGTAGTGGGGGTTGCCAGAGGCTATCCCAGCTGACTTCAAAAGCCTTTATTGTCATTATACAACAGCTGTGTATAACGAAATTGGTGGTGCTACTCCACAAAGTGTTTCCCAGTAAAAACATAAATAAGTAATTTAAAAAGTCACGTCCGGGCAAGGTAATTCTAAAATATTGCACACTCCGAAGTTATTGCACAGAAGGGATTGTGTGTCGTGCTAGTGCAAGTTCAGAGCCCTGATGGCTTTGGTAAAAGAACTGTCCCTGAGTCCATTTGTCCGTGTTTTGTGAGAATGGCAATGTCATCCAGCGAGGGCAGAGAGCAGCCGATGATCTTTTGGGCGGTGTTGATCATGCTCTACATGGCTTTTCTGTCTGCTGCCGTGCTTCCAGCGTACCACACTGTAATGCAATATTCCAGGATGCTCTCCACAGTGGCTCTATAGAAGGTTACCAGAAGCTTTGTGTCCAAGTTGTTCCTCCTAAGTACCCTCAGGAAATGGAGTCGCTTCTGGGCCTTCTTTACCACTGCCGTGGTGTTGGTAGACCAGCAGAGCTTGTCCGTGACGTGGACCCCCAGGAATTTAAAGGACTGGACCCTGTGTGTGAGTGGGGCCAGATCTGTGATGCGTTTTTGTGGTGTTTAGTGTGAGATTGTTCACCAAACACCACAAAGACAGTTTGTTGACCTCATCTCTGTAGGCAGACTCATCCCCCCTGAGATGACTCCGACCACAGTGGTGTCATCGGCAAATTTGATGATGGAGTTAGAGTGGTGGGTCGGTGTACAGTCGTATGGATTGGATTGGATAACTTTATTCATCCCGTATTCGGGAAATTTCATTGTGACAGTAGCAAGAGGGTGAGAATGCAGATACAGGAAAGGCATAGTTACCATAGTTACAAGTAGACAATACAGTCGCAAAGGCCGCAGAATAACAAAGCAAAAGCACAAACTACAAAGCAAAGCAAAGTACAGTGGTACCTCGTCATACGACCCCTCTTCATACAAAATTCTCGTCTTACGAGGGAAATTTCGATCGAATAATTCGCCCGTGATGCGGTCAAAATTTAGTGATGCGACCAAGCCAGGTGACCATGGCACTGTCTTTTTTTGCATCTCTTTCATGTATAAAATCTTTCTACGAGCACTGGGCGGACTTTGCATTTCCATACCCGTATACCCCCCTGCCCCCCACTTTGGTCCACATTTACATACCAGGTAAACAACAATGGATCGGCAGAGTTTTGCAAAGAAAAGAACTGGAATATACACTCGGTAATCAGACACGGGGAAGCGGCAAGTTCCAAACAACTCTTGATGCGTTCGTTTTGAAGGCTCCGGCGGAACGTCGGGGTGGGGCCAACCCGTTACAAAGGTAAAAAAGATTAAAACTAAATTAGAATTCAGTTTTGTGTGAAGTTACATTAACGTTGAGTGTCTGTATATATTAATCCAAGTTAATTTAAATTTGTTTGTTCGTTTACGAGTGCCATGGATAAAGTCACCCCAACACCTCCCCCCGCCTCCGTGTGTATGTCGTTCCCTTCCCCTCCGCGAAATGCGTCTAATTTTACTTCTATTAAACACATTTTATTACTCTTAAACCACTCGTTATTTATTACTTTGTCAATACATGGCGAATTAGAAGAAATAAAACATGTTTTACACGAGTGCGGCGTTGCCGTGGATAAAGTCCCCCCAACACCTCCCCCGCCTCCGTGTGTATGTCGTTCCCTTCCCCTCCGCGAAATGCATCTAATTTTACTACTATTAAACACATTATATTAATATTAAACCACTCGTTATTTATTACTTTGTTAATATATGGCGAATTAGAATAAATTAAACATTTTTTCCAATCCAATATCCTGTTTTTGGTGTTTTTTCAGCGGGTTGGAACTAATTAATTAGTTTTCCATTCATTTCAATGGGAAACGTCCGCTCGAGTTACGAGAATCTCGTCATACGAGCTCAGTTCCGGAACGGATTAAGCTCGTATCTCGAGGTACCACTGTATATGGGATCATTAAGAATCACCAAATCAAATCATTAAGACAGGAAAGCAGCAAAAACACAAAACGAGCAAGAGCAGACGGAGCTACCGCTACCGGCTGCCACTTGAGCGGCGCCATCCGTGACCGGACGATTTGCCGAAAGATGTTTCGCCGACGAACGTTTGGCCGACGGACGTTTGGCCGACGGACAGTTCGCCGAACAGACGTTTCGCCGAAATGCTCGCCTCGCCCCCGGATCGTGTGTGTACATGTTTTTCAACCTCAGCCCACGGGCCATATACGGCCCGTTACAGATATCATTCATTCAGGAATAACGAGGGCATATACTGCCCCCCGCTGGACATATTTCTAAATACAAGTACGTACTACACTACAATGTGCTGCCAATTTTTTATATATTTTTATTTTATCCTTGCGTTTAAAGTAGTAGCCATTTGGAGATCATGCAGAACAGTACGTGACAGAAGAAATAGAGAAAATAAAGTAGTAGTAACAGTAAGTACTACTGTAATGAAATTGTAAATCCAGAAATCCTACTCCAGAAAATTTACACCAGCATAGAAAATGTTGAGATTAATCTTTGAATTAAGGTTCTCAGCAAATCATTTTGAATATATATTTCCTAAAATAATGGGAAATTATTTAAAATTAAACTAGAAGTAAAAGTGTGTTCCATGGCATTTTCAGGTATTGTTCTCAAAGCCCTCTAGTCTATCCAAGGCACTTAGAATTTCACATAAGTCTTCTAGTGTTGTTTTTTCTGTGTCAGACATCAATCCCCAGCTTTGATAAATTACATTGCGTGTCCAAATGGCTACTACTTTAAACGCAAGGATAAAATAAAAAATATAAAAAATTGGCAGCACATTGTTGTATGTACTTGTATTTAGAAATATGCCCAGCGGGGGGCAGTACATGCCCTTGTTATTCCTAAATGAATGTTATCTGTAACGGGCCGTATATGGCCCGTGGGCCGAGGTTGAAAAACATGGACACACACGATCAGAGAGCGGGGCGAGCGTTTCGGCGAAACGTCCGTTCGGCGAACTGTCCGTCGGCCAAACGTCTTTCGGCGAATCGTCCGAGTACCGGGGCCATCTTGGTTGCGGTAGCAAAAACGGATACAGACTCAAGAAAAAGACATTGTAGAGTTGGATAAAACTGGAACCACGCACAGGATGTCTTCCACAAGATGGGAAACTTCTGCAGACTGTGACCGAGGTAGAGAATATGCAGAGTCACTCTTCCAAGCTTATCCGCACAGTTCCTCAGTAGTCTGGAGCTGAAGAATCAACAGTAGCAGAGTAGAACCCCTCGACTCTGTTTCTGGCCTGGTAAGCACCGACAGCTCTTCCATCTTATCCCATGATAGAATGGTTGGTCTGAAGCGTCGCTTCTTCTCCCGGCACTTTTGTCCAGCTCCGAATTTCCAGCGGCATTGAGGTGTTGCTCCTTCTGCTGCGTATTGTAACAGCTAGTCCCATGTGTATGACAGCGTAGGCATGGCTGAATGTTTCCAAAAAAGAAGTAGCAGAAAGAAGCCAGGCTAACAGAACAAAGAAAGTTGTAAAAGATTAAAGTATAAAGTACAAAGTAAAGTAAAAATGAATGTATTAAAAAATATTAAAATGTAATTAAAAAAAGATAGAGAGGCTGTAAAACACGAAAAACAAATAAGAGTGGGCAGAGCTACTGCCATTGGCTGCCACGTGACGGCGCCATCTTGGAAAATAGTGTGTACAGCGAGTATAGAAGAGGACTCAGTACACAACCTAGAGGGGAGCCAGTGCTCAGTGTAATGGAGGAAGAGAGGTGGGGACCAAGTCTAACAGTTTGTGAATGGTTGATTAAGAAATTCTAAATCCAGCAGAAGATGGAAGAGGATAGTCCAAGGTGGGAGAGTTTGTCAGCCAGAATGTCCAGTATTATAGTGTTGAAGGCTGAGCTATAGTCAATGAAAAGCATCCTCACATAGTTCCCCTGGTGCTCCAGTTGGCTCAGTGCTGTGTGTAGAGCTACGGCGATGGCGTCCTCAGTGGACCTGTTTGCTCTATAAGCAAACTGGTGAGGGTCAACTGAGGGAGGGATTGTGTCCCTGATGTGGCGGGCGACCAACTTTTCAAAGCACTTCATGAGAACAGGCGTAAGTGCAACAGACCTGTAATCATTCAGGCTGTCAATGGTTGGCTTTTTAGGGACAGGGATAATGGTGGCAGATTTCAGGCAGGAGGGGATGATGGATTGTTGCAGTGAACAATTGAAAATCTTTGTGAAAACCCCAGTCAGCTGGTCAGCACAGGCTTGAGCACCTTTCCAGGTATTCTGTCAGGGTCAGCAGCCTTCCTGGTGTTGACAGTCCGCAGTACCTGTCTCACTTCATGTTCCTGAAGCTTCAGTGTACTGCTGCAAGGTGGTTGATGTGTTGAGACTGAATCTGATTTGTCAGTCTCAAAGCGGGCAAAGAAACGGTTCAGTTCCTCTGCATCTGTGTTAACAGACACCTTTTTATTGTCATTGTAATTGGTAATGTGTCGTATTCCCTGCCACATCTTTTTTGGGCTATTTTCTGTGAAGTGCTCCTCAATTTTCCCTGTATATGCTGCCTTGGCCTTTTTAATGCCTCTCTTCAGGTCTGCTCTGGCAGCGCTGTATTGTAACTTGTCCCCTGACCTGAAGGCGGTTTTACGGTGTTTAATGAGTGCCTGTGTCTCACTGGTCATCCAGGGTTTTTGGTTAGGAAAAACCCGGATACGTTTATAAACAGTGACCGATGGTCGGATCCAGCAAGGTGAGGGAGGGGTGTGGCTCTATAAGCATTTTTAATGTTAGAATAAACATGGTCTAGAGCAGGGGTCTCGAACTCAATTTACCTGGGGGCCGCTAGAGGCCGAGTCTGGGTGAGACTGGGCCGCATCAGGATTTCCACAAGAAAAGCACTGATAAAACTTTCCAACGTTATCAAATATCTTTATTTTTTAACAAAAAATAATGAATTAAATAAATTAACTTAAAGATGAATAAAAAATAATTCAATCAGTAATATAAAACCAAATAATACTAATGAGCATACAGTAGATATATACTGGCTGGCTAAGTAGAGAAAATGAATTATTTTTATTCCGTTTCAAATGTCTGTATTTACAGCTCTTTAACCTTTAACTTTCTGAACTTCAATGGAACATTGAACATGAAATATTCTGAACACGGCTTCTTTTGCCTACTCCTTGCTGCTAGAGACCTGGCAGCGCTTCTTCTCACATAGTCACATTTGGCTTGAGGGAGGAAGCAGTGGAGACCCTCAGTAGAGCTTGAAGATGCTCATCAGTAAGTCTGGACCTGTACTTGGACTTATTGAAGTTCAAGGTGGAGAAGAGCTTCTCACACAAGTATGTGCTCCCAAAAAGGCACATGGTCCGCTTGAACCTTCGGGAAAGTTCAGGGAAGCTGGGGGTCAACTCTCTCAAAAATTGCCCAAGCTTGTCTGCTTCTCCACTCACCTCCCTGAACTTGGCTTTGAGTGCAGAGTTGCACTGCAGGTCAATGAGCTCCATTTGAAGCTCAGGAGGGGCATCTTGCACATCAAAGGAGAAGGGGTCCGCAAAAATTTGAAATGTGGCTTTGTGTTTCAAATTGTATTCCTTGTGCACCGCAACTTTTTCAGTGTAAATGAGACACGTCGGGGTGCCCCTGTGTTCAACAAAGAAATATTGCACTCCCCACTTTTCTTGAAACTGTCTCTGCTCGTCACCGACCTTTCTCTTCACGGCAGGCTTTGAAAGAGACATCTCTGGGGCTCTGTAATATGTTTTTCCACTTGGAATGAGTCTCGGGTTGATCTTTCACATTCAGTCGCGCGGGTTTGTGGCACATGTGCACTTTCGCTCTCCGTTTCAATCGCGGAGATGGCTACAGACACTGACACAGGCTGGATCACGGATCATAGCGCCTCATTCAGTTCTATGCTGAGAGCAGCGGAGGAGTGTGCGCGCCGAGCGGAGTGATCGGCCTCACGGCTTCTCCTCCGCCCAGCTGATTGGAGGAATGAATGAGTGAGTGAGCGAGGCACTGGACAGCCCGGCCGATGTCCCGCCCTCCAGAGCCGTATACCTCACCGTGATTGGTTCATTCAGCTCCGAACCAAAGTTCCCTCTAATTTTTTGTTGGTCTGAGCAGAAAGACAACCTCCCTGAGCGCACTGAGTACCAGTGTGAGCGACATCATCGGTACTCGGATGATTCGCTTAAAGACGTTTCGCCGACGGACGTTTGACAGACGGGCAGGTCGCCGAATGGACGTTCCACCGAACGTTCATTCGGCCGAACGGAGGTTTCGCCGAAACGGGATTCGAACGCTCGCCCCGCCGGATCGTGTGTGTACAAGTTTTTCAACCTCGGCCCGCGGGCCATATACGGCCCGTTAGGATTTTTAATCCGGCCCGCCGCCGGTGTTTTCCAAATTATAGTAAAAATCAATGTTCGTCTACCATCAATGGCAGTCCGGGAATAAGCACTCTTGGGCAGGCAGATGTAGCAGAACCGAGCCGTAAAATGACAGCAATCGGGTCAAATCCATCCTAAAACAGCATTTAATGATTAAATACAAATACTGGATGATATCGCGATGGAGGCAAAAAAACGTCTATAGACGTCCATTCGCCAAACGGCTCAAAATGCTCTCAAATTCGGTCAAATCCAGCTGAAAACAGCGTTTAATGATTAAATACAAATACTAGTATTTGTATTTAATCATTAAACTAACAAATACTAGTACGACCTGTCCGTCTGTCAAACGTCCGTCGGCGAAACGTCTTTAGGCGAATCATCCGGTCACGACATCATCATTGCTCGCTATCGGCACACCAGTATCACACCTGCCACAAGCAGGTGCATGTCAATGTTCCCTCTAATTTTTCATGTAAAACATGCTGTAAAACAAGAAAAACATGAGTGGACAGAGCTACTGCCACTGGCTGCCACTTAAACGGCGCCATCATGGGGAAAGGGGTAAAAAAAAAAAAAAAAAAAAAAAAAAAAAAAAAAAAAAAAAAAAAAAAAAAAAAAAAAAAAAATCGATATTTCATATTAAGACGGGGGCCGCAAATTCTCGTCCCGCGGGCCGCAGTTGGCCCGCGGGCCGCAAGTTTGAGACCCCTGGTCTAGAGTTTTGTCCCCTCTGGTGTGACACTTCACGTACTGGATAAACTTAGGCAGAACAGTCTTTAAACATGCTTGGTTGAAGTCACCGGCGACAATAAGGACTCCATGGGGTGGTCGAGCTGCTGTTTGTTTACAGTCGCTAGTAGGAGGCTAAGTGCCGTGCTAACATTAGCATCCGGTGGAATGTAAACAGCCATTACAATGACTACCGTTAGCTCCCTTGGTGGATAAAAAGGCATGCACAGAACTGCCAAGAGATCTACATCTGGAGAACAGTGAGTGTTAATGATCCTACTTCTAAGATAAGATTGTAAGATAAGATGACAAAGTCGCTTTGCAATTGCTTGTTCATATTGTATCAGTTTTTGTAAGTATAGAAACATCGTTGTCATAGAGACTTGACACTGATTAATCTGACTTTGCCCAAAGTTTGGTCGTTGTCATAGAGACTTGACACTTATTAATCAGACTTTGCCCAAAGTTTGGTCGCTGTCATAGAAACTTTACCGTTTTCCTATATAAAGTCTCACCCACTGTTCATTCGGAGAGCGTTGCAAGGACAACAGGCTGTGCGTTCTCAACTGTTAGAGCTCTCTCCCCATGCGGCAGTCTGGTAATAAACCTATTTCCTTTAAATTGGTCTCACTCTTTCTGTGTCTGCTCCTGGAGCTGTTTTACAGACCCAACAAACTTTGGTGCCAAAATTGATGGTTTGTTGGGTCCGGGACCCAACAAGCCAACAATTGCCGGAGCGGCGACGTAGCACGGCGAAGGGCAAAATAAATACTGTCGACAGCATCCTCCATTCCCCCATTGAAAGGTTCAACCCGACGGCTGTTCCCTCGCCGCTCCGGTGATCTGGTGACGGGTCTACCCTCGGACCAGCGCAGGTTCAGAACGAGAAAATCGTGAGTTCACCCTTTGATTTCTGTCTCCGTGAAGTGTAATAATTTGAATGAGTATTATTACTGAGGTAGTGAATGTTCGAGGTCTAGACCTACGTAGGTAGAACATGAATGTTTGTGGTCTGGACCGACGTAGGTAGAACGTGAATGTTTGAGGTCTGGACCGACGTAGGTAGAACATGAATGTTCGAGGTCTGGACCGACGTAGGTAGAACATGAATGTTCGAGGTCTGGACCGACGTAGGTAGAACAAAAATAGAGTCAGGGACTCCGCTAAGAGTGTTGAGTCAGGGACTCCACTGGTAGTGTTGAGTCAGGGACTCCACTGAGAGTGTTGAGTCAGGGACTCCACTGATAGTGTTGTTGTTGTTGTTAGGTCACCCAGGCGCCTGAGGATTACCCTCAGCAGCGCTAGAGCTCTCACTGGAACGCGGATTATTCCATCCAGGGGGTAGCCGGAGGTGTGGGGCAGTGCGAATATCTCCGGCTAGATGAAAAACGTAGGGCGCCACGTTCCTGGGTGGCAGCTCTGGGTGGTTTTGTTGGATTCGCAGGCCGTGATGGGCGGCCTCTCGGGAGACACCTTGTGAAGGTTCCAACTGTTGTCTCCCACTGATAGTGTTGAGTCAGGGACTCCACTGAGAGTGTTGAGTCAGGGACTCCACTAAGAGAGTTGAGTCAGGGACTCCGCTTGGTGTGCTCATAGATATTGGGTGAATCACGAAGTATTGAGATCAGTTTCGGGAAATTTAGAATAGAATTGTTGTTTAAACTTTTAAGTAAGTGATTAATATGGGTCGGAACGCGACAAAGGGGATGGGTTTATTGCCAGACTGCAGAATGGAAATCGGAGGGTTACCGGATGTGGGGTATGTGCGGATGCGTAGTGTGGGGAGTTGCCTGTGTCTGCCGCGATGGGTGGAGAGGCATGGTTTATGTCCCAGTTTGAAGGATATGGAAGGTTTGATGAACGTAGAAAGGGAATTGTCGAAGAAAAGATTTTAGTAAGTGAATAGAAAATAGTTTTGTTAGCATGAAGAAAAGATTATTGCAAGTGCATAGAAAAGAGAAGTGTAGGAAAGCAGCTGAAGGAGTGACAGAGAGAGATTGTGACAGAGAGACAGAGAGAGTGACAGAGACGGAGAGAGAGAGAAAGAGAGAGAGACAGACAGAGAGAGAGAGTGACAAGTGGAAGACATGAGAGTGGCTTTCGCTTCTAAGTTTCAGCGTGAATTTTCACATTTTTATGATTTTTTTAAAGAAAATAATCTACGATGTAGTGAAGCCGTGTAAATTGAGGCCGTGAAGTGAAGAAAGATCACAGTAGAAGATCTTGCCTTATTCTGTTTTGTTCGAAGTGAGTTTACCATTGCGCACATTACCAACAAGATAAAGCCAACACCTAGCCTTTTCTATCTTTGTTTATATCGTCATTTAAAATGCCTCCTTACAATGGAAGAATCATTACCTGAGCCATGCTGCCGCCCCGTCGCGTAGCGAGGAGGTGGTTGAAAAGCAGACCTACAGCGAGCCGAGGCCAGTGCGGGTGCGCCGCCTCCCCCGTTGTGTAGTGAAGGCACGGCTGAAAAGCGGAGCTACACCGAGCCGAGGCCAGCATTGTGTATTTCTGCATAGGTGCGAAAACATGTAGTATGGTATGTAGCAATATTAGGGGTGATTCTACTTGATGGTTTTTGATTATCAAGGCCATGTCTGGTCTACAATATCCGTAATACTGTACTTACTGTACTTATTGCCCGCCTTTAGCAAATCTAGCAACTTCACTTTTTCGGTCACTGTCATCATGTTTCGTGGTGAAGGATGACAGTATATATGTAATTTGTCAGGACAATCCTAATAGGTTTTTGTCTAAATTGTGCAGTAGTACCATGCGCAATAATGAGTTTTAATCTCTTTTTTCACCAGGTAAACGAGGCTGAGGAGGAGCGCTTTCGCAGTGAACACGAGCACCAGCGAGTGACACAGCTCTGTCAGGATGCTGAGGCTAAAGTCCAAAGCCTCAAAAAGTCATTGAAGAAAGTCATCCTTAAGTCCAAACCATACTTTGAGTTAAAGGCTCAGTTCAACCACATCCTGGAGGTATGCTAACCAATGAATGCCTTCACACAAATATCTAAAATTAACTTCAACTTTTCTTCTTGACAATGCACTGTTTGTATGTTACTGATGCTTGAGTAATGAAGTCAACATAAATTTGCTGGAAAAAGAGGGACTGTTATAGGAAGAACTGGAGCGTTCCGTGCTGATAGCTGCTGAAAATCATTTTTGGTGAAATAAAAAGACTTTCAGTTTCACGTGTTGCCATTGAAACGCTGTATGGGCAAGTACACGGACCAGTGAGTGAGGCTTAATGCATGAGGATTGGCGTAGAAGAAAGTACACGCATTTCAGACTAACTGCATGCTTCCTGGGAAATTGAGTCATTTGGCATCTCCAGCACTGCAAGCCAAAATAATGAAGGTGACATAGAAGCACAACAGAATTTCTTCCATCAAATTTAAATACGGGCGATATGAGTTAGAATTACCAAGAAAACAAGATGCACCAGAGCTCCCAAATAATTGGAGAATCGCTCGAAAAACACTTGAAGATCTGAAAAGAAAACGAAGGGGATATGTTACTCCGTTTAGAAGATTTAATTGTGATTTTAGATATTACTAAGTCTAAGGAGACAGAAAAGACTGAAAACAGCAGACTAGATACTAGGTACCTTATCATGCTTTTATAAGAGAGGACAATGTAACAACAAAGCTCTGAATTGTTTTCGATGCGTCGTCCAATGAGTGCGGCTTTTCATCTCATAATTACTGTCTACATTGGGACGCAATCTTAACCAAAATCTCTTGAACATTTTAGTAAGATTTAGGATGTATCCCCTCGCTCTTGTGGCAGATATCACCAAGGCCTTGCTGCAGATTTCTATTGCAGAGAAAGACCGATGCACTAAGGTTCATGTGGCTTACTGGACTTCCAGATGCTAAAGGAAAGCCAACCAAGCCTATTACGGATGATTTGAGTGGTTTTTGGAGTGTCAAGTTTTTTCCTGCTAGCAGACACAATCAGGAACCATTTGGAAACATACCAAGTAAGTCATCCACAAGTTACCTTGTTGAAAGACTCCCTGTATGTTGGCAATCTTATCACGTGCTCAGACAATGTCGAAGAGGTGTATGTTTTGTCTGAGGCTACCAAGGAGATTACATTTGCTGCCAGCATAACATTTTGTAAGTGAACTACAAATTCCTGCTAACTAATAGCTATGTGGCTAGATGAGAACTTTGACATAACTTTGGAACCAGAGACACACGGCTCTATGCTAAAGGGGCTTGGTTTGGTATGGAAACCAGGCTCTGCCAATTTTGTTTTCAATAGAGGACATCTGATGGACATCTTCAGATCAAATGACTACACAAAGAGAAGTGTCTTGCGTTCCTCAGCAAAGATATGACCCTATAGGGTTTCGGACACCCTTAACTATCAGAGTCAAGTGCTTCTTTCAGGATATATGGCAGAGGGGTGTCAACTGAGACTAGGAGCTGCCTAACGGTGGCAAAATTGGTGTATGGAGTTGACCCATCTGCTTCAGATCATTATTTCCAGATGGCATAGAATTGGAAAGAGATTCAAGACACAAGTTCTTAATGTGTAGGGAGGCTTTGGGATCCTCCCAAAAGAGCTGGACGACGTGGCCGGGGAGACGGGGCTGCTGTTAGGAGTAGCCTGTTATTGGTTTTCCCTTTGCCTTTTCCCTACTCTTGTTTGTCCCTCCTGCCTTGCTGTTATGCTCCCACAGCTGCGCGTGATTCAAAATTAGTCCCTGTTGTGTCTATTTAAACTGATTATAATGTCATTGTTGAATCGTCTGCCTAAATTCCCCACGCCAGCTCACTTTCTGATCGGCGAGCCGCTCTCGTCCTTGCCTCTGAAGACCTTTAAGACGGCAAGCCAAATTGATAGCTCGCAGCAAGGAACTAAACCGGGGGGGGGGGTTATCGTCAGCAAGCCCTCAAAAACTACTGGAATCGCTGGAAGAGAGAGGACCTGGTGGAGCTCTCAGACCCAACAGTGGTTAAGCAGAACTCATTCAGGCTAGGTAGGGGTGCATGAATTATGTGGCCGTTGTGTCTAAAATACCAAAAAAATTGTGTGAACAGCTGTAAAATAAAATTTAAACTGTAAAACTGATTTTTTGTGTTTCCAAGAGGGTAAGGCTTGCTCAGAACAGTTGCTCTGAAGACAGAAAGAATGAGGGCTGAATTTCCAGTCAAAATTGACTTGACACTATTCCTCAAATGTATCTACCGTATTGATCCGAATATAAGACAATGTTTTTTGCAATAAAATAAGACTGAAAAAGTTTTGGTCGTCTTAAAATTGAGGTCCAAACATTGTACCCATTCACAACACTGGATGATGCCAGATACCTTTAAAGTGAATGCTGAACATTGATGGTTAATTGAATGCCTTTTTTTGTCAATAAACAAGTATAATTAAATCTACACCATGAACTACACACGTAAATAATCAATAAATAAGTCATTAATAAATAAGATATCATGAATCGGCAAGCCGATGAAAGATAGATCCACACAACTAAGGAATAAAGGAGTAGATATTTACAAAAACTAGTATTTATTGAACAAAAAGAGCACACACAAACGCGGGTATTAAAAGAAAACAAAGAAACGACTCAGTCGGCGAATCGAACTAAGGATCAAAAAGTATAACAAAACAACACGACCGAGTCGACGAACAAACTAAGGTTTTTAAAGTACAAAATACAAACGTCAACATTCTAAGTGAAGTCTCAGCGAAGTGTTGGGAAAGCAAGGCGGTAAGCAAGGGAAAAGCAGGTGACCCTATGACAATTAGCTGGTTGTGGCTAATGTTTTTAAATACCGGATGCATCAATCTGCTGCAGGTGCGTTGAACCCGTCTCTGCTTAATCAGATGCTGAAAAGAAACACGTCATTGTAGGCAGCAGAACATGACAGTATCCTCCCCTCAAATGAGGCCCCCTGGCGGACCACCTGGTTTTGCAGGATGGAGAGAATGGAAATCCCTCAAACGTGACGGGTCGAGGATCAAGGGGCGGGGAATCCAGGAACGTCCCTCAGGGCCATACTCCTCCCAGTCGACCAGATACTAGACCCGCCTACGGAAGTCGAGAATGGTCAGTGGAGACGAGAAACGGAGAGGCACCGGCGGAGGGTTTAGAGGGCAAGAAGACACCGGCTTGAGCAAGCAGATATGGATCACGGGATGCACCTTCATGGAGCTGGGGAGTTTGAGCCTGATGGCAACTGGGTTCACAATAGTGTCTACCTCAAACGGGCCCACAAACTTCGGGCCCAGCATGCCATATGACCCAGGGAGACGCAAATCCCGTGTAGACAGCCAGAACATCAGGCCAGGTTGATAGGTTGGGGCAGATCTCCTGTGACGGTCAGCAATGCTGCGGTTACGGGCTGCCGTGCGGACCACTGCGGCCATAGTGTCCCTCCAGACTTTGTGGGCCCATCGAAGCCTCCTGGCCCTGTAACATAGGCGTTGACATCCATAGGCGCTCATGAAGGGCGAACTACCAGTAGCCAGCGGGGCAACTCCAGGCGCTGTAACTCCTTCCAACGACTTTTTCACAAGGTCTTTGACTCCCCACCTCAATGCACCCACAATCAGGTTTCCCGTGAGTATCGTCTCCTTAGAGGCCCCATCCTCTGCCAATTTGTGTAACCTTGATAGGGCATTGGGCTTGGCATTCTTCTAGCCCGGGCGGAAGGTGATAGTGAAATTGAAACACGTTAGGCTACTACTTTAAACGCAAGGATAAAATAAAAAAATAAAAAATTGGCAGCACATTGTAGTACGTACTTGTATTTAGAAATATGTCCAGCGTGTATTTAGAAATATGTCCAGCGGGGGGCAGTACATGCCCTTGTTATTCCTAAATGAATGTTATCTGTAACGGGCCGTATATGGCCCGAGGGCCGAGGTTGAAAAACATGTACACACACGATCCAGGGGCGGGGCGAGCGCGCGAATCCCGTTTCGGCGAAACGTCCGTTCGGCCAAACATTCATTCGTCCAAACGGCCGTTCGGCGAAACGTCCGTTCGGCGAAACATCCATTCGGCGACCTGTCAGTCGGCCAGACGTCCGTCGTCGAAACGTCTTTCGGCGAATCATCCGAGTACCTTGTGTTGATTTAATAGCGGTTTTGTCAACCCGCAATGGCTGAAGGAGAAGAAAAAATTGATTTGTTTGCAGATTTACTGTCAAAGCCATTTTCAAGACGGACTTTTCAAGAAAAGCTGTACATCATTAAGAAAGGTCGGACAACTCCGAAGCAAGCAAGCCTGTCACAACCGGGAACGAACATTTTCAGCACTAAATCGAATAAAAACTTATGCCAGAAATACGACAGGACAAGGCTCGACTTCCAGCATTAGCTTCGATCGCGATAGAAAAGAAGGAGGAAAGAAAGGAGAGTGGATTTTGTGTACAGATAAAAATGATTTTTGGTGAGTAAAATATGGCTATACAGACGCTCCCCTACTTACGAACATTCAACTTACGAACAACGGTACATACGAACATGTCTGCAAATTGCGTTTAAGTCCAAAAATGTTCGCAAGTCCAATTTTGTATTTCGCGTCTTTTTCGGAATAGTACTTCTTTCCGCCGCTAATACCGACGCCTGGCGCTGTGAGAGCTCAGCTCACCCAGCATCTACCTTCTTCGTTGCAATGCGGAAGTGCGTGAATGTATCTCCAGTGTGCAAAGAACCTTTTTCATTTGTATCATTAAATATCTCATGCATCCAATATTGAATATGGTTGGTAAAAAGCTAAATGCTTCTATTGAGGGAGTTGCAAGGAAGAGGCAAGCCATTTCATTTGAAACGAGTGGCAATAATAACGAAGCTTGATGCGCGTCAGAAAGTGGTGAGCGTTGCACATTCAGTACCATTTATAAACAGAAAGATCGAGCAGCAGGACCCAAATATTGAACGTTGCACAAAGTTTGCAAATCAATTGAATGATGCCATACAGTGCTACTGCATCATTTATGATGAAAAAAAGAAGAAAACTGTGCAATCGTCATTAGGTCGCTTCTTTTGGCCAGTTTCTAATACATAAATCTATCTCTCTCTCTACAGTACTGTACATATTCTCTCCATTTTATTAAATGTTTTTTTTTTCAGTGCAAACCAATGCGTGTTACTTATACAAGCCTTAAACATACAAATGCACTTATATAAACCTTCAATATACTTATATAGGCCTTAAACATAAATTATAATACAAAATATAGCACTAAATCAACTTACAAACAAATTCAACTTATGAACAATCGCTCGGAACCAATTGCGTTCGTAAGTTGAGGAGTGTCTGTATTCCTAAATAATATTTCAATTGTATGAGGTTATTATTGAGGATTTTTTTATTTGTATCGCAGCTGTAGCTGCAGTAAGAGTTTTATAGCCATAAAATAGTTTTGGGGAGTTGGATTGATTCAGACATAGCACTGAAGGCGTCGGTTTGAAATTCACGGCCCGCCACTGAATTTATGGATACATTTTATTGATTTTCAACAAAATATTGGCTGAATATATTTCATAGTCGACTTCATTTAATTAGTACCATGTGCACTGTAGAACCTAAAAATCATCTTGGATAAACTAAAAAGCATAACAAAAACAGAGACAAAAGACATTTTCTGTAACGTGCAACAAGAAAAAAAACATTGAGATGGTATTTATCTAAAACAAATATGAAACCAAAAGTTTTGTGAAAATAAAATGTCTTTGACTCATTAAAAGAAAATGCAATTTTAACTAGTACGAAGTTAGAAATTACGATGAACATCATTACATAAAATTTAACTCTCAAAAGTCCATAATAATACATAAAAGGTTGCTTTAGATTCTAAAGCAACCTTTTATGTATTATTATGGACTTCTAAAGTTTAGAGGATACCATTTTTAAACATTTGTAATACACTACATAGACACTTCAAAGCAAGAATCAACTCAATAAACCTATAGTACTATATAGGTGTACTCCTACCATTATTCCAAATGCCAAGATTTGCTTATGCTCACAGAAGGCTTTAATTCCTCAATGTGAACTAAATTTAGTCATTTTCCAATTTTGTGATTTGCAAATTAAATTTTGCTGCAGTGTGTTTTACCATAGTTGACATGAATTAGACAACTAAAGTTCACACTATTTGTCCTTTTTTCTGATTTTGGAGAAGTCAATTGTCTTTTAGCTTTGCCGGGCCCACCTGCTTGTTTTACACTAAAGTAGGGTTCGGTGAATGTGAATATGAAATTGGTGGGGTTTGGCGAATGCGCATATGAAACTGGTGGGGTTCGGCAGCGCCAACAAAGTTAAGAGCCACTGCTCTGGAACAACAATGATGGTGGTTTAGTCAGACTTAATAATACTTACCCTATGAAAAAAAAGAAAATGTTAAAGCGATAGACACTACCTATGCAATCGATTCCGAATCGATAGCCACGCTGAAGACGAATCATTCGTCAGAACTTGTAACTCGGATGATTCACAATAAACTCGTGTTACCGAATACCGCACGCACACACAAGTAGCACAGTTTTAGACAGCATTTTTTTTTCGTCTAACAGCCAGGCTTTAAGATGATTGGCAAAGAGGTTCAGACAGGAGTTCACGTATAGTAATTGGTAGTGAGTTCCTGGTATGTGAGGCACAGAGAGACAAAGGTGCTTTGGCTGAATGCACTTTTTTTGAAGGGAACTCCACTGTCACCTCTAGAGCCAGCCCATGTTGATGTGGGATGTGATTTTTTTGTACAAAATCTTGCAGTGGAGGAGGAGCTATGCAATGGAAGATTTTATAAACTTAGATGCCATTGGCATATACAGATGCAGTATTGTTCCAGTTCAGGCGTTTGTGTTTTTTTAATATCTGACAGCGGCGGTGTGTTTTTGGTTTTCTGTCCAATACTTTCAGAGATTGCATATAAACGTTTTTAATTGGTTTTAGTGTTTTCTTGCAGGCCGATGACCCACTTGTTAGGCAGTAAGTCATGTGTGACATGATCATTGTGTCAAAATATAGTTTTGCTGACTCAGGAGTTAGATTAATTAACCTAAAATTGGACAAATTGAATTTGATTCTATTCAGTGTTTTTTTATTTTTTATCTGTCGTTTAAAGACAAGTTCAGTGTTTCCTAGGCATTTAAGTTCTTGAACAATATTGATTGTTTTAACTGGCAAAAACGTTGGGGTCACTGTCAGTTGTCGCTTTTTTTACAAACAGACAGTGTATGTTTAAATTTCGGTGAGATTTTTCAAGCCAGTTATTCACACTCGTCATTGCATCTGTGAGTTCCTGTGCAGCAAAGTCAGCTGGCATAGGCTAAGGCACCCCTCGCAACCCTAGTAATTATAAAGCCGTTCAGAAAATGGATGTATTATTTCACACACCTGCCAGGCCACAAAATCAAGAGAAGCTTGTTCTAAAAAAAAAAAGGTCTAAGAAAGTACATAAATCAGGGTTGGCCAACTCCGGTCCTCGAGAGCCCCTATCCAGTCTGTTTTCGATGTCTCCCTCCACCAGCACACCTGAATCAAATAATCAGGATTGGTACGAAGTTTCCGGACAGGTTGCTGATGAGTTGATCATTTGATTCAGGTGTGGTAGAGGAGGGAGATATGGAAAACAGACTGGATAGGGGCTCTTGAGGACCGGAGTTAGCAACCCCTGACATAAATGATCTGTCAAGCTGTTGTCCTTCAAGTGTCACCTGCCAAATATATGCCGATGATGCCGTTCTACATGTCCACACGAGAGACAAAAAACATGCTGCACAGGAACTCACAGATGCAATAACGAGCGTAAATAACTGGCTTGAAAAATCCCAACTACACTTAAACATATCCAAGACTGTCTGTATGTACTTCTCAAAAAGAGTGACAAATAACAGTGACCCCAACGTTTTTGTCCAACGAAAAACAATCAATTTAGTACAAGAATTTAAATACGTACCTAGGAATCACCCTTGACTCTCAACTTGTCTCTAAACGACAGATAAAAACACTGAATAAAAGTAAATTCAATTTGTCCAATTTTAGGTTCATTACAAACAGTCCAACACGTCAGTCAGCAAAACTATATTTTGACACAATGATCATATCACACATGACTTACTGCCTAACAAACTGCAAAACAACACTAAAACCAATTGAAACCATTTACATATAAGCAAGCTCTGAAAGTATTGGACAGAAAATCAAAAATGCACCACAGCTGGCAGATATTTGAAAAAACAAACGGCTGAACTGGGAGAATACTGTTAAATATGCAGATGTCACCTTAGTTTACAAAATCTTCCAAGACAAAGCTTTTCCTCCTGTGCAAAAAAAATTCCAACAAGGGCTGGCTCGAGAGGTGACTGTAGTTCCCTTCAAAAAGAGTGCATTTAGCCAAAGCACCTTCTCTGTCTGTGTTGTCTGGAACTCAATACCCATTAACATATTAACATATGTGAATTCCCGTCTCTGAACCTCTCGCGACTCATCTTAAAGCCTGGCTGTTAGACGAATGAAATTGCGATCACAACGCTGTCTAAAACTGTGCTACTTGTCTGTGTGTGTGCGTGTGTGTCTAGTATGTGTCATCGTTCATCTTCAACCTAGACAAAGGACTAAAGATGGAAATTAGCCCTCAGCTACAATCTTACATATTTACATATATGTGTTCATTGACGTGAATATGAATATGTTGATTAATATGTGATGTCCCTTATTAAATAAATCAAACTCAAACTCAATAGTTATACTATGCATCTCTTTTATTTCTCTCTCTCTAAATTATGTCTTTCAGGGACACAAGGCCAAAGTAGTACAGCTGGAGGAGAATGTAGCAAAAGTAAAAACACGTTACTCTGTGGCTCTGCGGAACCTGGAACAGATTAGTGAGCAGATCCATGCACAGCGAGGAAGAGGGAGATCAGCTGTATGTGGGGGACATAGCTCTCTAGTTGGTGCTGAGGCTGAGACCAAATTAGCAGTGAAGGTACCGTCATGTAGCTTTCTTGGAAAGGGTAAGGTAGAAGGTGATTGGGTGGACAGTGACAAAACACTGCTTTGGGTGGAGAAGCACCGGGAGAACGGCTGGGGCCAGAGAGAGGAACTGGAACGGGAGCACTCTGGTTCAGACCACATGTCCATCATCAGCCTGGAGACTATTGCATCTGACCTGGAAAAATGTGATTCAGTGGAACACCTACGTGACTTTAGCGATGGCGGAAGTGCGCGGGGTGAGGATTGGGACTGCGATAGTAAGACCCCACTGACCACTAACAGGGCAGAAGTTACTAATGGACCCCAACAGACTGAACCTGGTAGTAAAGAGAAGCAGGAGAGTTTGGTCAAGCAGCACCACAGAAGTTTGAGTCTTTAATAAATTAAATGGATGCAGTTCAAAGCATATGAAATTCATCCTAATTTGGTCAATCGCAGGCACAAGGAGACAAACAACCGTTCACACTCATACCTAGGGGCAGCCCACCATGCATGCCTTTGGAATGGAAACCAGAGTACCTGACGAAAACCCATGCATACCCGGGGAGAAAATGTAAACTCCACACAGGTGGAACGTCCCGCATTTGAACCCAGGTCCTCCACTGTGAGGCTGACGCGCTAACCACTCAGCCGCCGGGCCACCAATAGACCAGACATGATAATTGAAAAAAACACAAAGAAGGTTCACCCTTATTATTACTAGCATACTATGTTTTCACACCCATACAAAAATACAAGTACACAAGTACAATTATCAAGAAGTGTATTTATTAAATGTTACTGTTATAGGCTTATGAAAAGACTCATGTATATGTACTAACTTTAATCTATATATTAAAAAATGTAAATACTCCAAGTACTGTACTCAGTGAAAATAGTTTGTCTCCGCTTGATTTAAATAAAACAAAAAAAGTCATTGGGAGCTTTAGTCTAAGTCGTCTTCCTCAGATTTGAGAGGCATTGGATCTTCGGTGGAATCTTCAGGAGGCGCCGTAGGGGCAGCAGCTTCTGCGAGAGGTTTTCGGTGCACAAGGAACATGGTGATGGGGAGTTGTGAACATTGTTTCTTTTTTGGTACAAATTTGCTTTTGTACAAGGGCATGACACTGCATAGAGATGTGCTCAACTAGATCGAGCCGGAACTTCTCAACCTCATTCACATTCTGAGGCGTGTTTTGGAAGAGTTTTCTTATTGGGCGGCTGTTGCCCATGCTGCCGGTGGTGGTCACATTGAGCACTTGTAAAGCGTTAAATAAAAATGTAAAGGTATGTCCAATATGTATGTACTACACTTTAAAACAATGATTGCGATTTTTGTCTATCACTGGAAAAAAGTAATAAAAATGGACATAAAATGTAACTTACTGTATTTTCTCGCATATAAACCACCTCTGCGTATAAGCCGTACCCATAAAATTGCCTTAAAATCGTTGAATTCGACAACTTCTCTCGTATAAGACTGATTCCCAATTTTCACTTCCATATTCATGGTTTTAATAGGGAGTACAAATGTGTTACTTGGAAGGGAAAATCTTTTTAAAAAATCATCGCACGTGGTATTTCTAAGATACTTTATGAATCCAAAGGAACGTCTGCTGGATTACACATTATTTGGGTCAATATCATAAGGAAGTTAAGATTCCTGTCTTTGTAAATGCAAAATATCAAATTATTCAATTTGAAAAAGAAATGTCTATCTTGACGAGAACTGATGCTTTATAATGAAAGGAATGACATTTTTTTTACCAGAAGTTTAAGATGTTGTGGCGGCCATATTGGTTCTAATGTTGAAATATCTCGGTTGTTTCGATGGTTCATATTACTGCAATAGATATCACTTTCGAACAAGAAATAAAAAGAAAAAAATCACAGCAGAATTTTGTTTCATTTCATAATCACAAATGTACAATCATTTCATTTCCGAAATGGTATTGCCTGCACATAGATAAATTAAAAAAGGAAGTAATGTGAGCAGTACACCCAGGAAGTGTGTCCGTAGCAGTCTGGTGTTCACCAATTCTCTGGGTGCAATAATAGCATGTGATACACATTATGCAGGTATCAAAGCTGATATTTTAATGATCGGCTGCAAGACCTTTGGTCAGCCTTAACAACTATTGGGATGTGCTGACATGGTAAACACTATGAACACATCTATTAAGGCTACTCGCATCTGGACGTTTAACTACGGTAAAATGGCGACACCCTGAGCAAGCAGTGGCAGGCACAAGTGAGTGAGATTTTTCACAGCGGTTTGCTTCTTTCTAGAAAACACAATCAAAACTAGATGGTGCGGTCTTCATTGATCTCAAAAAGGCATTTGACACCATCAACCATCAGATATGGTTGACCAAACTGTTTAATTTTAATTTCTCACCAAAATTGGATCGAATCATACGTATCTATTATGACGCGTCAGGATATAAAACACAAAATCTACTTTGCGAAATAACAGTCTTGGGGTACTGCAGGGGTCAGTGCTAGGCCCTGCTCTTCAGTCTTTACATAAATGATCTGCCAAAAATGTTGTCCTATACCGATGATGCGGTTCGATTTGTCCACGCGAAAGACAAAAAACATGCCGCACAGAATTCCCAGAAGCAATGACGAGGGTGAATAACTGGCTTGAAAAATCCCATCTACACTTAAACATATCTAATACTATTTGTAGATACTTCTCAAAAAGAGCAACAAATAACAGTGACCCAATGTTTTTGTCCAAGGAAAAATAATCAATGTAGTCCAAGAATTTAAATCATGATCATATCACACATGACGTACTGCCTAACAAATCCTCGGCCGACAAAACAACACTTAAACCAATTAACACCATTTATGAGCAAGCTTTGAAAGTATTGGACAGGAAGCCAAAAATGCACCACCACTGTCAGATATTTAAGAAACACAAATGCTTGAACTGGAACAATACTGCATCTGTATATGCAGATGCCACCTTAGTTTACAAAATCTTCCAACACAAAGCTCCTCCTCCACGGTAACGAGGGCTGGCAATGTCTTCCAGTGGGGGCAGAGAGCAGCCGACAATCCTCTGGGCAGTATTAATCACTTTCTGCATGGCCTTTTTGTCTGCCGCCGTGCTTCCAGCGTACCACACTGTGATGCAGTACGCCAGGATGCTCTCTACAGTGGTTCTATAGAAGGTTATCAGAAGCTTGGTGCCCAAGTTGTTCTTCCTAAGTACCCTGAGGAAATGGAGTCGTTTCTGAGCCTTCTTCACTACTGCTGTGATGTTTGTAGACCATGAGAGCTTATCCGTAACGTGGACCCCCAGGAATTTAAAGGACTGGACCCTGTCTACACATACTCCATTTATGAGGAGTGGGGCCAGATCTGTGCCGTGTTTGCGAAAGTCCAGGATTATTTCTTTAGTTTTCGTGGTGTTCAGTGTGAGATTGTTCACCGAGCACCACGAAGACAGTTTGTTGACCTCATCTCTGTAGGCCGACTCATCCCCTCCTGAGATGAGTCCGACCACGGTGTGTTACTTTGTTAATAGATGGCGAATTAGAACAAATAAAACATTTTTTCCAATCCAATATCCTGTTTTGGGTGTTTTTTCAGAGGGTTAGAACAAATTAATTTGTTTTTAGTTCATGTTACGGCTGTCAGCCTGGGTACACTATATAGTAGGGTGGGTTGTTTCGTGTGTGGTTTCTTTTTCTTTACAGGTACCTGGAGCTGTGGCTCCACCCCTGTCGCAAAGCCTTGCCCAGGCCAACACAGCTGTGACTACTTCCCAATCATCCCTCCTCCAATCAAGATCCACTTCCTGTCCTTATTTAAACCCTTTTTATTTTGCAGTTCGGCCCTTGGATTTTGGCTCCCTGACTGCATGTGATTGTAGGTGCTGAGGCAGTGGAGTCCTTGCTTTCTTGGGATGGCACTTATTGTCTAGGGATAAGTAGGTTTTGTTTGCCCCAGCTTCACCTGGTATTGTAAGTACGCTACTCATGGTTATATTGAGTATTTATGTTGATAGAGTTAATTATTTTGGGACTGCATAGGGGGACTTGAGATAAGTTTAGACACCCCGGGGTATACATATAGTTTGTTGCAGTTATACATGTAGTTCATTCCCCTATCTAGACTTTTATTACATCAGTTCTGACAGTGGCACCCTTAGGCCTTATTTCCTGTATTTTGTGGGTGTTCAATTGAACACCTGTCTGGGAGGGTGGTTTTTTACTGTTTTATTTGAGGGTGCCGCTTTAATCTCTTTTGCTTCCCCTATGTTGTCCCGTAGTCCCGGTTTTGGTGGACGTTCTTGTTAATAAATCCTCATTGAAGGCTACTTGCAATGTGTGTCTGGCTCATCATTGACTGAATCTTTCTGCTGTGGTAGTTGCGACTCCCTGGTATAGTTTACCATCAGGGGGAGTCGTAACAGTTCATTTCAATGGGAAACGTTTGTTTGACTTGCGAGAAAATCGACATACGAGCTCAGTCCCGGAACGAATTATGCTCGTATCTCGAGGTACCACTGTATAGGACATTTACAGGTGAAGGGAGACAGTATTTAATGCCCAATAACAATATTGAAAAAGACATCGAAATCGTACCCACTCACTTTGTTTTTCTTGAACAGTAAATCCTAACATGAGTATCATAAGCTAATCAATCAAAGTATTACTTTATATTCCTTTCTTTTCAATTTAATTCTGAATTTACTGAATTTTCGCGCATATTGGCCACCTCCGCGTATAAGCCGCACCTTAAAATTCCCTTAAAATCGCTGCATTTTTAGAATTTTTCTCGTATAAGAGGCTCCATGATTCACAATTTTGTCCTCCATATTCATGGTTTTAATAGGGAGTACAAATGTGTTACTTTGAAGGGAAAGTCTTAAGAAAAATCATCGCACGTGGTATTTCTGAGATAATCGATAACTGGATTGCACATTCCTAATGGGTGTTCCCTGCATGTTGACAAATTCAAAAAGGAAATCACGTGAACAGTACAACCAGGAAGTGTGTCCGTAGCGGTTAGTTTTGTCGTCCCTAGGTAAGATGGTGGCGCCCTGAGCGAGCAATGGCAGGCACAAGTCAGAGTTTTTTCACGTTTTATGTTTTTTTTCCTCCTTGAATATCATTCATAGACGTCAAAATCAATTTGTCTTGCGTAATGTATCTTTTTTTTTGTGACAAATGGTGTGTATGTGAGAAAATACGGTATATCATTTTATTTCTGAAAGATTTCTTTTCATTGCTTGTTTGGGATCCTCCAGACAGAATAGGGTTTTTAATTTTCCAATGTTCTACACAATTTCAAAGGAATATTATTGCATTCATTGAGAGAGGGGGGATTGTGGCTGTGGTGACTGTCACCCAAAGCTGCCAACCTCCGTCGACCCCATTTAAGAAGTACCCTTGTCCCATTAACCAGTGGTATGTACTTCCTTTAGAACTGGGGTGGCCAAGTCCGGTCCTCGAGAGCCCCTATCCGGTCTGTTTTCCATATCTCCCTCCACCAACACACCTGAATCAAATAATCTGGATCAGTATTAATCTTCTGGACAGCTTGCTGATGAGTTGATCATTTGATTCAGGTGTGCAAGAGGAGGGAGATATGGAAAACAGATAGGATAGGGGCTCTCGAGGTCCGGACTTGGCCACCCCTGCTTTAGAACAACCCCGGAAATGATAGGATTTGTTTCAAAACAAAAGACTGGTAGTTTAGTCAGCCTTAATGATACTTCCCTTATGAAAAAAAATGAAAACGAAAATGTTAAAGCGATAGAGGCTACCCATGGAATCCCCATGCTGAAGTTGCACAAGACGAATCATTTGTCAGAAGTTGTAACTCGGATGATTCACAATCACTCGCCGATTTTTAGTGATCAAACTCGGGAAATATATGCAGCTCGATAATGGACCTTAGCATGTGTCATTAAAATCCGCCCACGAAGCACTGTTCCCGGGGAGAAACCCCTCCGATGACCGTAGGGATCTGATTTACCTACTCGGCGGGCCGGATTAAAAATCCTAACGGGCCGTATATGGCCCACGGGCCGAGGTTGAAAAAGTTGTACACACACGAGCCGGGGGCGGGGCGAGCGTGCGAATCCCGTTTCGGCGAAACCTCCGTTCGGTGGAACGTTCATTCGGCGACCTGTCCATCTGTCAAACGTCCGTCGGCGAAATGTCTTTAGGCGAATCATCCGGTCACGGCCCTATACTCAGGTTCTATGTCCATGACATGACTAATTAAGCTTAGCAAATATAAATCATTCTAAGCAGTAGAGCACAGACGAACCATCATTTCTAAAACTTATGGTAAACAAATTTTCATACCTCTTTTTTTTTAGCCCTTTGCAGCTTATCCATAAAGTTGAGATCTTTCAGTTAAGCTGTCACTTTTTCCTCCAAAATGTCCTCTCCAGCTGTATCTGTAACAAGAAATATATATTTAATTTTAACACAAAAGATTGATTGCTCTGCCATGAGTTTTCAACTGTGAGCTGTACTGAGATGTTAAGAATCAACCATTCTAGACACTTTGTACTGGTGAGGAAATTTAGTAAATCATACAAGATTAATTTCAGAAGTTTTGGGATGCTCCTTTCCTTTGTGCCTCAGAGTAATTTAGGGCTCATGTTAGGCATTGGTTACTTAATGTTTTGTTGGCGTTTTAGGGTTTGGGGCTTTTTCCCCTGTGTGACCTGTCCTTGTGATTGCCCATTGTGTTCACCTGTCATTTCCTCACCCTTGGTGTCTATCCTGCTGGCTGCCTCTCATTTCACCCAGGTGTTTCTAATTGTCTCGTCAACCAATGTCTGTCTATTTAAACCCTGTGTATTTGTCAGTTCTTGTTGGATCGTCAGGTCTTCATGCCTGTTTCTACCCTGCCCTGTTCAGTCATGTACCTTTTCTACTCTAACGTCCAGTGCTCCTCGTTCCCCCAGTGTTTTCCATGATTTTTTTTTCATTCGTCTTGGTTGTTATTTTGTTACTTTCCCAGCTGTTGTATTTAAGGCTTTGTTGTTTTTATCAATAAGTCTAAGTTATTAAAGTTACATTACTGCACCGTCTTTCCCCATGTCCGCTTGCTTCCCTGCATTTGGATCCAACCACGGTCTCTGGACACCACCTTCTAATAGCTCATCTATCTGACACACTAGTCAAAACCTGTTTTAAAGTTGACTTTTCACAATCACTGAGTTTGTGTAGATTTTTGGGGATAATTTAAGAATATTACAGGTAGTTACCCATAAGATGTTTAGTGAGACAGGAGACTTGCAGTTTTTTCTCTGATAGTGTGATATTGAGATAGCAGAATTTACTTTTAAGAAGTTTATGAAGTGGGACACCCAGAGGACAGAAAAGAGGAGCCAAAAGTGGAACTGGAAGAAAACCGTCAATTGCACGAGTACCTTTGATCTGAGTCATAAGCATGTTGCAAGAGATCCCAAAGTCTTTCCTATGGTGGGCAAGTCAATTCGAATCAAGTTACTTATGGAATTTAAACTTGTTTTGTCCTTATTTAACTTTTGATGGTAAAACTTTCATAACTAGAAAGCTATTGTGTAGCAGCCCATAAAAAGAGTAATGAGTTCACGTATGGTAATTGGTATTGAGTTTGACTATATGCACTCTTTCTGAAGGGAACTACACAGTCACCTCTAGAACCAACTCTTGTTGATCTATTGGAATAAAAAATAAAAAAACCTTACGCCATGGCGCTTATTTGGAAATAAAACTTGCTTGGTTAATTGGATGGCAGTGTTAGGTTTGCTTGGTTTTGTTATGCTTTTCCCCCCTGGTATCCTGTCCGAGTGATTGCCCATTGTGTCCACCTGTCGTTTCTCCAGTTCTGGTGTATCCCCTGCTTGCTCCTTGTGTTTTTCCCAGGTGTTCCTAATTCTCTCGTCAACCCATGTCAGTCTATTTAAACCCAAATGATTCTTTTGTCATTGTCGGATTGTCTGCTTTAAACTGCCATGTTTCCACATCTCCATGTTGCCTGTTTTCCACGTCCCCTTGTGTTTTCCCCGTCAGGTTTGATTTTGTTATTTGATGCCAAGTCTTTTGCTAGTTTCTTTGACTCCAGTTTAATTTATTAAAGTTTCGTTCAAGCACGCATTCCCTCGTCCTTGACTGCTTCCTGCACACACATTTTTATTCAAAGATTCACTGAATGTGCGGATAATCATCATCATGTGTGGGAATGCTGCTGCCTGGCTTCATGGTAAAGCCAGCTTTAATCAACAAATTCTACCATCCTCATGCTTTAAAAACACGAACAACGTCTATGTTTTGACTTATTCATTCAGAACAGACAATGGTGTTCTTTAAGTCGTTTTGTTACCTGGCATGTTTTCATCCCACGCTTAGTCAGGCAAGTACAGTAATTCCTCGGATATCGCAGATAATCGTTCCATGGCCAGAAGAAGACTAAGGACTTGGACTAAAACTCCAACTAACCAGTTTTTATTTATTATCAAGCAGAGAGGAACTATTTTCACTGTGAGTACATTATTTAGAGTATTTACATTTATATATATATATATATATATATATATATATATATATATATACATTATATTTAGATATTAATACTTTACAGTCTTTTGATGTATTTATAGCTGTAATATTTAATAAATATACACTTTTTGATAATTGTACTTGTGTACTTGTATTTGCAAAAACATTTATTGTGGTAGTAATAATGATCTTGCTTTGCGTTTTTTTTAAATTATTGCAGCCATGCCTGGTCTACATTATCCGTAATACTATTCGAGGGATTAATATAGAATCAAAATGAATTGCAAGTGCCGCACTGCAATAGCTATTGACCTTCATCAGAAAATTATTGACATCAGAGTAAAAAAAGCAAATGACAACAGATCAAGGTTACCAGATGGAAAAAAAAAACAAATAATGAAAATGAAATGTTCGAGTCAGAATTAGTTGTGAAAGTGCTTATTAGACGTGCACACACACACACACAAACACACGCATGCACGAACGTTTACACACACCCTTGAGGGTCACATTCACTCTATGACGTGCTCCTGCGGTAGGATGTGCGACACCATGTGTCTCTTCTGTTATTCACTACATTTGCTTGCTCTACGAGGAGGACTACATTTGACACACAAATGACACCAGGTCAGTACTGTGGAAAACAAAGTCCTAATCAGTCATGTCCCATTCACACTTTGCATAATTAATTAATTTTCAGTAATATATGAATTTGGTGTCAAAATAAAAAAAACATTTAAAAAATCACTCAAAAAAACAAGGAAACAATGAGGCTTTAGCCACTGCCATTGGGTCCAGCGTTGCCAAAACTGCACCAGTGGTTCATTTATTTTCAGATGATGAATACGTTTTTTTATCCCTATGCTTGCTTTTAGATCATTATTTTGCTTTGAATTTTGCAGTAAAATCTTCCTGGAATCATGTTCTTCAGGACTCAGGGTGTTCCTCCTCTGACCCACTTCAATTTTGTGTTCCAACTCGTCACACAATGAAGACAACTCATCTCAACCAATGTTCCCTCTAATTTTTCGTTGGTCTGAGCAGAAAGTCAACCTCCCTGAGCGCACTGAGTACCAGTGTGAGCGACATCATCGGTATTCGGATGATTCGCCTAAAGACGTTTCGCCGACGGACGTTTGACAGAAGGGCAGGTCGCCGAATAGACGTTCCGCCGAACGTTCATTCGGCCGAACGGAGGTTTCGCCGAAACGCGATTTGCACGCTCGCCCCGCCCCCGGATCATGTGTGTACAAGTTTTTCAACCTCGGCCCGCGGGCCATATACGGCCCGTTAGGATTTTTAATCCGGCCCGCCGCCGGTGTTGTCCAAATTATAGTAAAAATCAATGTTAGTCTACCATCGATGGCAGCCCGGGAATAAGCCCTCTTGGGCGGGCATGGCAGCCCGGGAATAAGCACTCTTGGGCGGGCAGATGTAGCAGACCCGAGCCGTAAAATGACAGCAATCGGGTCAAATCCATCCTAAAACAGCATTTAATGATTAAATACAAATACTGGAGCTCTTTGGACATTAGAACCGAGCCCAGGGAAGTGAATTCCTCGGTAAAATGTCGCGATGATGTCGCGATGGAGGCAAAAAAATGTCCATATACGTCCATTCGCCAAACGGCTCAAAATGCTCTCAAATTCGGTCAAATCCAGCTGAAAACAGCGTTTAATGATTAAATACAAATACTAGTATTTGTATTTAATCATTAAACGCTGTTTGAACGAACGTTCATTCGGAGACCTGTCCGTCTGTCAAACGTCCGTCGGCGAAACGTCTTTAGGCGAATCATCCGGTCACGACATCATCATTGCTCGCTATGGGCACACCAGTATCACACCTGTCACAAGCAGGTGCATGTCAATGTTCCCTCTAATTTTTCATGTAAAACATGCTGTAAAACACGAAAAACATAAGTGGACAGAGCTACTGCCACTGGCTGCCGCTTAAACGGCGCCATCATGAAGAAAGGGGTAAAAAAAAAAAAAAGTTTTTTTTTTACTGCGCGCCATAGGATTGCTGCTGCGCAGAGAAGACGAGAGTAGTGCGCAATTGCGCACGCGCGCAGCTTAGAGGGAACAGTGATCTCAACTACTGTTTTCCATTGAGTCATTTGCCCTCTGCCAGATCCTTGCCTTCAATAACGTCATCGGTTTCAAAGATACAGAGGCAGTGTTTCATAATTACAATTTTGATAACAAAAAACACAGAAAACAGTTTCTCGATATAACTCAAAGATTCAAGAAAAATTTAGATTTAGTTAGAAGCAGATGATCTATATGTATATATATATATGTGTATATGTATATATATATATGTATGTATATATATATCTATATATATATCAGGCGGGCCGTCAGGGCCTTCAAGGCCTTCTCTGCTGGCCTAAGAAATATCTGAATCATATTATATTTTGTCCATCAATACTTATTATTCCAAATGGTCTGTTAGCTTCCTTTCATTGCTTTTCCCCCTGGTTGCACTGCTTCCAGATGTGTGTTTTCATATTGAAGCATTTAACCAATCACATTTCAGCCATTATTTGTTGCCAGATCAGATCTGCCTCAAAGCCTTCACAATCAGTTCTTGCGGGGTCTGCTGCATTAAACTAGACTGTTGCTTTTAACTAATCAGATTTCGAGTTGGCAACCCCACAATGATTGTTCATAGGTGTTAGCATTTTGCTGGCTGGGACATGTCATTGCTTTCACAAACTATGATTGGCTAGTAGGCGGGCCAAAGCAGTACCCGAGGCAGCCGAGATCTGAAACTCCACCCACAATGGCCGACAGAAGCAAAAACAAATGGATTCTGTTTGCTCACAAAGCTATTTTCCAGACGGACTTTTCCAGAAAAAAATGGACATCATTAAGAAAGGGCGGTCAACTCCGAAGCTAGCAAGCCTGTTACAGCCGGGAAAATGGTGTGTGGGGCACTTTCAGCGCGCTAACTTAGCTCCACAGGCAAATAGTATATTGTTGTGTTGATTTAAAGCTATTTTCAAAACGGACTGTGCCGGAAATATGACAGGACAGGCTCGACTTTCATCATTAGCTTCGATGGCGATAGGAAAGAAAGAAGAAAGAAAGGAGGATGGATATTGTGTAAAAAGGATTTTTGGTGAGTAAAATATGGCTATATTCCTAAATAATATTTCAATTGTGGGCCAAGTTCTGATATCTGAAAAGCTCCAGTGTTTGTATTTAAGCTCCAGTGTTTGTATTTAATCACAAAATGCTGCTAGGAAGTGGATTTTACCCCAGTTTAATTTTTGGCGTTTCACCATTGACGTCCATCGCTGTCTTTTCCCGGGAAAAATCACCCCCTGGCTTGGTTGTAATGTCTCAAAAGCTCCAGTATTTGTATTCAATCAATAAATGATGCTAAGAAGTGGATTTTACCTAATTTTAGTGCATTTTTTGTCATTTCACGTATGGACGTATCGACGTTCATCGCTGTCTTTTTACCGGGGAAATAATACTCCGGGGCCGGTTCTGATGTCTAAAAAGCTCCAGTATTTGTATTTAATCAATAAATGCTGTTTTCGGCTGGATTTTACCCCATTTTCGGGAAATGTTTGCCCGTACGCCATTGACGTTCATCGCTGTCTTTTCCCGGGAAAATCACCCCCTGGCCTGGTTTTAATGTCTGAAAAGCTCCAGTATTTGTATTTAATAATGAAATGCTAGGAAGTGGATTTTAACCCATTTTTGTGCATTAATTTGTTTATTATTTTTTATGTGTCGCAGCTGTAGCTGCAGTAGAGGTTTTATAGCTATAAAATAGTTTTTGAGGGTTGGATTGATACGTTGAAGGCGCTACCAGAAAATGCACCGCCCGCCACTGATATATATATATATATATATATATATATATATATATATACACACTATATACCATATATATATATATATACACACTATATACCATATATATATATATACACACTATATACCATATATATATATATACACTATATACCATATATATATATATATATATATATATATATATATATATATACACTATATACCATATATATATATATATAGCATATACCATATATAAAAATTTGGTGATGAGGGCAGGAAGGTGGGATGGAGGTCGTGAGTGAGTGAAAAGGGATTGGGGGGTTGGAAGATTAATGTGCGGCGCCGTATTATAGGATTGAAAATTCAAAGTGGTTTGTGAAACAGAGAGAACATCCCTCCTCCTCTCCCTCCTCCTTCTCTTCCTCGCCTCTCATGCGCTGCCACGAACGGGTGCGTGCTGCTGCAGTCAAACCTCATTCGGACTGGTTGAACTGCACACATCCTGTTCATCTTCTTCTGTTACTCGACAACTGGGATGCGTTTCCATTTTGACACCTTGACAGACCACCTCGAGATCTACTCATTTTACTTGGCTGCTTTGAATGGAAACCAACAGATGATGCTCGTGTGTCGCGGTGCTCCCGAGCCAATGTGTGTCGTAATGCGTCTTTGGACCAGCGAGCAGAGAATGTAGGCGGGCTGAAGAACTATTCCAGAGCTGATTTGAGCAGAACTAGACTGTGCCAGGCTTGTTTCTTCCTAAAGAATTTCTCACTTGAGATTTCTTAGGACCAATTCTAAATGTGAGCATTTCAGCATACCAGAATAGGCAACTTGGCAGGAGAATCTAAACTTAATATCCAAGTTGGGACCAACTCTATGCTGCTCCTCACTCTTCACTTTTGTGCCACCGACTATTCAATTTTATTCTATCTACCTACCTACCTACATATTTTTCTACCTACCTTCCTACCAAGCTAGAAATTCATTTAAAAAAATCCAAGTTAGTTAAATGTCATTCCATATCCAAAGTTCTGGTAAAATATACTCTACTTAACCAAGTACTGTAGAGCTAGAACCACAGGACCACAAATACAATGGCTACAGTCTGCCAATGCTTCCCTCACAGCAGGTCTACCCCTGGCTTTTGTGTGACCCTGACTCTGGCTGTACTCCTGTTCTGCTCGTATCCAGCTCTCAGCAAGAAAAAGCTATACATCGGAGCTCTCTTTCCAATGAGTGGAGGGTGGCCCGGGGGCCAAGCCTGCCTCCCTGCTGCTAAGATGGCTTTGGCGCTGGTCAATGATAGGGCCGATATCCTTCCAGACTACGAGCTGGAGCTCATACATTACGACAGTATGGTGAGTAACTTTAAATAATTAGTTTATTTTATTTTATTTCATACTACATTTGAATGGTTTCTGTGATTACCATCTTACCATTGATATATTTCTTTATGATAAAACCAAATTTTATAACCTAGCACATTAATTTTTTTTTTTTAGGGGCTGGGCGGTTGGGAGTAGCAGTCTTTATTACATATAGTATATCCGAACAAAGAAAACAACTTGTGTTTATATTAACTTAATGACAAAAGGAAAGGACAATAACAATAATAGCTTGTCAAGAAAAAAATCGAAACACAAGTAAAGCCATCTCAACATCTAAACCAGTGGTTCTTAATCTGGGTTCGATCGAACCCTAGGGGTTCGGTGAGTTGGTCTCAGGGGTTCGTTGGAGAATCTGCCACGGAGGTCAAGACACATCGACTCATCATGTCTATTCACGATAACATGCCCTGCTTGACCATCACTGCAGTGCAGTGACATTGCTTGGCCAATCACTGTTGCGAGGAATTTCTACATCTTTCATTTGAAAAAAAATCATATTTATTTTACACTAAAGTAGGGTTCGGTGAATGCGTGTATGAAACTGGTGGGGTTCGGTGAATGCGCATATGAAACTGGTGGGGTTCGGTAGCTCCAACAAGGTTAAGAACCACTGATCTAAACTGTTGAATGTGTTTTTATTTTATTTTATTTTTTTTAATTTTCAAGATCTTAAGGAGGATTCCCAATCTAAAACTAGGAGAAATAAAGAGAGAATTCATTAGTTCATTTTCCGAACCACATATCCTCACAAAGGTCGCTGGTGGTGAAGGCTATGCCAGCCAACTATGGGTACCAGGCGGGGGACAGCATGAATCTGTGGCCAGCCAATCGTAGGGCAGTAAAGACAGGATCTCATCTCATTTTCTCATTTTCTGAACCGCTTTATCCTCAATAGGGTCGCAGGGGGTGCTGGAGCCTATCCCAGGTGGCTCCGGGCCAGAGGCAGGGGACACCCTGAATCGGTGACCTTCCGATCGCAGGGAACAAGGAGACGGACAACCATGCACACTCACACCCATACCTAGGGGCAATTTAGAGTGTCCAATCAGCCTACCATGCATGTTTTTGGAATGTGGGCGGAAACCGCAGTACCCGGGGGAAACCCACGTAGGCCCAGGGAGAACATGCAAACCCCACACAGGTGGACGTGACCTGGATTTGAACCCAGGACCCCAGAGGTGTGAGGCCGACGCGCCACCGGGCTGCCCACTGGAATCTTGGGTTTATTAATATAGCAACATCGTTTGTTCATTCATCTAATAATTTTCTGTTCTGCTTACCCTCACAAGGGGTGCTGTAGCCTATCCCAGCTAACAATGGACAATAGGCTGGGAACAATCTGAATTTGGTTCCCAGCTAATCAATACCTTTTGCAAGTGTAATCAGTTGAGGGCATTCAGGTGCTACTTATTTTACCTGGCACCTCTATGGTCAAACTGTCGGTTGAAACAAAGACTAGGACCCAGTGCGGCCCTTTTGCGGAATCCACACAGGAAGGTTGGAACCAGCTGGTGATTGAACCCTTGATCTCAAAACTGTGAAGCGGTGGTGCTAACCACTCGTCACCATCCTGCCTAAGTTTCAAATTGAAAACACATTACATTATATGATATTTTTAATCATAACTGTAGTTCCTGGTGGTGTAGTAGTAATTTCACCTGACTTTGGCACAGGCTTTGTAGGATGTATTCGTATTTAGTAGTGGTGTGATTTTGAGTACACATGCTAGTTGTCTGTTTATGTGTGCAACCAGTTTATGATGTAGTGCACCTTTCACCCAAAGTCAGCCGGGATAGGCATCCATCATCCCACAACCCTGACATACTATAGACCAGGGGACTATTCCACAAAAGCCCGCAGTAGGCAGAGGATTTCATTTGACCCATTTCATCTTACAAGATGACACCTTTACAGCAATCATGTGTATTACAAGTGTAAGTCGATTGCAGTCAGGTGCTGCTTGTTTTAGCAGAAACCTGATTGGTTAAACTGTTTGTTCTAGGTCGATCCTTGAGTACTGGTTTAGACACATACTTGAAAGTGTTACAGTAGCATTATATAATATTAGTTAACCATGCGCAATAACAATTTGTGTTTTGTTGTTGTTGTTAATACTATGTACCAACAAAATTACAGTGGAGGAATAGAATGACAATAAACAACCTTGGAACCTTGAGTTTGATATACTATAGCAGGGGTGGCACACAAGTTAGAAACAAAGTGCCAAAATTTTAAATTAGAGTCAAAGAGCCACAGTTTACGTCAGAAGCAGCATAAAGAATCTGCCAAATTATTTTTTAAATATAATTTATTATTTGTTTAAAATGGGCCCTGATGAATTTGTGTGTTTTATAAGAGAGAATGAAATAAGAAAAACATGAAACAGGGCAAAGAGCCACAGTATATACAAAATATGATAAGAAGCAAAGGCTGCATTCATTTTGGCCAGGAGTCGTGTTGGCCACCCCTGATGTGTAATATTGCGGACTACAAACATTCATTCAGTTTCTGAACCACTTATCCTCACAAGGGTTACAGGGGTGGGGGAGCCTATCACAGAAAACTATGGGCAACAGGATGTAGACTGACATAGCAATAGTAACCTTGGAAACTTCACTTTTAACAAACACCATTTGACACTGAAATGTAAAAAATATATTTTTAAAAAATATTCTAAAAATCGGGCAGTCACTACTATCGCGTGAAGAGGAGCAAATGAATGTTTTTCTACTTTGTCTTGGTGAACACATACACCAAACAGTTTAGTTACTCTAAAAAGTACTAGATTGCCTTTGCGGTCTAGTTGCACATCCCATTGGGTTGTCAGAGTCAGAAAAAAGTGACTGAAGATAACTCACCTAAGCACAGCACACAAAAACAGTATACGCTCGATAATTCCAGTGAAGCGGAGTATTTTCCTGATCCCAATATATGATGACAAATTAAAAGTTTTCCTGTATCTGACTGTATGAGACCTAAATTATGTGAGAGGACAATGTGATTTAATGTGAAAAGTACTCTTACAACTCCGGCTTCCTCCGACATTCCAAAAACATGCACAGTAGGCTGATTGGACACTCGAAATTGCCTCTAGGTATGGGTGTGAGTGTGCATGGTTGTCCGTCTACTTGTGCCCTGCGATTGGCTGGCCACCGATTCAGGGTGTCCCCGCCTTGGGCCCGGAGTCAGCTGGGATAGGCTCCAGCACCCCCCGCTACCCTAATGAGGATAAAAGGGTTCAGAAAATTAGATGAGAGATGAGTACTCTTACAGGCAATATGTGACCTTCTAAATTATAATGTGGCATGACAATACAGTAATAGCTGCCGCTGTCTAAGAGAATTCATACAATTTGTGTACACAGTAGCGATAGTATATATGTCATACTGTACTGTACAGTATATGGGCTATACATACAACAGTGAGCTTTCGTTGGATCCCTTTTTTATTTGATACATTGAATTACTTATATAATCCCGGCATTTGTGTCATGAAGCTGATATGATGCATTGCAGACCTATTTTTTATTTGTTTTGTTTTTTTATTCTCTTTGAAAGCATTGGAAATTGCGGTGGACGAGTCTGCTTCACAGTTGTGGGGTCGATGGTTTGATCCCAGCTCAGTCCTCACTTTGTGGAGTTTGCATGTTCTCCCCGGGCTCAAGTGGGTTTTCTCCGGGTAATCCGGTTTCCTCCAACATCCCAAAAACATGCATGGTAGGTTGGTTGAACACTAAATTGCCCCTAGGTATGATTGTGAGCATGAATGGTTGTCCGTCTCAGATTCAGGGTGTCCCCCACCTGGCGCCTGTAATTAGTTGGGATAAACGTTTCAGAAAATAGATAAATAAATATTATCCAAGCTCTACAGTGACTAATTTACATTGTATCAAAGTGTCATTTATAACCACTCGGTCACTGGGTCACCATATACTATATTTAGAATATATACAGTAATTCTCTCGAATATCGTGGTTAATGTAGACCAGACATGGCCGCGATAATCGAAAAATCGCGATGTAGGGTCACCCCTATTATAACCAATGTTCCCTCTAATTTTTCGTTGGTCTGAGCAGAAAGTCAACCTCCCTGAGCGCACTGAGTACCAGTGTGAGCGACATCATCGGTACTCGGATGATTCGCCTAAAGACGTTTTGCCGACGGACGTTTGACAGACGGGCAGGTCGCCGAATGGACGTTCCGCCGAACGTTCATTCGCCCGAACGGAGGTTTCGCCGAAACGGGATTCGCGCGCTCGCCCCGCCCCCGGATCGTGTGTGTACAAGTTTTTCAACCTCGGCCCGCGGGCCATATACGGCCCGTTAGGATTTTTAATCCGGCCCGCCACCGGTGTTGTCCAAATTATAGTAAAAATCAATGTTAGTCTACCATCAATGGCAGCCCGGGAATAAGCACTCTTGGGCGGGCAGATGTAGCAGAACCGAGCCGTAAAATGACAGCAATCGGGTCAAATCCATCCTAAAACAGCATTTAATGATTAAATACAAATACTGGAGCTCTTTGGACATTAGAACCGAGCCCAGGGAAGTGAATTCCTCAGTAAAATGTCGTGATGATATCGCGATGGAGGCAAAAAAACGTCTATATACGTCCATTCGCCAAACGGCTCAAAATGCTCTCAAATTCGGTCAAATCCAGCCGAAAACAGCGTTTAATGATTAAATACAAATACTGGAGCTCTTTGGACATTAGAACCGAGCCCAGGGAAGTGAATTCCTCGGTAAAATGTCGCGATGATGTCGCGATGGAGGCAAAAAAAATGTCCATATACGTCCATTCGCCAAATGGCTCAAAATGCTCTCAAATTCGGTCAAATCCAGCTGAAAACAGCGTTTAATGATTAAATACAAATACTAGTATTTGTATTTAATCATTAAACGCTGTTTGAACGAACGTTCATTCGGAGGCCTGTCCGTCTGTCAAACGTCCGTCGGCGAAAAGTCTTTAGGCGAATCATCCGGTCACGACATCATCATTGCTCGCTATGGGCACACCAGTATCACACCTGCCACAAGCAGGTGCATGTCAATGTTCCCTCTAATTTTTCATGTAAAACATGCTGTAAAACACGAAAAACATAAGTGGACAGAGCTACTGCCACTGGCTGCCGCTTAAACGGCGCCATCATTTAAAAAAAAAAAACAAACGTTTTTTTTTACTGCGCGCCATAGGATTGCTGCTGCGCAGAGAAGACGAGAGTAGTGCGCAATTGCGCACGCGCGCAGCTTGGAGGGAACAGTGATTATAACCTTTTTTTGTTTTCAGTGCTGAGTCCCAGTAGCAAGAGTGGCTTCCGCTTACAAGTTTCAGGGTGGATTTTCACATTTTTATGAACTTAAAAATAATAATAACTAAAAAAAATTAATAGCGGAAAAATATGGTACCTCGAGATACGAGCTTAATTCGTTCCGGGACTGAGCTCGTATGTCGATTTACTCGTAACTAAAATGAATGTTTCCCATAGGAATGAACTAAAAACTAATTAATTCGTTCCAACCATCTGAAAAAAACACCAAAAATAGAATATTGGATTGGAAAAACATTTGTATTTGTTCTAATTCGCAATTTATTAACAAAGTAACAAATATGTACTAAAATGTGTTTAATAGTATTAAAATTAGACAGATTTTGCGGAGGGGAAAGAGCGAGGGGGAGAGAGAGTGGGGGGGAGACATTTTGTTTAAATTTAATCTAACCTTACACTAAACTTAATTCAAATTTTGTTTTAAATCTTTATACCTTTCTTCTCCCAGGACTTTCAAATGCAACCTATCGAGGCTTGTTTGCTTTTGTCTTCCCTTCAAAATGTTCCCAAAATGATGCACACAAATGTCCTCACAATAGGATAACGCACGACCACTTGCCAAAGACAAATAGTATATACTCCTCTCGTATTATCGATCGCTCCCGTGACCGGATGATTCGCCTAAAGATGTTTCGCCGACGGACGTTTGACAGACGGACAGGTCGCCGAATGGACGTTCTGCCGAACGTTCATTCGGCCGAATCATCCGAGTACCGATCGCTCCGCCATTCGCACTGACTAACGGGAAATAAACACTGAAAAAATACAACGTTCCGCCCAGTGCTCGTACATATATATATATATATATATATATATATATATATATATGTATATATATATATATATATATATATATATATATATATATATATATATATATATATATATATATATATATACATATATATATATATATATATATATATGATGAAAAAAGAAAAAAAAAGAAAAACAGACACATCAAAGTTGATGAGAATTCATTCATTCATTTTCTGTAACACTTATTCTCTCATGAGTTGTAGAGGGTGGTGGACCCTATCCCAGATAATTATGGGCAGGAGGGTTACACTTTGAATTAATTGCCAGCCAATCGCAGAGCACAAGGAGATGGAGAACCATTCACGCTTACATCCACACCTACAGGGAAAGTGTTCAACCAGCCTACCATAGGTGTTTTGTGGATTTGGGAAGAAACCAGAGCACTCAGACAAAATCCATGCAGGCATTTGGAGTACATGCAAACTTCACACACGAAGGTTGGAACACTGCAGGGATTGAATCCTTAAATTCAGAACTGTGAGGCAGATGTGCTAACTACACTTCCACCAGGCCGCCCTTGGTGAGAATTATTAACAAAATTATAATCGCCCTGATGCAGCATATTAATCAATCTCAGATTTTAATGGTTGATTAAAGATCAGTGCTCAGGAACCCGACAGGAGATGCTATGATGGGATGTTACACACGATTATGTGCAGAGGAACATACCAGCAGGCATTAACTTTTGACACTATTTAATTAACCAATATTTATACTTAATTTTCCAAATCATTTGTGAAAAAATAATTAAGGTAAACGTTTTGATGTTACTGTTGATTTATTTTGTGTTGCATTACACAGTAAGACTTAATATAATATATGAATCCCCATAAACTGTAGCTTTGTACCTGTTCACCATTCATCAAAGCAATAGAACATCAGGAATACAAATAAGGTCACATTTAATTCCCCAATTTGGCTGAGTGATAATCACATGCGCTCCAGATATAAAGCTTGTAAAAATTATTGACTGGATGAGAAGGGTAAACCACTCGCCCCCAAAAATTACGTCATGCATAGGACTACACTAGGACAGCTGCGTGAAACCAAAGACTCGGTCGCTGGTGGGCCTACTACTTGGATATAGTAACAGAAATTTATTTACTTCACAATAACTCAAAATACAGCAGAGAGTTTAAAATGGTGCCAACTAAAGTTACTTCTCAAAATTGGAAACAAAATGTCAATAATTTCTGTGGCTACCATTAATTTCCTCCAACGCCTTATGGTATGGAGTTCACCAGAGGTTCACAGTTTGCCACTGGAATTCTCTTCCACTCTTCCATAATGATATCACGGAGATGGTGAATGTTGAAGAGGCTTTTTTTTACTGCAATGCGTGGCATATGGTCTGAGTGCAGACAGACTGACCACCCTCTACCTCTGCAGCAATGCCGGAAGCATTTGCCTGTTTTCCAAAGACAACCTCTGGAAATGACGCTGAGCGCACGTATCCAACATCTTTGATTGCCCATAGTGACGCCTATTTTGAGTGGAACTTGTCCTCTTGAACCCCTCAATTTCAGGGTGTTGACTATCTACTTATAGCCTAGGAACCTTTTTGACGAAGAGTCATAAACAATTCATATTTTCTAATGTTATTCCTTGAGAGCCATACTCCGAATTTAAAAGTCAAAATATATGTACCGTATTTTCACGCCTATTTGGCGCATCGTTTCTTACGCCGCAGTGTCAGTAACGAGTGCTATTTCTGTATTTTAGACACACAAAGCACGCACCATTTCATTAGACGCATATATATTATATCTTTCATATGGATTAAGATCGAATCGCAATAGCGCTGGCTACCGGAAGCAGCTTATTTTCGGGTTCCAGTGCGCAGTGACGCTGGGAAATATAGTTCTTGGGCGCTAAACCCACAAGCTAAAAACACGCTTTAAAAAGGCAACGGAAGCAAAACTGAGTTCGGTAGTCTCTTTATTTGGACATTTTACAATTTACTCAAGTCATTATCACCTTCAAATCCCTCAAACTCCTCATCTTCTGTGTCAGAATTAAACAATTGCCCGAACGAGCCTTCCAAATAGCCGGCCCCCCCTCTCTGTTCTCAGAGTCACCGTAATTTCCATGTGGCTCCTTAGAAATTATGCCGGCTTTGGCAAAAGCTCGAACAACCGTGCAGGCAGACACGTTCGCCCAGGCGGCAACAATCCATTGACAAATCGTAGCGTAAGAAGCCCGGCGCTGCCTGCCACTTTTCGTGAAGCTGTGTTTGCCAGCGATCATCCACTGCTCCCACGCCGCCCGTAACTTTGATTTGAAAGCCCGGTTGATGCCGATATCCAGCGGCTGTAATTCTTTGGTCAAGCCTCCGGGAATGACGGCAAGCTCTGAGTTCATTTTCATGATCTGGTTTTTAGCCGTTGCTGTGAGATGAGCACGCATGGAGTTGCAAATCAAAACAGACGGCGAGCCGTCATATACGTCACGAGCGCCGCCGAGACTGGTTACGTGACGTATACTCAGAGCTTGCCGTCATTCCCGGAGGCCACATAGAAATTACGGTGACTCTGAGAACGGAGAGGGGGGGGGGGCGGCTATTTGGAAGGCTCGTTCGGGCAATTGTTTAATTCTGACACAGAAGATGAGGAGTTTGAGGGATTTGAAGGTGATGATGACTTGAGTAAATTGTAAAATGTCCAAATAAAGCATTGCCGAACTCAGTTTTGCTTCCGTTGCCTTTTTAAAGCGTGTTTTTAGCGTGTGGGTGTAGCGCCCAAGAACTATATTTCCCAGCAGTCACTGCGCACCGGAACCCGGAAATAAGCTGCTTCCGGTAGCCAGCGCTATCGCCAGCCGCTCGGCGCCGCTTGGCGGCGCTCACAAAGGGCGCTCTGCATTATAAGGCGCCCTGTCTATTTTGGAGAAATTTTTTGACTTTTTTTTACTTTTATGCGCGCCTTACAGGCGTGAAAATACGGTAAATGGGTGTCTTTTATTTTAGTAATTTCACCACTTTTAAAGTGGAAAAAAAAGAATACTTTTGACAACATTCTTATGCAGTTGCTAATCAATGAGAGTATGCATTCTAGCAGAGTCTAATGCAAAAAAGAAGACTAAAGCAGCACTGGACGTAGTATCTCAGTTCTGTCACCAGCGGGTTCCATATTTTAGCTCACAGGTTAGCGAAGAGCCAGATGCACCCATCGAAAGAGCCACATGTGGCTCCCGAGCCAAAGGTTCCCTACCCCTGGCCTAGGCCATCTTTATGTAACGTAATGATTATTTTTTTTTCAGATCCTCAGAGAGTTCTTTGCCATGAGGTGCCATGTTGAACTTGACCAGTATGAGAGTGACAATACAGGATTTATTACATCCGTTCCCTAATGACACTTGAAACCTTGTTACACTAAGTATTCTCATTTAACAGGGAAGGGAAATGTTCCCAATTCTGGACTAATTTTGAGATTTTCACTTGGGCTGTACTTTTGTTAGCAGCGTTTTACATATTTATTGCCATGTTTTGAGTTATTTTGTAAGTACAATAAATTTATGTTGTTATGTAACTGAGGGCTACTTTACATTGTATCAAAGTGTAATTATTCAGTGTTGTTCCATGAAAACAAAGAATCATTGCTGAAATGAGAGGGGTGTACTCATTTTTGTGAGGTATTGTAATTATGCTGGCTGGTGAGTTTTGCAAGCCAACATGAAGTGAACTTTGCTACCATCGTTCCAAGTATACGTCATATCATTCTTACATTTATTGCTTGAAACTGAATGATTAATTTATGACATCTAATTAATGATAAAACATCTCATTAAATAAAGAAATTAGCATACACTTTTGGAGCCACTTGATGGTGTAGTGGTTAAATCTCCCTACTTTGGTGCAGGCAGGCGCAGGCTCAATTTCCGCTTGTGGCTTCTGCTCATAATAGTGGTGTGAATGGTCGTCTGTCTCTCTGTCTTAACATTTGTAATGTCTGCCTTGAGATAATGAAGCTTGGCTAGTGAGTAAATATTTTTCGTCAGCCTCCACAAAGAAAAAAAATGAGTCTCCCCTGACGAGCCTGCCAGGACAGAGATGACCTTGAAACATGCCTCAGCTTACTTTATTGGCAATCACTGTGGTTTACCTTACACAGTGGTCATGAAAGATCTATGTGAATGGAAGCTTGTATATTGCTCCCACAATATGTTTTTGAGAGTCAATGATCGTATAGCAGTGGCGGGCCGTCAGGGCCTTCAAGGCCTTCTCTGCTGGCCTAAGAAATATCTGAATCATATTATATTTTGTCCATCAATACTTATTATTCCAAATGGTCTGTTAGCTTCCTTTCATTGCTTTCCCCCCTGGTTGCACTGCTTCCAGATGTGTGTTTTCATATTGAAGCATTTAACCAATCACATTTCAGCCATTATTTGTTGCCAGATCAGATCTGCCTCAAAGCCTTTACAATCAGTTCTGCGGGCTCTGCTGCATTAATCTAGACTGTTGCTTTTAACCAATCAGATTTCGAGTTGGCAACTGTTGGAATAATGATTCAAACCTTTTAAATCATTATTAGTAATATTTAATTAAAAAAGGAAAAGAACATCTTTCAACATAGCTGCTTACAACTTCGAAGGAGATGCCTTGTGACGTCGTCTCAGTCCACAGTGCATTCTGAATTGCAGTAACTGAATCATTGTATTTAATCGCGACATTCGAAAAACATGGTTATGTAATCAGTACAATAACACTCGATGGTTTAGAAAAACAACAGTGTGAGGAATGCATTATAAGGTCAACAAAGTAGTATTATAATGTAAGCAAAGCCGTATTTTCAAATCTGCTGTTGGAGTCTCGTCATAACAGTCTCATTGGGTCCTGCTTTGGCCTTGTAAAGGAGACGAGACGATGATGTGGAGGAAAAATGTCCATGTTCCCATGACTGTTTATAGCCTTACTACTTATTTAAAAAAATGCTTACAACACATATAGAATATTCCATAATAATTCTAACAGCAACCCCACAATGCTTTTTCATACGCATTAGCATTTTGCTGGCTGGGACATGTCATTGCTTTCAGCAACTATGATTGGCTAGTAGGCAGGCCGCAGCCAGATATCGCAAACTCCACCCACAATGGCCAACAGTGGCAAGCAAAAACAAATGGATTCTGTTGCAGATTTCTCTCACAAAGCTATTTTCCAGACTGACTTTTCCAGAAAAAAATGGACATCATTAAGAAAGGGCGGTCAACTCCGAAGCTAGCAAGCCTGTTACAGCCGGGAAAATGGTGTGCGCGCGCCACTTTCAGTGCGCTAACTTAGCTGCACAAGCAAATATATTGTTGTGTTGATTTAAAGCCATTTTCAAGACGGACTATGCCGGAAATATGACAGGACAGGCTCGACTTTCATCATTAGCTTCGATGGCAATAGGAAAGAAGGAAGAAAGATAGGAGGATGGATATTGTGTACAGCTAAAAAGGATTTTTGGTGAGTATAATATGGCTTTATTCCTAAATAATATTTCAATTGTGGGCCCGGTTCTGATATCTGAAAAGCTCCAGTGTTTGTATTTAAGCTCCAGTGTTTGTATTTAATCACAAAATGCTGCTAGGAAGTGGATTTTACCCCAGTTTAATTTTTGGCGTTTCGCCATTGACGTCCATCGCTGTCTTTTCCTGGGAAAAATAGCCCCCTGGCCTGGTTGTAATGTCTCAAAAGCTCCAGTATTTGTATTCAATCAATAAATGATGCTAGGAAGTGGATTTTACCAAATTTTAGTGCATTTGTTTTCATTTCATGTATGGACGTATCGACGTTCATCGCTGTCTTTTTACCGGGGAAATGATACTCCGGGCCCGGTTCTGATGTCTAAAAAGCTCCAGTATTTGTATTTATTCAATAAATGCTGTTTTCGGCTGGATTTTATCCCATTTTCGGGCAACGTTTGCCCGTACGCCATTGACGTTCATCGCTGTTTTTTCCCGGGAAAATCACCCCCCTGGCCTGGTTTTAATATCTGAAAAGCTCCAGTATTTGTATTTAATCATGAAATGCTGCTAGGAAGTGGATTTTACCCCATTTTTGTGCATTAATTTATTGATTATTTTTTATGTGTCGCAGCTGTAGCTGCAGTAGCGGTTTTATAGCCATAAAATAGTTTTTGAGGGTTGAATTGATACGTTGAAGGCGCTACCAGAAAATGCACCGACCGCCACTGTCGTATAGGTGTGTGGTGTAACATTCACCTGACTTCTCTCCTCATGATTGGTGTGAATGTGAGTGCAAATAGTTGTAGGTCTGTACGTGTCATGTGACTGAGTTGTGAGCAGTTCAGGCCATCCAATGTCAGCTGTGATAGGCTCCAGGCTTCTGGGATAGTTCAGAATTACCAATGCAATGTAACAAAAGAGCTAAAAAAACTCGTTGTCAAATAAATCTTGACAAATTAAGAAACAAAAAAGGATATGCATTGGAGATACCTTTAAACAATGAACACAACAAATAAAGAGAAAAAAATTGACGCCCAAATCACACCACTTCTCGAAAAGTGATGGACTTTTGAGTTTTCCTGTATTAATTTCCTGTATGGTAAATTGAGAATAGGAATATGAACAATGTTTGCATGTTCATGCTAATGTTGTGTAGCATGTGGGTTCACTGACAGGGCAAAATTAATGCTTGTCAGTAAAATGGATGGAAGAATAGAGCCTATCCCTACCAACTAAGGACACGAGACGGGGGACACCATGAGTTCTTTGCCAGCCAATCGCAGGGCACTAGGAGATGGACAACTATTCACTCCTAGGGGCAATTTCAACCAGCCTACCATGGATGCTTTTATGATGTGGGCAGAAACCGGAGTACCCAGAGAAAACATGAAAGCAAGGGAAGACCATAAAACTCCGCACAGGAAACCTGGGATTAAACCTTCAATCTCAGAATTCTGAGGCTGACACGCTAACTACTCACCTGCTGGGCCGTCTGATATTATAAGTGCCAAATCAAATATTTGTTGTGTTTCATGTTCCTGAGGAGAACAGTTGTAGTTGTCCTCCTATTCTGGCAAAACGACTAAGTGAAGTGAAGCTCATAAACTCTTTTGTGTTAACCTACCTCATTAAAATTTATTTGTAAACTACATATTGTACCTACGCATGCTGTATGTCTACATGATTATTGCTAATATTTATTTGTAGTTTGTTAGCCTCAGTCTTCTCTGATTAAAATGCTTAATCAGTGTTATAGCTCAGCTATGCTTTGTGGAATATTCGCGCTAACTGGGAAGATGATTGCGCCAAGACTCCCGTACTAATGGTCAATAGGTGCAAATTTTGCAAATGACTGCACAAAAGACAGACCAATCTCAAAATTATACAATTTACAACTCTGACGCTAATGCATCACAACTCCGAAAATGCTTCAGGTCAATCTCTTTTGGTTGCTTTTGGGAAAAGGAAATCACGAGCACTCTCACGAGGACCTGCATATTCAGACGCAATTGTGAGACTTGTGCTAACCACTGTTTCGCTATAAATAAATACTTTATCTGTTAATTAAAATGGAAAATATGGACAGACGTTTGTATCCTGGTTGACAATGGGCTCATCACAGATGATCTGTGAAATGGGGAAGGGCTGCCAGAAGCATGGCGCATGGGTTTACCCCCGCTCAATTTCATAAAGACCGATGAAGCAGGGGACAGCTTCCTAGATTCCGTCCTAAGGGAAGATCCCGGGAGGGTAAACAGACCTTCTGTCCAACGACATAGGGTGGTGCAGGGGCGCGACTGCAATTGGCCTGTCTCTGGGTGTGCATGAAGGAGCGTTGTAGCGTAGCCCGGGCTTGGTCCCAGATACGGGCGCATATGGCAAGGTGTGCCTGGACGGACGACACAGCAATATCCATCTCCAGAGACGGGAACAAGGGATGTTGATAACCGAGGAAACACTCAAAAGGGGACAGGTTGGGCCCCCAGGACCTTGGCCTCAAGGTCAGTCCTCAGAGCTGCCACTAAACAGGAGGGTGGTAAGATGGCTGTGGGGTCCTCCACAGAATCAGGTTTCCCGTTCCTGTATCCTGGGACATAGGACAATGTAAAATCAAACCTACAGAAAAAAAGCCCACCTGGCTTGGTGGGGGTTCAGCCTTTGGGCTGATTTGATAAATTCTAAATTCTTGTGGTTGGTCCAAACCACAAATGGGTGATTAGCCCCTTCCAGGTGATGTCGCCACTCTTCGGGATCTAGTTTCACAGCAAGCAATTTGCGGTCCGCAATGCCATAATTGCGTTGAGCCGGAGTCAGCCCACGGAAAAACAAGCTGCAAGGGTGCACCCCGGTCTGGGTTGAGATAGGACGTCCACCTCCACAACTGTAGGTTAGGGTTCAGGTGTGTGAGCACAGGAGCTGAAGTAAAACAGGCCTTAAGATCACCGAAAGAGGCTTCTGCTGCCTCTGACCAATGGAACGGGGACTTTGTTGACATGAGTGCTTTGAGAGGGCAGCATGGAGATACCTGGTGTGGCAGGCTGGATTCCAGGCTGTTACCTTGGGACCTGACCAGTCAATGACCATATTGTGTTACCTTAGTCATGGAAGACACAGAACTATGGGAGTTTCCGGGGAGTCCAAAACAAAAACATGCCACATCCTGGTGGTTGTTGGAAAAATGGAGAGGAACTGGCTCCGTCCGGAGTTCTCAGCCTAAGGGCCGTCCGTTCATTGCGATGCAGTAATCCCTCGATTAGCGCGTCTTCACTTATACGAATTCACTACGTCACATTTTTTTTCCTCTATTATTTTTTTTTAAAGTTCATAAAAATGTGAAAATGCACGCTGAAACTCGGAAGCGGTAGCCACTCTTGGTACTAGGACTCAGGACTGAAAGAAAAAATAAATTATAATAGGGGTGACCCTAATTCGCGATTATTCGGTTATCTCGCCCATGTCTGGTCTACATCAACCGCCCAATGGGCGAGTCCTGATGCCCAGTTGTGAGACCAAAGAACGATCGATAAAGCTTTCGTCCGCTCCGCAGGTGACCATTGTGGTGGCCTCGTGTGTCTGTCCCTCCCAGAAAAGAGAGGCCGGCAGACTAAGACGATGGTAGGATTCTCCAGTGGCGAGCTCACCAACACCTCACTCTCTTATGGTGAGCCCTTGCTTTTACTGTACGTTTGAAATGGGCACGCCTGTACAAGATGACCCTTTTCACTGCAGTAAAAGCATGAAGCCGAGCGAAAACGATGGGAGACGTCAAAACTGGTCGCCGGAGCTCTTTCGCCGCTGTCTTCGGCGTTCTCAGAGTCGACCGTCAATTCTTATGACCAAATTGACACATCATGCAAACTCGTCCTTCATGGTCTCGCTTAGGCCCCCAAGAAATACTTCCTGGAGGGCACTGTCATTGAACCCGCTCTCCACGGCGAGGGTGTGAAACATAACTGAATAAGCAAAGGACCCCGAAGCAGGCATAAAGACAGCTTTACTGGTGATGATGTCTCTTTATTGCAATTCACCTTTACAGAGCGAAGGCACAAGGGAGTAGTGTAGGCAGGCCGGGGAGGCTGATATTTCGGTCAAAAGGAATTGAATCGCCTGGCTGTGCTTGTCCATGAGTGATGCTGGTTGATGTGTGGGAGTTCATCCTGAGCCTGCAGGGTCCATACTTGTCTGGATCATCCTGTTACGATCGTGGGCAATGGGCCCTGAAGCAGGCAAACACACAGAAGTCTGATGTGGCGTTTTCAATTTATTGTCAGTGTTCCAGGGTGCAAGGAGATCAGTTTAGACAAGTCGGTTTACGTTGCATGGTGGTTAGTAGCAAAGAGGTCTGTAGAGGGATCCAAAGTGAAGCCACCATGACAGGCACTGACCACCCCGCTGTCGCAGCTCCGGTCTGCTGCCCCAGCAATAGAAGCGCGGACGGAGCATGGTCCACTCGGACTCAATGTCTCCCACCTCTTCCCGGACATGTGAGAAGCTCTGTCGGAGTTGGGAATTGAAACTTCCTCTGAGATGGGACTCCGTTAGGCATTCCCAGCAGACCCTCATGAATTGTTTGGGTCTCCCGGGCCGCACGGGCATCCCCCCACCATCAGAGCCAACTCACAGCCAGGTGGTGATCGGTTGACAGCTCCACCCCTCTCCTTATCCGAGTATCCAAGAAATGCGGCCGCCGGACTACCACAAAGTCAATCATCGATCTGAGGCCTAGGATGTCTTGATGCCAACTGCACGTTTGGACACCCTTATGCTTGAACATCGTGTTCATTATTCTCAGTCCACGACGTGCGCAGAAATCTAACAATAGAATACCACTCGGGTTCCAATCAGGGGGCGGTTCTTCCCAATCATTCCCCTCCAGGTCTCACTCTCGTTGCCCACGTGAGTATTGAAGTCCCCCAGCAGAACGAGGGAGTCCCCCGAAGGAGCTCTCTCCAGCACCCCTTCCAAGGACTCCAAAAAGGGTGGGTACTCTGAACTGCTGAACAAGCCGGAATTTCTTGACCTCACGCACAAGCTCAGGCTCTTTCCAAACCAGAGAGATGACATTCTACATCCCAAAAACCAGTTTCTGCACCCGGTGATCAGACCACCAAGGATCCCTACCTTTGACCGCCGCCCAGCTTTTGACACACCCGACCTCTTTGGCCTTCTCATAGGTGGGGATCCCATGTGAGGGTGAAACCACGTCGTCTCTTTGAGTTGTGTCCGGCCGGGCCCCATGGTTGTAGGCCGGCCACCAGGCGCTCACCATTGTGCCCCTCTTCCGGGCCTGGCTCCAGAGTGGGGCCTCGGTGACCCGCGTCCGGGCGAGGGAATCTGTAGTTTATTGGTCTTTCTAATCATAAGAGGTCTTCTGAGCCATTCTTTGTCTGGTCCCTCACCTTAGACCAGTTTGACATGGGTGACTCTACCAGGGTCACAAAGCCCCAGACAACATAGCTCCAATGATCACTGGGAAACACAAACCCCACCACTCACTGATGACTCATCAGGGGTTATCGTACATTAAATATATACATATATTTTTGTGCTTTTTGTCATTTTTGTTCATCGGAGCGCCGTGAGATTTTTCTCATGTACGATGCGTATATGTGCTTGATAAATTGAGTTTTGGAAACAATACTGTATTTACTGAAAGCCAAAGCTATTTCTGTGTTAACAGTGTGATCCTGGAGAGGCCACCAAACTGCTTTATGACCTTCTGTACACTGAACCCATCAAGATTGTACTGATGCCTGGCTGCAGCTCTGTTTCCACACTTGTAGCAGAGGCTGCTCGCATGTGGAACCTTATAGTGGTAAGATTCATACATTCACCTTCATGATGAGAGACATCAAGTCTATATCATACTCAATCTATAATGGACCTGACAAAAACAATTTATTTGAGCTTAGTTCACATACGGGAGGTGTGATGGTAGACTGAAGATTTATGTGTACAGGATAAGCAATGTTGAAAATGGGTAGACGTCAATGTTCCCTCTAAGCTGCGCGCGTGCGCAATTGCGCACTATTCTCGTCTTCTCAGCAATCATATGGCGCGCAGTAATTTTTTTTTTTTTTACCCCTTTCCCCATGATGGCGCCGTTTAAGCGGCAGCCAGTGGCAGTAGCTCTGTCCACTCTAATGTTTTTCGTGTTTTACAGCATGTTTTACATGAAAAATTAGATGGAACATTGACATGCACCTGCTTGTGGCAGGTGTGATATTGGTGTGCCCATAGCGAGCAATGATGATGTCGTGACCGGATGATTCGCCTAAAGACGTTTCGCCGACGGACGTTTGACAGACGGACAGGTCGCCGAATGAACGTTCGTTCAAACAGTGTATAATGATTAAATATAAATACTAGTATTTGTTAGTTTAATGATTGAATACAAATACTAGTATTTGTATTTAATCAATAAATGCTGTTTTCAGCTGGATTTGACCAAATTTGAGAGCATTTTGAGCCGTTTGGCGAATGGACGTATATGGACGTTTTTTTTGCCTCCATCGCGACATCATTGCGACATTTTACCGAGGAATTCACTTCCCTGGGCTCAGTTCTAATGTCCAAAGAGCTCCAGTATTTGTATTTAATCATTAAACGCTGTTTTTGGCTGGATTTGACCGAATTTGAGAGCATTTTGAGCCGTTTGGCGAATGGACGTATATAGACGTTTTTTTTGCCTCTATCGTGACATTTTACCGAGGAATTCACTTTCCTGGGCTCGGTTCTAATGTCCAAAGAGCTCCAGTATTTGTATTTAATCATTAAATGCTGTTTTAAGATGGATTTGACCCGATTGCTGTCATTTTATGGCTCGGTTCTGCTATATCTGCCCGCCGAAGAGTGCTTTTTCCCGGGCTGCCAAGCCCGCCCAAGAGTGCTTATTCCCGGGCTGCCATTGATGGTAGACTAATAAATTGAGAGTGATGAGCGGCAAAGGGAAATGAATCATTGATTTTTACTATAATTTGGACAACGCCGGCGGCGGGCCGGATTAAAAATCCTAACGGACCGTATATGGCCCGCGGGCCGAGGTTGAAAAACTTGTACACACACGATCCGGGGGCGGGGCGAGCGCGCGAATCCCGTTTCGGCGAAACCTCCGTTCGGCCGAACGTTCATTCGGCCGAATGAACGTTCAGCGGAACGTCCATTCGGCGACCTGCCCGTCTGTCAAGCGTCCGTCGGCGAAACGTCTTTAGGCGCCCACACTGGTACTCAGTGCGCTCAGGGAGGTTGTCTTTCTGCCCAGACCAACGAAAAATTAGAGGGAACATTGGTAGACGTAGTCACAATACAGGGCTTTGTTGTGGTTGCATTAGATGGTTGGATACTACCTTTTATTCACATTACTAATCTACAATTTACACCATTCATGCCTTTTGTTTTGTTTAACAATGGCAACAAAGTATTATGCTTGCAGTCAAACAGTGAGAGGAAGCCAGAGAATTCTTTGCAAACCTACAAAGCATGAAATCAATGTGTAAACGCACATAGAGTAAACTGGCTGACAAGAAGGTAACCCGGACGAGGCAAATTGTGCTCATAACCAAAACTTTAATAACTTAGGAGGGACCTTACAAAATAACAAGGACTTGGGAAACGAAACATGAAACCGGACTAGGCAAAACATGTGGAATCAAGGAACAAGGTAATCTGCATGCATGGTAAGGGAATTTAGGCAGACGATCCGACAATGACATTAACTCAGTGGGGTTTAAATAGACACACCAAGGACTAATTTCAAATCACGTGCAGCTGCGCGAACACAACGGCAAGGCAGAAAGGACAAATGAGAGTCGGGACAAACAATAGCAGGCCTCCTAACAGTACCCCCCCTCTAAGGAATGGATTCCAGACGTCCCAATGCCGAATGTCCATGAAAAAGAAAAACGCAGGCGGTGAGGGCGGGTGGTAACACTAGTCATAGTCCGGGGGGGGCGTCCGCGCCGGCCCGTGACGAGGCGGGGAAGTGAACGGTCCGGTGAGCATCCGTGCGGGCCCGAGATAAGATGTGGGAGTGGCCGGCCCGCACCAACATTTGGAGAGAAGTGGGAGTGGCCGGTCCGGCGGGCATCCTCGCTGGCCCTTTAAGTGATGGCCAAGCACCCTGCCCTTAACAGACACCTGGCTGCTCGGGAGGCCGCCGACCACCTCGTCCAGGGGACCCGGCGAGTCGTCACTGCCGACCCCCTCGTCCAGGGGGCCCGGAGAGTCGCCCCCGCCAACCCCCTCGTCCAGGGGGCCCGGAGAGTCGCCGCCGCCGACCCCCTTGTCCAGGGAGCCCGGAGAGTCGCCGCCGCCGACCCCCTCGTCCAGGGGGCCTGGAGAGTCGCCGCCGCCGACCCCCTCGTCCAGGGGGCCCGGAGAGTCGCTTCTGGGCGGGCAGGAACTTGGCGGGCAGAAACTTAATGGGCAGGAACTTGGTGGGCAGGAACTTGGTGGGCAGGAACTTGGCGGGCAGGAACTTGGCGGGCAGGAACTTGGCGGGCAGGAACTTGGCGGGCAGGAACTTAACGGGCAGGAACTTGGTGGGCAGGAACTTGGCGGGCAGGAACTTGGCGGGCAGGAACTTGGCAGGCTAGCCGGCACGGGAAACCTGGTTCGTGGATTCGGCACGGGTGCAACTGGCGGCCCAGCAGGCATGGGGAAATTTGTGCGTGGCTTCGGCATGGGTGCGACCGGCGGCCCAGCCGGCACGGGGAATATTGTGCGTGGCTTTGGCACGGGTGCGACCGGCGGCTCAGCCGGCACGGGGAATATTGTGCGTGGCTTCTCGCTGGGTCCATGTGGTCGGATCGTTCTGTTACGTCCACGGGAGACGTCGAGGCGAGGTAGGAGGGATTAGGACCCAATCGCGGGGAAGCAGGTGAGGACGAGGCAAATTGTGCTCATAACCAAAACTTTAATAACTTAGAGGTACCTTACAAAAACACAAAGACTTGGGAAACGAAACATGAAACCAAACCGGACTAGGGAAACACGTGGAATCGAGGAACAAGGTAACATGGATGCATGGTAAGGGAATTTAAGCAGACGATTTGACAATGACATTAAACTCAGTGGGGTTTAAATATACACATCAGGGAATAATTTCGAATCACGCGCAGCTGCGCGAACACAACGGCAAGGCAGGAGGGACAAACAATAGTAAGCTACTCCTAAAAAAGAAAATTTGAATTGATTAATAATTCCTTCTGGGCGGCCTGGCGGATGAGTGGTTAGTTACTGCATTGGCCTTACACCTCTGGGGTCCTGAGCTCAAATCCTGGCTCCACCTATGTGGAGTTTCCTCCGGGTACTCCCCCCACATTTCAAAAACATGCATGGTAGGCTGATTGGACACTCTAAATTGCCCGCAGCTATGAGTGTGACTTGAAAAACATTGAAAGAAGAGGTATCAAGCCTGCGTAAAATGTGAAAATATATTCAACTAAGGAGGCCCAATAGGCTGACGCGCTATTGGTTAGCGCGTCAGCCTCAAAGCTTTGGGGACTTCGGTTCAAATCCAGGTTGGTCCACCTGTGTGGAGCGTGCATGTTTTCCCTGGGCCTGTGTGGGTTTCCTCCAGGTGCTCCGGTTTCCTCTCACATTCCAAAAAACATGCATGGTAGGCTGATTGTACACTCTAAATTGCCCCTAGTTATGGGTGTGAGTGTGCATGGTTGTCCGTCTGCTTGTGCTCTGCGATCGGCTGACCACCGATTCAGGGTATCCCCTGGATCTGGCCTGGAGTCAGCTGGGATTGGCTCCATCACCCCCCGTGACCCTAATGAGGAAAAAGCGGTTCAAAAATGAGATCAGATGAGAACAATTGAGCACTTGGTTACTGGTAACTGGTTTATTTTCTCGCACTTTTCATAACGGTGGATCTGTGTAAAGACAAGAATAACTCTTATTTATTCAATACACCTTCATTCCTTTTCAGTTATCCTACGGGTCCAGTTCTCCAGCTCTGTCTAATCGCCAACGCTTTCCTACTTTCTTTCGAACTCATCCATCTGCAACATTGCACAACCCCACTCGAGTCCAGCTCTTCCAGAAGTGGAAATGGACCAAGATTGCCACCATTCAGCAGACAACAGAAGTTTTTACATCAGTGAGTTATATATATTTAAATGAAGCTCTGTTGTTCTGTACTGCAAAATTTGCATTTTTGGGTGAAAAAAAACTGTTTTTGTTTTGCATTATGTTAGGTGTTTATTTGTATAATTATGTAGTAATTGTATTCAAGTGGAGAGAACCAAACAGTACACAGTGTTGATGGTGCACTGCTTTCCCCTCCTAAGACGTGGGATGGTGGATCATAATTTCTTTAAAACTGTCCAGAAGTCATTCTCCATGGCCTCAATGAACTTCTCCCTTGTCCAAGGTTTTGTTTCAGAGTCCACTTGGCCAGCCTATAACCATTAGCTGCCTCAGGACTCCAACAGGTCAAAACGGCCCTGTAGGACTTAATCACCCTAACAGCATTCTTTACTGTTGGTGCCCACCAGCGGGTTCTAGGATTTCCACCATGACAGGCACCGACAACCTTGCGGCCGCAGCTCTGGTCAGCCACCTCAGCAAGAGGGGCGCAGATTGGGGGGAAGATCTGCCGGACATGGCAGCTGAAACTCCTTCTGACAGGGGACTCTGCCAGGCATTCCTAGCATGTCAGCAGAACACGTCTGGGTCTGCCAGCCAAAACCAACATCCTCCCCACCATCGTAGACAACTCACAACCAGGTGGTGATCTTTGACAGCTCCACCCCTCTCTTCACCCGAGTGGCCAACGCATGGAGCTCTAAGTGCCCCGGTACGACTACAATCTTAATCATGAAACTGTTGCCTAGAATGTGCACAAGTGCATATGTGAATGCCCCATGTACCTGAACATGGTCTCCATTATTGACAGTCCATGACAAGCGCAGAAGTCCAACAATAAAACACCACTTTGGATGAAACACGTGGGTGCAGGTTGCAACCGATCCAGCAAAGGCACTTTAACCAATGAGATTTCTGAAGAAAACAAGAAGCACCTGACTGCAATCCACTGATTGCACTTGCAGGACACCAAATTGGTAAAAAGGTGGCCTCTTTATGGGTTGGAATGAAAACCTGCACCCGCTGCGGCCCTTTGTGGAATAGTTTGCCCGCCCCTACAATCGACAGTTTCTGCAGCCGTGGACTGAAGGACCCCTCTGTTGGCTGCCACCCAACTGCCTATGCACCCAAGCTCCTTGGCCCCTCCAACTGGTGGTGAGCCAATAGGAAGGGGAACCCATGTCATCTCTATGGATTGTGTCGAACCGCCTCCAGGCCTTGCTCCATAGTGGGGCGGTGACCTTGGTCCGGACGAGGGAAAAGGCAGCTCATAGTCGGGACTCATTGTAATAGGTCTTGTGCGCTATTTTTTTTGGTCCCTCATCTTGGACCTTTTTTTCCATGGGTGACCCTGCCAAAGGCATAAAGCCCCAGAAAACATAGTTCCTAAGATCATTGGGACACACAAATCCCCCCAAACAACAACACGGTAATGACTCAATTATACAGTAATATTTTAGACAGAGACATTTGAATCAAACATATATTTTGGTTTTGATCGTTTTTTTTATTTTTTCATGAGACAATTAATGTTTTGAAGTTTTTATTATTATTATTATTATTATTATTTATCTGACATACTTTTTCCAATATATTATTTTGATTTGAAATAATTTTTGGGCAGGCAGCCCGGTGACCAAGTGATTAGTGCGTCGGCCTCAGAGTTCTGTAGTTGAGGGTTAGATCCTTGTGAGGATAAGCTGTTCAAAAAATGAATGAATGAATAATTTTTAGGCAATTACCGTATTTATTCGAGTATAATCTATAACGTGGACCCATAATTTGTATAATTTTTTTTCTCCACTTTTTCTCAGCTTACACAAAAGATTGCACAGGTACTCGTACCGGACAAATGCTGAACACATGTCGCCATGACAAAACATTTATTCACAACATTCATTAATTAATTCATTCATTCATTCATCTTGTATACCACCCATCCTCAAAAGAATTGGGGGGTTGCTGGAGCCTAACCCAGGTGTTGTCGGGCGAACGGCAGACTACACCCTAGAATGGTCGGCAGTCAGTCAGGGGGCATACAGAGAGATAAACATGCATCCGCACTCCCAATTATACCACCGCCAGCAGGAATCGAGCCAGTGCTTGCCCGCACCGAAGTCAGGCGAGTGAACCTCTTCACCACAAGGCGGCTTATTCACACAATATGGTACGGAAACCTGGTAAAACAAACTGCCAGTATGAACAAAATTCTCAAATGTAATTTACAATTTTCCGGTCTAATTCATCGTAATAATATTTACAATTTTTCAAAGTCTAATTCATCATCATCAAACAACTGATTCCATTCTTCTTGAGTTATTTTTTTCTAAATGTGAGCACCGGCCAATAGAACGGAGTCTGGCGCCCCATATGGCAGACAAAGACAGGTTGTACATTGCCCATTGAAACGGCTGCTGAGGGCAGTTTTTCACCAGGATTTGGTCAGAAAAGCGAAGACCTCGTTTATCAAGCGCATCTGAGCTTTTTTTTGGTACAACATTTTGCGCGTTACACTCAAATAAATACGGTAAGTCATTTTAGAATTAAAGATCATATTTAGAATGAAAGTTGCACTAACTGGTTAGAGTAATCCCTCGAATTTCGTAGAAAATGTAGACCATACATTACCGCGATAATCGAAAAACCATAAAGTAGGATCACCCCTATTATTACAACCAGAGGTAAGATCGGTCCGAAAAAATCCGGCCTGACCCGACCCGGCCCGTGGCTATCAGAGCCCAGCCCGGCCCTAGCTCGGCTAATTAACTTGATTTGCAGGACCGAGCCCGAAGCAAACCTAAAATTTAAGATATTATTTGTGAGGACTCGGGACTCCCAAGTCGGGAGGAGGAGGCGTGATTTATGATAACAAATGAGTCTTTTGTAATCGAAATCCAAGTTAAACAAGGCTGTATAAACATTTACCGTATTTTCACGACTATAAGGCGCACTTAAAAGTCTTAAATTTTCTCCAAAATAGACAGCGCACCTTATAATCCAGTGTGCTTTATATATGAAAAAAACCCTAAAATGTGTCATTCATTGAGGGTGCGCCTTATAATGTGGTGCGCCTTATAGTCGTGAAAATACGGTATATCTCTAGCATATTCAACAATCAATTTGAAGCTTTTCCACACCTCAATCTTACCGGTGCGTGTTTGTCTTTCCCGTCCTGTCTTTAGTTTTTCCTTAACTTCTTTCTCCAAGTCAAAATAGATGTTAATTAATGTGGCATGCGCAGAGCATGCTAGCTCTGCGGCACCAATTGCAATTACATTACAGTGCCTTCTCTGTTTTATCCAAATTATTTATTTTATATTCCCTAGTTTAGTATCCACACATCGTTTTAGTATACATTTCTAAAAACATATATATTTTTTAAAAGTCCGCGTGGGATGTCGTTATACTTTTTTTTCACCGAGAGAGAAGTCCGGCACGACCCGACCCGAACCCGGACTAATGATTGACATTTTAGGCCCGAATCGGGTTTGGGCTCGGCCTGAAGATCTCACCTCTTATTACTACTATACTATATGTTTTCATGCCTATTCAAAAATACAAGTACACAAGTATAATTATCACAAAGTGTACTTATTATAAATGTTTCAGTTATAGGCAAATGAAAAGACTGTAATGTGTATCTAAATAATATAATATAATCTATATATTAAAAAAAGGGCACCCCGGTGGAGCGAGTGGTTACCGCGTCGGCCTTACATTGGGGGACATGGGTTCAAATCCAGATCAGTCTGTCTGTGTGGCGGTTGCATCTTCTCCTGTGTGCGTTTTCTCCGGGTATTCCGGTTTCCTCCCACATTCCAAAGATATGCATGGTAGGCTGATTGGACACTCTAGAATGCCCCTAGGTAGGAGTGTGAGCGTGAACGGTTGTTTGTCTCCTTGTGCCCTGCGATTGGCTGGCCAGCAATTCTGGGTGTCCCCCGCCTCTGGCCCGAAGTCAGCTAGGATAGGCTCCAGCACCCCCCGCGACCCTAGTGAGAATAAAGCGGTTCAGAAAATGAGATGAGATGAGACTATAACTTAAAATCCTGTAGATATACGAATTAAATTATTCCTTAAAATGGTTACAATCAATAATATTCCGCCACCATAACACACTATTACACAAGAACTGTGATGCAACATTATTTTGGGCTGAACAATATTGGGAAAAAAATGAATTTTTGGGTCTTTGCAATATATTGTGCTAAATATTTCAAAATTATAAATGAAAGCTTTTTTTACTAGAAGATTTTAATACCTCTTTTTGTGAAGACTTTGGTTCACTCACCATGATCACATTGTATTCAAATAATACCGTTCAATTCAGGCTAAGGGTAGATCAGGTCGCATATTTTTATAAATAAAATCACAATCTTTATTTTATCACAATGCTTATTTCTGTGTTCCAAACCACTCTGGAAGATAGTTTTGTGTGCCGTGTGAAATTATCTCCGAAAAATTCTTAAATTCTAAAATTCCAAGAGATTAGTTGTAGTTATATTACAAGATTCGAGTCATAATACTACAATTAATAAGTCATGCATTATAATACTACAAAATTTAAATTGTAAATTACAAGAGAAAATTCGTAATATATAATAAATACACGGACAAGGGTTAACTGAGACATGGGGTCTAAACACACCTACAGACAAGACAATTATTAACACCTGGGTCACACGAGGAAAGGTAAGCAAACTATTGGCCACTAAACCGGACCCTCTCAATGCCATGCCTGTGCCTAGATATTCTGTCCATAAAAGTTATGAACAGAATCGATGACATAGGGCAGCCCTGGTGGAGTCCAACCTCCCCTGGAAACGGATCCGACTTACTGCCGGCTGTGCGGACCAGACTCTGACACCGGTCAGATAGGGACCGGACCCCGCATGGACCAAAATTTCCTTGTAGCCACCTGGAAGTCGTTCTCCATGGCCTCACCAAACTCCTCCCATGCCTGGGTATTTGCCTTGGAAACAACCAGAGCCACGTGCCGCATGGCCACCCGGCACCCGTCAGCTGCCTCCGGAGTTGTGTGGGCCGAAAAGGCCCGATAGGCCCCCTTTTTCAGCGTGACGGCATCCTTTACCCTCGGTGTCCACCAGCAGGTTCTGGGGTTCCCGCTACCACCTTGCGCCTCAGCAATAGAGGCGCGAAACATGGTCCACTCAGAATCAATGTCCCCTGCCTCTTCTCGTACATGAGAGAAACTCTGTCGGAGGTGGGAATTGAAACTCCTTCAACATGACGCCTGTGTATGAATGAGGTGTGAATTTATTGTCTTAGCATAGATTTAGTGAGCTATTACTTACTAAGTATCTTCTGTCAATGTACCTCTTTCAGTTTTCTGTGTTACTATTTCGTTGTTCTGTGTGTTTGACAGACCCTGGATGATCTGGAAGAGAGGGTGAAAGAGGCTGGGATTGAAATAAGCGTTCGTCAAAGTTTCCTAACTGATCCTGCTGTGGCTGTCAAAAACCTCAAGGTGCCTCAAACTCATAATTGTTTTAACATAAAACTCGTAGAGTTCATTTAGTGTTACAAATTTGCCACATAGGTGGTATGACTTGAGTGGTTTGCACGTCGGCCTCACGGCTCTGGGGTCCTGGGTTCGAATCCAGGTCTGTCGACCTGTGTGTGATCGCGATCTCCTCCGGGATGCTATGTCCCCGGTGAAAGTCGCACAAAACCTTAATTCAGTGCTGTTAACCGATGTTTAATAATTCTAAACAGTAAAAGCTGAATTTAAAGTCATGTTTTGACGAATAACCTGTAAAAAGACACTCAAAACACATGAAAAGAGTGCACAAATTGAGAGATCCTGTGACCGCTGTTCGTGCTGGCGCCGCTATCTTGGGAAAAAATGGCTTTTGGCTTTTCTTCTTTGTCACCTTGCAGTTTCCTGCATGTCAATTCTAATTTGTGTGCATATAAGCCATACCCTCGATTCAGTCATCATTTTTTTTAGCAACAAATATGGCGTATTGCCGAGAAAATACGGAAGTTTTAATGTCAATAAGTTTGACTTATTAAAAACGAAAGAAATGATTTACGAAAAAATACTTTAAAAGACTAAATACTCTGGGGCTGTTCACACTAAGAAGGTTATGCAGTAATCCGCTCAGATTAAGTTAAAAATGTGCCCCTCATTCAAACGGTGGCTGTCTTTTGGCGGGGCAGAGGTACAACATTTCTTCAAAACCAGTGTGGCAGCTGATTGAAGAGATGGAATAGTATGTTGCAAATACATTGCTTTCTGAAATGTCAGAAAACCCATTATCCAGTGATATCGCCAAATGCTATTATGCTTCTAAAAAATAGATACTTGAAATCTTTCACTTCTTCCCTTTTATGAATGACTACCTTCTAGCAATGTTTGTAGTTAGGCAATAGATAGGTTTAGGTACGTGTGGGGTGTGTATGTATGTGTGGTCCTGAATTGTATTTACTGTATATTTGTGTATAGAAATAGTATAATAAAAGCATGTGTCATTTATTTGGGTTTAGAAACTTAATTGCTTTCGGTTGGCACATATCATATGAAATTGTATATTCAGGTATTTTAAGGCTATATTTGTTCTGTTGGTGATTGACCTCCCCGACAAACACTGTGCGTTCGCTTTGTTCTTGTCATGTTTAGTTTGGGAATTTGGTGGAGGTGTGTGCGTGTCTCCCTTGTGTGTGCTGTCTCGGTGATGTGTGTCCCTTTTCGCTCCCGTTCCTTATGTGACCAGGTGTGTTGGATTGATAGTTATCCCTTGTGCGTCTATTTATACGTTGCGTCCTGGTATGTCTGGCTGTTGGAGTATTGCTTGTGATTGGTCATGTTGTCTCCCTGTCAGTTTCCTATGCCCGTTAGGTTTGTTTCTTTATTGATTGAAGTCCTAAGTTTGTATGGCTTTTCTGTTAGTTCTTATTAAAACATTTAGTTTTGTGCACCAGCACTCCAGTCTCGTTTTACTTCCTGCATATTTGGGTCCGATCGCACCGCACACCCGAGGCGATTTATGACAGTTCCAACCACTGTTGAATTGAACTGAGTGCTTTATATTTGTATGATGAGATTAAAAATCTCACGACGAAGTGCACAATAACAACAACAGCAAACTGAGAAAAATAATCAGTAAATAATAACTAGTAATACATAAATTATCAATGAATAAGTAATGAATAATAAATAAATACATATTCTCTATTACATACTCTCTAATACATACTCTAATTATTAGAGTCTAATACATACTCTCTAATACATACTCTCTCTCATTTTCTCAACCGCTTTATCCTTATTAGGGTCACGGGGGTGCTGGAGCCTATCCCAGCTGACTACGGGCCAGAGGCGGGGGGCAGTACCCTGAATTGGTGGCCAAGTGATCTCAGGGCACAAGGAGACGGACAACCATGCACACTCACACCAAATACCTAGGAGCAATTAAGAGAGTCCAATCAGCCGACCATGCATATTTTTGGAAAGTGGGAGGAAACCGGAGTACCCAGAGGAAACCCACACAGGCCTTGGGAAAACATGCAAACTCCACACAGGAGGACCGACCTGGATTTGAACCCAATTTGAACTTGATAACTCTTCCTTCATTGATTTTCAAGTCTAATCCTTGTGATTAGCTAATGTTTACCTTTACCGGTCCTCGGACGATTCACCGAAAGATGTTTCGATGACGGACAGTTCGGCAAACGGACGTTTGGCCGAACGGACGTTTCGCCCCGTCGCGGGATTCACACGCTCGCCCCGGCCCCGGATCGTGTGTGTACATGTTTTTCAACCTCAGCCCGCGGGCCATATGCGGCCCATCAGGTTTTTTAATCCGGCCCGCCGCCGGCGTTGTCCAAATTATAGTAAAAATGACCTCATTCATTCCCCTTTGCCCGGCAATACCGCTCATCTCAATTAAAGACTGCTCTCTTTTGTTGAATAATAATATGTTCTTAATGTTGAAAGTAAATTTGAAAATACATTTTCACCTTCAATTGTGTCTTTTTTCTTATATTTCAATCCCCAGGTTTGATAAATTACATTGCGTGTCCAAATGCTGTCAAATTTTAGTATCCATTCTGGTCCGCAAGTCATAAAGTTTGCCCACCCCTGGTATAGACAAACTTTCCTCTTTTATTAAAAAGAAGACAAAACAAATTCACAGATGGTGTTTTTATATATTTGCTTTGTCTTCTTTTTAATAAAATTGTCAAAAAATAGTCTGTAATTCTATTACAGGTACAACTGTGGGAAACAGAATTGGCTCTCTTATTTTTATAGAAGAAAACAAAAATTAAAAAACAATACAGGAAGTAATTCATTCTGACTTTTAACCAAGTTATTCAATTTATTCAGTGTTTAGCAATTTTATATGAGCAAACTTGAGTTTCTTCCAGAGATTAATCTGAGTTAAATAAGGCTCAATGAACACCACTTCAAAATATAGTACAATGTTTTTCTCTCCTGGTCATCCTTGGATTATTCTATTTCTGTTATTAGAGCTCTATCTAGTGGATATTTTAGTGCTTTAATAAAAACACCATCTGTGAATTTGCTTTGTCTTCTTTTTAATAAAAGAGGCAAGTTTGTCTATACCAGGGGTAGGCAAACTTTTTGAATGGCAGCTAATTGATAATGTGTTTAATTTGGGACAATAATAGGATAAAAGAGGTACCTTTGTCTATACCAGGGGTGGGCAAACTTTTTGACTTGCGGGCCAGAATGGATACTAAAATTTGACAGCATTTGGATACGCAATGTAATTTATCAAACCTGGGGATTGAAATATAAGAAAAAATACACAATTGAAGGTGAAAATTTATTTTCAAATTTACTTTCAACATTAAGAACATATTATTATTCAACAAAAGAGAGCAGTCTTTAATTGAGAGTGAGAAGCGGTATTGCAGAGCAAAGGGGAATGAATGAGGTCATTTTTACTATAATTTGGACAACGCCGGCGGGCTGGATTAAAAAGCCTAACGGGCCGTGTACGTCCCGTGGGCCGAGGTTGAAAAACATGTACACACACGATCCGGGGGCGGGGCGAGCGCCCGAATCCCGCGACGGCGAAACGTCCGTTCGGCCAACCGTCCGGTCGGCGAAATGTCCGTTTGGCCAAACGTCCGGTCGGCCAAACGTCCGTTCGGCAAACTGTCCGTTGGCCAAATGTCCGTCGGCGAAACGTCTTTCAGCGAATCATCCGGTCACAATGTTTACCTTATCTGATTGAAATAATTACACCAATTTCAAAAACTTAAGTCCATTCATTTATATTATCAACTGTATTATAATTTCTTAATGTAGTAATTTTAATTTTTCCAAATCATGACAGCAGACTGTTGATGTACAGGTAGGTGTTTTTTCCCTGCTTGGCATTGCTGCCTGTCGCACCTCCTCCAGCGCCCACGGGTCAGCTGCAGGGTCATCAGCCAGGAACCACCGTTCATTGGATGTTTCGCTCCTTTAATCCTGGAACATCTCCTGGTGGCAGCGCATTGACAGAGATGTCTCCCTGTCACCCCCTGGAGCTGATAGCTGTTGTCTCCTGCAGCCATTGTTGGGGTTAGCTTTTGTTTCCCCAGCTCCTGTCCTTCCTCCTAAGACAGAGCCAAAAGCTGCCTTTCTCTGCCTCCTCTGCCAGCTCTTTCATGGCCTTCCTCAGGCTGCCTCCAGACACCCCTGCGCCCCTCAGGAGGGGTGTTGTTGACAGCCCGACGTAGCCTCGGCAGCCAACCTTGACTGGGTCGCTAGTGCACTTCCAGCCAATTTCCTGGCACTCAGCTGCCAGCTCCAAGTATTTGGCCTTCTTGCGCTCGAAGGTCGGCTCAATCCCCTCCTCTGATGGAAGACATGGACCTTTTCTTTTTCTTTTCTTTTTTCCCCCTTTTGGCCTACGAAGACCCAAATGCTGTGTTTTTTTTTTAAATTTGATTTCAAAGTGAAATGGACTAGTAGGGCTGTATAGAAATATATTCTGTTAGCTCTATGAGGTGCACTGCTCTTGCCTTGGAGGACCATACCACATTGTCTGGGCGGAGTGATGTGGTGATGATCTCTGGGGAATCGGAGCTGCCTGTTATGGTCAACACTCATGTCCCACTCCATGGGAAAAGGGCCTTAGTGTCTTTCTTGGCCTGGTGTGTCTCTTTCCCCCCTTCCATGACAAAGCTGGTGTGGATCTCTGCTGGTGGTGAATTTTTACTGCTCTGTCGGCATCTCTCCAGTAATCCAGCTAATTTCCCCAGGACCTTATCATGGCGCCATCTGTAGCACCCCTGAGAAAGTGCAGTCTTGCAGCCTGACAAGATGAGCTGGAGGCTAGCGTTGGGAGCATTGCAAAGTGCGCAGCTTACCTCTTTCCCGAACCATTGGTGGAGGTTACGAGGACAGGGAAGCGTGTTGTACGTTGTGTGAATGAAGAAGCTGATCCTTGCCTGCGGAAACTTCCACAGGTCGGACAAACTGATATTTCGGTGACAACTCCCTCCCAGGTTGTCCAGCTTCCTTGTCGGCCCTGCGACACGGCCTTCACCTTGTAGCACTCTTCCCCCATCCTTGTCACCTCCACCACCACCATCTCCTTCCTCTCCTTACAGTTAGCTCTGGACCAGAATCGCGGAGCTTCTCCCCATCCTAGCCCTGCTCTTCCTGCCTGAACTCTGCCCATGATCTCCTGATGCTGCTGTCTATTGATGGCTTGGTCAACCTCTGCCTGGGCGTTCCACCTCCGGCCAATGGGAACCGTTATGTTGGGGTTCCTTACTGACTGGTCAGTGGACTCTCTTAGCTCGAGAACCAGCCTAGACTTCTCTTGCCTGTAGCCCAGCCTGATAGACTGCAGTTGCAGTTGCAGTGCATTCCTTCCAAAGAGGCCTCTTTCGGAAAGCCAGCGTGGTAGGGTTAGGGTCTTCCTGATGAATGAACTGGCTTTTCCATCCAGCTTGCTCACAGTGGATGAGGAGATCTTGCTTATTGTCAAGGGCCACATTACCCTTCTGTAGACTATGAACTGGTAGCACCAGACCTTGAACTTTCCGAGGAGTTAGCTCTGGTCAATCCTTGACAGCCCATCACTAAGTTGTCTCATGATGGTGCTCTCAATCTGTTTATCAGACACCTGCGGTGTACTGCCACCCTAGACTTCTGATGGGTTGCTCAGAGAGGAGGGGGATTCTTTCTCCCCCGACAATAAAGGTGGTATTGTCATTTCTGACTCCTCTTCTGAGTGACAGACTATGATATTTGGATGGTTTGATCTTCATCCTGGCCCACGATGTCAACTCGTCCATCCTCTTCAGCAGTCAAGATGTGCATGCTGCTGTCTGAAAGAGGTTGGTGACATCATCCATGTAGCTCCTCAATAGGGTAATCTCTGGCCAGATGGTAATTTGATTCCTCCAACCATTTGTCTTGCTTCTAAGAGGATTACCTCAACGACTGCCAAAAAGAAGATTGGAGACATGGCGCACCCCATTGCAATTCCCACTCCTAGCCGCTGCCACCCGGTGGTAAATTCGTGGATGGCAAAGCTCATCTGCAGGTCGCAGAAGTACAATGCTACCAGCTTCTTGATGCTGGTAGGCATGTGGAAGAACTCCAAGGGGTAACTGATCAGCAGGTGTGGGACAGATCCATAAGCATTGGCGAGATCGAGCCAAATGACGTGCAGGTCGTTCTTCTCCCGCTTGGCCAACTGGATCTGGTCCCAGATCATGACAAAATGCTCAATGCACCCTGTAAAGCCCGGGATTCCTGCTTTTTGGCAGTTGGTATCGATGTAGCCATTCTCTAGAAGGTAGGTGGACATCCTTCTCGCTAACACCATGAAGAAGATCTTCCCCTCTACGTACAGCAGGGCGATGCTTCTGAATTGGCCTATTTCTTTGGAATTCGCTTCCTTCGGGATAAAGACCACTACAGCCCTTTGCCAGTCCGATGGAATGAGCTGCTTCTTCCAGGCAGTTCTCATTTGGTACCAGAGTAGCTCTAATACCTGGGGGCAGTTTTTATATTACTTATAGGGGACTCCATTAGGGTCCGGTGCTGATGAGGACCTTGCCTTCTTTACTGCTTGCCTAACTTCGCTGAGCTTGGGGGGCATGATGTTAAACTCAGCCGTCGGTGGTGAGGGCCGGGGTATGTACCCTGGTTTTCCTAGTGGGACGTCTCTTAGTTCATCGCTGTACTTCCTTCTGACATGCTGTTCCATTTGCTCCCTGGTGGTCTCGACCTTTCCGAACTTCTTATCCTCCAGCAGTTGTCTGGCGTGCTTGAAGGGGTACTTGTAGAAGCTGGCTCGCTCTTCCTGTATCTGTTTGCTACGCTTGCGGATGTGTTCAGCTCTGCGAAGCCTGAATAGTCTTTGCCTGATGTCTTCCCACAGAACTTTCAGGCCCTCTCTCTCTGACTCGGTTGCCTTCCTCCAGTTCTTGCTGAGTTGTCGGCGTCTTTGCATGAGTTGGGCGATCTCCTGTCACTTTTATCATTTATTTTGAGATTCAGAAGGCGGTTTGGAATGTATGCACGTTATAATCGAATAAATATGATACTTCTGTTCTGGAGATGCAGAGGTCAGGATGATGTTTTTAGGAAGTGACCGAGGAAGCAAGGTGAAGGTATCCTACAGGGGGTGCTCAATAACAGGTCCTGAGAAGCAAGAGGAAGATTATTAGCCAAAGGAATCACAGAAATCAAATTAAAAAAATGAAACAACTGACTAGTTGATCGAGCGACGTGGTGGTGCATTCACTACGCTCTTAAAAGAGGCTGATGATGATTGATTTCAGCTTTGGCCCCACCACCCGTCTGACCTACAATCAAATTGAAATCCTTAGACCTGCTTCAAGAGATGCAGGTATCAGGGAAAGGGGTTGATGCCCTAACATACATAATAAAGACCGACCATCCTTTGATCGAACCCAGAACCGTGAAGCTGACGGACTATCCATCGGGTCACCCAGTTTTTAATTAAGATTAAATATATATTTTGTGTTATTTCTATGAAATCTTCCAAAAAGTAAGTTTGAATAACTGAATTGCAATGCAATGTGACGTTATGGCATGAATTTGGCACCAGTGCGCTGTCACAGTCAATTTATCTGCAACGACTTTGCTGCAATGTAAAAAGAAAGTTCTGTATCCATACTATATGCAGAAATGCATATTTTTTCTGTTTACTTAACTCTTCACTGAAAGTGAAAGAAAACTGTCATTCCTATACTGCCTCCTTTGTCCTCCACCTGTCACCCTACATTTGCTTTTTCATTTTTGCACACAAAAATGTGTGTGAGTGTTTGCGCACACACTCACACGCACGTACACACACGCACACACGCACACACGCACACACGCGCACGCGGACACACACGCGTACACACCCTTAAGAATGACCTTGGCATGAGCCTAGATTTATTGAGCAGGATAAATTAGTTATTGGAATAGAAACCATGGCAACAGCACTATTATCACTAGTGAATAGAAGGTCTACAGATTTACTGGTGACTGTTGTGTTATCCACAGTGTGAGTGAGGCCTGTTAGGTTCCTTCTCATGTGTAGCCGCTGGAGGTGACTGTTTTTCTTTTTCTCTTTCAAGCGTCAGGATGCCCGAATCATTGTTGGCCTCTTCTATGAGACTGAAGCCAGGAAAGTCTTTTGCGAGGTGATATATTCTTTCTTCATTTCTTTTTACACTGCATATTCATTGATATTGTCAGATTGTGCTTGAAAAAAAATGAAAATTTTGAGTCTCACAATCAATGTTCCCTCTAATTTTTCGTTGGTCTGAGCAGAAAGTCAACCTCCCTGAGCGCACTGAGTACCAGTGTGAGCGACATCATCGGTACTCGGATGATTCGCCTAAAGACGTTTCGCCGACGGACGTTTGACAGACGGGCAGGTCGCCGAATGGACGTTCCGCCGAACGTTCATTCGGCCGAACGGAGGTTTCGCCGAAACGGGATTCGCGCGCTCGCCCCGCCCCCGGATCGTGTGTGTACAAGTTTTTCAACCTCGGCCCGCGGGCCATATACGGCCCGTTAGGATTTTTAATCCGGCCCGCCGCCGGTGTTGTCCAAATTATAGTAAAAATCAATGTTAGTCTACCATCAATGGCAGCCCGGGAATAAGCACTCTTGGGCGGGCAGATGTAGCAGAACCGAGCCGTAAAATGACAGCAATCGGGTCAAATCCATCCTAAAACAGCATTTAATGATTAAATACAAATACTGGAGCTCTTTGGACATTAGAACCGAGCCCAGGGAAGTGAATTCCTTGGTAAAATGTCGTGATGATATCGCGATGGAGGCAAAAAAACGTCTATATACGTCCATTCGCCAAACGGCTCAAAATGCTCTCAAATTCGGTCAAATCCAGCCGAAAACAGCGTTTAATGATTAAATACAAATACTGGAGCTCTTTGGACATTAGAACCGAGCCCATCATGAAGAAAGGGGTAAAAAAAAAAAAAAAAAAAAAAAAAAAAAAAAAAAAAAAAAAAAAAAAAAAATCCGTTTTTTTTTTTTTTTTACTGCGCGCCATAGGATTTCTTCTGCGCAGAGAAGACGAGAGTAGTGCGCAATTGCGCACGCGCGCAGCTTAGAGGGAACAGTGCTCACAATACAGTACTGCACAGATTACTGTGGTATTTATTTCATTTTTAGGTTGTTCTATACTAACTGTCTCAATGATGAGCAAGGCATACTGGATGTGGTTAGCATCTCTGCTTCACAATTATGTGTTCACTCTCAGCCAGCTCCAGTCATTCTGTGGATTTACTCCAGATACGTTGGCTTCCTCTCATATCCCCAAAACATCGATAATTGGCTGATTGGAAAATCCAAATTGTCTGTAGATGTAAGTGTGTGCATAAATGTGTTGTTGTCCAAATGTACGCTTTGATTGGCTGGCAAACCTTTCAGGGTGTATCCCGCCTCTTGTCCATTGTTAGTTAGGATAAGCTCCACCACCCCCATGACCCTTAAGTGGATCAGAAGATGAATGAACAAATGATGAACAGCAAATTGTTTTCTATATCGCTCGTGTTGTTGTTGTCATTTTATTCCATGTTCTCTAACGTAAAACAAGCCAAAGGACAAATGGGATACAGTAATCCCTCGAATATAAGGTAGACCAGACATGGTCGGGATAATTGGAACTTGGAAAAGATAGTAGCGGAGCAAATTGTGGATCACATTAACAGCAGTCTATACACCCTTAACCGGCTGTAATTCAGCTTTAGAAAACATCATTCTACCCAAATGGCGGTTTGCTTCTTTCTAGAAAACATAAAATCAAAACTAGATAAAGGCCGGGTCATTGGTGTGGTCTTCATTTATCTCGAAAAGGCATTTGAAACCATCAACCACCAGATACTGCTGACTAAACTATCTAATTTTAATTTCTCACCAAGCACGGTAAATTGGATTGAATCATACTCATATGTAAGATCACAGGTCATCAGTACACAAAACACAAAATCAACTTTGTCAGATTTTGCTTGAAAAAAATATTAAATTTTGAGTCTCACAAGACAGTACTGCACAGATTACTGTGGTATTTATTTCATTTTTAGGTTGTTCTATACTAACTGTCTCAATGATGAGCAAGGCATGACCTTGGTCAATGCTAGGCCCACTGCTCTTCATTCTCTATATAAATGATCTGCTAAGCTGCTGTCCTTCAACTGTCACCTGCCAAATGTATGTCGATGATGCCGTCCTATATGTCCACGCGAAAGACAAAAAACATGCTGCACAGGAACTCACAGATGCAATGACGAGCGTCAATAACTGGCTTGAAAAATCTCAACTGCACTTAAAGAAATCTAAGACTGTCTGTATGTACTTCTCAAAAAAGTGACAAATAACAGCAACCCCAACATTTTTTTCCAAGGAAAAACTATGAAGGTAGTCAAGGAATTTAAATACCTAGGAATCACTCTTGACTATCAACTTGCCTTCAAATGACAGATAAAAAACACACAAGATAAAATTAAATTCAATTTGTCCAATTTTAGGTTCATTAGCAATAATCTGACACCTGAGTCAGCAAAATTATATTTTGACACAATGATCATATCACACATGACTTACTGCCTAACAAGTTGGTCATCGGCCTTCAAAACAACACTAAAACCAATTGAAACCATTTATAAGCAGGATCTGAATGTATTGGACAGAAAGCCAAAAACGCACCACCAATGTCAGATATTAAAGAAACTCGTTTGCCTGAACTGGAACAATACTGTTAAATATGTAGATGCCACCTTAGTCTACAAAATCTTCCAACACAAAGCCCCTCCTCCACTGCAAGATTTTGTAAAAAAAAAAAATCCAACACAGCAACAAAGGCTGGCTCTAGAGGTGACTGTGTAGTACCTTCAATAAGAGTGCTTTCAGCCAAAGCACCTTCTCTGCCTGCGTTGCACATAACTGGAACTGAATACCAATTAACATACATGAACTCCGGTCTCTGTACCTCTTCGCCAATCATCTTAAAACCTGGCTGTTAGACGAACAAAATTGCGATCACGACGCTGTCTAAAATTGTGCTTCATGTGTTTGTATGTGTCTAGTGTGTGTCATTGTTTATCTTGTACCCACACAGGGGACTAAAGATGGAAATTAGCCCACGGCTACAATCTTACATATTTACAATAAATCAATCAATATATAATCGAAAAACTACCCCTGCCCTAGACTGGTCGTCAGTCAGCCATAAGGCACACAAAGAGCAGCCGCTCTGCTGCTGCTGATCGGGTGAAAGTGTTATGATCGCGCCGAGACGTCGTGGCGCGGTCAGAGGGATTGGGACCCAGTAGCGGGGAAGCAGGAGGGGATGAGGCGTATTGTGCTCATGATAATAACTTTAATGACTCAAAAAGCCTTACAAAATAACAAGGACTTGTACATCCCAAAACGAAACAAAACCAAAGCATGGAGAACAGTACCTTTGCAGCGATGTATGCAGTATCACACAGTATGATCCGTCAATGAATACCAATTCAGTCGTGTTTAAATACACACATCCGGAAGTAATCATGAATCACTCGCAGCTGCTCGAACCTAACGGCAAGCCAGGAGGGACAAATGAGCTGCTCCTGACAGTACCTCCCCTCTAAGGCGTCTTAATGCTGAATGTCCATGAGAAGAGAAAAGCAGGCAGGAACGGCGGGTGGGAGCTGGTGACGAGGCGTCGGGGTGGCCGATCTGGCGGGCGTCCGCGCCGGCCCGAGACGAGGCGTGGGAGTGGCCGGCCCGGCGGGCATCCGCGCCGGCCTGAGACTAGGCGAGGAAGTGGCCGGTCCGGCGGGCATCCGCGCCGGCCCGAGACGAGGCGTAGGAGAGGCCAATCTGGCGGGCGTCCGCGCCGGCCGGTGACGAGGCGTAGGTCAGGCCGATCCGGCGGGCTTCCGCGCCGGCCCGAGACGAGGCGTAGGAGAGGCCGATCCAGCGGGCGTCCACGCCGGCATTTGGAGAGTGGAAGTAGCCGGTCCGGTGGGCACCCCCGCTGGCCTTTTAAGTGCTGGCCAAGCCCCCTGCCCTTAACAGACACCAGAATCTTAGAAAGGTCGTCGGGCAACTTACCCTGGCTGCTCGGGGGGCTGGCGACCCCCTCGTCCAGGGGCCCCGGAGAGACGCCACCGCTGCCGACCCCCACGTCCAGGGGGCCCGGAGAGTCGCCGCCGACCCCCTCGTCCAGGAGGCCCGGAGAGTTGCCGCCGCCGCCGACCCCCTCGTCCAGGGGGCCCGTAGAGTCGCCGCCACCGCCGACCCCCCTCGTCCAGGGGGCATAATACTACCACCACCATGCTTGACGGTAGGCATGGTGTACTTGGGGTTAAAGGCCTCACCTTTTCTCCTCCAAACATATTGCTGGGCATTGTGGCCAAACAGCTCGATTTTGGTTTCGTCTGACCACAGATCTTTCCTCCAGAAGGTCTTATCTTTGTCCATGTGATCAGCAGCAAACTTCCGTCGAGCCTTAAGGTGCCGCTTTTGGAGCAAGGGCTTCCTTCTTGCACGGCAGCCTCTCAGTCCATGGAGATGCAAAACACGCTTGGCTGTGGACACTGACACCTGTGTTCCAGTAGCTTCTAATTCTTGGCAGATCTGTTTTTTGGTGATTCTCGGTTGAATCTTCACCCTTCTGACCAATTTTCTCACAGCAGCAGGTGATAGCTTGCGTTTTCTTCCTGATCGTGGCAGTGACAAAACAGTGCCATGCACTGTATACTTACAAACAATTGTTTGCACTGTTGCTCTTGGGACCTGCAGCTGCTTTGAAATGGCTCCAAGTGACTTTCCTGACTTGTTCAAGTCAAGGATTCGCTTTTTCAGATCCATGCTGAGCTCCTTTGACTTTCCCATTGTAGCGTTTGTGGGCGTTTGCATCCAATGAGCCCTATTTAAATGGCTTCAGAGAAGTCACCAGCTATAGTCACTCAATCACTCGCAAGAAGTTAAGAGGCCATGCTATGAAGCTCATTTCTTTGACACAACTTTCTAAGTCACCAAAAATGCTAATTCATGTTGCTGTATGTATATTTTTGACCCAGCAGATTTGATCACTTTTTCTGTTAACCCATAATAAAGTCATAAAAGAACCAAACTTCATAAATGTTTTTTTGTGACCAAGAAGTATATGTTCCAATCACTCTATCAGAGAAAAATCAGAGTTGTAGAAATAACTAGAAACTCAAGAAAGCCATGACATAATGTTCTTCATAAGTGTATGTAAACTTTTGACCACAACTGTATATGGCAGATGCGGCCGCCCGTGGTGTTGAGGTTCACTCGCCTAACTTCTGTGAGGTCAGGGGCGGACTGGATTCCCGCTGTTGGCGGTATGATTGTGAGCGTATATGGTCATTTGTCTCTCTGTGTGCCCTACGGCTGACTCGAACCAGTCTTGGCTGTAGTTTCTGTTTCGCCCAAAGTCATCTGGAATAGTTCTCCGGCAACACCCACAACCCTTACAACGATCTGCGGTACGGAAGATGAATGAATGAATACTGTCAAAATGATGGGAGAGTAGTACAGAGTGATTTATGATTATGGTCTCCTGAGATAATCATCTGAGACTGACGGTGAACTGTTTGCAGCTGGGACACTTCACTATGGACTATCACCAGGCTGCAGCAGTATCACCTGAAGATGCGATACACACAGTGTAATACAGTAGAAGTGGTCGTCTGTAGACTAGCATATGTCATGTTGTTGGTTTAAACAAAAATAGTTAAGGCTAGTTCAACAGCGTCTCTGCTGATTAGAAACAGTAGTGCACTCCATCTTGCTTGAAACTAAACTCACTACCATTTGATTAATCAACAATAAGTTCCAATTATCTTCCTTTGGTATAAATCTTCTGTTTACAGTATATTAGTAAGTGAAACATTTTTAAAATTGGTAGTAAGAGTCTCATTTAAAAAAGTCCCTTTTCCTCAGGAGTATAACAATATTCACTATACATAGAAAACAATAAAATATTGTATTTCTTATTGCTCGCCACTTTTCTTTCCCTACAAAAACATAAAGGGTGCATATCCATCACAATTTTTCTGACTTTAATTGCTATAATGTTACATTCTTCCATCGCAGGTCTACAAGGAAAAGCTGTATGGGAAAAAATATGTGTGGTTCCTTATCGGTTGGTACGCTGACAACTGGTTTAAAATCAATGACCCATCCATAAACTGCACAGTGGAGCAAATGACAGAAGCCGTAGAAGGTCATGTGACCACTGAGATTGTCATGCTTAACCCGGAGACCATACGAGGAGCCTCCAATTTGGTAAGACATGGGTAGGTAATAAAGTTGCTTAACAGGATTAAAAACAGGGTCACTGTTGAGGTTTTGTTTGCAGTCATCTACTGTGCATGTCTGTTCTAGTTATAAATAAAGGGAAAAAGTATGCTTATGCAGTACATTTCAACAGTATAGTAATTAATACCTTGACATACGAGTGCCCCGACATATGAGAAATTTGAGATACGAGTAAAATTCCGAGCAAATATTTGCCTTGAGATATGAGAGAAATGTTGAGATACGAGCATACAGACAGCCACATCTCCGTGTAAAGATCTCTACGAGCACTGGGTGAAGCGCTGCATTTTTTCCATGTTTTTTTTTTGCGTTAGTCAGTGCAGAATTAAGAGAAACACAATAGGTCCAAAGCAAGCCGGTTTAATGAAGTGTAGTGCGAAGAAAAGCCGTATGATGACATTCGAGATTAAGCACAAAATAACCAAAAAACATGAACGCCGTGTACGCATGACGGAGTTGACTTGCCAATACATATGGAGAATCAGGAAGTTCGTCTCGAAAGCCGCGGTGGAATACATTAACCTCTTTGCCATGGTAATTGCATAAGAAAGTTTATTTTTAGTGTAACGTAAGATTAAAACGTTTTTAAAGTGTGTGCGAATGGGAATCTAAGTTTATTTAAGTTAAATTTAAAGTTTATATTATGTTACAAGCGCATCCTTCTCTCTCTCTCTCTCTCTCTCTTTCTCTCTCTCTCTCTTTCTCTCTCTCTCTCCCATCCGCAAACTCAACGTTTTATGGACTAATGTCTCAATTTATTATTTAACACCATAACCACTAGTTATTTGTTACTCTGTTAGTAGATGGTGAATTACAACCAATACAAATATGTTTTTCCATTGTAATATCCTGTTTTTGTGTTTTTTCAGAGTGTTGGAACGAATTAATTTGTATTTAGTTCATTTCAATGGGAAACGTTGATTTGAGATACGAATAAATCGACATATGAGCTCAGGCCCGGAACGCATTAAGCTCGTATCTCAAGGTATGAGTGTAGTACGACAAAGCGGACGGCTTTCGGCACTGGTAGAACGGGCTCTTGCCCCCATCTGGCGGACAAGCACAAGTATTTCTCCCAATATAACTGCTGTGGAGGGAACTATTTCAGCGGCGCAAGGCACATTTTCACAGGGAGATTTGGCCATTATATCCATTTTAAGACATTAATAAATCATTTTCTCTACTTTTTGTTTTTCTCACATCTTTCATACAAAATTGGGACACTTTAACCAGTTTTAAAGGGTTTAGTTGCCAGTTGTGTGAGGACCGTGGAACGAATTTGAGAATTTACATATAAAGAACTGCTCTACTTACGAAATGTTCAAGTTACGAAAAAAGTTCTGGAACCAATCAATTCCGTAAGTAGAGGTACGACCGTATATTTAATTTTGAGAGTGTAAAAAAATCCTTTAAATCAAGAGGTTGTTTTTTTCTGGTATTTTGCTATTATAATGAATTGTTTTAAGAAATGCATTTAGTAGTTTGTTTTTTTGTGACAGTCCTGTGCGCAAAATAAAATGAACATACAGTGCCGTGAAAAAGTATTTGCCCCTTCCTGATTTCTGTTTTTTGCATATTTATCACACACACAGGTTTCAGACCATCAAATCAATTTTCGTATGACACAGAGACAACCCAAGGAAAGAGAAAATTCTGTTTTTAAATGATAATTTGATTTACCAAGGCAGAAAAAATTCCAAACTTGTCAGGCCATCTGCGAAAAAGTAATTGCCCCCAAAGTGAAGTAGGCTACAAGATCAGATCATCATGCCAAAATCCAAAGAAATTAAAAAAAAGACATTTGAAAAAAAGTGATGGACATCTTTCAGTCTGGAAAAGGTTACAAAGCCATTTCCAAGGCTTTGGGGCTCCAGAGAACCAGTGTCAGAGGCATTATCTACAAATGGAGAGAACTGGGAACAGTGGCAAACCGTGATGGTCTGGGGCTGCTTTGCTGCCTCAGGGACAGGACGACTTGATGTAATTGCTGTCTACCAACATGTATCTCTTCTACACCATTCAAAAAAAGAAAGAAATATGATGATGTTATTTCACTTTCACACTTTAAATATTTAATGTGGTTGCAAAACTATGCACACACCTCCATAACTGTGTATGTGTCTCATCTCATTTTCTGAACTGCTTTATCCTTATTAGGGTCGCGGGGGGTGCTGGAGCATATTCCAGCTGACTCCGGGCCAGAGGTGGGGGACACCCTTAATTGGTGGCCAGACGATCGCAAGGCACAAGGAGACGGACAACCATGCACACTCACACCCATACCAATTAGCCTACCATGCATGTTTTTGGAATGTGGGAGGAAACCGGAGTACCCGGAGGAAACCCACGCAGGCCCGGGGAGAATGTGCAAACTCCACACAGGTGGACGTGACCTGGATTTGAACCCAGGACCCCAGACCCGTGAGGCCGACGCGCTAACCACTCGCTCCAACGGGCCGCCCCTGTTTATAAGTGTACGTTCTATTTTGTAGTTATAGAGTCAGTGAGACATGATTATCATGCTCATATACCTGTTGTTATGAAAGTGTACACATACATTCTTACATCTATCCTCATAGAGTTCAATATTCATTAAAATGACAACCTTGATATAGAATTGTTTAATAATCTCTGACATCGAGGCCCGGTCGTTCTAGATCATGGTTGTTCAAACTTTTTTGCTCCAACATCAACTTTTCAGGGAGTTAACCTGATGCAATCTACCTTTTTTCTAGGCTCTGACAAAGCGCAGCAGTTACGTATGCGAGGTTTATCAACATATATGGGAGTGGGAGGGAACCGGGGTGAAATCCAATCCTAATTCATGCAATAACTGCAGATATGCCAAATTCATAATAGCATTGCTAAGGGAACCGACAGACTGAATCAAATGTTGTTGTTGTGCGATCTACCAGTCGTACCTTAGCAATCTACTGGTAGATCGCGATGAACGTATTGAGCCCTCCTGTTCTAGATCATTGAAAAGAATGCAGTAAATACCTAAACTCTAATTTATTTTACTGTGCTCACCTTTTATTGCAGACCTCTCAGGAATTTCTTGACCAATTGATGTCAAAGTTGGGTGGTAAAAACTCAGAAGAAACTGGGGGGTTTCAGGAAGCCCCCCTAGCTTATGATGCTGTGTGGGCTCTTGCACTGGCTCTCAACAAAACTGTGGGCCCATTAAAGGCAAAGGGTCGGTGTTTGGAAGATTTCAATTACAACAACCGAGATATAACAGCTGAAATCTACCGTGCCCTAAACACCAGCTCTTTCGAAGGAGTTTCAGTAAGTACAAAAATCCCAAGAGAAAATTAGAACATGATGAGGGATGGGAGTGAGTGAGGGATAAGGAACGAAATATTATTAGATGTTTGAGGGGCCAAGTGCAGTTAATTGAAGGGAAGCCTGTTTCTTACAGGGGCATGTAATATTTGATGCCCAAGGTTCGCGGATGGCCTGGACTCTAATTGAACAGCTTCAAGGTAGGCTGCTGCTTGTTTCTTCTTTAAATTGGAATTAATTACAATACTATTGAGGTAGAAAACAAACAAACACAACACTCCATTGCTTTTACTATAAAGTGTTTCTTATGGAAGCATCTAGCGATAGTTTGGCTCACTGGTATAAGAAAATGTGAAATTCAGTGCTTGGCAAAAAAAGTTCAAGTAATCAATCATGTGTGCATTTGAATTACTACATAAAAGTTACGTTTGGAAACGCCGCGTCGTGGTGTAGCGGTTCACTCACCTCACTTTGGTGCGGGCAGGCGTGGACTGAATTCCCGCTGGTGTCGGTATGGTTGGGGGTGCGGATGGTCGTTTGTCTCTCTCTATGCCCTACGACTGACTGGCGACTAGTCTAGGGGGTGTAGTCTGCCTTTCGCCTAGAGATAGCTGGGTTAGGCTCCAGCAACCCCTGCAACCCTTTCTAGAATAGGCGGTATGGAAGATGAATGAATGAATGAACGTTTGGACATGAAATATGGCACAATTTGAAACCGTGTGTTGTAGGGATTATGTTACAAGCATACAAGCATCTTAATTTAGGATAGCCGTCTTTCCATTTTGTTGTTACTTTTAAACAAATAATTTTATTAAAGTTTAGAATAAACAAGGGACTTAGCACCTGACTCCTTTTGGCAGGGAGTGGCCTTCCAACCAACCTTAAAAACTGCCGCTTTGCACCAACTGGGTGTTTAAATTTGCTACGCCATTGCATGCACCCAAGCTAATGCTGTCCCAACTAGCCTTCTGACTTGAATTGTTCAGTTGAGATGAATTATATGCTATGTTCTCAGAATGAACTGACATAGATGAATGATAGTATTAACGGGCATATCCAACAGTGGTTTTCAATAAATATTTATCATAATACTTATAACCACAGAGTCTGTATAGAACACAATAGAAGAAGACTATTCTCACAAACGTTGCGGGGCTGCTGGAGCCTATCCTAGCTGACTTTGGGAACCAGGTGGGGAACACCCTGAACTGGTGGCCAGCCAATCACAGGACACGAGGAGACAGACAATCATTTACACTCACAATCATAACTAGGGGCAATTTCGAGTGTTCAACCAGCCTACCATGCATGTTTTTGAATATGGGAGGAAACTGGAGTATCCGGAGAAAACCCAGGCAAGCTCGGGATGAACACGCAAACTCCACACAGGTGGACCGACCTGGGATCGACCCCAGTCCTGTGAGGCTGACTACTCAGCCGCTGGGCCGCCCATAGAAAAGCTACACAAGCATTAAAGATATATACACTAGGTCAGTGTTTCCCAACCACTGTACCTTGGTACACTGGTATGGTGTGAGCAATGGTCAAGTGTGTCACAGGAAATTACTTGCCAAGAAGTACAGAGAAATACAGAGATTAAAATAATCTTGGAAGCCGTCTGATGGTGTTAAGGTACACTGACTTCGCTGCGGGCAGGCGCAGGCTCGATTCCCGCTGGTGGTGGTATGATTGGGAGTGTGGTTGATCGTTTGTCTCTCTGTGTGCCCTACAACTGACTGTCGACCAGTCTTGGGAGAAAAAGTCATAAAATTCTGAGAGCGTAGTGTTTCTCCACAGGTAATGTGCTCGATTCAAAATGTAAACCGAAGAAACCAGGAAATGGCAAGACGTCATCCTTCTCGGTCTTTTATATTATTCGGCGAGTCATTCTTCTTCCACGGTGAAATATCGCTTCTTCTTCAGCGCTGAGTGTCACCAAATTCAGCGACGAAGAAAAAGCAGACCCCGTGACCTCCACCATGTTTTTAGCACGTCTTCCACTTGCCAGTTTCAGCGTGAATTTTGACATTTGTATGATTTTTTTTAATACTTAATATAAAAAAATGCAGTGTACTGAAGCTGCAAAGTGGTGAAGGATCACAGTAAACCACTGTATGAGATATTATTGATTGTTTCCAAAAAAGCTTTTGGTGATCTTCTTTGCTTCTATTTTTAAGAGGAAACGAGTGTATTTCTATAAAACAAAAACTTCTTAAATTGATCTCTATAAGAACTGGTTTACACTTCGCCATTTTATTCATCCAAATAGTAGCTTCCTGGTGATTTCATTTCTGCAGCTAGTCCAACAGTTGGCCGCACCAGGAGGTTGGATGACATTGGCCGGTACAGTGCAGCCACTTCAAGTTGCTGGTTGGCTCACTCACATTAGGTTCAGAGACGGGCATTCACGTATGGTATTTGAAATTTCAATGTTCAATTCTTTTTATCAGCAAGGGAAGAGACAACTTCTAGTAGATCTGACTCCAGTTTTAAAAGGTCTCTCTCCACCCAAAGTGGGCGTTAATTTGAATATTAGTGGGTGGGCTTCAGTTACAAAGGGACATGGCTAGTTTGAAATCAAATACTACTACTGGGTTTTAACTTAGATATCTGTTGAGGTAAAGATCTCAAGATATGACACTTCTCTTTGAACAGGATATTTGGACATAGGTCAGGAAAAGTTTTACAATGTTTGTTTACTTTTGAACAGCTTTTACTACTGCCAGAACACAGGAGCAATTGTTTATACAACAAACACCAGAGCGATATACTGTGTTCACACATTGCTGTGAAAAATGCTACGGGATGCGGGAGCACGGAGAGGGACAGGAACAGGCTGAATAAGCTGGTCAGGAGGGCCAGCTCTGTTCTGGGCTGTCCTCTGGACTCTGTGGAGGAAGTGGGAGAGCGGAGAATGCTGACCAGGATGATGTCCATTATGGACAGCACCTCCCAACCCCTGCATGGGTCTGTAGAGTCCCTCCAAAGCTCCTTTAGCAATAGACTGCGGCACCCTCATTCCAGGAAGGAGCGCTTCCGCAGATCCTTCCTTGCATCAGCTGTCAGGCTCTTTAACAAAAAAATGGCTGAGTGTTAAGACCTACCATATGCATGCATGTACATTTATGTGTATGTATGTATATATGTGCTAAGCATTACACTTATTTATTTATATATTTATTCATTAACTTACTTATTACCTATCTATTTATGTCTAAAATGCCTTTCCTATTCCTGCATCCTCACCGTCTTGCTACTGTGACAACAAAATTTTCCGAATACGGGATGAATAAAGTTATCCAATCCAACTCAAATGATCAGATAGAGGCATCCACTTTGATCAGCAATTATGAAGCCATCCCACATTCTGGCGCGAATGTATATTTTGAATATGACACAAATGGAATTGTATATTTTGAATATATATATATATATATATATATATATATATATATATATATATATATATATATATATATATATATATATATATATATATATCAATATTAAACTGAAACCAGGTCTAACATGCAAGTTTATTAGATTGTGCTTCTAATTACTGTCAAAATGCTTGGGGATTACAATATTCCTTTAACACAATTTAATATTTAGGGTAATAATATAGAAGTATATTCATTCTATACTCTACTTAATCACAAGATAAACGATCAATAATCATAGTAGTGAGTCAGCATGAGCAATGTAGTATTGAGTTGGACAGGGAGTATAAAATTAAAATGCTGTTTCGACATTCAAAGATGCACCAAGTTTACTCTCCCTCTTTATTTCACAGGAGGAGGCTATAAGAAGATTGGATACTATGACAGCACTAAAGGCAATCTCTCCTGGTATGGGAATGACAAATGGATTGGTGAGAGGGATTCATCTTCCTTTGCCTACCTTTTTTCTATCTTTCTCACTATCTCCCACCCTTCTTTTACCTTCTAATCTCTCATTTTATCTGACCCTGCACCCATAGCAGCCCTTCCTTTAATTGTTCAATCCGTTGTCCTTTATCGCACTCCCTAGGCCTCCAAACACTCTACATTCAAATTTTTTGACAGTTCATCAATCGATAAGCCCAGTTTTATTATTTGTAGCATTAATGAGCCCTATCACAACAGATACAAATGAAAACCATAGTTAAGTAACATTGTGCAGAAATAAAATTCAATTTTGTTGACTCTTTAAACATGCATTGAAATGTGCAGGTTCAAGCCAATGATGCAATAAATAGACTTTTGTCAAAATCACAAGAGAATACTAATTTGGGAGAGAATTGGATTGGGCCCCAGTACCATGACTCTGAGGAATTAAATGTTTTTCTCAATTGGTATAGGGGCAATGTGTTTGTATTATTTCTCCCATATCTGTGATTTTAAAGCAGAAATGAAAGTATTAATAGAGTTATTTTTGGGCAATGCTCCTATAAGTGGAATTTTAAAAAGTTAACAAATTCCTCAATTTGCTCAGAAATTGACCTCTGTTTAGAAAAAAAAGCCTTTTGCAGTGGCCTTTCTTAGATAAAAATAAAAGCACTTTAATAAAAACCCTCAATACATCTTTTAAGTCACTGAATTAATTTAAAGAACATGATTTAATATGTTCATCCACTTTCATCAATAGACAATGAGAAAGGCTTCCATTTACTCACATCACCTCTACCATTTAGCCATTGAATGGCTATAGAATTTTTAACGTCATTTTCATTTATAGCTATGATAATGATGATCTATTAGACAAGTCCACAAACATATTGACAAGAGATTTCAATATATATAATACTATTTATCCCTCTGCTCGTGATACACACGGCAAAATTAATCAAGCATTACGTGAAAAACATTGATCTTGGAAATATTTTGAGAATGACTAAGCTTTTTCTGATATTGGGCAATGCTTGAAATTACTTGGCATATGCACTTTTTGGGTGGCCTGGCGGCTTGCATGGTTAGTGCGTCGGCCTCACAGCTCTGGGGTCCTGGGTTCAAATTCTGGTTGGTCCACCTGTGTGGAGTTTGCATGTTCAATCTGGACCTGCGTGGGTTTTCTCCGGGTACTCTGGTTTCCTTGCACATTCCAAAAACATACATGGTAGGATGATTTGACACTCTAAATTGGCCCTAGGTATGAGTATGAGCATGAATGTTTGTCCGTCTCCTCGTGCCCTGCGATCGTCTGCCCACTGATTCAGGGTGTCCCCTGCCTCTGGCCCGAAGTCAGCTGGGATAGGCTCCAGCACCCACTCGATCCTAATGAGGATAAAGCGGTTCAGAAAATGAATGAATGAATTTTTTTGCGTGACTTTTGAGATCGATGGTTCAACCTAAGGGTGGGCCTTACATTGAGGAGTTTACCTATTCTCTATTGCGGTTTGGTTTATTTTCTTTTTTACGCAACAGAAAATTGTGTTCTTAAAATATTAATATTTTAATATGTCATTCTTTCCCCTGCGTGACCTGTCCTTGTGATTGCCCATTGAGTTCACCTGTCGTTTCCCTGCCCCTGGTGTATCTCCTGCTCAGTGCCTCTCCTGTGACCCAGGTGTTTCTGATTGTCTCGTCAACCTACGTCTGTCTATTCAAACCCTGTGCTTTTGTCTGTCTTGGTCGGATCGTCTGGTGTTCTCCCTGTGTCCGGTGGTCATGCCTGTTTCTAGCCTGCTCTGTTCAGTCCTGTACCTGCCCTACATTTACGTACAGCATGCTAACTACTGCGCTACTGCAGATCAATATGAGGAACTACTATCTGTGTAGGTTAGGAAAACATGGCTCCCTGACTGCTTAAAAGAGTAGTCAGCAAACTTGACTGCTATATTGAAAGCGTGGGTTCACACTCCAGCAAAAGAAAGGGAAGAACATTAACAAGAACATTAAGAGATTTTTTTGTCTTTACAGTGGTTTGATGTAAAATAACATTTATAGTATGTAATATATAAGTAATAATTTGATAAAACAGATTTTGTTGGTAATTTGTTGTTAATTTGACAGACATTTTCCAGTTTTTCCATTTTATTAATGGCAAATTCTGGAAACCACATCTGCTAATATTTTACCATAAATTCAGTGGTTTTTTTTGTTTGTTTTTTTACATTGCAAGTACAGGTAGAATCTGAAACAAAAAGCTTGAGAATAAATATTTTTTATGGTCATGGTGCTCTGCATTTCATTAGCAGCCAGTTGAACAGATAAGAGGAACAGATAATTAATATGGGTGGTAAATATTTTATATTTTATATAATGACTCAGGGCCAAGTGGTTAGAGTATCGGCCTCACAGTTCTGGGGTCATGGGTTCGATCCCAAGTCGGTCCTCACTGTGTTGAGTTTGCATGTGTGGCTTTTTTCCAGGTACTCCGGTTTCCTCCCACATCCTAAAAACATGCTGAGTAGGCTGGTTGAATACTCTAAATTACCCCTAGGTATGAGTGTGCACGTTAATGGTTGTCCATCTCCTTGTGCCCTGCGATTGCCTGGTGCCTGTATTTAGCCGGGATAGGCTCCAGCACCTCCTGTAGGTTTGGAAAATTAAGGATTTAAAAATAAAATTAGCAGAGCTGAACTGACCTTTCATAAACAACATTTCACACTCATCATTTGAAATAACAGACCCACCATTTCAAACAGACAAAGTGAATAAAATATACCATATTTTCACACCTGGACGGCCTGGTGGAGTGAGTGGTTAGCGCGTCAGCCTCACAGCTCTGGGGTCCTGGGTTCAAGTCCAGGTCAGTGCACTCCCCGGGCCTGCGTGGTTTTCCTCTGGGTACTCCGGTTTCCTCCCACATTCCAAAAACATGAATGGTAGGCTAATTGGACACTCTAAATTGCCCTTTGGTATGGGTGTGAGTGTACATGGTTCTCCATCTCCTTGTGCCCTGCGATCCGTTGGCCATCGATTCACGGTGTACCCCGCCTCTATCCCGTAGACAGCTGGGATTGGCTCCAGCACCCCCCGCAACCCTAATGAGGATAAAGCGGTTCAGAAAAGGAGATGAGATGAGATTTTCACACCTTTAGAGCGCATTTCAAGCATTACGGTAAATCCATTCAAAACATCCCAGACTGGTGGCAAGGTAGTTGACTTCCATGTGCTCGTATCGCTTTTAACCCTCCATAAAAAGACAGGCAGGCAGCGTCGCACGAGATAGGTGATGATTTGGAATGGATTGTCGATGCCTGGGCCAAAGTGCTGGCGAGCACTGTAGTTTGAGCTTTCGGCAGAGCTGGAATCACTATTACGAAACCCCACAACCCTCGATAGCATCCTTTTAAAAACTGCATCTGAAAGTCAGGATAGAAGCGGGGCAAATAGAGCCAACCCGGGAGAAGAAAGGTATAAAACTTTAAAACGAAATTCTAATTAAGTGTAGTGTAAGTGTACTATTAAACATCATAACCACTAGTTATTTGTTACTCAGTTAATAGAACAAATAAAAATGATTTTCCAGTCCAATATCCTGTTTTTTGGTGTTTTTTTCAGAAGGTTGGAACAAAAATTTGTTTTTAGTTCATTTCTATGGGAAACGTTGATTTGAGATACGAATAAATCGACATACGAGCTCAGTATCGGAACACATTCATTTCGTATCTCAATGTACCACTGTAAGTCGCTAAGAGATTTCAATGACAGCACAGCCTTGCCTGCATTAAAGGCTTTGTGCCAAAAACACATTTTTTGTAATCAAGCCACCAATCACACAAGGTCATCCAACTACCCTCTCCCTTTGCTGTGATAAACCTGAGTGAAGCCAGAGCCACTGGCCTCAAGAACCTTTTGTGTTGACCGTCATTTACTGCGTGTTCATGCAGCCTCAAGACCTTCTGCTTGTACCATCTGGACAGAAGGTCAACATATGCTTTTGGACAGTGGACGATCTAGTTAGCGAATGTTTGCTGTCACTATGACGTGCTTTCCAAGATGTCATACTTTGTTCAGCAAGAGTTATGACAAAACTAAAATCAGAGTGTATACTCTTATTTGCTGTGAACGGCAAGCCATTCAAAAATTGCTCTAAATACAAACTCTGGCACAGGGAATCAAAATGCACAATTATATTTATTAACAAAATGAGAACACAGAAAAACGCCAGTATCACAAAGAACAACAAAGGTGACACGACCGAATCGGCGAGTAAACTAAAATGTCAGAACTATGTATGATGTTGAACCACAGTTGGGACACTTGATGACAGGTGCTGGGGTCTTACTGAGCGATACAAAAATCATTTGATTGCATTGATAACTGTAAACAATTGTGTAGCTTCAGAAAACATGAAACCTTCCAGTTTCATAAGTATGTATATCGTACTGCAATAATGATTTTCTAATTTTGTTTGTTTGCTTGTCTATTTGTTGTCTCAGGGCCTATTGTAGATTTGTGCTCTTTTACAAAGATGTACTAACAATAATTCCTGGATCTGTAATTTGTAAGAGCTGATCTATTGCAGTCTGTATAATCTGTTTGTGCTGTATCTTGACTACTTCTCGGTCTCACCTCAATATAGTATTTGCTCACAATCTCTTCTCTCCTCTCCTTGGCAACCGCAGCCACATTCATATTGCCTTGATAACCAGTACGGGGCGTGTCGCCATGGTAACATACATCTTGAGCACACTATCAAGGGCAAGGAGAGGCTTTACTATTAATGAACACATCTTCCCACAGGACATCTGCAGATGTTAAATATACACGCTGACTTAAACACAATTCTGTTTCTTACCCACCTACAAACATGCACAGGTAATGAGTGTATAGTACTTACTGGCTTGAGACAACATTTTTAAAACCTAACTTTTTGTTGGCCACCTGATGGTGTAGGGGTTCACTTGCCTGACTTCAGTGTGGGCAAGATTGGGATTGATTTCCAATTGGTGGTGATATGATTGGGTGTGCAAACAATCTGTCTCTCTATGTGCCCTACGGCTGACCGGCGATCAGTCTAGGGTAGTAGTCTCCAACTCCGGTCTTCCAGGGCCCCTATCCAGTCTATTTTCCATATCTCTCTCCTCTACCACACCTGAATCAAATGAGCAACTAATCAGCAAGCTGTCCAGGTGCTTGATCACGATCATGATTATTTGGTTCAGGTGTGTTGGTGGAGGGAGATATGGAAAACAGACCAGATAGGGGCCCTCGAGGACCAGAGTTGGAGACCCCTGGTCTAGGGTGTCGTCTCCATTTTGCCCAATTCCACTGGGATAGGCTCCAACAACCCCCGCAACCCTTATGAGGATATGCGGTATGGAAGATGAATGAATGAACTTTTTTTTGTTTTCTCCATCTTTGTCACCTCAGTGAAATTATCCTGCTGGTTAAACAGAAAAAAACACCATGCCATGGCTCTATGAACAAACATATACTACATTTGTGGATGCATGATTTCACTCATGGTTGTGTACATTGTGTTTATACATTTGTAATTTTTTTAAAAACAAATTCCCCACCGGCACAATCATTGGGAACTCTTGTTATAAGAGGAAAAATTACAAAGTATTTAGAAGCTCTGATCTTCAGAATGTTCTCATAATATGCGGTGCATACTGGCGATTCAAGTTTATCTGTTAAGTTTGAGATTAATTCCAAGTTGAAGGAAATAAAGCAGAGTAAAGTTATTTTATTCATTGCTGAAGTCACTCAGAAGTCAAATGCCTCTGGAAAGGTTGGGCTCTGATCACATTTATCTGTTCCCTGACAAGCATAAACACTGAAAGATGGGTTTGAATGAGAAAGCCACGGGTGTGTGAAACGGTACACGGTCGATTGGTCGCCGGTCTTTTGGTCGCAGATCTTTTGGTCGCCGGTCTTTTGGTCGCCGGTCTTTTGGTCGCCCGGAAGGTTATTGATAATTACCATTTAAATCGTTGCTCAAATTCCCTAAATACAAACTGTGAATTACTATTTAGTCATACTTAATGCCCTATTAATAATTAGGCTAAAGAAAAGCTCAAAATTTCCTGGACTTTTATTGTTTTTTGTTGGAGAAGTTGTTAAGACCCTGACTGACGTACCTTCCTAATGCACTCACACGTCGGCTCAGTGAAACTGCTCATGGCCATTGTTGGCTTTTATTGTTGCGTAGACCGTGTTGTTTTACCTTGTTTTGTCGCCGGTCTTTTGGTCGCCCGTTGTCGCGGTCCAGGCGACCAAAAGACCACGACCAAAAGACCGCGACCAAAAGACCGGCGACCAAAAGACGGCGACCAAAAGACCGGCGACCAATCGACCGCACATGGTGTGAAACAGTGTTGCAGACTACGTAGACTAAAGGCATTCAGAGATCACTACTGTGTGATTGAAGTGCCCAGGCTCAATTCCCGGTGGTGGCGGTATGATTGTGAGTGTGAATGGTCGTTTGTCTCTCTGTGTGCCCTACAGCTAATGGGCAACCAGTCTAAGGTGTAGTCTGCCTTTCGCCCAAAGTCAGCTGTGATGGGCTCCACCAACCCCCGTAAGCAGGTGAAACACATTCGTAATCACGTGGAAAGCACACAGGTGGCAAAACATGCTCAAACACAAAAACCCCTACAAAACATAACATTTATCTTTACTGAGAAAATTAATTGTCCAAGATTAGAAGGGTTATTATAGAATAGTGTTAGCTGACTCATCCCATTTCACCATAACATCCCATCAAAAATGGGTTGATGTTTTAAAGTCCCATGTGTTTGAAAGGCAAACTACCTTGGGAAGCAGATTGTTTTGCCATTGTCAATATGCATCTTGTTTTCCATTTAAAATGCACCCCGGAACAGCTTTTGTTTTATTGGGTTAAAATGTGCATATTTTAAAGCAGTGGTGATAGTTGAAATAAGGAGGGTTAGCTTTAACAAAGATGAGGGGTTCAAAAGGCTGACAAAACACAAATTTCCTAAGAAGTAGAGTACATCCTGGTAGTGTTAATAAAAATAACGCATGTTTTGGTCAACCACTTGCTTTTTTATTTCTATTAGAAATCATCGACTTATTACTTGCTTGAGTTGCGCTGTGCAGACAATTCCGCTAATTTATTAAGGCCATCGGAGATGGGTACTTTATCATTACATGTAGTTCTGAAATCCATTTAAGCAGCGAGCTTGCTACCACCATGGAGCCTATCCCAGCCAACTATGGACAGCGGGTGGGGGACACCCTTAATTGGTGGCCAACCAGTCACAGGGCACATGGAGACAGACAACCATTCATGCTCACATTCATACCTAGGGGCAGTTTAGAATGTTCAACCAGCTAGCCCTGCATGTTTTTGGGATGTATGGGGAGGTGCTGAGTCCCTGGAGAAAACTCCTAGTGTCAATTTATCATAGAGGAATGTAATACAGTGGTACTTCTACTTAAAAAAATAATTGGTTCCAGAACCCGTTTTGTAACTTGTATTGATCACAATTCTCAAATAAACTACCCTTTAAATTAGATCAGTGTCCCAAATAGGTCTTGGGAGAAAGAGAGTTTGAAAATGGTCCAGAAGGAGCTGAAGAGAGGGATAAGGAAGGGAAAGACCATCTACAGGAGGAAGCTAGAGAACCAACTCCAGAGAGGCAACACCAAAAAAGTCTGGAGGAGCTTGAGGACCATTTCGGGCCATGGAGGCAACAGTGAGAGAGACCCGGAGTCCGGAGACAGGGAGTGGGCCAATGAACTGAATCAGCTCTTTAACAGATTCAGTTCTGCCCCCACAGCCCTGACCCCCCAGACCAGAAGCAACTCTGCCCCCTCTTTCTCCTCCTCTTCCTCCCCCTCTTCCACCGGTCTCTGCATTACTGTCGATCACGTGATAAAACAGCTAAAAAAGATCGAGGCAAGGAAGGCTACTGGTCCAGACGGCCTCAGCTCCAGACTACTGAGAGACTGTGCGGATCAGCTTGGCAAAGTGATTCTGCATATTTTCAACCTCAGCCTCAGTCTGCAGAAGGTCCCCAACTTGTGGAAATCTTCCTGTGTGGTCCCAGTTCCAAAGACTGCAAACCCCAGGGAGCCAAACCACTTCAGGCCGGTAGCATTAACCTCTCACCTGATCAAGACTTTGGAGAGAATCATCCTCAATCACCTCAGCCCCCTGATGACTGCAGAGCTGGACCCTCTGCAGTTTGCCTATCGTGCAGGCTGTCAAAGCTGGGTTGCCTCGACAATAATCTTCATACAGAGGAAGCAGCAAAACACGTGGTAGTTTTTAACTCCCGGCCGAATGGAGGTTATCTGGAAAAGGGAGGCCGCTCGACCGCTCTCAAAATGGTCGCTGCTCGGTCCGCTTCCTTTGTTCTTGGCTAGCCCCCTTGCTAGCCCCCACCCTTCCTAAGAAGGGGTCAGCGCTCGGACAGAGCCAAGCGTCCACTTCGAGGTCCCCCATCCAGATACGCCGTTCACTCGGTCGGGGAAGGTATTTAATAGAAGTTTAGGCGGAGACAAACTTTAGGCGGGCACACAAAAGGGGTGGGTTATATACAAAGTGATGACAGGCCTTGACCTGTAGGTGTCAGTAAAAATTCTATTCTAGTAACTAAATTCATAAGAGTGCACAAGGGTGCAAGATTAAATATAAGAATACAGTTCATATTTCACATTTCCCCCCTGTTGTAACTTGAAAGAATTTTCATTAAACATATCAATTTGTATCCCTCCCCTCCAGGTTCTAGAATACAAATATCATTGACAGTTACTCAACAGGGTATGGAAAATAACAAAATCACATGTCAAAGCAGAGGCGAGAAATGATGTAATCAGTGGTAAAAATTCCTCTACGTCCCTCTTAATGAGCGAACCCAATATTTAAATCAAGACAAACACATTTGCATAGAGGACTCGTCACACTTCGAAAGAATGCGATAATCTCCAGTATGGTCTGTCATGCGGTGATACTGTGTCACTATAACCTACTAGCATGTGCTGGATTGTGTTTTGAATCATAACTTTCATACAGGGGATTACACACATAGAAAAAATACAGAACAACAACAAAAACCGCAAGGTTGCAATTTTAAACAGAATTGAGAATCATGACCCGGTTATTAACCACGACCACAATGATACACCTACGGCTGAATGATCCTGGGCCATGGTGTTGACTAGGGCCTTTATTTCAGCTACGGCACGAGTAATGTACTGGTTTCATCTGGGATGAAGGTGCAGCAGTGTTCTCCCATCATGGCACACACATCTCCATCTTTGGCTGTTATCAGATCCAGGACTATCGGTCCTGCAACTTCCCTAAGGGCTTTTAAATCATCTGCTATACCCTGTAGGGCCTTGACAGTTTGGTTAATGAACACTCATGTAACAGCTCAATGTCTTTACACATGATTTTCTGGGGGGGTGGACCACAACCTTTGGTCAACAGGAACATCATCGCACCAGATTGAATCACGTGGTTTGAATTGCACTGATTTTGCACTGATTTTGATATCTTACTGTTATGTTCACTCTCCTTAAAAGGAATGCATCATAGACCATCTGCACGACTGCAGATTTAAATGTGACGCCTCGACCCAGTGAATTCAGGATGTCGGGATCTGTGGAAATGGGTATACGGCTACACACATAACAACTTTCATTCGCAACAATCAGTTTTTTCTGGAACACCATGAAATTATACCACACGTCTTTTTCATAGTAGTTCTCCAGATTGTTCTTTCATCTTGCTGTTGAGGGATCGAAGACCCTCCAGGGCCTTGGTTAAACTCCCGTCAGCTGCTGTGTTGTTCGGGATGAACGTGCAGCATTGGTCGCCAAAGATGGAGCACACGTCACCTTTCTCTGCCAGGAGCATGTCAACAGCAATTCTGTTCTGGAAGGCCAAAGGAGGTCGCCGACAACTGTTCATGGATGGCTGCAAACCCTTCCTCCGTCCTGTTCTGGAGTCGTGCAATTTGGTCAGCGAGCTTATACTCATCTGGTACGCCGCGGGAAAACCCCGATGTTGATGTAGGTTGGGTCCCCATCCAAGAGCGGACCGCTTGGCTCTGCCTTTCCAGTGATGAGGCAGGACGTTTCCTGCACTTGTTTTCCAACTCGAGTCTCTGTGGGCGGGGCGTTCAGACACGCCCAGGCTGTCACTGACAGTCCAGTCACTGTGATGTGGGTGGCAACAGCTTTCACTGTGGCTTCTGTATAGAGGTGCAAAGTCTATGGGAGGTCAGGGTTAAGTGAGGGGTGCTCGTGGCAGGTGAGTAGACGTCAGATGAGTTTCTTCACGGACAAGGGTTTTGACACCGTCCGACTTAGTCTACTCAAGAGTCACCTGTCTCGAACGACCTTGACCTGAATCGACTTTGACTTTTCAGCGATCTTTGCTGCTGTGGAGGTTGGTGAGTTGGGCCACGAATGGGTCTTCCCATCGTGGAGAGAACCAGGACTTCCTTTTATGACTCGGATCAGGATCCAGTCACCTGGCTTCACCACCTCCTGGAAGATAGACAAAAAGATCACGGCAGCTTACATGTTCTTTGGATAAGTTTCTCTCCTTCCTTAGTCTCTCGTCATGGTTCATCTTCCCATAGAGGAAGTTGGAATGGTCTTCCATGAACTATCTCAAAAGGGTGTTAATCCCGAGCTAGTTGGTACTATCTTCATATACGTTTTGGCCAGTGTTAGGCGTTCTGGCCATGGCTTATTTATCTCCCCCATGGTTTTCTTAAGCCTTGGTTTTATCGTACCATTTGTTCGCTCTACTTAGGTGTTTTGCCATGTTTTGCACTATGCTGTTTGCAAAATGAGCTCCATTGTTACTCCAGCTGATTCTGGAGATCCCATGTTCTTTACAGATCAATAAAATAACAAATTAAACAGTTCCTACAAAAATTTTAAAAGTAGGTATTTCGATGTCCATCATATCTTCCTCCCTTTTGAGGCATTTATGGCTCAATTTTGGAATAAATTTTTGGTAGGCACGGTAGGCCTTTAGCTTTGTACAGTTCGTCTGCTGACTGTTCTTGAGATCGGCTCAGTTTTGTTGTTGTGTATGCTGCTGTGTAGTGTTTGCGCTGCTGCTTTAGCTGCTGTGTTCTGTCGTTGTCTTTAACACGTGCTTAACATTTGCTTACGGCTATTTGGTTTGGCTTAATACCTCAATGAACAAAAATCGCAACAATCTTACTTATTCCATCACTATAGTTTGTGAAAATTTAAATGCCTTATCAGTCAAAATCAAAAATGCTAGCTGGTATTCTATTATGATCACTGCTTCCTTGTTAAGCTCAAGAACCCTATTTGTTTTTCCCTTTCCTCTAATTACACAAATTAACTAATCATACTAAAAATAGGAAAAACACAAAAAGTAAACCAGGGTGCTTTCTCCCCAGGAAAACAGCTTTCCCGTTCTCTGTAACAGTTAAATTCACATCAATTAATATCCAGAAACAAAATGCACACATTTATAATTCTGAATATAATTGGACCCACTAAATTGTAATCACCCCTTGTTTGTCAAGGTTAATATTTTAGCATAATTGTATCCTTTAAAGCAATTAAAACTCATTACTTATAAAATGCATACTAATCAAGTCCCAATTCATTTAACAATGTGTATCGCGTTGCATATTAAACTCAGTTGTTTGAAATTCAAAATATCCCAATCTAGTAGTCTTTTTATCAAATGTAACATTCAATTGTCTTTGGAGTTTGTCAATCATCTCCTATAAAACTTTCTTAATCAATATTTTTCAATAGTCAGGCATAAAATTAAAATCTAGTAACATTTCTATCCATTGTAGTTTATTTTCTCTCTAATTGTTTACTTTAACTATCTGTAAGAAGATCTAGTCTCAATTGTTTACTTCAACTATCTGTAAGAAGGTTTGGTCTCAATTGAAACGCTTTCACTTTTTTATGGAGACAATAAAACCAATATAAAAAGTTCCTCATGGCTTACAGCATTGCTCCCCGAGCAATAATCTTTCCAATCAATATTGGAGTGCTTGCCATTTCGTCTGATTACGTCAAAAAGTTTATCTTACCTGTCTCCTCATACGTTTAAACTGAGAGAACCTTCTTACAGTGCAAAAAATGGATCCCGCTATCTTCATGTCTGCTGGTTGGTCAGGAACACGTGTGTTGAGCACCCAGGCTCCCGGGACCGCCGTTGGTCCAGTCTGTTTTCTGTTAGGAAGCACAGTCTCCTCCTGCTAACCCAAATTCAGTGTGTTCCTTTAAAGTTTTTTCTTTTATGCAGATAGCCAGATTAGCCTCATCCTCTAGTTCCAATCGTATAGTGAATAATGGCGTTTGGTATGGTCTACTTAATAGGATGTCCATATTTTGTTGTCCGGTTGACCTCGTTATGTAGGCGCAATGACTTCATAACGAAATATGGAACCTTTTTTCAATTCAGTCAATTATTCTGTTAACACAATTTGGATGCCATTATCACAATAAATCAATAGTACTTTGGAATTTCGTATCAAGCACTGTCTGTTTTTTCCCAGTGCTCCCAAATTTCGCATAGCAGATTTGTTTCTCCACTTCAAATTTCACATTTGGAGTACTGCTGCTTTTTCATTAAAAATTTCCTTGGACTAAATATTATTCCATAATTTGGCGTTGCCATCCGTGAAACGGCTTATTGGCGAATTCTGAAATCGATTCCAATTTGCTAAATCATTTTCCACCTTGATACCTAACCGATTGATCATATCTCGGTGGTCGGCCAATCAAAAACACAAAAGGACAAACAAACATTCACGCTCCCACTCATTTTCAGACATACGTGGTCTGCAATTTTTTTTATCACTGGTGAAGAGCGCCATCCCCAGTCCTGGGGCTTCTTGGCAGCTAACCACCTTTCGCTGTGTCATGGTAAGTCATTCTAAAAGGAAATAGGTCAATGTTGTTTGGTTGGCATCAATTGTTCGATTCTAATGCAATTAATATTCTAATAGTCATTAATATGAACCACGCTAAAACATATTCCATCTGTTGATGGGCAAAACAATGAATTATCATCCGTGCACTGATGACAAGTCATGATGTTTATTGCATCTCAGCGAAATTATGCCTATCCTAAATTAATTATTTTATCTAAACTTGCCAGCTACAATTTACCTAATAATTTGGATCAATGCCATTTCTGCATTGTCTTCATGTTTGAAATCATTAATAATTTGGATGATTCCTAATCCTTAAGTCTAAATCGCAAATCCCTCTCTTTTTGCTAAAATAGCTAAATTGCACTTGTTGAATTGCTATTCTACTCCAAGATTGTGTTTATTTAATATAAGAGCCATTTTTTGTAGCTCACTCTTACCACAATTAAAATTTAGAGAAACTAACCTTCTACTTAGCAATTTCTTAATCATTTCCTAATGATAAATTTCAGTGTTTATTAGAGGACCCATAATTTGTCACCAATATGTTATATTGTCAATTTTCTGTCTCTAACTGTCTTCTTTTCTTTCTATTACTCTCTCTGCTCATGTCTCCATCACTGCTCCTCCTTGCTCATCGTGTGGAATGTGAGATGTAACCTGAGATTTCTTGCATTCCAGTCCCCCAATCCCCCCCCTCGTGCTCCTGGCCCCTGCGAGTGGAGCCCGGCACGAGGAGTGGGCTAAGCACAGGGGGGCACTGTGTCTCAACAGGCCTAATATATATATATATATATATCTTCCTGGGTTAGTGGAAACGTGGGCTGTGGAAGAAAGGCAGTTTTAACTTCAGTTGGCTCGCCGCCATCTTTTCCTTTGTCTCTGGGCTCGGCCATTTTTTCCTCTCACATGTGGTCTGCTTTTCAACCCCCCCACCATCCTGTCTTAAATACTTATTTTTATCCGTCTAAGTATTCTTTTTCGCCGATTAAACTCCTATTTTTCGCGGCAATCATACTTATATCGTTTATGAATGCGTCATAGCGTACTTATATATATCTATATATCTATTCATATGAAGATTACTTGCATGCGTTTATAGTTTTATTCTATTTCTTTGTTTTCTTTATATCGAGCTCTTTCATTATCTTGGCACTGTATAACAATATATTTCTTCTATATTTTTAACACAACCCTCGAAGTCCCTTGGCGGGGAGGCGCTACCTCCCCTTTGTCTGCTTTCCAGGCAGATAGGCCGACACACACCCTTTTATCGTGCTGTATACTATTTAACATAATTCCGACACACAGAAAAATGCCTTTCCGACACACAGAAAGAAAAATCTCCGACACACAGAGAAGAGTATACGCAACTTTTCTTTTTTACGAATGAAGCATTTCCCATCCTCGAAGGGAAACGGGGACTCATACTGGGTTGGATTCTACAAATTAATTTTAAAAAGTGCCTTACTGTTTTTTGGTGCCTCCTCTGTACGAAAGGATAATTCGTAATCTGTTCCCGGGCCAGCAGGCCAGATCGCCCTCTCTCAAGGCTGGAGTAGCCGACGTCAAGCCATCCATCCTTCTGTCGATCTGCCGTGGCCGGAAAGCAGAGAAGAATCTCGGGTTTCAGGCACCAAAATGTCAAAGCTGGGTTGCCTCAACAATAATCTTCATACAGAGGAAGCAGCAAAACACGTGGTAGTTTTTAACTCCCGGCCGAATGGAGGTTATCTGGAAAAGGGAGGCCGCTCGACCGCTCTCAAAATGGTCGCTGCTCGGTCCGCTTCCTTTGTTCTTGGCTAGCCCCCTTGCTAGCCCCCACCCTTCCTAAGAAGGGGTCAGCGCTCGGACAGAGCCAAGCGTCCACTTCGAGGTCCCCCATCCAGATACGCCGTTCACTCGGTCGGGGAAGGTATTTAATAGAAGTTTAGCCGGAGACAAACTTTAGGCGGGCACACAAAAGGGGTGGGTTATATACAAAGTGATGACAGGCCTTGACCTGTAGGTGTCAGTAAAAATTCTATTCTAGTAACTAAATTCATAAGAGTGCACAAGGGTGCAAGATTAAATATAAGAATACAGTTCATATTTCACACAGGCATTGGTGTGGAAGATGCTACCACCTACCTGATGCACAGGTCTCTTTCACACCTGGAGAACACGGGAAGCACGGTGAGAATGATGTTTTTTGACCTCTCCAGTGCGTTCAACATCATTCAGCCGGTCCTACTGAGAGGGAAACTGGAAGAGGCTGGAGTAAGGAACCACCTAGCCCCATGGATCATAGACTTCCTCACTGACAGACCACAATATGTGAGACTTCAAGACTGTACGTCTGATGCGGTAGCTTGAAGCACGGGGCCCTTGCAAGGCACGGTGCTCTCCCCACTCCTCTTCTCCCTCTACACATCAGACTTCAAACATAATACAGACACCTGCCACCTCCAGAAGTTCTCTGACGACACCGCTATTGTTGGACGAGTGATGGACGGGAACGACCTAGAGTACAGGGGAGTCATCACAGCCTTTGTTGACTGGTGTAGGCAAAACCACCTTTGCATCAACACCAGTAAGACAAAGGAAATGGTCATCGATTTTCGGAGGAATCCACAACAGACCACTCGGGTGAACATCCAGGGTACGGACATTGAAATCGTGGAGAATTTTAAGTACCTGGGTGTTCACATCAACAACAAACTAGACTGGTCCACAAACATAGATGCCCTGTATAAAAGGGGCCAGAGCCGCCTCTACCTACTGACGGCACTACGGTCCTTTGGAGTGTGCAGGACACTGCTGAGGACCTTTTATGACACTGTGGTCGCATCTACACTTTTATGCCCGTCTCTAAACACACTACGCACGAAACGGTTCCTATGTTGCTGTTTTATTTTCTTTAATAAAGAATATGTGAATTTCCTTTGTCTTCTTTTTAATAACAATTTTAATAAAATAATTTTATTTATTGCCTTTTATTTTAAAAATGGAGCGCTCAACGTAGGAACAGTTTCAGAGGTAGTGTATTTAGAGACAGGCACATTTAACGTGTTTGTGTTGTCGAGCGAGTTTTTGCTGTTTTATTTTCTTTAATAAAGAATATGTGAATTTCCTTTGTCTTCTTTAATAGTGATTAAGGTTAGTGGTTAAGGTTAGGCAAACAACCGTTCGACGAAGTGTCCGTTGACGAAATGTCCGGTCACGACGAAATGAGGACATAACATTTGTGTACCTTCTTTGGGGTCAAGTTCCGTATCCTGGGCCCCAAGGACCTTGTCCTCAAGGTCAGTCCTCAGAGCTGCCACTAAACAGGAGGGTAGTAGAATGGTTGTGGGCGCCTCCACACAATCCAAGGGTTGGAAAATGCGTTATAGTGCGTCAGGCGTTCCTGGATCCCAAGACGTAGGACAATGTAAAATCAAACCTACTGAAAAACATGGCCCTCCTGGCTTGACGAGGGTTCAGTCTCCGGGCTGACTTTATATATTCTGAATTCTTATGGTCAGTCCAAACCACAAATGGGTAATTGGCCCCTTCCAGATGATGCCGCCAGTCCCCTAGGGCAAGCTTCACAGCCAGCAATTCGCGGTCCCCAATGCCGTAATAGCGTTTGGCTGGAGTCAACCTACGGGAAAAGAAGGCGCATGGGTGCACCTTCCCATCCCCTGGTCTGCGTTGAGACAGCCCTGACCCCCACCTCTGAGGCATCCACCTCCACAATGAACTGTAGGTCAGTGTCTGGATGTGTGTGCACGAGAGAGGAGGTAAAATGGGTCTTAAGATCCCTGAAAGAGGCGTCTGCTGCCTTTGATCAATGGAACGGGGACTATGTTGACGTGAGTGCTGTGAGGGGGGCGGCAATGCGGCTATAGTCCCTGATAAACCATCTCTAGAAATTTGCAAACCCCCCAAAATGCTGAAGCTCCTTCCTACCTTCAGGCCTGCGCCACTTAGCAATGGCCGCCACCTTCATAGGGTCCATCCGGAGCTCCCCGTCACATACAGGCGGTTCTCCAAAAGGCGTTGCAGCACCTGTCGTACGTGTTGCTTCTGCTTAGTGGGGGTACGTGAAAAAATTAAAATGTCGTCCAGATAAACAAACACACACTGATCCACGTCTCGAAGAAAAACTGCTGGTGCATTGTACAGGCCAAAAGGCATCACCAGATACTCAAAATTCCCCAGACGAGTGGTGAAGGCTTTCTTCCATTCATCTCCCTCCTGAATGCGGATCAGATGGTAGGTGTTACGGAGGTCCAACTTGGTAAAAATCCGGGCCCTTTGAAGCAGAGAAAAACCTGATTCAATGAGAGCCAAGGGGTACCTGTTCTTGATGGTGATGTTGTTTAGGCACGGTAGTCGACACAGGGGCGCAGCAAACCGTCCTTCTTTTCCACAAAGAAGAATCCTGCCGCAACTGGGCAGTCCAAATCATAAAAACACGTGACTTCCTGGAGGTTCCCGGATAAACGGGGGTGAACTGGCTCCGTCCGGAGGTCTACCCTGCCCAACCGTTTATTGCGGTGGTCCTCAACGGTACACCCACTGGGGAAGTCTTGGTGCCAAGTCGGTAAACCATGGAGCGGTCGATAAAGCTCTCATTTGCTCCGCAGTTGACCAGTGGTCTCGTGCGTCTGGCCCTCCCAGGAGATAGAGGCCGGCAGCAGAAGATGATGGAAGGATCCCACAGTGGGGTTACCGCAGCCGGAGGAGATGTTGGAAATGGTTCCTGCAGCTTGCATGTGGGACCTCCGTGCGATCTCTGTCGCCGCTGTCTATTCTTATGGACAAACTCCTGAACGCATCGAGGGAGCCGGGTTCGTCTCAGCATGCCAACTCGTCTTTCAGGGACTCACTTAGGCCCCCCAATAAATACTTTCTGGAGGGCAACGTTGTTGAACCCCCTCTCTGCAGCGAGGGTACGGAACTTGACTGAATTTTCCGCCACGCTTTGGACGCCCTGGCGGAGAGACATCAAGCACCTCGCTTCTTCCCTCCTGCGCACTGGGTGATCGAACAGTTTACGCATCTCCGCTGTGAAGTCGGCATACGAGGAGCAAATATTCCAGCCTCTCTCCCGTTTGGCGTTAGCCCACGAGAGAGCTTCACCGCGAAGACAGCCGATGAGCTAGACGATCATGGCTCGGTCCGTGCTGTTTGTGAGGCTCTGTTGCTAAAACATCAAGCTGCATTCGACGAGGAAAGCCCGACATGCGCCAAGTTCGCCATTATATGGGGCGGGCGTCGGGAATATGGGTTTCGTTTCTGGCCACCATCAAAAATTTCAACTCTGGGTTGCATGGTTTGGACAAACATAGTGAGAGAAACATAACATACCCACACACATAAACACCCACACATCCATCCATAAATCACGCTTTATAAGGATTATAGACTACCATTAGTTCATAGTAAGCTAAAATTCCCATCCGGTTTCCAACAAGACCACACAATTTTCCAAGACTTAATCTTAAAAATGCTCAATTCATTCTTAAGAAATTAAGCGATAACTATAGTTCTGATCAGAAATCATTACCTAGTTAACTACTTAAGTGAGCAAGATGTGAAAAGGCTTAAATCACCCTCCTGACAGTAAATTTCGACACTCAAAATAGGCACTTTAACTGATGCAATTTAACCAATGTGACCCCCTTTTTTGTGTAAAATCCACGTTTTGTTAAGATTCCCCAATTTAAAGGAACGGGCTGCCTGCTACACAGTGCTAGGCGTATGGCTCAGGAAAATGTGATACAGTTGAACAATTTGGCTTCCTGTTATGAAATTCTTGCGGGCCCCATTTTCTTTCTGAGTCACACACCAAGTAATAACTGAACCCATGGTCTCTGATTTATTAAAAAAACATTACCAAAACAACTTGTACATTTCTATTGTCATTTCCTTTATAGGCTCTGGACCCCCTGCAGACCAGACAATGGTCATCGAGGAGTTCCGCTACCTGTCTCAGAAGCTATTTGTGTCCATGTCTGTTTTTTCTGGTTTGGGCATCTTATTGGGCATTATCTGCCTCACTTTCAATATCTACAACAGCAGTGTCAGGTACATGAGTTCATCTTTTAATATTGATGACCATAAATCTCATTTAATTTTTTTTCCCTTATGGATAGTTACGAATTTTCAGCTAGAGTTCAGTGATGGAAGAATTCATTCATTCATTTATTACATTACACTTATCCTCACAAGGGTCACAAGGGTACCGTAGCTTATCCCACCCAACTTTGGACAGTAGGTGGGGGACACCCTGAATTGGTTGCCAACCAATCACAGAATAATGTAGTGTAAATACTTTGTTATTATAATTAAGTGCAGAGCTTATCGCTAGTCGCACCAGCCACAAAAAAAGAATGAAGTGGAAAAAAATAAAATTCAAAAATAATATAGTCACACTGGCTTATAATTCCTATCATGGGGATATTAATAGCAGAGACCAAGAAAAAGCCCTATATTTTAAAGTAATAACAATTAAATGGAGAACAACAGGTTTGTTCCTAAGGGGTCACCACAGCAAATAAATTATTCAACTTCCACTTTCCACTTCACCATTTCTTTTGCATCCTCCTCTTCTATACCAGCCACTTTCATGTCCTTTCTAGGTCGACCTCTAGGCCTGATCCCTTGCAGTTCCACTCTCAACATCCTTATACTAACATAGTCCATATCTCTCCCCTGGATGTGTCAAAACCATCGAAGTCTGGTCTCACTGACCTTGTCTCCAAAATGTCTAACCTACACTGTCCCTCTTATTGTCTCAGTTCTAATTCTATCCAACATGATCATTCCAAAGGAGAAATCTCCAAGTTAACACCAACCAAACGCAAAATAGGTGTTTTTTTTAAATAACACATAACAGTTATCGATAGCTATAATCTAAACAACCCAATGTAACATGTTTACCAAATTTTCAATCTCACTCCAAATCAATCAAACTCTTCATCAGTATTAATTCTGAAAAACTTCAGAAGTAGAGGGCACTCCTGGAAGTCCCTTTTTACTTTTGCGGTTGCGGGAGTTGCTGGAGCCTATCCCATCCAACTTCGGGCGAAAGGCGAAATACACCCCACACTGGTCATCAGTCAGCTATAGGGCGCACAGGGAGACAGAAAAACATTCACACTCACAATAGTACCACCACCAAGCGGTGATCGATCCCATGCTTGCCTGCACCGAAGTCAGGCAAGTGAACCCTTACACCACGTGTCCAACCGATTCCGCTGAGGGCCGCAGTGAGTCCTGGTCTTTGTTCCAACCGATCTAGTGCCGACATTTTAACCAATCAGGTGTCTTCTAAAATAAGTAGCATCTGACTTTAATTAACTGATTACGCTTGCAAAAAGTATCCTCTTGTTGAGTTGGAATGAAAACCTGCACCCACTGCGGCCCTTTGAGGACCGGTTTGACACCCCTGCCCGACACAATTAGATTGCTCCCTCTCAAACTTGTCAGTGTTTGTTGCTAAGCATTTTTGTGTTATCAAGGTTGCAGTCATTAACAGGTATTGAAGAATGTTAGTCACACAAGAATAGAAGAATATTTATTATTTTTTTCCAAGTGAAGAGCAACCTGGTGTACATGTGGTTACCACTTCCGCCTCACAGTTTTGAGAACGAGGGTTTAATCCCCGGTGAGTTACCACATTTATTCGAGCATAACCCGCAAAATTCTTTACCAAAAAAACGAAGCAAAGTTCGGTGCGCGTTATACACAAGGTCTTCACTTTTATGACCAAATTTTGGTGAAAAACTGCCCTCCGCCGGTGAAAAAGTCCCCTCCACAGCCGTTAAAACGGGAGATGTAAAACCTGTCTTTATCCGCTAGATGGCGATAATCTATCTTCTTTTACAAAATCCAGCCCTCTACAAATAGCCTTTGGCAAGTTTATAGGATAAAAGGGGTAAAAGTGATAAATGTTGCTCCAGGGAAACGTTAGCGGGGCACCTACTCACACGAGTCTGCCCCGGGAGCGCTATCCTCGCTCAAGAAGAATAGAATCAATTATTTGGTGAATCTGATGATGATGAACCAGACTATGAAGAAATTTAAATATTATGAAGATAAATTAGACTAAGGATTTAAAATTGTAAATTCCATTTAGTTCATACTGGTAGTAGTTTGTTTTACCAGATTTCCGTACCAAACGTTGTGAATAAATGTTTTGTGTATTCAGCATTTGCCAGTTACCAGTACCGGTGCAATCCTTGGTGTGATCTGAGAAAAAAATGAATTTTAGTAAAAAATCATGGGTGAGTTATACACGGGTGCGTGTTATACTCGAATAAATACGGTACGCCCTTAGTGTGCGGAGTTTGTGATGTTCTCCCCGGGCTTGTGGGCGAGTGTGAGAGCGAGTGTGTGCCCGTCTCCTTGTGCCCTGCGATTGGCTGATGACCAATTCAGGGTGTCACCCACTTGCATACACTAATCCCTCGGTTTTCACGGATAATGTAGACCAAACATGGCCGCAATAATCGATAGTAGGATCATCTCTATTATTATTACCACACTACATGTTTTCGCTCCTAAACAAAAATACAAGTATACAAGTACAATTAACAAGAAGTGTATGTATATATTAAATATTACAGTTATAAGCAGATGAAAAGACTGAAATGTATAAATATCTAAATATAATGTATATATAAAAAAAAATGTAAATATATTTTAAATACTGTACTCACAGTGAAAATAGTTCCTCTCCGCTTGGTATCAATAAAAAAAAGAAGTTAATGGGAGTTTTAGTCGAAGTCCTCCTGCACAGTCCAGACCTTGAAGAGCAGCCACCTTTCAGCAAGGTGCAGCTTCGCGTTTGGGATGAAATAGTTTAAGAACCAGTCCTGTGTGAAGGCTTTCGTGATCCAGGCTTTACTGCTGCTCATCCAGTAGACATGCAGTAAAGGTTTGTTCTGTTAGAAACAGACAAAATTTGCCCATAGTGACCTATTACTTTTCTTATCTTATCATTTATTAGTTCAAAGATATCCAAGTTTTTTTAATGGCACCAGAGGCAAGGCAAAAGCAAATAATTAATTAAAAATAATAATTATTATTATTTTACCATAACTTCATTTTGAGTGAGAGATATACTATATTTGCATGGCATCTGGGGGTTGCTGTGATGATTAGAAATAGAATAACAATTTATAATAAAATATATATTTTTTAAAACTACATCACTGGTGCCTCAATAGTACAGTGACACTTAAAAGCTTTGTGTCTTTATTTACAATGAATCTTTCTGTGTGCTTGTTTTCCAGCCAGTAACTGTTTTTGAAAGCTTCAATTTTCCGTGGATATTGAATGAATAAATGGTGTCTGCTTATGGAAATGATTATTCAATGCCCTGAATGTGTTTGTTTTATTGTCACAGGTATATTCAGAATTCCCAACCATACCTTAACAACATGACTGCAGTGGGCTGCATGATGGCTCTCGCTGCAATTTTCCCTCTGGGTGTTGATGGCCTTCATGTCCACAGGAAGCATTTCCCTGTTGTCTGCCAGGTACACTATTGACTTCTTTCAAACACTGAATTTCTTTCCAAGCCAATGCACAGCATTCACACAGTTACCATGGAAACCGAGCTTTATTTCGACATTTATGGTAGGTTTTATTTGTTGCTTTGGGTCCTATTAGTGCTGTGTGGTAAGTCCTGACTCATACGTTTGTTACCATTAGGGTGTCTTAAGAAACCTCAGATGTTAGATAACTCAAATTAGAGGTTAGATGTACAGTACTACAAGTATGTTTTTCATTTTTAATGATGGCTCTCCTCTCCATGAGCCATTACTTTATGAAATGCACTTCCAGATACAGCCCGACCAAGACATTTAAAACATAACATACTAGATTGGGGCAAGGCAAGCTGACTGCCAAATCTCAAAAACAGCCTGCCCCTCCATTTCAAAGGAAGATAAATCACAAGTATGGAAGAAAGAGCTACATTTAGAAGAAGTACTAGACACCACAAATAGACACCATATAAGGTAAGGACAGGGTTTGATGGTGTTTCGTCACTAGTATGTGGCAGGGGAGAAAGTTCAGTGTGGTGGAGAGGAGAAGGAAAGGGGAGCTGGCACACATTACCTTCTAAAAGATAGTCGCCCATGCCAAAGATACGGTTTAGACGCAATGTTTTGCATTACGGTCCCACAATATCCAATGCCATAAAATTCCATGTATTTTCTGGCCTTTCTCATGCTAGGCTGCCCATCCATGTGTAGTTGGCCTCTGTCTCACAGTCTGGTCAGTTCTTGTATCAATCTTAAGATATAGCTCCCCCGTCTAAACCCCAGCAAACTTGGCAGAGTCTTTGACCAATTTGGGTAGCTGATCCAATTCGAAGAGCACCACCAATGCCCTCGCAATATAGCGGTTTGCCAGGGTTCCACCAATACCTATCAACATGATACCCACCGCCACGATTCCAATCAGATAGCCACCCTGCTCATTGGTAGACACCAGGGTTAAGGGATGCCAGTGCAATAAAGAAGGAATCTATAAAGTTGTTTGGCCTGTAGGTATACATATAGCTAATTCCTTAGTTTATTTTAACAACACTTGGCAGCATAAGTCTGGAAATGCTGTACACAGAGAGCTCAGTTCTCACTTCATTGTAGTCTGAGTTTCAGTATCCTCCTTGCTTGCTTTTGTCTCCTTAGATTTCTTTTTTAATTTAAACACTATTGCTGCTGGAATGGCCTTAATTGAATTTTTCATTATAGGAATAATAAAGGTTATCTAATTCAGGTCTGTTTCCATCACTGCAGAAGACTACCCATTATTACTATGAATCCTTAGAGAAGATTTTTCAAGATCCAAAAGATTAGTGAAAGGACTATTGGTAACATTATTCATTATATGTTAAGTCTTGCGTTAGCATATTTTCCCCAAGTGCCAATAGGTAAAAATTGCCCCTGTGTGGGGAATATTGTAAAGCCTCAATTTCTCACATTCACTACCATGCAGCTGAATTAACTTATTTTGTTTTCTGTGAAAAACATTTAGAGATTGCCATTGATTTTTCAATTATAAAAGGGTGGGCCCTTGTTGCTTTCTACAGCAGTATAAATGCAAATAAATGTTTTTCCTCAGTCTACGCTGTTGTTAAAAAGAATACTTAACTCTAGTGAAGCAGGTAGAGTAGATTATAAAATACAACTGTAATCACTGGGCCCGGCGGTAAATCAATATTCATTTTAATGTTTAATCAGATACAAAGGAATTACAGGGCTTATGCACACCATGACGACAGTGTTGTACAAATAGAGTAAATTATTAAAGATTCTTCAGGATTGTTAAAAAAAAGCAGCAAGACTCTAAATATCATCCCTCACAATTCAAAAGCGATTTTCCAGTCATAAAGGGACCCTCCAGCAAATAGGGTTTATTTTTTGCTAGCAAAAACATTTTAGGAAATCTTTGCTCCGATAAATAGATTTGGCTTTCATTTTCAATATCAATCCATTCTGAAATTATCTGTAAACAATGACTTATCCCCAAGATGCCTCCTTTTCATTAGCAAAATTGGCAAGCCCCCAATGAGATTTTGAAGGCAGCGGATGAGTGAATTTATTTTGTAAAATCAGAAAACCGCTAACGATTCTCATTTAAGATATATCTCCTCTGTGTATATCTCAACTTTGAAACACTTCAACTTCGGAAATTGTATCAGTCATCTGGGGTAGCTCTATACTCACTTTACCTCAGACTCGTACTGCAAGTAATACACTATTAGCATTGATATTTTCAGGGTAGCCCGGCGGCTGAGTGGTTAGCGCGTCGGCCCCAAAGCTCTGGGATCCTGGGTTCAAATGCAAGTCGGTCCACCTGTGTGGAGTTTGCATGTTCTTCTGCGCCTGCGTGGGTTTCCTCCGGCTACTCCGGTTTCCTCCCACATTCCAAAAACGTGCATGGTAGACTGATTGGACACTCTAAATTGCCCCCAGGTATGGGTGTGAGTGTGCATGGTTGTCCGTCTCCTTGTGCTTTGCGATCGGCTGGCCACCGATTCAGGGTGTCCCCCGCCTCTGGCCCGGAGTCAGTTGGGATAGTCTCCAGTACCCCCCGCGACCCTAATGAGGATAAAGCGGTTCAGAAAATGAGATGAGATGATAAGTACATGTGCTTTTATAGGCTGTGACTCGTATGAAACTCACTCAGTATAGTTCTGGAAACTGAACTGGTGTAAACCCAACTATTTCCTTGTTTTTAATCATTCATTTTTCTTACCACTTATCCTCACAAGGATCATGGAGGATGCTGGTGTCTATCCCAGCTAACCATGAGCACCAGGTGGGGACACCTTTCAATGGTGGCCAGCCAATCGCAGTGGATTTTAATTAACTATCAATTAATTGATACTTGATTCTGCATTAGAGATCCTAAGCATTCTTTCGTACACTGTACAGCTGTCTTTTGCTCACTCGATTTGATACTAATTTGATTTTAATTTAATGAAGTGAAGTAATTAAAAAAACAAAAATTCCAAATTTGGGATCTTTGCATCAATGCAGATATCCTTCCAGAATGTGCATAACACAGATCTGTCAGATCCTTTCATTCATAGATAAGCATAGCAATTTAAAATGAACAGTTTCTTTGAATTAGTAATTTTTTTTTTAAAATAAAGCTTACTTACATTTTTAAATTGACATTAATGTATTGAGCAGTCGTGGGTCATTAATTTTAAATTTTTTCTGCTCTCACAAAATACTCACACGAATGAAGCAACCGTTAGATATACCTACAGTGTGATTCTTTAAGATGCTCATTAAGAATTAGAATTAGAAGATATTAGAAATCTGACATCATCAGTCAACACACACACACACACACACTTATTCAGGTTTCTTTTTGGATCTTTAACATTTTGTGCTGTAAATTCCACGACATTCAGCATTTTTATGTGGGGGCACTGTACTTACTAATCATAGTACCAACGCTAAATTGTTCACATTGAATTTACCAGAAAAAAAGACTCTCCTAAGACTTAAAGAAATAGATAGCCTTTATTTGACATGAAAGTGACCGATGTAGAGGTTAGAGCTATTCTTCTGAGACTGAGAGGGGAACAAATTAACTAATGAAATTGTAAAACCACCCTCTTATCTAAGAAGTTGCCGTAATTACCTTTGCCATCTTAATTTCTTTCCTTATTGAAGGTTGTGTTGTGCATGACCACAGCCAAATCAGCTTCATGTCAGTAACAATTGAAAGAGCCTCTAAGAAGTTTAATTTTATTTGAAGGTCATTTCAGAAAGTCTTATTAAATCAGACAAGGCTTAATGATGGCAAGTGTCTGTGAAACTAATTTGGTCCATTTGTTTGATAAATTAATCCAAGATTCTTATCTGTTTGCCTCTATTACAGCTTCGATTCTGGCTGCTTGGTCTGGGTTTCAGCCTTGCATACGGCAGCATGTTTACCAAGATTTGGTGGGTCCACACTGTATTCACTAAGAAGGATGAGAAGAAGGATAAGAAGAAGGTAATTGTGAAAGGAAAGCTATAGGTGGGATTTACTAAACAAATTTTCCACAAGTAGTTAAATCTCGCCCCAGCTCTTCTGCCAAGCAGCAGGGTTCAGCTTTATTTAATCATCATATCTTTCAAGGGCAAGCTCTCTTAGCAGAGATGATATATCCCCCAATCAAGTGTAATCTTTTTACGTTTGGTCACTCAATGGTTTTAGAACTGGCCCACAACTTGCCCTTGAGCGTTATGCAGTATCTATTTGTCATTCTGCCAAGCTTAAATACAAAGAAAGAAAAAACCACCCCCACCCCCCGAAAGGTCCTAACTACTAAGGTCTCCCATTTCAAAACTTTGTTTCACGTTGCTTTCATATTCAAGATATATTGAATGTGACGTGATATCCCATGGATGATCTGCTTAGATATGAGAGCAAGACATTTTTGGGTAGAGTGATGCACGGCCATATTAAATATTTATATGTATTATTTTCACTGTAGAAAGCCAATAAGAAGAGTTATGTTACTGAAGTGTGACACAACCGAGGTATAGTTTGCATTAATAAACTTAGTTATCTCACTGTGACTACTATAAACACATGATAAGGTTAACAGGGGTTGGGAACTCAAAATGTTGAACGAGCCATAATGGACCAAAAAAAAAAATAGTTCTTGAGCTGCAAAAAATTTAAAGCCTTACATAAGCCTTATAAGGAAGGCAACACATGCTGTTATGTATTTGTATTAGCCTACTATCAAAATGACTAAGTTGGACTAAGTTGGGTACAAATAATAATAATAATAATCGGACATAGGCTTTGTCATCATCATTGACTCGACAAAAGCCTAATTGTCATCATACCCAGCTGAGTATGACGAAATTTGTAGTACTTCTCCATAAGGTGCGTTTTCCCGGCAAAAGACCCAAATAAGTGATAATTTCAGACTCGTAATTTGGAATTCTGCCGTGATGGATACATCGCATCAACCCCCGAGCGGATCACTTACCTCTCACTGTCTCTCACTTACCTTCAGTCAGCCAGTAGAAGGCAGATCACCGCCCAACGTTATTACACAGAAGGGATTGTGTGTCGTGTTATCGCAAGCTTAGAGTCCTGATGGATGTGGGAAAAAACTCTCCTTAAGCCTATTTGTCCGTACTTTGTGAAACCTGTAGCGTCTGTCAGAGGGCAGCAGCTGGAACAGGTTGTGACCAGGGTGGTATGGGTCCCCGACAATGTTCCTGGCTCTGCTGAGGTAACGAGGGCTGTGAGGGCAGAGAGCAGCCGACAATCTTCTGGGCAGTGTTAATCACTCTCTGCATGGCCTTTTTGTCTGCTGCCGTGCTTCCAGCGTACCACACTGTGATGCAGTATGCCATGATGCTCTCCACAGTGGCTCTATAGAAAGTTACCAGAAGCTTAGTGTCCAAGTTGTTCCTCCTGAGTACCCTGAGGAAATGGAGTTGTTTCTGGGCCTTCTTCACTACTGCCATGGTGTTTGTAGACCAGGAGAGCTTATCCGTGATGTGGACCCCCAGGAATTTAAAGGACTGGACCCTGTCTACACATACTCCATTTATGAGGAGTGGGGCCAGATCTGTGCTGTGTTTGCGAAAGTCCAGGATTATTTCTTAAGTTTTTGTGGTGTTCAGTGTGAGATTGTTCACCGAGCACCACGAAGACAATTTGTTGACCTCATCTCTGTAGGCCGACTCATCCCCTCCTGAGATGAGTCCGACCACAGTGGTGTCATTGGCAAATTTGATGATGGAGTTAGACTGGTGGGTTGGTGTACAGTCGTGTGTATAGGGAGTACAGAAGAGGACTCAGTACACAGCCTTGAGGGGAGCCAGTGCTCAGTGTAATGGAGGAAGAGAGGTGGGGACCAAGTCTAACAGTTTGTGGTCGGTTGGTTAAGAAGTTCTTTATCCAGCAGCAGATGGAAGAGGATAGTCCAAGGTGGGAGAGTTTGTCAGTCAGAATGTCCGGTATTGTAGTAATAGGTAGTGTTGAAGGCTGAGCTATAGTCAATGAAAAGCAACCTCACGTAATTCCCATGGTCCTCCGGGTGGCTCAGTGCTTTGTAGAGCAATGGCGATAGCATCCTCAGTGGACCTGTTTGCTCTATAAGGTCAACTGAGGGAGGGATTGTATTCCTGATATGGCGGGCGACCAACTTTTCAAAGCACTTCATGATCACAGGCGTGAGTGCAACAGGCCTATAGTCATTCAGGCTGTCAATGGTTGGCTTTTTGGGAACAGGGATAATGGTGGCAGATTTCAGGCAGGATGGAATGATGGATTGTTGCAGGGAACAATTGATTTTTTTGTGAAAACTCCAGCCAGCTGGTCAGCACAGGTTTTGAGCACCTTCCCAGGTACTCCGTCAGGGCCAGTAGCCTTCCTGGTGTTCACAGACCGTATTACCAGTCTCCTTCATGTTCCTGAAACTTCAGTGTACTTCTGCAGGGTGGTGGTGGGGGTGTTGAGACTGGGTCTGATTTGTCAGTCTCAAAGCGGGCAAAGAAACGGTTCATTTCCTCAGCTAGTGAGGCATCTGCGTTAACAGACATATTATTGTCATTCTAATTGGTAATATATCGTATTCCCTTCCACATCTTCTTTGGGTTATTTCCTGTGAAGTGCTCCTCAATTTTCTTTGTATATGCTGCCTTGGCCTTTTTAATGTCTCTCTTCAGCTCTGCTCTGGCAGCAATGTATTGTACCTTGTCCCCTGACCTGAAGGCGGTGTTACAGCATTTGATGAGTGCCTGTGTCTCCTTGGTCATCCAGGGTTTTTGGTTAGGAAAAACCAGTGTCCATTTATTAACAGTGACGTTGTCCGTGCAGTTTTTGATGTAGGAAAGTACAGTGTCCGTGTAGTCCTGGAGGTTGTGGTGTTCGAAAAGTTCCCAGTTGGTGCGGGAAAAACAGTCCTGCAGCTGAGAAAGGACGTCCTCGGGCCAAGTTTTATTTATCTTTATTTGTGGCCTTGTTAGCCTCCGGAGTGGAGTGTATGCGGGGGTGAGGGATAGCCAGAGATGATCTGATCCGGCCAGGTGAGGGAGGGAAGTGGCTTTATAAGCATGTTTGATATTAGAATAAACATGGTCTAGAGTTTTGTCTCCTCTGATGTGACACTTCACGTACTGAATAAACTTAGGCAGAACAGTCTTTAAACACGCTTTGTTGAAGTCATCAGCGACAATAAAGACTCCATCGGGGTGGTCAAGCTGCTGTTTGTTTACAGCCATTAGCAGGAGGTTAAGGTCCATGCTAACGTTAGCATAGACAGAAGGGCCTGCACCGTATCGCCAATAGCTCTAAATCCGGGGAGCAGTGAGTGTTAATGATCCTACTGTCGCAACACCATTCATTCTGTATGAACACGCAATGTCCCCCTCCTTTGCTTTTCCCTGTTAATTCTTTTGAACGATCATTTCGAAAAAGCGTTCAGCTACCTAGCGAAACCGCGGCGTCGGGATTTGCGGGTGTAGCCAAGTTTCCGTGATGAGAATAATGTTGCAGTTCCTAACAAAGCTGTAGCAATCTGAAGTTCCAACTCATTTTGTGGGTGATGGATCTGGCGTTGGTCAAAAAGATACTCAGAAGCGGTGCCCGGTGTGGTTGGTGTCTTAACTTAGCAGCTAGGCCCGCACGGCATCCACGCTTTTGCTTTCTTTCCCTTCGCCGCCTCCGACGTACTATATCGTATTCCCTGCCTGAGTGGGCTGACTATCCACGGAGATCCCGGAGGTCTCGAGATGTCCTCGGGGATATCGTAGGTCCGTTAGGTTTGTTGTGATGGATATATCACATCTCCTTTCGAGAGTAATTAAATCCTGGCGACTGTAGATGTTAGTAAATAACGAACGACACCAAACTGGAGAGCATAGAGCCGCTGCACCTGTGTGCGCCGCCATCTTGAATCAAACATAATACATCATGAGCATTTAGGATTAAGTGTTTATTTTCCCGCAGTGCAGAGAACAACAATCCACGTGACTGCTCTGTTATACGATGCCGCCTCAAGTTTAACTTCCTTACAATATAAATGGGGGGAAGCATTGCACCATCAATGTATAGTGGCGATGGGGCGCTGCTGACCTCGACTCGAGATGTTGTGAATCGGTGTGCCGAATACTTTGAAGACCGCCTCAACTCCACCGACACGCCTTCCCATGAGGAAGCAGAGCTGGGGGACTCTGGGGCAGATTCTCTTATCTCTGGGGTTAAGTCACTGAGGTGGTTAAAAAGCTCCTCCGCGGCAAGGCCCCAAGAGTGGATGAGATCCGTCCAGAGTTTTTAAAGGCTTTGGATGTTTTGGGTTGTCTTGGTTTACACGCCTCCGCAACATCGCGTGGACATCAGGGACAGTGCCCTGGTTTGGCAGACCGGGGTGGTGCTTCCACTTTTTTAAAAAGGGGACCGGAGGGTGTGTTCTATTTATAAGGGAATCACACACCTCAGCCTATTCGGGGGTAGTGGAAAAGAGAGTCCACCAGGAAGTCGAATCTCGGATTCAGGAGGAGCTGTGTGGTTTTCATATTGGCCGTAGAAAAGTCAATCAACTCTATACGCTCAGCAAGGTTCTCAGGGGGTTTATGGGAGTTTTCCCAACCAGTCTACATGTGCTTTGTGGACTTGGAGAAGGCATTTGACTGTATTCCCCGGGGAGTCTTGTGGTGGTTACTCTAGTAGTTTGGGGTACCGGAATCCCTGATATGTGGGGTTCAGTCCCTGTATGGCCGGTGTCAGAGCCTGGTCAAAATGAGTCAGTAAGTCAGATCATTCTCCCCTGGGAATTGGAGTCTGACAGGGCTGCTCTATGTCACCAACAGTTCATAAGTTTAGTAAGGAGAATATCTTGTCACAGCTGTGGCGTTGACGAGATCAGGTTTGGTGGAAGGAATATTGCATCCTTGCTTTTTGCAGATGACGTGGTTCTGTTGGCTTCATTTGCTACCGTGGGAAGCGTTCGGGATGAGAATCAACACCTAAAAATCTGAAATCATGGTCCTCAGTCAGGAAAAAGTTGGCAGGCCCTCTACAGGTCTGGAATGAAGTCCTCCCCCAAGTAGTTTAAGTATGTTAGGGATGTATTCACGAGTGACGGGAAAATTGCGCAGGAGATAGACAGGCCGATCGATGTTGTGTCTGCAGTAATGTGGACTCTCCATCGGAGGCCCAGAAGATGAAGCCCTATATTTACCAGTCGATCTACGTTCCTACCCTCAACTATGGTCATGAGCTGTGGGTCATGACAGAAAGAACAAAGATCCTGGATTCAAGTGGCTGAAATTTTGTTTCCTCCGGACTCTCCCTCAGAGATAAAGTGAGAAGCTCGGTCATCCGGAGGGGGTCGGAGTACTGCCGTTGCTCCTCCGCATCACGAAGAGCCAGATGAGTTGACTCGAGCATCAGATTAGGACACCGTCCTGGTGAGGTTACCCATCCACGTCCTACCGAAAGGAGGTTATGGGGCCAACCCACGACACGCTGGGGAGAATATGTCTCTCAGCTGGTCCGCGAATGCCTTGGAATCCTCCCAGAAGAGATGGTTGAAGTGGCTGGGGAGAGGGAAGTCTGGGATTCATTCCATGCTGAAGCTGCTGCACCTAGGACCCGACCTTGGATAAGCAGAAGAAGATGAATATGATGGATCATTGGATTCTAATTTTAAAAAGCTTGAATCCTCGTGAGTAATCATAAGGAATATGATGAACTATTGTAGATGTGTTGCATTTTATAAAATTAATTTTGATTACTATGTAACAAAGAAGCAGCCCGGCGGCTTGAGTGGTTATACACATATATAAGCCGTACCCTCGATTCAGTCATCATTTTTAGCGACAATTACGGCGTATATGCAATAGAATACGGTAGTCATACAAAGATTTATATATAATAAAAATGAAGTGATGTAAAACAAAGTTACTAAGTTAGTTACTAGTTAGTAGCACGTGAGGTACCTCGAAGTCAGACGTGTGAACCTCGACACCACAAGGCGGCAAGTATCAAAGTCCTAGATAAAAATTAGCAGTGCGAAGACTGAAGTAAAATTATGAGAGCATTACTTTTGTAAATGCATCTTGCAGTGTTATCGAATTTTATGTATAGTGTAGCGACAGTACTTAATTGAGTCTAGATTAGGTCCTCATTGCAAAACTCGAGTAGAGTATTGTAACAGCTCTTGGGGGACAAAACTGTCCCTTATTCTGTTTGCTTTTGCTGGTATGGTCCTGTAGTGCCTGCCAGAGGGCAGCAGGTTCAAGAGGTGCAAGCTTGAATGTGTATTGTCTTCTGTGATGCCCGCTTTCCTTCCTTTGCACCGGAAGTTGAAGATGGTGGACAAGGGGGGTAGGTGGCAGCTGATCATCTTTTGAGCTGTGTTGATCACTCTCTGCGTTCTTTTCCTGTCTGCTTCTGTACAGCTTGAGTGCCATACTGACACAGTATAGGTCAGCACGCTCTCAATGGCTGACCGGTAGAAGTTTAACAGCAGGTTGGTGTTGAGTAGCTCCTTCCTGAGTACTCTTGAAAATGTAGCCTCTGCTGCATCCATTCAGGGTGTCCCCTGCCTCATGCCCATAGTTAGCTGCGATAAGCTCCAGCGACCCTCACGACCTTTTTCAGGATAAGCGGCTCAGAAAATGAATGAATGGCTGCATAAGCCTCCACAGTCAATATAAACTAGTAGTGGCTAACTAGAAGTAGTTGCATAACATATTAATTTGTTTGAAGAGAGGTTTCATATTCTTTGATGGCTTTTGAATAATCTGATAATCAGAGACCTTAATTAGATTACGTGGAAAAACAACAGTAATTCCTGTTTATCATTTTCAAACAAAATTATTAAATTTGTATCCCCTGAAATGCACAGCAACACGTGTTTTCACTGATCAAACCATTTAAATATACATAGTCCCATTAGTATTTCATTTTTTTTCTCATTGCTCTAATGGATCATTGCTTTATAGGTTTATAATGTTAGTCATTGTTTCAAGGGCAAGTTTAATGGGTCTGTTTGTGGCTTCAGAAATATTTCTTTCTCAATATTAGATAAAAGAGAGAGGATTTGTGCCTTTTCCTGTCCTTGTTTCTTCAGCACCTGGAGCCCTGGAAGCTCTATACTACGGTTGGCATCTTGCTTGGCATCGACTTCTTGTCTCTCATGATCTGGCAGATTGTGGATCCATTACATATCACAGTGGAGGTACGATTTTCAAAACATATTGTCATCAGTTTTGTATATGGGCATTAAAAAACCCTTGATAATAAAAACAAACCTATTTTAACCCCAAATGGGAGTGAATGTTCATGATGCAACGACAAAATTATGAAAAACTCTTAGAGGTTTAAAATCCATATACAGATAAATGCAGTGGCGGGCCGTCAGGGCCTTCAAGACCTTCTCTGCTGGCCTAAGATATATCTGAATCTTATATTATATGTTGTCCATCAATACTTATTATTCCAAATGGTCTGTTAGCTTCCTTTCATTGCTTTTCCCCCTGGTTACACTGCTTCCAGATGTGTGTTTTCATATTGAACCATTTAACCAATCACATTTCAGCCATTATTTGTTGCCAGGGTCAGAAATCTGCCTCAAGGCCTTCACAATCAGTTCTGCAGGCTCTGCTGCATTAAACAAGCGTCGATAAGACTGTTGCTTTAACCAATCAGATTTCGAGTTGGCAACACCACAATGCCTTGTCGCAGGCGTAGGGATACGTTGTTGCCTTGTCGCAGGCGTAGGGATACGTCATTGCCTTCTTGCAGGCGTAGGGATACGTCATTGCTTTCACCAACTATGATTGGCTAGTGATTAGCCAGAGCTACCAAACTGTATCTGGAGCGTGCTGCACAAGCAAATATATTGTTGTGTTGATTTAAAGCCATTTTCAAGACGGACTAGGCCAGAAATACTACAGGACAGGCTCGACTTTCAGCATTAGCTTCGATGGCGATAGAAAAGAAGGAAGAAAGAAAGGAGGATGGATATTGTATAGAGTTAAAAAGGATTTTTGGTGAGTAAAATATGGCTATATTCCTAAATAATATTTCAATTGTGGGCCCGGTTCTGATATCTGAAACGCTCCAGTATTTTTATTTAAGCTCCAGTGTTTGTATTTAATCACTAAATGCTGCTAGGAAGTGGATGTTGTCCCATTTTAGTGCAATTTTTGCCATTTCTCCATTGATGTCCATCGCTGTCTTTTCCTGGGGAAATCAACCCCCCTGGCCCGGTTGTAATGTCTGAAAAGCTTCAGTATTTGTATTTAATCAATAAATGCTGCTAGGAAGTGGATTTTACCCATTTTAGTGCAATTTTTGTCGTTTTGCGTATGGACGTATATGGACGTATCGACGTTCTTCGCTGTCTTTTTCCCGGGGAAATGATACTCCGGGCCCTGTTCTGATGTCTAAAAAGCTCCAGTATTTGTATTTAATCAATAAATGCTGTTTTCCGCTGGATTTTCGGGCAATGTTTGCCGGTACGCCATTGACGTTCATCGCTGTCTTTTGCCAGGAAAATCCCCCCCCCCCCCCCCGGCCTGGTTGTAATGTCTGAAAAGCTCCAGTATTTGTATTTAAACATTAACTGCTGCTAGGAAGTGGATTTTACCCCATTTTTGTGCATTGATTTATTGATTATTTTTTGTGTCGCAGGTTTTATAGCCATAAAATAGTTTTTGAGGGTTGGATGATTCGTTGAAGGCGCTATTAGAAAATGCACGGACCTCCACTGGATAAATGATGGTAATAATTAACTTCACATTTCCCCCCTGTTTAATCTACATTTGCTCAAATCCTCATTTTCTTAATAAAACTTTCTCACGGCTTTATTTTATTAATCCATGCTCATGAAACAAAAATAGTTACACTCAGAGGTAAGATGCTCTCAGTATCCCCTTTCTCATAGACCAGGTCTGGAAAAGAAGATTATTTTTCAAATAGTTGTGGCAATTGCAGCAGTTATAAGTCAGTTAATCATTCATTCATTTTATGAACCACTTTATCCTCACTAAGGTTGCAGGGGGTGCTGGAGCCTATCCCAGCTGACCCTGGGGCAGAGGCAGGAAACACCCTGAACCGCTGGCCAGCTGATCACAGGGCACGAGGAGACGGGCAACCATTCACTCTCACACTCATACCTAGTGACAATTTAGAGTGTCCAATCAGCGTACCATGCATGTTTTGGGAATTTGGGAGGAAACCGGAGTACCTGGAGAAAACCCAAGCAGGCCTGGGGAGAACATGTAAACTCCAAACAGGTGGACCGACTTGGATTTGAACCCAGGACCCCAGATCTGTGAGGCCGACCTACTAACCACTCAAGCTGCCCCGTAAAAAAGGTATGCAACCACATCTACACAAAGTCAGTATGGCTTTAAAAATAGCTATCGAGATCATCACTGAAAAAGCCAAATCTTTATACTTGCGAACATCTCACCCCACCATCGAGGTGTCCACCTCGGAGTGATGCTTAATTCTGGCGTTCAGAGTCTGCAAGCGCTCAATGGCGCTTGTGAGTGACCCTACTGGTGACGTGTTGCTGGGTATGAAAGTGCAACATTGATCTCTGAACATTGCACACACGCCTCCTTTCTCTGCCAGAAGCATGTCAACCGTTATTCGAGTTTGAAAGCCCATTAGTGAGGTGGAGCTCAATTGACTATAGCTCAGCCTTCAACACTATAATACCGGACATTTTGGCTGACAAACTCTCCCACCTTGGACTAGACAAACTCTCCCACCTTGGACTATCCTCTTCCATCTGCTGCTGGATTAAGAACTTCTTAACCAACCATCCACAAACTGTTAGACTTGGTCCCCACCTCTCTTCCTCCATTAGTCTGAGCACTGGCTCCCCTCAAGGCTGTGTACTGAGTCCTCCTCTGTACTCCCTGTACACATACAACTGTACACCGACCCACTAGTCTAACTCCATCAAATTTGCCGATGACACCACTGTGGTTGGACTCATCTCAGGGGGAGGATGAGTCTGCCTATAGAGATGAGGTCAACAAACTGTCTTTGTGGTGTTTGGTGAACAATCTCACACTAAACACTACGAAAACTAAAGAAATAATCCTGGACTTTCGCAAACGCAGCACAGATCTGGCCCTGCTCCTCATAAATGGAGTATGCGTAGACAGGGTCCAGTCCTTAAAATTCCTGGGGGTCCACGTCACGGACAAGCTCTCCTGGTCTACCAACACCATGGCAGTGGGGAAGAAGGCCCAGAAACGACTCCATTTCCTGAGGGTACTCAGGAGGAACAACTTGGACACTAAGCTTCTGGTAACCTTCTAAAGAGCCACTGTGGAGCGCATCCTGGCATACTGCATTACAGTGTGGTACACTGGAAGCACGGCAGCAGACAGAAAGGCCATGCAGAGAGTGATCAACACCGCCCAGAAGATAATCGGCTGCTCTCTGCCCCCACTGGATGACATTTCCAGCCCTCCCTCCTTCAGCAGAGCCGGGAACATTCTCAGGGACCCATACCACCCTGGTCACAACCTGTTCCAGCTGCTGCCCTCTGGCAGACGCTACAGGTCTCACAAAGCACGGACAAATAGACTTGAGTATTTTTTCCCACAGCCATCAGGACTCTGAACTTTCATTAGCACGAAACACAATCCCTTTTGTGCAATAACTTCGGGGTGTGCAATAACAGTGTGCAATAACAATGTGCAATATCTTATATTGTGCAATATTTTAGAATTTACCTTGCCAGTCTTCATATTTTTATATTACTTATTTATGTTTTTTTTTAACTGGGAAAACGCCTTTTGTGGAGTAGCACCACCAATTTTGTTATACGCAGCTGTGTATGATGACAATAAAGGCTTTTGATTGATTTGTTCTTTTATGGCAATAAAGCCTTGTTCAGTTTAACTTCCAAGTTTTAGACATTGTAATGGATGTAGTTTATTCAGTCAAGATATTTATTTGGAGTTATCCAAAGAAAAATGGACTCCACACCTGCACTCTTTCATCATCGTTTAGGCAAAATCACATCGTCTGCATCGTCTTGGCAGATCAGCCTGACATTTGCTCATATAAACAAAGGATGTTATTCTCGACTCATGGGCGCTTACACAACTGGGTTCAACTGGCGGCCGTGCAAATCTCTATACTATAATGCATAATGGATGCACTAGATCTAATTCCACAATATTCCCTCCTTATGTAGATGTTTACTACAAATACAATAGTACAGTTCCAGCATTCGAACAGATCACACAGTTCTGTTCTTTGGTCTTCCAGTGCAAGTCAGTCCTGACGAATGTGTAGGAGCGATATTTCCACTTTTATTACCGCCCAGAGGATTATTGTGTCTCTGTAAGAACGGTATCTGGGGTCCTGCGGTCCCTTTTATTCGATCATCCGCCAATTATCAGCACAGTGTCCGCTGGAGGGACCCTAGCTCAGGAAAGTCATCCCTTGTCGTCCTTAGATGTTGGCTTGGCACGCCACATGCAGGAGTTAGGCACTCGCTCCCCCTCTTCCCCATCGTCACCCTTCTGGACAGACGTCGTCGCCCCTCGCGGTTCCCCGATGCTTTCAGAGTCCCTCAGTGAATGCTTGTTCCGCAGGAAGACTTTTCTCGGTTGACTCGCCCCGCAGAGCTTGCCCCTGGGTGTCCCTCAGGAAGACTCTTCCAGGAGTGCTTACCTATTCTGCCTGTCTGCCAGTGTCTCTCACCAAATGTGTCCTAGTGTAAATGTAATAAATGTGACTGTGGCAATTTGTGTCTTTAACCGAGTATATTGGTTAGAATATGAATACCACACTGTAATGGATGGTGTAAACCGTAAACTAATGTTATAGTGCACAAAACTATTTTTCATTTGCAAGGAGAACGAACCGTTGAGGCCAAGTCCCAACTTCTTTCTGACCTTACACATATTTTCTGTTGTTTATTACATTCGAGGGCCCTGATTACAATGTCTCAACTCTCAGGGGAGGGTTGGAAACAGACGTGAGACGTCAAAAGTCAAAACAAATGAAGGTCTGAAAGTCCTGTGGAGTCTGTGGTGGACGCAGCTGCAGTTCCCAGATCCGATTCACAGCACTCTAAGGCGTTCCGGATCCTCTTTGTTTAGACTAATTAAGGTTTATCAGGAGTAAAGCCTTTTACTTTGTTCCAAGCAAACATTCAATAATATGAAACTAATAATGATGAACAAAGCACGTTTAATTGTAAAGCGAAGCATTTCTTCATTCCAAGGAAATGCATAATAATAATATGAAATAAAATCCTTACACTTAAACAAGTGTAAAACTTCCAATTCTTTATCTCTCTTTTCCTGTCTTTTATTGCTCTTATCTTTTGATTTGTAGTTCTTAATTCTAACTTCCATGTCCTTGCACAAGCTTACATCAAATGTTCCAGCTGTAGGCAAGTTGGGGTTTAAACTCTTTGTGCGCTTGGCTCTTTTCCTACAAAATTCTTCAATTTCGTCTTTTTTCATTGGATATTTGACTCCCAAAATCATCGTCGGGGAAAGGCCATCTTAGGAATGTTTTCCCAATAACCAGTTAGTAAGTAACTATTTAGTTATGCCGCGCAGCTATCTTTCGAAAAAAATCAACTTGCTTCGTTTAATGTCAATGGATCAAAATCAAGATCTAACGCAGACCATCGGTTTATATCAAGCTGGATAGTGGACTGTTGAGACAAAATGCTTTCAATTCAAATGCTTTCAATTCAAACCCTTTATTCAGTGGTGGTTGTGTATTCACAGGGTTAATTTAAATTCCCCTCAAGCGAGCAATAAAATTCAAAAGAATGCAATGGTCACAACAAATAAACACTCCTCTCTTGTGCCTAATAATTCCGTGAAGGGTGGGGTGATTTGCCAGACGTTTGGTCCCCCGGACGTTTGGTCGCCCCGGACGTTTGGTCGCCAGACGTTTGGTCGCCCGGGTGAATTTAATTTTGAGAGCTGGTTTCAACAGTAGATATTTAGATATTAAACTCTCTCTCATGAATATAATTTTGAGAGCTGGTTTCAACAGTAAACTCTCTGTCATGTTGTCAAACGTCCGGCGACCAAACGTCCGGGCGACCAAACGTCCGGGCGACCAAACGTCCGGGCGACCAAACGTCCGCCGACCAAACGTCCGAGTATCCCCCCTGACATCCTCTCTTGGCTGCCCCCCACAACAGTCAGTTCATTTCCGGAATGGAGACAGCTCACAACGCTTGCAGATATTCTAACTGTACGCCAAGCGACTGCACCTCAAGTCTTCGCTCAAAATACAAAATACTCACACTTTCAGTTGCCCTTCTCAACAGGAATTTTCAATACAGCTCTCAATCATTTATTCACGTAGACAGTGATCGCTTATAACCACGAGCCGCATGCACAGAGAAAACATCACAGCACTTATTTCAGCGTTCTTTAGCCAATCCGCAACAGAACATCGACCAACAAAGGCTTTTGCTCAAATTCTGCTATTGCTGGGTGCAAACTTAACCAGCGTCAAATTTGTGTCTACTATTTCAGAAGTGACCACTCAAACAACAGCATCTTTCCACAGTTTTAAAATACGTTTTTAACACTTAATTTCCACACAGTCCTAAGCATATCATATGTTTTTCGGCACGTTTCGTAATGTTTAACGCTTTAATTTTTCTTTTCCTGTCATCTGGCAAAGACACGCACACACATTCACTCTCTTATAGTATACTTTAATACACACAATTATTTAGTCCGTTCTCGTAGCGACTGTATGACTGATTTCTCAAGCACAAGCTGGATGAACACACATAGGTGGGTTCACTCGAACATCAAATAGAAATCTTCACTCGAAACCGGTGGCCGTGCAAATCTCTATACTATAACACATAATGGATGCATTAGATCTAATTCCACAATAGGATCGCCATCTTTCCATGATTTGTGTCGTCGTCACGAAAGATGCGATGAGTCCCCAAGATTTTGAACCGCCAATTGAATATCCTCAACTGTAGAAGGTAAAAGCAATGATACTAATGCACATCGTCCGGTTGAATTTTTGCATGAATCATATCATTTAGTTTCCGCCAAACGTCACGCATAGGAATTAGTGGAGCCCTTTGTTTGATGATGGAACATCATGTTACGTGAAATATGACAAACAAATGGTCCCTTCCATTTTTGCATACCGCCCTCGTCCTGCTCCTCTTCTCATTCCGCGTCCTCTGCTACGGCCATAATTATAGTAACGGCTGTAGCCCTGCCCTTTCCCCTGATAATAGATTTCCCCTTCTCCTGTTAGAAAGCTGTTTACTTCTTATTTTGGAGTAGAAGTCTTTCTGCATGTAATGCTTGATTTACATATCGCTCAAGAGTCCCCGCCGGTCTGTCTACCCAATGTTTATCTATCCATTGCCTAATTGCATTATGTGAATAGGCATCAAGAGCATTTTTCAATTGCACCTGATAATTGAATTGAAGTTGATGAGTGAAAGTCCGTTGATGGTTCACTCGGGGGTTTGTCCAAATAGTCCAGGAGGTAAATAATGGAAACAGAGGCAGAAATGTGACAACAACTCATCGAGTTTAATAAACATAGCGTTATGTGACCGTCAATGCGATACAAACAATGGCTTCTATCTCATTGAGGGTTCCGAGCAATGGTCCCTCTAAGCTGCGCGCGTGACTGGCTTGATCTGGGAAACGTGGAAGGTGGAGTGGATGCGGCGGGGCGGTGGGAGCTTGAGGCGCACGGCAGTCGATCACCGGATTGTGCTGTCTTAACCACGGAAGGCCCAGAACAATAGTCGCCTCCGGGCAGTCCAAGATATAGAAGCACGCCATCTCCTGGTGGTTACCGGATAGGCAGAGTAGAACAGGGTCCGTCCGTCGCTCCACTCTGCCTAGGGTACGCCCGTCCAGTGCCGTTATATTTAGGGGTCTCTCATTGGCCCGAGTCCCGATGCCCAGCTTAGAGGCCACGGAGCGGTCGATGAAACGTTCGTCCGCTCCGCAGTCGATCAAAGCGGTGGTGTTGTGAGTTCTTCCCCCCAGGAAAGAGATGCTGGTAGTATAAAACGACGGGAGGATTCCCCAATAGCCAGGCTCACCATGACCTCCCTTCCTATTGGTGAGCCTTTGCTTTTACCGGGCGGACAGAGCATGATAGTGAGAGATGGCCCTCCTTGCCGCAGTAGTAGCATAGGAAAAGCCGGCGGCGTCGCGAGTGTTCCCCCTCAGACACTCCAGCGTGACCTATTTGTATAGGCTCTGACATCACCTCAGGAGGGGAAGGCGCAGCCGCTGCGGGGGAAACCGGAAGCAGGCGCCGAAGTCCAACCACGGCGCCCACGTGCGAATCACCTCACCGCTGCCCTAGTTGTCTCTGTAGTTGGCCATCAATCCTGATGGCCAATTCCACGAGCGCGTCGAGGGACCTGGGCTCGTCACGGAGGGCCAGCTCCTCCTACATCGCCACATTCAGCCCCCCCAGAAATGCGTCCTGGAGGGTGCAGTCATTAAAGCTGCTTTCGGCGGCTAAAATGCGAAACTCCACAGAAAATTTTGCGACGCTCCGGACGCCTTGTTTTAGAGCTCTTAAGCGCCCCGCTACCTCCCGGCCGCCCACCGGGTGGTCGAAGACCTTTCGCATCTCTGCGGTAAATTTGTCGTAGGAGGTACATATGTGGGAGCCCCGCTCCCATTCGGCGCTCGCCCAGGCCAGGGCCTCATCACGAAGACAGCCGATCAGGTAAGCGATCTTGGCTCGGTCAGAGGTGTAGGTGAGGCATTGTTGTTCAAATACCAACCGGCATTGAACCAAGAAATGCTGGCATGCGCCGAGATTTCCACTGTAGGGGGCGGGTGGTGGGACCATATGTTTGCGGTGCGGCGATACCGGTGTTACCTGGGGAGCGGCTGGGGTTGGCTGTGCACTCGGTGAGTGAGGCAAGGGCGTGAGTTATTCCCGTATGGCATTGAGGGTCTGAGTTATGCTCGATACCTCAGCCAAGAGGAACTTTATAGCTTGGGTGTGCTGGTCCACGACTTGCGCAGGTGGGTCAGTGGGGGCTTGGTCCATTGTGGCTGGATCGCGCTGTTACGTTCGGGGACGGAGGACCCCAAAGCAGGCGAGGGTGCGAGTCTGGTTCTTTCAAATATGTATTTCGATCGTCCGCGAGGCGGGCGAGCACAAGAGGGGACAGCGGAGGCGGGTCGTTGGCCGTAGCGGGAAGGTCGGTTGCCGTGGAGTCAGTGTGACGTGTACAGGTTCGAAGGCGCAGTCGTTGTCCGTGGTCCGTGATCTGTGGTCGTTGTCCGTGGTCCGTGATCTGTGGTCGTTGTCCGTGGTGCGTGATCCGTGGTCGTTGTCCGTGGTCCATGATCCGTGGTCGTGGGGGCAGAGCGTGGGCGGAATCAGTAATCTGTTTAGACGATCCAGCAGCATGGTCATGTTCCTGGTGGCTTTAAATACTCCTTGTAGGCTAATGACTCACACCTGGCAGCACTTGAGTCATTAGGGGCTGGACCTGTGATTGGGTGACAGGCGCAACCAGCCACCAGTCTAGTCTGGGGCCTGACACTACGTACTTTCTTGAACTGAACTTTCTTATGTCTGAACATTCCCCCGCCAGTCCCCCTTTTGGAATCGAAATATTCCAACAAAATGCAAAGTCATAATAGGCTAAACGAGAATCACTGATACACTCAAAGTAAATTTTGGCAAAATGTAGCATCCTCTTTTGAGTTCGACATATTTTAGGGCAATTGTCTCTTTCTTCAACAATGATGATAGAAATGATGACGTAGATCACCAGAGGAAGCATCATGGTTCAAGAGGAAGGGAAAGACTACAACTAATGTGTGTGATAGAGTGCTATACTCTATAAGAGCAAGGAGGAAGCAAATGACCGCGTTCGCATAGCGTGAGATACTTTGGCCAAATTATCATTTCTCGGCGGGGACAAGTGGGTCGGATTTGGGGTTCGCCGGGATGGAAGCCGGTGGAGCCAAAGGTTGTCCTGTGGAGCTGAGGGCCGGCCTGCTAGACGTGAGATGATACCACTTGTCCCCCTTTCCTGCCAGGCGGACTGCAGATGATGTTCCTTCCACCACCGAATATGGGCCATCCCACCGGGGCTCAGACCACTTCACACAATCATTAAGCACGTAAGGCGCGTCATTCTGTCTTTCAGTGAGGTGGGAGAATTCAAACGTTAATTGAAACTCTGGTGGTCCTTCTAGAATTTGGTTTGACAATGGACCCGAGGGCACTGGGAACGGTCGGTTTGTGTGACACTCGAAGGAAGTCCACCCCTTAGCCGAATTTAATGACATTCGCACATTCATTAAAGCGATTGGAAGTGCTCGTACCCTATTGAGTTTAGAAGAGGCCAACACCTTGGCCAGATTCTCCTTAATATTCTGGTTCATTCGTTCAACTTGGCCTTGAGATTGTGGGTGATACACACAACCGAACGTGTGTTTAAGTCCCAGCTTCTCTACTTCTTGTAAATGTTTGTTTTTGAAATGGGTTCAATTGTCTGATCTGATCTTTTTGGGGAAACCATGAGATGGAATATAATGATTGATTAAATGTTTGACCACACTTTTAGCTGATTCATTTTTACATGGATATGCCTCTGGCCAACTGGAATAGGCATCAACAAACACAAGTAAATATCGTCCTGAAATCGACTTGATCATGTCTGTAAAATCTATAGACACCACCTGTTTAGGATCAGTCCCCTCTGGGTCATGACTGCCTTGCGGTGGCTTGGTGGATGGCATGATATTGTAATGATGGCAGACTGTACAGACTCTAAGTTCAGTTTTAACAATTGAACTCATAAATGGGTGCCACCTCAAGCTGAGTCTCCTTATTACTTCATCTACCCCCACATGGCACAGCCCATGTGCTTCATTAACTAGTCGTTTTAATAGTTTTTGCGGCGGGATGCACTTACCATCTTTAGTCTACACTTCATTGTCAGCTTTCACACCCCCTTTTGCTTTCCACACACTTCTCTCCTCAGGGGTGGCGTCTTGTTGCCATCTTTTTACTGCATCCAAGTCGATCTGTTCCATGCTGTCTGAAATGCCACTGACACCTGATTGTTTTAGTGGCATTGAGGCACATATACAGGACCGGAAATCATGTGAAAAGTGATGGGGGCAATGTTACACAAGCCCACGTCTGTAGGAGTACCGGACCAAACTGTGTCTGGCAGGTCAGCGAGAATCATTGGGGCCTTGTCGCTGTCCATTATTTCACAACCATGGTCTCAGTCCAACAGTCGATGCTCCAAAACTGAGCATGGTTTGAATTTTTCAGATTGGACCCAATAAGCATCAAGAGATGGAGAATAAAACAAAGATTGAGTTATGGTAGGTTTCCAATCCTTAGCCAACATGCATTCTCGTACAAAGGGCCTAAGGTCTTTAGATGAGTGAGAAGGAGGCATCATCATGGAAACATGTGGATGAGATGGTGTAATGGTGGGATCTGGCGGGTTATCCATCATGTACCATTTTAATTGTTCATCAGACAAATGTGTATTGAAAGCCATTCCGGGCTTGCCAATAAACAAATCGCCACAATGTATTTGCCAAGAGTGTCCTTCAATTGTTTGGAACGAATCTGTATAGACCTCATTACCATGCCTATCATATTAGAGTGTGCAATGCAAGCGGTCAGAAACCAAGACATAAGTACGTACGTAAGTGCCGTATCCAGGGAAGCCACAAAGTCCAGCAGTGTTCGGCTTGTTTCCAGCCGTCGGAGTCGGTGTCAATGCGAGCCCAGTATATGTCAGCAGAGATTGGGGCAGTTGCTTGTTGGTGCCTTGCAGGAGAGTCTTGGAGGAGTTGTAGAAGCTGGAACCCAGGATGATAATCGGTACTGCAAAAGAATGAGTGTCCATCTGCAAAGTGCAGAGATAGTCCGTCCGGGCTGCATTTGATGACAGGAGACATCTTGATAAGAAGGTCATGGCCCATTAAGTTGAGAAGGCAATTCTGAGCATAGATGAAGGAATGAGTGAGAGTCTGTGAGTAGCTCTTAGTGGCTACCAGGGAAGTTAAAGGCAGGACGACCTCTTCACCCTTATCCTAGTAGTGGTACTCCATCAGTTGAAAGGGAACATCCGGGTGGCAGTGTTGTTATTGTGGAATATCTTGCTCCAGTGTCGACCATGAATGGCAAAACAGTTCCCCCTATTCTTACTGGATTTAGGGCATCGTTATTGTTGTGAATACTGCCCCTGGGGAGGGATGTACTGCACATGGTGTCCAGCAGAGGGAGGTAAAAAATGTTCGTTAGGTGGCTGCCATGGTTGGCCACCAGTGGACGCCCTTGGGTCATTATAAGAAGCAGGAGGAAAATTCACAGATGGGTCTTGGGGGGGCGTTAGCTGGCGTTGCTCGCCACGGCCCCGCGCCCCATCCTGGCTTAGTTTCCTCCCTTTGTTAGTCCATTGTTGATGGCACTGCCAAAAATGGCAGTCACGAGGCCAATGGCCCATTCTCCCACAGGTGTATCAGGCTCCTCTCTGTCTGTTGGCTGGTTGCCAACTGCCTTGTTGCCTTCTGGGTGGACCCTGTACCATGAAATAGCCAGACTGCTGCATGCTACCCTCAGCCATAACAGACTCGGGAGAAGCTACATCATCATTCTTTGGCTTTTGAAATGCTTGTATTTGCAACATAATCAATTGGGGCTGCATTTTTTTTTCACCAATTTCGTCACACACAGTTTCTGGGTGTGATGACAAGTAGGCTTTTTGTGTTGTTGATAATGACGACAGGGCCTATGTCCGATTATTATTATTATTATTATTATTTTTTCATTTCTCATTTTTTAGCATCATTCTCTTTGCCATGTTTCCGAAGATAAAACTTCAAATGACACAGCCAACGTTCATGTGAGCCCCCTGGGAGGTCTGGATTATTCTCCATTGCCCAATTTATGGTTTTGTGTACTACGCGCAAAACAGGAGGAACGAAAGACTTGAGAATACAGCGGAGTGTCAGTGGGCTTGTGCCCAATTTGACGGGCAAATTCTGTCTGAGCACATTCAATGAAGTTCGCTGGATTCTCGTAAGTCCTCGGAGAAAATGACAAGTCGGACAGAACAACTTTTGGAAGCGGAAACATGTCTTCTAGTTAGTAGTTTAGTGAAATCATGCACAGTAAGGGCTTTACCGTTTGCCAAGGAGTTGACTGTAGATCGTGCCATCAATCCATCCACCTGTGAGGTAGCAGAGGCGTGGATCGGGAGCATTTTCAAATCTCCAGTGGTCAATATTTGCCCAGCAGTAGAACGTGGCACTGCACGTAGCCAATTGGCCCCTCCCAAATCATTTTGGGTCAATCCTCTAACAACAGCTTCAAATCGGAAGGAGTGAATGGTTTATAATATGTGGCAATTTGTCCAGACATTGGTTCGACCTTAGATAATAAGGGATATTGTTGACCCGCTTGCTCAGAGAGGTAATTTTCTAACGAATGAGTTGAGGAAGTTCCGGCTTCTTCTTTTTTCGCTTCGGAGTGAACGCTGTGCCTTCCGGTGGGGCAAACGTCAACCATCGACCATGTCCAATAATGCCGCCTGGTCCAGTCTGTTTCCTGCTCAACTTCTTCAGAAAAATGTTTTTCAAACTTGCGTCGAATCAGGTTTTTGCACCGACTCAATTTTTGCAGCATTTTCAAATCTTAGAATTTCAATATGTCGCGCATGGTTTATCTTGAATTCTTCGATATGTCTGAGAGCTTGTCGAAAATCTGGATTATGGTTGCCCTTTTCTACCAGGCGGTCAAACAATACTTGCATGTTTTCTATTGCTGCAGTGACACCTGAACCCAACGCCACTGCTATGTCATCGGCAGGTTTGCGATTTTTATCTAGTGTGTTTTTTTTACCTGTGCCAATCACACAACAATGAGCCTTTTGGCACCGCCAAAACGGGGCACGCCAAATGCGCTGCTTCTCAGCATTTCCGTACACTCAGTATAGGAAGTTAATTTATTTCAGATTGTGGGGCGGCGGCGCGAGAGGAGCAGCGGGAGGGGCACTGGGATGCTTCTTATCTGCCAACTCAAGCAGAGGGAGGTGCTGGAGCCTATCCCATCTGATTCCAGGCCAGAGGCAGGGGACACCCTGGATCGGTGGCCAGCCAATTGTAGGGCACAAGGAAACGGACAACCATGCACACTCGCACTCATACCTAGGGGCAATTTAGAGTGTCCAATCAGCCTATCATGCATGTTTTTGGAATGTAAGAGGAAACGGGAGTACCCAGAGGAAACCCACGCAGGCCCGGGGAGAACATGCACACTCCACACAGGTGGACGTGACTTGGATTTGAACCCAGGACCCCGCAGCTGTGAGGCCGACGTGCTAACCACTCGCCTCACCGGGCCGCCCTACTTTAATTAGTTATAATGAATATATATCATTGTAGATATATTGTATATTTTTACTCTTTTGGTACTACATTAGTCTTTTGTAGATGGTTTCATGGGCAAAAATACACAATATTCATCTGTACTTTTTATCTATTGGTGTTGTTTTCATGTAAACAGAAATTCACCAGAGAAGCCCCAAAAGGAGACCTGGATGTTTTAATCCAACCAATATTGGAGCACTGCAGCTCCGAAAAAATGAACACCTGGCTTGGTAGGTTGAATTGTTGACATTTCCAACGCTCTTTATACATTTGCATGCAGAAGAATCTAATGGAAAGAAAATGTTTAAAGCCGCATGGAGGTAGTGTCTGCGCCACAATGCTCACGTACCACTCCCATTGTTGCATTCAGGACTGAGCTCTCTCAACAGCGGTTCCCATATTTTACCTCACAGTTTAGCGGAGAGCCATACGCACCTATCAAAAGAGCCACATATGACTCCTGAGCCATAGGTTCCCTACCCCTGATCTAGTGCATCACTCCACCTAGCTTTTAATGTGTCTTATTGTAATTCCAACAATTGGATTGTTCAGAGCTCATTATCATTAATTTTGTGTCCTTTCCAACTATAAAACATGGAAACATTCTTGCTTGTTGGAAATGTGATTCATTTCTTTCTCGGGGGAACATGTATGGACATGATTTTTGTTACCTGATGAATTACCATTCAAACACAGAGATCTTATATACCGCCATAAAAATGGACTCACCATTGTGTATATATATATATATATATTTATATATATATGTATATATATATATATATATATATATATATATATATATATATATATATGTATGTATGTATATATATATATATATATATATATATATATATATATATATATATATATATATATATATATACATACATACATATATATATATATATATGTATGTATATATATATGTATATATGTATATATATATATATATGTATGTATGTATATATATATACCGTAATTACCGTAATTACTCGAATATAACGCGCACTCGAAAATAACACGCAGGTAATTTTGGGCCAAAAAAATCTGGAAAAACGCAGTACTCGAATATAGTGCGCACCTAAAATTTCCCGCTGACGAAAATCAGAAATCTTACCTTTTTTTCTTCGTTTCACGATTGTTTTGTTCAAAACCGGATAGAGAAATCTTCAGGTACGAGCGTGTCGAGTGTCGTCCAGTTGGTGGAGTTATGCGTTTGAATTTTAGGGCAATAGATGATACACAGAGTGGACAAACATATCATGTAGACATGTTATGTTGCAATACCTTTTAGACTTCCTTGAACATTGACTACATTTCAATTGACAATACCATGTTTTAATTCAAATATCTATTGTCATTCACAAACAAGAAAAGGAACATACAAATTGAATAAATAAATGATTTGAAGATTTGCACAATGGAAAAGACTATCACATGTAACAAGGGAATGTACTGCCCCCCGCTGGACATATTTCTAAATACAAGTACGTACTACACTACAATGTAGTATTCTACTTTCCAGCTTATTAATGCAGGATTGTGATGTTTGTGAGGCTTGACGATCTTTAATACGCGTGTATTTTGAATTCAAAGTTGGAAATTGCACAATGTCCGTGCGTCAAAGTGAGTTTGACAATGCTTTTTTCGATCGAAAATTTGTAATTTATTTTAGTTATTGATTATAACACGCACCCCCAACTATTGGAATTAATTATATAGCAAAAATATGCGTGTTATATTCGAGTAATTACGGTAAGTTTAGTGTAAGGTTAGATTAAATTTATTTTTGAGTTTGTCTGCATCATAATCCAAGCACATTTAAATTTGTTTATGTTGTGTTACGAGCGTGTTGCAGTGCAAAAAGTCTCTCTCTCTCCCCCTCTCTGTCCCTCTCTCTCTCCCCGCCGCGAAATCTGTCTATTTTAGTACCATTAAACATCATAACCACTAGTAATTTGTTACTCTGTTAATAGATGGCGACTTAGAACAAATAAAAATATTTTTCCATTTCAATATCCTGTTTTTTTGGTGTTTTTTCAGAGAGTTGGAACTAATTTATTTATTTTTAGTTCATTTCTATGGGAAACGTTGATTTGAGATACGACTAAATCGACATACGAGCTCAGTCCCAGAACGCATTAAGCTCGTATCTCAAGGTACCACTGTATTTGTCATTTAGGATCACAGAAATACAGGTGTATAATTTTGAAAGCTATGTAACGCTATTTATCACTGATAGAAAAATCAATATACCGTTGTGAGGATCACAAAACACAATGCATATGATCCTTTGTTGTTTCTCCTCTTTCCATTGAGCTAAGCCACTTTTTTATTGCAGGTGACATTCATCATTTTAACTATTGCACTTCCCGTGCACTGTCCACTCAGTCCTGCCCCTTACCCCTAAGCATTATGGACACATCCAAATAGTTTTTGCAGCCAAGATTAGATGTATTATTATTATTTATTGATTATTTATCTGTCCTTTTGTATGTTTGTTGTTGTGTTGACTACTTATTTAGGTATTATTTATTACCTATTGATTATTTATTTGTCTCTGTTGTTGTTATTTGTGCTCTTTATGGTGAATCTTTAAATCTTATTCTACTTGTATAATTATAATAAAAGCATTCAATTCAATTTGTAAATTCAGTCATCAAAGAACCGAACATTGAGGTTTTTGGAATGCTGAAGCCTAATTACTGTGATCCTACACCACTTTGTGGCTTCAGTAAATCTTGTTTTTTTTATCTTTTGTATAAAAAAAGTTCATAAAAATCTCAAAATTCTGAAACCCGCAAGCAGAGGAGAGGGGATAAAAAAGGTTAACATCTTGCCTTCTCCTGTTTTGTTGCGAGTGAATTTCCTGTCGCGCACATCGCTTGTGGAGAAAGACTACGCCAAGTCTATTCCAGCTTTGTTTGGATTTTGAGTCGCTGTTGAAAATGCCTCCTTAGCGTTCTGGCTTCCAATGAGCCCAGGAAAAAATGAGACATGATGAAAATGACCAAGAGAAGTGATGTTTCTATTGCTAAAGATCCGCCATCGTGGCATAAATGAATCTACCATGCATTTTACCAAGGAAGAGGAAGGAAACATTCGAAAGACGGCCACAATATATAACACACTAAATAAAACTAAGCAAGTGGTAACCACTATGAATAAAAAGAACCAGTATTATGAGGGATTTATGCTATAGATAAGTGAAGCTGGCATGACGAGTGGACGTCAACACAGGAGTGCGAAAGGAGAGGACAACGACGAGGCCAATCGAAGACACAATAACCACCCCCCTTCACACTGCATTCAGCCACCTTGAGAAAAGAGGGAGCTACGTTAGAATGCTCTTTAATGATTACAGCTCAGCCTATAACACAATAAGACCAGACATTCTTGACAGTGCATATTTTACAAAAAAGAAACAGCAGTTGCCATGTTCCTTGTGCGCCAAAAACCGCTCACCTTTTCATTATTATTTAACTCAAGCAGAAGGAACTATTTTCACTGTGAGTACAGTACTTAAAGTATTTACATTTTTCTATTTATTGATTATAGTTAGACATTAATACATTACAGTCTTTTCATATGCCTATAACTCTCACCTCATCTCATTTTCTCCCGCTTTATCCGAAGTCGGGTCCCGGGGGAAGCAGCTTCAGTAGGGAGGCCCAGACTTCCCTCTCCCCAGCCACTTCATCTCTTCCGGGAGTATCCCAAGGTGTTCCCGGGCCAGCCGGGAGACACAGTCTCCCCAGCGTGTCCGAGGTTGGCCCTGTGGCCTCCTCCCCGTGGGACGTGCCTGGAACACCTCCCAAGGGAGGCGTCCAGGGGGCATCCTGATCAGATACTCTCTGGTCACCGTTTTTAAAAAGGGGAACCACCACTCCGGTCTGCCAATCCAGAGCCACTGTCCCCGATGTCCACGTGGTATCGCAGAGACGTGTCAACCAAGACAGCCCTATAACATCCAGAGCCTTTAGAAACTCCGGGCGGCTCTCATCCTTGCCACCGAGGAGCTTTTTAACCACCTCAGTGACTTCAACCCCAGAGATAAGAGAGTCCACCGCCGACTCCCGCTCGGCTCTCCTTCCTCATGGGAAGGCGTGTCGGTGGAATTGAGGAGGTCTTCAAAGTATTCACCCAACCGATTCACAATATCCCGAGTCGAGGTCAGCAGCTCCCCATCCCCACTATACACTGTGTTGATGGTGCACTGCTTGCCCCTTCTGAGACGTCGGGTGGTGCACCAAAATTTCCTTGAAGTCACACGGAAGTCATTCTCCATGGCTTCAGCGAACTCCACCCTGAGGTTTTTGCCTCAGAGACGACCACAGCCGAGTGCCGCTTGGCCACCCAGTACCGGTCAGCTGCCTCCGGAGTCTCATGGGCCAAAAGGGCCCGATAGGACTCCTTTTTCAGCCTGGCGGCATCCCTCACCACTGGTGTCCACCAGCGCGTTCTGGGATTGACATGCACCAACCACCTTGCGGCCGCAGCTCCGGTCTGCCGCCTCAGCAATAGAAGCACGGAACATGATCCACTTGGACTCATTTAAAAAATTTGTGAGTGTAATAACGCTTTAAACGCGAGAAGAAAGGCTCCCAGATCTCCAATTTGTGTGGCTTTTGAACAAATCTTTGTTTATCCCTTCTGATATGGACATTTGCTGTATTTTGAAATGCACTAAACAACATGGTGACGTTATTTAAACTATGAAAAAATGAATTGATGTACTGAACAAGTAATTTGTATTTATAATCTCCCACATCACAAAATCATGCATTGTAGGCTGGTTGAACACTCTAAGTTGCCCCTAGGTATAAGTGTGAGCATGTATGAAGTATCCATCTCCTGATGCCCTGCGATTGGCTGGCCACCGATTCAGGGGGTCCCCTGTCTGGTGTCCATAGTCAACTAAGCGGTGAATGAATGAATGGTGAGAATGAATGTTTCTTTGATAGTAAAAATATGTTTTTCAATAGATCCCTAAAGTTCTTTCAATGTAGATTACTACAAAAAAATATATTTTATGTAGTAAATCGTGGTTGTCAATAATAGTGGTTGTTTATGCACGGGTGACATTTACCCATATCAAACCAAAGCAGAATAAATATACATGAATAAAATGCTATTCACTAATCATATGCACTAAAAATGCCAGTTGTGTTTCAGCGACTGTTTCAATCTTTCTGTAGGTGTTGTGTATGGTTACAAAGGCTTACTGCTTTTGCTTGGCATCTTCCTGGCTTATGAGACCAAATCCATTTCAACAGAGAAAATCAACGACCACCGAGCTGTGGGCATGGCCATCTATAATGTCGCTGTGAGTCAGAGAAACATATTCCATCTTGAAATGTCTTAAAATGTGCACTATTGTCTAGTTTTTGGTGTCGTGGAGCGTGGTCGGAACAAAACAGTGGGAAGTAGGCAAAGTCAGGGAGTTGAGTCCATTAACAGAACTTTAATAAAATGTGGCAAGGATTTGAAAAAAACAGCACAAACTTCAAAGTCAAATAACAAAATCACACCTGGCGGAAAGGAAGTGGGGAAATGAGGATCACAAGACATGTACATGAGCATGACAAGCGGAGATGATCTGACTAGGACTGACAAACACACAGGGTTTACATAGACAAGCATGGGTTAACAAAACAATCAGAAAAACCTGGCTCACACAAGAGGCAGCAAGCAGGATATACACCAGGGGCGGGAAAATGACAGGTGAACTCAATGGGCAATCACTGGGACAGGTGACACAGGGGAAAACATGACAAAACCAATCCCTAACATAACCCACCACCCCACCTAAGGGATGGATTCCAGATACATAAAACAAAACAAAACAAGAAACCCTAAACACAAGACGGGGAGGGAGCCGAAGAGCCTCAACGCATTTTCTGGTGGATGTCGGGGCTGATCTGGCCAGTCGGGCGGTCGTCCGGTCGGGCCCACGAGGAAGCGGGGTGGCTGTCCGGTCCGACGGTCGTCCAGGCAGGCCTACAAGGAAGCTGGGGGCTCTCCGGTCTGGCGGTCGTCCAATCGGGCCCACACGGAAGCGGGGGGCTGGCGGGTCCGGCGGTCATCCGGTGGGGCCATCGAAGACGCTGGGCTGGCCTGTCTGGCGGACGTGGAAACCAGCCTCGAGGAAGCGGCTAGCTGGCCGGTCCAGCGGTCGTCCGATCGAGCCCTCCAGGAAGCGGCTGCCTAGCCAGTCCAATGGTCGTCCGATCCAGCCTCCGAGGAAGCGGCTGGCTGGCCGGTCTGGCAGCACTCTGGTCCGGCCCACGAGGAAGCGGCCATCTGGCCGGTACGGCGATTGAATTGGTGGCCTGCCAATTGCCGGGCACAAGGAGATGGACAACCTTTCACACTCATACCTAGGGGCAATTCAGAGTGATCAAACAGTCTACCAGCATGTTTTGGGGATGTGGGACGAAACCAGAGTACCCGAAGAAAACCCACGCAAGCTCACGGGAAACATGCAAACTCCACACAGAATATCCGAAGAAAACCCACGCAAGCTCACGGGGAACATGCAAACTCCACACAGAGTATCCGAAGAAATCCCACGCAAGCTCACGGGGAACATGCAAACTCCACACAGTGTGGACCCACCTGAGATCGAACCCTCGACCCCTGAACTGTAAGGCCAATGCGCTCATCACTCGACTATCGGGTCACCCAATAATGCAATAAATAGTAATAATACATAATTCCACTTGTGTATTTTAATCTTGTGCTTAATGCTTAGGCTTGATGAAGAGGTTGGGTCTGTCATGTTTTGTTGCAGTTTTGGTTGTTGGGTGTCCTGTCCGCGCGATTGTATGAGTTTTCCTGCCCTGTCTTTCCCGGTGCTTCCTCCCTCATGTGAGCCAGGTGTTTGTGATTGTCATTGACCTCTGTCTGTGTATTTAAACCCTGTGTTTTTGTGCATCAGTGTGTATTTTCTGTCTCTCGTGATGTCACTCTTCGTCGGAGTGCGTCTCCCTTGTTTTCGTCCTCCCCAGTTAACTTTGTATTTTGGTTAATTTTTTCCCAGTTTTATTTAAGATTACTTTGTATTTTCCCATTAAAACTTTAAGTTATGCACCAGCACATTCCTTTCGTTCCCTGCTTCCTGGTCCTTGGTTCCGCTCCACAGCTGAGGCGATTGTAACAGGGTCAACATTGATCAACAAAACAAATAAAAAAAGACAAACAAATTAGAATGAGAAATGGCAAACAAAGGCACAGAGAATGCATGTTCCTTCTTGATAACACATATGAATCGATCTGATTAAAGCATTTGCTGCAGTTGGATAAAATTTTCAAAATGCCCTAAGGGACCATATTTACCTCCATAAAAACTGCAACATGTGCACATAAGTATTACTGCATGAAAATTCTGGGCATCATGTCCTGTCTGAACATTACCTTAGATAATTCTTAGTGTTTGAAGTTGCCTCAACAAAGGCTGCCTTTACCATTGTAAAGTAGTTACAATTCAGACGGTTGACATAAGTTGGATATCTTCTAAAATCATTAGATTTGCTTTTTGAATAACAGTAGAAAAAATAGATGCAAGCTGCAGACAGGATTCTGCTTGTGTTGTCATGTACACTTACGTTTAAAAAAACGGCTGCCCCTGTTACTGCTGCTCGTGTGTGTTCATTCGTTTGTCCTCCGCAATGAGTTATTTTTTTTTGCTTTTGTATAAAGATGACTCACTATTCATTGATGTGTATGGATCTTTTGCTGTACTTGTCCCCACACGCTCCAACATCATCCAAATTATACTCATTCTGGCATCTCACAGTGAATTGTACTTTCACTTCATTTATACTTGGCACTAGACGACTGTTGGGAATAACTGACTTGGCACATTAATATGAGTCACAGTGACTCCTTTTAAAAAACCGAGGCTTTGGCATGTCCTAGAAATTGCAACATCAAGGTGTGTTGTCCGTGGATCTTGGATTTCCAAAATCTCAAAAACAGACTCAGACCCAAGTGGTTTTGATGGATGAATGAAAAAACCTGAGCCTTTGTAGTCATTAATTTGATTGGATTGGATTGGATAACTTTATTCATCCCGTATTCGGGAAATTTCGTTGTTCCAGTGGCCAGAGGGTGAGGATGCAGGAATAGGAAAGGCATTTTAGACATAAATAGATAGGTAATAAGTAGGTCAAGAAATAAATACATGAATAAATATATAATTAAATAAGCATGTTGCTTAGCACATATATACATACATACATACACATAAATGTACATGCATGCATACGGTAGGTCTTAACACACAGCCATTTTTTGTTAAAGAGCCTGACAGCTGATGGGAGGAAGGATCTGCGGAAGCGCTCCTTCCTGCAATGAGGGTGCCGCAGTCTATTGCTAAAGGAGCTTCGGAGGGACTCCACAGACTCATGCAGGGGGTGGGAGGTGCTGTCCATGATGGACATCATCCTGGTCAGCATCCTCCGCTCTCCCACTTCCTCCACAGAGTCCAAAGGACAGCCCAGAACAGAGCTGGCCCTCCTGACCAGCTTATTCAGCCTGTTCCTGTCCCTCTCCGTGCTCCCGCATCCCCAACAAAGCACTGCATAAAACACTGTAGATGCCACCACAGTGTCGTAGAAAGTCCTCAGCAGTGTCCTGCACACTCCAAAGGACCGTAGACTCCTCAGTAGGTAGAGGCGGCTCTGGCCCCTTTTGTACAGGGCATCTGTGTTTGTGGATCATTGCCAAATTTGTTTTCAAGTTCAATGGAGTGGTTGTCTTTATCTGTTAGTATTTATGGCAGTAGACCTATCAGAGAATGGTTGTTTAATATTCTTGTTTTACGTCAAATGTTTGATTTCTGGTTGTGTTAAATGTATATATGTATACATAGAATTGTACAGATCAATTGAAGGCCCTTAATAAAATCTGGGAGACTTTGTAATGTTGGCAAATATTGTGTCATTGTCCATTTACGACTCTGACTTGTCTCGTAATTACTTGTGCTTGCTTATCAGAAAGACATTAGAAGATTGATTTTATATCTATTTTCCTTTCACACCATTACCTTAAAACATCCTTACTTCGATTTGATTAACATTGCTAACCAGATAATTTTACTTGCAACTCGACTTGGACTTCACAATTCTCATAATGAACTTAAATAATTAGTAATTATAATTGTATATACCGTATTGGCCCAAATATAAGACGATGTTTTTTTGCATTGAAATATGACTGAAAATGTGAAAGTCGTCTCAAATTTGGAGTCTAGACATTGTACCCATTTGCAAAACTAGATGGCACATGTACCTTCAAAGCGAATGCCGAACACTGATGGTTAATGCAGTTATTGGAATTTTGTTGTTTTATCACAGTAGATGAATTTTGTTAATATACATTGCAAAAATCTGAATCCATTCATTTCCAAATGTGCTTGCAATGTAGTTTGCATATTTAAATGTTCAGATATTAAGATGTGCTAGTTTTTGCAGGATTTGAATGAGGGAAAATAAGATGCTTTTTCTCTTGAATATTTGAGTTTGATTTATTTAATATAGGGACAAGACATATTGATGAGCATATACATGTGCATTTTAATGAACATCTCATCTCATTTTCTGAACCGCTTCATCCTCATTAAAGTCACGGGGGTGCTGGAGCCTATCCCAGCTGACTCTGGGCCAGAGGCGAGGAAACCCCCTGAATCGGTGGTCAGCCGATCGCAGGGCACAAGGAGATGGACAACCATACACACTCACACCAATACCTAGGGTCAATTTAGAGTGTCCAATCAGCCTACCATGCATGTTTTTGGAATGTGCGAGGAAACCGGAGTACCCGGAGGAAACCCACGCAGGCCCGGGGAGAACATACAAACTCCACACAGGTGGACGTGACCTGGATTTGAACCCACAACCCCAGAGCTGTGAGGCCGACGCGCTAACCAGATGACCGGGCCTCCCAATATGTAGGATTATAGGCTCATTTCCATCTTTAGTCCCTTGTGCAGGTTGAAGATAAAATCAGTAGGACAACAGGACAACAGACTAGAAAGCAGCATAGAAACAATGAGACATACACAAGTAGCACAGGTCTAGGCAGCATTGTGATCACAATGTTGTTAATCAAGGAGCCAGGTTATAAAGATGAATGGCAAATAGGTTCAGAGACGGGAGTTCACATAGGGTAATTGATATTCATTTCCAGCTATGTGAGGAACAAACAGAGAAGGTGCTTTGGCTAAATGCACTCTTTTTGAAGGGAACTACTCAGTCACCTCTAGCGCTTGTTGATCTGATGGATTTTTTTTTTTTACAAATCCTTGCAGTGGAGGAGGAGCTTTGTGATGGAAGATTTTGTAAAACAAGATGGCATCGGCTTATTTAACAGTATTGTCCCAGTTCAGGCGTTTGTGTTTTTTTTTATTTTTCATATCTGACAGTGATAGTACGTTTTTGGTTTTCTGTCCAATTCTTTTAGATCTTGCTTTTAAACGGGCTTAATATATTGTTATAATCATTTGTTTCAGAGGTACTGTAATTATTTTATGTATAAAAAAAAATTTGGGGTGTTCAAACAGTCTTGTCAAACTTGATGCGCTAACCACTTGCACCACCGGGCTGCACCACCACTATTGTGTGAGTATTTATTTTCGCCAGATTTTCACTTTGATTTACAATGTTTTAACAAAAATAATACCCAAACATTGCTTAAATAGGTCAAATTCGTCAGCCTTTCTTTTGATATTGACCGTCACTTTTCCATACTTATTCCTAAAAGGCATACTCCTGCTTCTGTATATAATATACATTCCTTTTTTGCATACTTTACATACGTTTGCACCGTCACTTTTCATCAATTATGCCAAAAAAGAGGAGTTCTTATTTTGTATCGGGTTGGGAAAGGCGTTAACAATTGAAGCGCACCAAGATGGCATCTTCTGCATTCCAAAGTGGTGTCGAGGCTTCGACCTCGGCGGTCATCTATAATCCTTATAAAGCGGGATTTATGGATGGGTTTGTGTGTGTATATTAAGATTCTCTCTCTACGTTTGTCCTAACCGTGCTACGTAGAGAGTTGAAGTTTTTTCGGGTTGGCCAGAAACGGCTGTCGGATCCCAATTGAATTTCTTCACCTTCTCTAAGTGTGTAAACTCAATCTTTTATTTGTTAAACACCCATTTTTATAAAGATTTTTTTTAATAGCGCAACAATTGTCTTTTGGTTCTAAACAAGCAGGGGGACGGGCGAAGCCCCCCTGCTTGTATAGAATAAAAAGGAATTGAGGTAAAAAAAAGTGACTAAAGTGGTTAGCATGTCACGTAGCTATGATGTTTAAGTGACAGTATCAAAGTGCAAGATAAATATTTGCAATGTTAAGACTGAAGTAAAAGTCGGAGAACATTACGTATTTATATGCATCTGGCAGTGTTATGACATTTTACATATACCACTAGTGACAGTACTTAATTGAGTCTAGATTACGTCCTCTTGTAGCGCCAGCCGGAGCATAGCAGGTTGAGAGGTGGAAGCCGGAAAGAGTATTGTCTTTTGTGATGCTCTTTACCCTTCTTAGGCATGAGGAGTTGTAGATGGCGGGTAGGAGAGGTAGATCACCCCTTGCATGCTTTTTCTGTCTGATTCTAGACAGCTTGAGTGTACATACTGACACAGCATAGGTCAGCACACCTTCAATGATTGACCGGTAGAAGGTGGGGTTTCAGGAAGGGCTAAGTTCCTTACTTTTTGAAATGTTTCAGTACCAGTTTTTCAAAGAACTTGGTGACCATACGGTCCTGTGGCCTTCCGGGGGTTGACAGCACGGCGCACTCGTCTCATGTCCACTATCTCCACGGTAAGTGGGGTGAAGCTTTTTCCAGAGTTTGGTGTGGGATGTACTGGAGGTTTAGGTGGTGTGACTGAATGATGGGCTTGGGACTAAATAGTGGGCAAGAATGTTGTTTAGCTCATCTGCCAATGCCGCACCTGAGTCTGTAGGAGTCGCAGTGATCTGCCACATTGTTTGGGGGTTGTCGAGTTGCCCATCTATCTTCCCATTGTAGTTTTCTTTGGCAGACTTGATGCCTCTCCAGAAGCTTGATACCGATCCCAATTATTTGATTCAGGTGAGTTGGTGGAGGGAAATATGGAAAACAGAACGGATAGCAGCTCTCGAGGACTGGAACTGGCCACCCCTGACTTAGCCCATTTTAACCCTAGTTAACAGGTTCCAGATTTGGTTTTCATAACATTTACATAAAATGGGGAATCTCCCTGATATCAAATTTTAAAAAAATAATGACAGACTGTCCTAAAATAAGGATGAGATGACATCAGACCAGATAAGATCAAAGGAGCTGTTTCGAAAAGACATAGAATGTGACCCAAAGCTCTTGCCGACTGCTTTTGAATTATCACTGTTTATGCAGTCATCTCAATTAAATCATTCAGCTTTGGTACCGCGCATCCTCGGAACTTTTGCAGGCGCCTTTCCCTGTTGATTTCAGGCAAAAGGGAGACTACACCATAGACTGGTCACCAGTCAGTCGTAGAGGACACAGAGAGACAGATGACCATTCACACTCACAATCATTCCGCCAACAGCAAGAATCAAGCGTACCCATACCTGCACTGAAGTAAGGCGAGTGAAGCACTACACCATCAGGCTATCATGATTTACCTTCAGGTGCGTAGCGAGACAGAACCCAGGATGCGAGAAGGAAAAGGCGAGGGAAGTGCTGGTGCTGAACATGGGACTTTCAATAACAAACTGTTACGATCGCGCCACGTCGTTGTGGCGCGATCGGGAATGGATTAGGACCCAGGCGCGGGAAGCAGGAGGGGAACGAGGCAGTTAGCTGTAAAACAACATCTTTAATAAATCAAAAGGGCTTTACAAATCAACAAAGGCTTCAAATAAAACAGGAGCCTGCAGGAATATGCAACAGCATGTAAGATGCATGCAGGAGATGATGAACTTGGCAGGCTGGAACTTGGCAGGCTGGAACTTGGCAGGCTGGAACTCGGCAGGCTGGAACTCGGCAGGCTGGAACTCGGCAGGCTGGAACTCGGCAGGCTGGAACTCGGCAGGCTGGAACTCGGCAGGCTGGAACTCGGCAGGCTGGAACTCGGCAGGCTGGAACTCGGCAGGCTGGAACTCGGCAGGCTGGAACTCGGCAGGCTGGAACTCGGCAGGCTGGAACTCGGCAGGCTGGAACTCGGCAGGCTGGAACTCGGCAGGCTGGAACTCGGCAGGCTGGAACTCGGCAGGCTGGAACTCGGCAGGCTGGAACTCGGCAGGCTGGAACTCGGCAGGTTGGAACTTGGCAGGCTGGAACTTGGCGGGCCAGCCGGCACCGGAAGCCTGGTTCATGGCTTTGGCATGAGTGAGACTGGCGGCCCAGGTGGCAAAGGGAGTATTTTGCGTGGCTTCGGCACAGGGATCTTGAACGGTGTGGTTGGGCGAAGGGTCGGTTTAAAGGTGGATGGAGGCTCAGAATTACCTCCTAGTCGGGATTCCTCCGCTGCCGGAATGTCTCTGAGGTGCCCACACCATTATAAACCATTATAAACTCCCCAAAAGATTTTGGGGAGCTTACCGCTAAATCCATGTGGTCGGGGGGCTTCAAGAAGGGTGGCTGGCGTCGACGAGAGCGTCGGTGCGAGCGTGGGTGGCTTCCCGCTGGGTCCATGATGATCGGATCGTTCTGTTACAATTGCGCCGCGTCGTCGTGGCGCGATCGGGAATGGATTAGGACCCAGGCACGGCAAGCAGGAAGGGAACGAGGCAGTTAGCTTCAAAACAACATCTTTAATAAATCAAAAGGTCTTTACAAATCAACAAAGGCTTCAAACAAAATGGGAGCCTGCAGGAATATGCAGCAGCATGTAGGACGCATGCAGGAGACGATCCGACAATGACACTACGACTCATTGATGTTTAAATACCAAAACAGGAAGTAATCAGAAGATTGACCGCAGCCGCTCTGCCCTGACGGCATGCCTGGAGGGACAAACGGGCCGCTCCTGACACAAACTAACCATACAAAGATAACGGGGACAAAATGGCGACTAAACTGGGAGGAACGCACATCGCCGAAGAGGCAAAAACATGACTTTCTTGAAGGAGACCAAAGGAAACACTAGGTAATACTCCTACACCAGACCATGTGAGGCACAGGGGTTTAAATACACACACAAGGGCCGATTACCAATCACACACGCATGGCCACATAAGAGAAGGGAAGCCCGGAGGGACACAAGAGGCAAAACTTACACATCCACCCAAAACCCCAACAAAACAAGACTTAAAAAGAATGATTAAGGACTGTGATGCAACATGATTTGCTTAAGTCAGCAAATAATTTTATTGCTGCACGATAATACTTCAACTTACAACATCTTGACATAACACTGCCAAAGTCAAGATTAACAAAAGTCCAACTCAATATCACAAATCATAATGTGTAGTGCAATAGGTTGAGGGTGAAGGCTATGAAACAAAGGATTTTCCAATTAAATTACTAACATTTCATGCGGCCCGACGGCTGAATGGTTAGCGCGTCTGCGTCACAGTTCTGGGGTCCTGGGTTTGAATCCAGGTCGGTCCACCTCTTCAGAGTTTGCATGTTATGCCCGGCCTGCGTGGGTTTTCCCGAGGTCCTCCGGTTTCGTTTCATATTCCAAAAATATGTATGGTAGGCTGGTTGGACACTCTAAATTTCCCCTAGGTATATGAGTGTGACTGGTTGTCCGTGTCTGTGTGCCCTGTGTTTGGCTGGCCACCAATTCAGTGTGTCCCCCACCTCCTGCCAGAAGTCAGCTGGGATAAACTCCAGTACTCCCTGCAACCCTTGTGAGGATAAAGCCATTCAGAAAATGAATGAATTACTAACAGTTATTCTCATTTTCCATGCACCAGAATGTAGTTCGCTAGATAGAATATGTGCAACCACTTTTTATAGTTTGCGCAAATATTGTATGGTGTTTTTGGCATGTGCACTTCCATTCTTTGAAGCATGCATGTCTTTCTAATAATGTTTTCTCAAATCTTGTTCTCAGGTGCTTTGTTTGATCACAGCGCCTGTCACCATGATTCTGTCTTCTCAGCAGGATGCCTCATTTGCCTTCGCCTCCCTGGCCATCGTTTTTTCTGTCTACATCACCCTCGTGGTTCTGTTTGTTCCCAAGGTAAGGTTTCAGTACATTGCGTGTTTTATATTAAGTATTAAAAAATAGTTCATAAAATTTGAATAAGATAATAGAGGGGATAAAAAATGCTTCTTCGGCTCTGAATTGGGTGGAATTCTGCGCGGAAGAAGCAATATTTCACCATAGAAGAATAACGCACCAAATAATATAAAAGGCTAAGTAGGACGACATCTTGCCTTCTCCTGTTTTGTTGCGATGGAATTTCCCATCGCGCACATCACCTGTGGAGAAAGACTACGCCGAGCCTTTTCCAGCCTTTGTTTGGATTTTAAGTCACCATTGAAAATGCCTCCTAAGCGTCCTGAGCTATCTAAGGCATCCAATGAGCCCAGGAAAAACGAGACATGATGACAGTGACCGAAAAAGTGACGTTGCTACATATGCTAAAGATGTCGCACGCCATTACACCGTAAATGAATTTACCATGTGTTATATCAAGAAAGAAGAAGCAAACATTCAGAATACGCCAACACAATGCTCGAGAGCCACTCAAAACACCCCACTTCCCAACTGATGAGGACCTCGTTGAAATGATCCCATCAACAATGAGGATGAGGATGAAGAATGTGGTCTTCCTTTAAGTTATCTCCAGAATATATTCAATATGGCACGCAGTTTGAAACAACGTGTCCAGGCGATTGATGACAAAATTGTCGGAGCTATTGATTTTGGCAATCGTCTTGACAGTGTCATGTCCTTGTAGAACAGCATATTTGTACAAGAAAATAAACGGCGGTCGCCATGTTCCTTGTGCGCCGAAAACCTCTCACAGAAAGAAGCTCCTCCTTTTGCCCCTACAGCCACCCTCTGAAGATTTGCGGCGGTCTGGCCCATTGGGAGGTCATCCTGGCCAGCCCGCGAGGAAGCGGCGGGCTGGCCAGTCGTGAGGTAATTCCGCCTGGCCCGCGAGGAAGCAGCTGGCTGGCCCATCGCGCGATCGTCCAAGTAGTCCCACTAGGCCAGGGGTGGGCAGCCGGTCCTCGAGGGCCGCTGTGGGTGCAGGTTTTTGTTCCAACCAATCCACACAGACAGTTTGACCAACTAGATTTCTGCTGAAACAAGAAGCACCTGACTGCAATCCAATGATTGTATATCTAACATACCCGATTATATTATGGGTTGAAACGAAAACCTGCACCCACTGCGGCCCTTTGTGGAATTACTTGCCCACGCCTGCTCTAGGCTGTAGCCGGGCGTCTCGCCCTGGACAGTCTCTGGAGGGGCAACATCGTTGTCACAGGTCGCCTCCCCCTGAACGGTCTCCTGACTCCTGACCATCATGTTGGCGAACGATGAGGGAGCGACTCACCCAAAATAGTGGCGATTTTGCAGGTCGCCTCAACCAGGAAGCATGTAGGGTAATCGGCAACAGAGTCGTCGACGAGAGGATCGCCGCTCTCGGCTTCAGAGTCGTCGCCGAGAGGACCGCCACCGTCGGGGCCCCCGCCAAGAGAGTTGCATGGGAGTGGGCCAGCGGGACAGGCGCACAGGAACGGGCGCAGGGACAGGCGCACAGGAGCGGGCGCAGGGACAGGCGCACAGAAGCGGCTAGCTGGGATGGGTGCACAGAGCAGCTAGCTGGGACGGGCACAAGCGAACGGCTAGCCGGGACAGGCACTAGCGAATGGCTAGCCGGGAAAGGCACTAGCAAATGGCTAGCCGAGACGGGCACTGGCGAACGGCTAGCCGGGACGGGCACTAACGAACAGCCAGCTGGAACGGGTACCTGCGCGAGGCTGCCGTGGTCATCCCACGCTTGAAAGCAGTCTTCATCCTCGTCACACACTTGAAGGCGGCCATTGTCCTCGTGCCACGCTTGCTATTTTGTTTATGAGTTACCATATTTTCCAGACTATTTGATTTAATATAAAATGTGAAGGATTCATTCATTCATTCATTTTCTGAAACGCTTTATCCTTATTTGGGTTGCGGAGGATGCTGGAGCCTATTCCAGCTGACTCTGGGCAAGCGGCTGGGGACACCCTGAGTCAGTAGCCATCCGATCACAGGGCACGAGGAGACGGACAACCATGCACACTCACACCCATACTTAGGGGCAATTTAGAGAGTCTAATCCTCTTAGCATGCATGTTTTTGGAATGTGGGAGTAAACCAGAGTACCTGGAGGAAACTCACCCCAAACACAAGTGGACCGACCTGGATTTGAACCCAGGACACTAGAGCTGTGTGGCCAACGCACTAACCACTCGCGCCGCCACGCTGCCCCAACGTGAAGGATGATATGTAATATGTTCTCCAATTCTGGATTGACCCATTTGTTGTTTTTGAATGGCAAAATATAAGGTCTAACATGAGCATGACATTAAGATATCTTAAAATGAGCTTAATCACTGCAAAAATATCCATTTGAAGGTCACAAGAGCTGGCTGAATCAAAAGTCATCTAAGTATTGAAATGACTGTAAAACAATTTTATTTTTTATTTTCTTTAAAAGAGCATATTCATGTTTTGTAGATGCGACGTTTAATCACAAGGGGTGAGTGGCAATCAGATGCCCAGGAGGCCATGAAGACTGGTTCTTCCATGAACAACAATGATGAGGAGAAATCCAGACAGTTGGAAAGAGAAAACAAGGAGCTACAAAAAATCATACAAGAGGCAAGTCAAGTTTGTGGTTTTATTCACTGAACTGATAAATTCACATCCATATTGTTGACTGAATAAATGCATCTTGAATAGAAGTTCTTTCAATGCTAAATTTATAACTAAAGACTCTTCACACTTTCACTTCCTCCGTTTCAAATGTCTAATGTAAGGATTTAAGATGACCAGGAGTCAGACTGCCTATAGTTTAAAGTGATGGGTAACAAGAAATAAACTACTGTTTATTCTTTTGTTATCTGACCTCATATTTACTGATATACAATGATTATATTACAATCCCATAAACCCTGCCACACCTGACTGTACTTTTGCACATTGCATAGGGTTTGGCAACTGGCAGTCGCCAAAGAAGGAAATGGTGAATACAAATTCACCAAATATTTAACCACATACAATGTGTGTACAAACGGGATCCCAAAATGCAATATCTGGACTACACATACCGTAAAACCTCTATTTGAATGGCACTCTCTAATTGAACGGCACCTCTAATTGAACGTCACTACGGGAAAAGTTTGAAAAATAGAGCGGCATGCCGGTGAAATTAAGGTTTTTCTCAACCTGAGAAGGAGGTCAGATGGCAAGCGCCTTCTTGCCTGGGATTCATACTGCCTATTCACATTGGCGATGCCACCAAAGAGCAATTGAAGAAGCTCCATATTAATGTGACCGTGATTCCAGGAGGCTGCACCAAATTTATACAGGCCCCCGAGGACTACTGGAACGCCCCATTCAAGGTCAAAATCCGACAGTTCTACGAGAACAGGAAGTTGCACGGCGAGAAGAGCTACACCAAATTCTGCAACATGCGAGCACCAACCGCTCTCGACGGCTCGAAGGATTGCCAGATCCATTGTTTCAGGTCAGATTGATTCAGACTGGTTTGCAACTTCTCCAGCAAGCGCGAGCCAATGCTGGTGACGATGAACGTGAACTCACTCAGAAACTCGACACTGATGCGGAAGGTGACGTGAATGAATAGAACAGCTACAACAGCGACGTGTCACTTGATTTTCACCAGTGAATTTGTAATTACTTACCAGTAATCGCCTTGTATTTTTGCCTTTTGTTAAATAAATATGTATATGTTACCTGGTTTCTCTTTTCATCCATAAAATTTACCGCAAATTCACCCTCTAATTGAACGGCACCTCTAATAGAACGGCACTACGGGGGAAAGTTTGAAAAATAAAACGGCATGCCGTTGAAATAGAGGTTTTACGGTATATTACGTTTTACAACAATTCTTGACTAGATTTCTCATTTGATACCTACCTATATATATATATATATATATATATATATATATATATATATATATATATATATATATAACAGTATGGACACTGTCACTGTTAATAAACGTATCCGGGTTTTTCCTCACCAAAAACCCTGGATGACCAGTGAGACACAGGCACTCATTAAACGCCGTAACACCGCCTTCAGGTCAGGGGACAAGTTCCAAAAAGCGCTGCCAGAGCAGACCTGAAGAGAGGCATTAAAAAGGCCAAGGCAGCATATACAAGGAAAATTGAGGACCACTTCACAAAAAAATAACCCAAAAAAGATGTGGCAGGGAGTAAGTACTTCACAATACCAATTACATTGACAAAATAAGGTGTCTGTTAACACAGATGCCTTACTAGCCTAGGAACTGAACCATTTCTTTGCCCGCTTGGAGACTGACAAATCAGATTCAGTCTCAACACACCCACCACCTTGCAGCAGTCCACTGATGCTTCAGGAACATGAAGTGAGACAGGTACTGTGGATTGTGAACACCAGGAAGGCTGCTGGCTCTGACGGAGTACCTGGGAAGGTGCTCAAAGCCTGTGCTGACCAGCTGACTGGGGTTTTCACAAAGATTTTGAATTGTTCCCTGCAACAATCCATCATCCTCTTCTGCCTGAAATCTGCCACCATTATCCCTGTCCCTAAAAAGCCAACCGTTGACAGCCTGCATGATTACAGGCCTGTTGCACTTACGCCTGTGATCATGAAGTGCCTTGAAAAGTTAGTTGCCCGCCACATCAGGGACACAATCCCTCCCTCAGTTGACCCTCAACAGTTTGCTTATAGAGCAAACAGGTCCACTGAGGACGCCATCGCCGTAGCTCTACACACAGCACTTAGCCACCTGGAGCCCCATGGGAACTATGTGATGATGCTTTTCATTGACTATAGTTCAGCCTTCAACACTTTAATACCGGATATTCTGGCTGACAAACTTTTCCATCTGCTGCTGGATTAAGAATTTCTTAATCAATTGTCACAAACTGTTAGACTTGCTCCCCACCTCTCTTCCTCCATTACACTGAGCACTGGCTCCCCTCAAGGTTGTGTACTGAGTCCTCTTCTATACTCCTTGTACACATACGACTGTACACCGACCCACCCCTCTAACTCCATCATCATGACACCACTGTGGTTTGACTCATCTCAGGGGGATGAGTCTCCCTACAAAGATGAGGTCGACAAACTGTCTGTGTGGTGTTTGGTGAACAATCTCACACTAAACACCACGAAAACTCAAGAAATAATCCTGGACTTTCGCAAACGCAGCACAGATCTGGCCCCACTCCTTATAAATGGAGTATGCGTAGACAGGGTCCAGTCCTTCCAATTCCTGGGGGTCCACGTCACGGAAAAAAATCTACTGGTCTACCAACTGCTGTGGTGAAGAAGGCCCAGAAGCATTAAAGTGACTGACCTGAGAGCAATGTTACCTCAAATTTTTTATTTGTCTGGCCAGAAAGACAACCTCCCTGAGCACACTGAGTACCAGTGTGAGCAACATCATCATTGCTTGCTATGGGCACACACCAGTATCACACCTGCCATTAGCAGGTCCATGTCTACTACACATAAATGATTTAGTAATAATAAAATGTAATGATTAATATCTATGAATGGGCGGCCCAGCGGATGAGTGGTTCGCGCATCGGCCTCACAGCTCTGGGGTCCTGGGTTCAAATCCAGGTCGGTCCACCTGTGTTGAATTTGCATATTCTCCCTGGGCCTGTGTGGGTTTTCTCTGAGTACTCCGTTTTCCTCCCACATCCCAAAAAGATGCATTATAGGCTGATTGGACACTCTAAAATTGCCCCTAGGTATGGGTCTGAGTGTGCACTGCTGTCCGTCTCCTTGTGCCCTGCGATTGGCTGGCCACCGATACAGTGTCCCCCGCCCCTGGCCCAAAGTCAGCAGGGATAGGCTCCAGCACCCCCGCGAGTGATAGTGGATAAAGCGGTTCAGAAAATGAATGAAAAAATATCTATGAATAAAACATCTTCATAAATGCCATTAGAATATGCACAAATCCGACTTCAATTTTACCTTATTTTACACATCTGTCCTCACTTCTCATTCTCATTTAAATGACTTTTCTGCTGAACGTGTCACTTGAGATAGTCAAGTTTCCATTTATATGCAATATTTTTCCATGATTTTGCTTTGATTTATTTAATAAGGGATAGCACATATTAATGAACATATTTATATTCATGTTAATGAACATATATATGTAAGATTGTAGCCGAGGGCTAATTTCCATTTATAGTCCATCGTGTAGGTTGAAGACAAACGATCACACATACTAGACACACACGCACGCACGCACGCACACAACCACACACACAGCAGATTTAGACAGTTCTCACCTGATTTCGCCACTTTTTCTTCTATTTGCACAGTATAGTAAAAAGGAATGTATTAAGAAATATTAAAATGTAATTTAAAAAAAGATAGAAGGGCTGTAAAACACGAAAAACATCAGAGCGGACAGAGCTACTGCCACTGGCTGCCGCATGAAGGGCGCCATCATGAGGAAAGAGGAGAAAAAAAAGAAAAAAATGTTTGGATTTTATTTTGTGCGCGCCATATGATTGCTGCTGCGCGGAGAAGACGAGAGTAGTGCGCAATTGCGCACGCGCGCAGCTTAGAGGGAACATTCCCTGAGAGTACTCAGGAGGAACAACTTGGACACTAAGCTTCTGATAACCTTCTATAGAGCAACTGTGGAGTGCATCCTGGCATACTGCATTACAGTGTGGTACGCTGGAATCACAGTAGCACACAGAAAAGCCATGCAAAGAGGGATCAACACCGCCCAGAAGATCATCGGGCGCTCTCTGGCCTCACTAGATGACATTGCCAGCCCTCGCTACCTCAGCACCCAAAATGGCCTACAACCCAGAAAAAAGACCAAAAACATCTTCCACACCACCACTTCCAACACCTCTACTCTCTCGACATTGTCGGGAAAGATTCTGCCAAGGTAGCTGAAAGTCTGAGATAACAGGCTATAGATATCTGACCGGCAGCACCAGGACAGGAACAACAAACATGACCGTTACATGTCACCCTGAAGTTCATGGGAGACCGGAGACCGGACAACAAGTGGTTAAAGCAATTCTCACAGATGCCCACTCCACAAATCATAATTACCCATGTATATGCGACTAACCAAGGAGTCTGTTTTGCCACTGTGACCCTCCCATCGGCATTAGCAATGCTGACCTCAACGGGACACCGCCCTCATGTCTCACTGAACAAGTTGTTCACCATGGACTGGAAGGATCTTGGACCCTTGACCGACTTTGTGCTGCAAACAAAAGAATCCGAGTGGCAAGACAGCGATGAAGGGGATCAGTGGTGTGAGATCCCTGAATTTGGACAAGTGACCAGGAGGGGCTTGGACTGGGTCATCGACACCATCCCCCCACGCACAAGTACGCAGTATTAGACAATTCTGTGGACCTACTCTACAGCGAGACAGATTTCCCCACTGTACCAGCTAATCTATGGTCCAAGTCCAAAACCGATGTCGGACGGATGACCACAGCAAGACCAGTCACCATCGAAGCCACAACCTCTTATCGCCCTTGGGTACGGCAGTACCTGCTCAAGCCAGATCAAAAAGAAGGCATTTGCCCAGTCATCCAGGAGATGCTTGACGCAGGCATACTCATTGAAAGTGATCGTGCAGAATGCAACACGCCAATCTTCCCCGTAAAGAAACCAGGGGGAGGATGGAGGATGATCCAAGATTTACACTAAGTCAATGGAGCAGTGAAGTCCCGTGCTCCCAACGTCCCAGACCCCTACACGCTGCTGAACGAACTGAAACCGACACAGGAATACTTCACTGTCATTGATCTAAGTAATGCGTTTTTCTCAATCCCACTGGATGCCACAGCACAAGGATGGTTCAGCTTCACATTTGGCAACAGAAAGTTCACCTACACCAGATTGCCACAAGGATTCTGTGACAACCCAACCATATTCTCCACAGAGAGCCAGAGATGCATGAGTTACAAACCACATCCAGAGTCCACACAAGTGCTCATCTATGTGGACGACATCCTAATTGCAAGCCCAACAGCAGAAGAAAACCAAAAACAGTCCATCAGAGTGTTCCAACACCTGGAAAAGATGAAAAACAAGGCCTCGTGATCCAAGCTTCAATTTTGTCGGATTGAAGTCACATTTCTGGGACATCTCTTGTCACAAAAAGGTCGAAGGCTAACAGACAACAGGAAGAAGGCCGTCAGAGATGCCCCCAGACCCAAGACCAAGAAGCAAGTCATGTCTTTCCTCGGGTTAGCCAACTACTGTCGAGGATGGATCCTTCACTTCGCACAAATCACCCAGCCACTATTGGACCTCATGAGGGAAAAGGGGTACTCGGACGATTCGCCAAAAGACGTTTGGCCGACGGACGTTTGGCCGACGGACAGTTTGCCGAACGGACATTTCGCCGAAACGGGATTCGCGCGCTCGCCCCGCCCCCGGATCATGTGTACATGTTTTTCAACCTCGGCCCGTGGGCCATATACGGCCCGTTAAGATAACATTCATTTAGGAATAACAAGGGCATGTACTGCCCCCCGCTGGACATATTTCTAAATGCAAGTACATACTACAATGTGCTGCCATTTTTTTATATTTTTTATTTTATCTTTGCGTTTAAAGTAGTAGCCATTTGGAGATCACGCAGAACAGTACGTGACAGAAGAAATAGAGAAAATAAAGCAGTAGTAACAATAAGTACTACTGTAATGAAATTGTAAATCCAGAAATCCTACTCCAGAAAACTTACACCAGCATAGAAAACGTTGAGATTAATCTTTGAATTAAGGTTCTCAGCAAATCATTTTGAATATATATTTCCTAAAATAATGGGGAATTATTTAAAATTAAACTAGAAGTAAAAGTGTGTTCCATGGCATTTTCAGGTATTGTTCTCTGTGTTGTTTTTTTTCTCAGTGTCAGACATCAATCCCCAGCTTTGATAAATTACATTGCGTGTCCAAATGGCTACTACTTTAAACGCAAGGATAAAATAAAAAAATATAAAAAATTGGCAGCACATTGTAGTACGTTGCAAGCACGCGAATCCCGTTTCGGCGAAACGTCCTTTCGGCGAACTGTCCGTCGGCCAAACGTCCGTCGGCAAAACATCTTTCGGCGAATCGTCCGGTCACGTTGAAAAATACCTCAACCTGTCAGATCCTGTAGAATGGACTCCAGCTGCTGAAGAAGCTTTCAACACCGTTAAACAGGCCATACTAGGCTCATCCGTCATGGGGCTGCCAGACTACACCAAGCCTTTTGTTTAAACACTTGACTGCAAATCAGGATTCATGACGTCTGCCCTTCTCCAACAACATGGTGCTAAACCACGCCCCGCCGCCTTCTATTCAAAACGACTGAACGTGGTAGCACAAGCCCTCCCACCATGCGTGCAAGCCATATGTGCTGCAGCCATGGCCGTCCAAAGTTCCGCTGAACTCATACTCTCCCATCCACTGACCCTACGGGTCGTCACGGAGTTGACATGTTACTAACACAGTCCATCTATTCGCTGGACAGTGGCCCAAACGAGGAATGAAAATGTCCACTGGATCCCCAGTCAAACACGCAGAGCTTCTCACATAAGTCCTCAAAGCGGTACAGCTACCAATGAAGCTGGCTATCAACAAATGTAATGCACACACAACGCGACAAGACCCCGTCTCATTGGGGAACAAGCGAGCAGACGAAGCAGCCAAAGAAGCCGCACACTGCAAACATCCAGACTGCAATCTCCACGGTGGAAAGACACAGCCCAATCCCTGCCGAAATCCTAAGAGACATGCAAAATCACGCCCCAGAAAAAGAGAAACTACAATGGGAAACAGAAGGATCCACTCAACACAAGAATGGCCTCTATGCAGTAGAAAACAAGCCATGCGTCCCACAATCATTGTTTGAAGTGGTTGCCAAATTGAGACATGGGAGGGGCCATGTCTCAACAGGAGGGATGATCAGTATAGTACAACAAACAATGCATGTTCCCAGAAGTCTCCAAACCTACTTTAAAACTTTTTGCAGAAACTGTTTCACCTGCTGTACACAAAACTCTCAAGGCAATGAACGACCCAAGCGCGGAACAAGGCAAACAGGGACATATCCCTTTGAGGTTCTGAACATGGATTTCATCGAACTGAAACAAAGTGGTACATACAAGTACTGTCTTGTGATCATTGACACACTTACCAAGTGGGTTAAGATATGCCCATCCAAGAAGGCTGACGCCATGGCAGTCGCAAAAGCCATATGCAAAAGGATCATTCCAAGCCATGGAATACCGCGAGTCATCTGGAGATATAATGGTGCTCACTTCGTGAACCACGTGATCCAAACTATGGGACAACATCTTGGAATCAACCTGAAATATCATTGCGCCTACCACCCCCAAAGTGCTGGACTCATTGAAAGAACCAATGGAACAGTAAAACTCAGACTCAGAAAAAACACGGAAGACACAGGAAAACCATGGCTAGAATGCCTGAGCCTGGTAGAAACATACATGGGAATCATTCCAACCACAGGGATGCACACCAACGGCAGACCCTTCCATCCACCAATGTGGGAAAAAGATCTGGTGGTAGAAGAGAAAGGAGAAACAGATTCTCTCACTCAGTGGTTATGCAAAATGTTCCAAGAAAGAACTGTGATAAATACAAATGATCTGCCGACATCTTCTCTGTCTCCCACACAGGAGGTCCTGTCCCCAGGCGACCTGGTACTCGTCAAGATGATAAAAAGAAAGTGCAGGTCCTCTCCACGTTGGGACGGACCTCACCATGTGATATTGGCGACCCCCACCACCGTCAAAATCGAAGGAAGAGACACCTGGGACCAGGTCCCCCTCCACACATGAGATCAGACAAGTCCCTTCCCAATCATGGACAGTACTGGACTGAGTATGGTGGCTCTGCGGAATGTATATGATCATCCCTGCCAATTCAACTGGCCTGTGTCCCTACATCTGTCTTCGACCACACATACATCCTTACAACAGATTCGATCCCCACAGTTGACACCAACCCACGTCTACCAGCCAGGCGTCAATGCTGGAGCCTCGATTTCCGCCCCCATGATCCAGTGTGGGGCTCGGATGTCCCCCCCAAACACAAACACTGGTCAGTCTCCTCCAAAGTCCTAATGGCTCTGTTCCCCTGGGTAAGAACAGCAAAGAACACCCTACGTCTGGAAACCATTGACTACAGATTCCAGGCCTATGTCAACGCATCAGTCCGACTACAACAAGGCCGAGAAACCATGACCCAAATGATTATCCAGAACCGCCTTGCCCTTGACAGAATAACTGCCCAGTAGGGAGGTGTGTGTGCCATGGTAGGAGACTCATGCTGCACCTTCATCCCTGCCAACGCATCCTCAGTCCATGATGCCCTAAAAACTAAAGAACATACAGAACGCTATGACAAGAGATCCGGTTCCACAACGAGGATGGCTTGACTGGTTCCTCTCGGGCTCATGGACACAGACTCTTTTGAAAGCCCTAGTACCGTTCGTAACTGCTGTTGCTCTCGTGCTTGTTATCCTAACCTGTTGTTTACCCTGCTTCTCAGCTTTGATCAAACGTACCATTAATGCCACCGTCGAACATATCATGATTGTTGAAACCCAGCTAATGCTAACTCGTATACACATGCAACAATCCATACCCCAATCTGGCCCTGATGTTGTGCTTTTGTCTGACACTGATTAATGTCTTTCCTATTCTGAGACACCAGGCCATGAGGCGATCGTCCCAAGCGGGAGGTCAAGAGAGGAATTTTCCCCTCATCTGCACGAGGGTTTTCGCCCCCTTCTGGTCGGTCTAAACTCCAGTTTGAAGTAATTTGTGAAGAATTTCGTTCAAAAGTAGGGTCGCTAACAAATGAGTGTACACACTCACAACAGGAGGGAATTGTAAGATAAGCTGACAAATTTGCCCTGCAATTGCTTGTTCGTATTGTACCAGTTTGTGAGTTATAAAAATACCGTTGTCATAGAGACTTTGCCCTGCATCGTTGTCATACTAACTTTGCCGTGCAGATGTCTAAACGTATCAGCCCAAAACTTGTTTGCACAAACCTTGCCCTGCAGGTGTCTAAACGTATCAGCCCAAATGTTGTTTGCACAAACTTTGCCCTGCAGACATGTCAGCCCAAATCACAAATATATAGACTCACCTCCTGTTCGTTCTGAGAGAGTTGCAAGGAACAGACTGTGAGTCAACACTGTTCGAGCTCTCCCCATTCTGCAGTCTGGTAATAAACTTATTTCCTTCAAATTGGTCTCCCTCTTTCTGTCCCTGCTCCTGAAGCCAGAACAGACCTAACACTAACTTCCTTGATGATCATTGTCCCCCTCGGTCTTCTTTTGTTTGCGTCCCCTTTAGTGGTGGATAAACGGTTCCCACCTGGACTCCTGGCGGCACCATCGCCGGTTGCTCAGGGTCTCACGCTGGTGTGTGCTTGCCATAGCACCTTGGGAGGACGGGGCCATCCCGGTGAAGGGCATCCTATGGTTGTCACTACGGATGCCAGCCGGTTGGGGTGTGGCGCTGTCTGGTAACACAAGATTGTTTGGGGCAGCTGGTCTGTGCGAGACCAGGCCGAGAATATCAATGTACTGAACCTGCAGGTGGTGCATCTAGTTCTCGAAAAATTGTACCCATGCATACAACGAAGACAAGTGCTGGTGTGGTCTGACAATACTGTTATGGTATGCACCATCAACCACCAAGGGGACAATAATTTGGCTTGTCTGATGAAGGCCTCCAGGTGCCTCCTGGTATGGGTAGCCCCCAGTTAGCAGCCCGCATATCTTCCCGGTAAGTGCAACAAGCTTGGGGATGCACTGTTCTGTCGACATCTTCTACAGGAGGAGTGGCACATCCACCCAGAGTTGGTGCGCATGGTATGGGGAACTGTTGGCAGGGTATGGCTCAAGCCCTTCGCCTCGTTAGAGTCGGCCCACTTCCTCATCTGATTTTGCCTGGGAAAGTTCTGCGCACCCCCCAATCTGTCAGATTAATGCTTTTAAATGCCCAGGCAACCTCCGCCCATTAGCAATATGCCTGTAAGTGGAAGTTGTTCATTGAGTGATGTGGTAACCGTGGGGTGGACCCAGTGGAAAGTCTTGTCCCCATTTTTCTGGACTTCTTGCAGTCCATCCTTAACAGTGGGTTTACCCCATCCCCTCTCAGGTTTTGTAATGTTGCAGTCTTGGCTCACTACGCCAGGGTTTCTGGTGGCTCAATCGGGAGCAATAAATTGGTCTCGGCCTACCTAGAGGGCATCTGCGGCTATCTCTGCAGGCGTCTGCGTGACACACCATGGGATCTACAGTTTATCCTCAAGGGTTGAGCCAACCCCCATTCTAACCACTGGATTTGGCTGAGCTTATATATAACGAAATTTACATACATGTAACTACAGTTCTATGAATCCCAATTGACTGCTAGAGCTTTGTTACTCAGTGTTCACCAAATGATCCATAATAAGGAAGGCCCGGCGGCTGAATGGTGAGCGTGTTGGCCTCACACTGGGGTCCTGGGTTCAAATCCAGGTCGATCCACCTGTATGGAGTTTGCATGTTCTCGTGTGCGTAGGTTTTCTCGGGGTAGTCCGGTTTCCTCCCATATTCCAAAAACATGCATTGTAGGCTGATTGGACACTAAATTGCCCCTAGGGATGAATGTGAGCGTGAATGGTTGTTTGTTTCCTTGTGCCCTGTGATCGGCTGGCCACCAATTCAAGGTGTCCACTGCCTTGTGTCCGAAGGCAGCTGGGATAGGCTCCTTACAGTAGCTTCGAGGTTGGAGAGAGGGCCCCGCTCCCAAGACATGTCCACTTTTAAGTCTACGTATGTGCAAATGAACAAGTGGGTGCCACAAAAGGCATGTCCTGTAGCAAGCCTTACCAAAAAAGGAGAGGATTTGAGAACAAATGGTGCAATCTTCCTTTGCCTATTTCAACAGTCAGGAGCAAAGCAACCATTCCTACCTTGGGGTCCCCCCTGCCCAGGTAATTTGTTATGTAAAAAAAGAAGAAAAAAATACATATTTTACCTACACAGACAACAAATGATTTCATCAAACTTCCTGAATAAACTAAATGTAAAAACTTATCTACAGGTACAAAGTATTTTATTGGAATGAAAGTATACATGTGATTATCAGAAATTATTTTCAGAAGCCAATTCATCCTGAATAAAGCCGACAAAAAATGATCCAAGCTGAATGTGTACATCAAGCAATAATGCAAGAATTCCACATATAAAACCTAAAAAAATGTCTCTTCAGTTCCAGAATGTTTATTAAATGTTAAAGGTGATTTAACACTGTGGGAATCCTGATCTTAAAAGCTCTTTTGAGATTCATTTTCATTCATTCATTTATTTTCTGAATCGCTTTATCCTCATGAGGGTCACGGAGGGTGCTAAAACTATCCCAGCTGAAGGAAACTGTGTGGAGTTTGCATGTTCTCCCCAGGCCTGCGTGGGTTTTCTCCGGGTACTCCAGTTTCCTCCCACATTCCAAAAACATGCATGGTAGGGCGATTGGACTCTAAATTTTCCCTGGGTATGGGTCTGAGTGTGAATGGTTGTCCGTCTCCTTCTGCCCTGTGATCAGCTGGCCACTGACTCAGGGTGTCCCCCGCCTCTTGCCCGGAGTCAGCTGGGATAGCCTCCAGCGACCCTAATGAGGATAAAGCGGTTCAGAAAATGATATGAGATTAATGGGAGTATTAATCCAAGTTCAAGTCCATTATACTTGTATAAAGACAATAAAGGCATTTAATTCAATTCAAGACCTCCTGCACAGTCCAGACCTCTTATTAAACATTTCAAACCAGCCCTTGCTTGCAATAAAACCACAAGGCTCACTCGCGGCACTGAAACAAGGCTGAGGTTCATCTCCAGTGTCTTCGTCAGTAGCTAAGCTTTCATGAAATGTCTTGGCTTTGGTTGTAATCATGTTGGTATCCAGAGGTATCTTCTCCTTACCGTCTGTGATCCAGACCGATAGGTCATTCGCCATTTTAACGAGGACTTTATTTTATTCCTCGTGGTTACCGAATGTTCGCTTCTTCCTTCTTGATGTAACGAATGGTAGATTCATTTATGATGCCCTGAATGACGTAGGACGCTTAGGAGGCATTTTCAATGCAGATTCAAAATCCAAACAATGCTTCAACAGTAGTCTTTGTGTGTGCGATCCAAAAGAGGAAAAAGCAACACTACGTCCTTCTCGGCTGTTCTTCTCCGGTGCGACATTCTTCTTCTACAGTCAAATTTTGCTTCCTCTTCTGCGCCGAAGAAGCAGTGCCCTTACTTCTGCCATTTTTCATCTCCTGTCTTCCGCTTGCGAGTTTCACAGTAGTATATAAGCACATACACATACATACACATACGTGTACATACACATACACATACGTGTACATACACATACACATATAAGCACATATACACATACATACACATAGATGTACATGCATGCATATGGTAGGTCTTAACACTTAGCCATTTGTTTTGTTAAAGAGCCTGATAGCTGATGGGAGGAAGGATCTGCGGGAGCGCTCCTTCCTGCAATGAGGGTGCAGCAGTCTATTGCTGAAAGAAAGTAAAGTAACAAGTAAAATCTTAAGAGACAATAAAACGTAAAAATAAAGAATAAAAAAGCTGTAAAAACACAGAATACGAGTGAGGGTTTAGGGAGCTACTGCAACTGGCAGGCGCTTTGAACAGCGCCTATGATTGACTGTTTTTAATGTCTATAAATGACTTTTATCCTCGTTGGAAGACGTAACAGCCCTCCAACTGAAACTGTAACTGCGACGTGGCCTCTGAAAATATTAGTTTGACACCCCCTGCTCAATGTAGAGCCTTAACAGCAATACACACTTCATGCCGCAAAACAGGCACTGATTAAATGTGCAGTGATGAGTCCTATTTTTTTTCTCAAGGTTTGGCCAAAGGTAAAGAAATAAGCAGATTTACATGTTTTAATATTGGTTTCCAAGACTTCCACACAAGTATAAATTTTGATTTGTGAACTTTATAAGTCTCTCTTCTCTGTGGCTTCAGAAAGAAGAACGTGTATCTGAGCTGAGAAACCAGCTTTCTGAGCGACAGGCTCTACGATCAAGAAGTAGACCATCCACTGTCTCCAATCAAAACCACAACACACCTCCACTAACAACTCCCCCAGCTGACCCCAGATCATTGGTGCCACCTCCAGGTTACCCTACACCCACTTCTGACCTGCATACGGTCCCTGCTTGCTTTGGTAATTCCTCTAGGCTCTACCAGCCTGACAACAAAATTAGTCGCAATAACTGCCACACCAACCGCCTGCAGATGCTCTACCAATAACGTGAATGTGAATAAAGCGTTCCTATGACATTCATTGTACATGCTCATGGACAAAATAAGGTACGCCCTATTGAAAAGATGCCTTAGACATGAGACAAATAGATGAACATGCATTTTGAAAAATCCATATCTGATTGGTATGTCATGCAAACTAATTTTTGGGGAAAATTGTTTAATGTTGACCTTGTGTTCAGCTTGTTCTTCTTACGGACTGTGTTGTTGCTGAGACTTTTGTTCTAGCAATACATTCATCTTTTGGCCTCACTGTTACAAAGTCGAAAAAAAATAAAATTCTGATGTCTGAGTAGCTGGGCAAAGAGTTGCCTTTCGTTTTTCTTTGTTGCCAAGAACCGCTCTCATGTCAAAGCCAAACAGTCCAATGGTATAAAAAGTGAATTTTCCATGTTATGTGCCAACATATGAACTAAACCTCAACAAGAAGAAAGTTCATAACTAACTCCTTGTTGTATCCATAATTTATTTTGGATTGGCCTCTAGGTATTGATCCAATATAAAGGTAATGATTGAGCAGTTTTAATGGAGTGCAAATCATTCTCATGTTCTTACACCCCAGAGGGAAAGTGGTTCACTGACACGTAACAACAAAGTTCTAAAACTAACTTCATTAACATAGGATGTTTAGATACCATTTAAGTACCGTATTTTCACGACTATAAGGCGCACTAAAAAGTCTCACATTTTCTCCAAAATAGACAGGGCGCCTTATAATGCGGAGCGCAGTGTGTAAGCTCTAAAGCGTGACTGAGAGCACTTCTTGCCGACACGCTTCTTATATAGAGAGAAGGTGGACGTGGGTGGGGTCAGACGCTAAAGGCACACCCCTACAAGGTACCCGTATATAGTGTGGGCATGTGTTTATCGCAAAACAATTTCGGTTTGGTTTCTAAGCCCCCCGAAAATGAATATAATACAAATAGACACACTTACGAAGCTCAGTTCAAACTTCAAGCCATCAATTATGCAGGGGAACATGGGAATAGAGCAGCCGCGAGGGAATTTTAGATCAACGAAGCAGGAGAACTAGCTTTGCCAAGTCAAGAAGAAGAAGCTGAGTTGATTTGCGACTCCCTGCGTGCCCATTGCCCATCTCACAGCAGCGGTGAAAAACCAAGTCACGAAAATGAACTCTGAGCTTGCCGTCATTCCCGGAGGCTTAACTAAACAACTCCAACCGCTGGACATCGGCATCAACCGGGCATTCAAAGCAAAGTTGGTAGCGGCCGCAGGACATCGGCATCAACCGGGCGTTCAAAGCAAAGTTGCGAGCGGCCGCTGGACATCGGCATCAACCGGGCGTTCAAAGCAAAGTTGCGAGCGGCATGGGAACAATGGATGATAGGTGGCGAACACAGCTTTACGAAGGGTGGCAAGCGGCGGGATAGTTACGCCACTATTTGTGAATGGATTGTGGCCGCTTGGACTAACATGTCTGCTTGCACTGTTGTTCGAGCTTTTGCCAAAGCCGACACAGCTTTACGAAGAGTAGGAGGCAGCACCAGGCTAGCTACGCCACTGTTTGCGAATGGATTGTGGCCGCTTGGACGAACATGGCTGCTTGGACTGTTGTTCAAGCTTTTGCCAAAGCCGGCATCATTTCTTTCGAGCCACATGGCAATGTGAGTGACTCTGACAACGAAGAGAGGGAACACGGCATTTTTGATGAATCATTTGGACAATTGATCAATTCGGACACAGAAAATGAGGACTTTGATGGATTTGTGGGTGATGATTGATCAAAAAACGTGAGTACATTGTAAAATGGCTAAATAAAGTACAACCGAACTCAGTTTTGCTTCCGTTGCCCTTTTAAAAACGTGTTTGTAGCGTGTGTCCGTATGTTTAAGCTGGTGTATGTTTTTGCACGCCTGACTGCGCCTTTAAATGTGGTGCGTCTTGTGTGTGTCAAATACAGAAATAGCACTCGTTACTGACACCGCCTTTAAATGCGGTGCGCCATATAGTCGTGAAAATATGGTACTATGTCATTCTGGATCCATGGGATATTTTGTCTGATGCATATTTAGTTAAGTCACTTTAAGTTGAGAGACACACACAGGTTTTATTCAAGTTTTACATTTTTTCACCTTTGTTCTGAACTTGGATTGGGTAGATATAGAACCTTTAGATTAAAATTTCAACATTATTTTAAGTTTTATTTTACAAGTAAATAATGGTCATAAAAGCCACCTGATGATGTCGAGTAGGAGTATGGAACATATGGCTTGCGAACCAGATATGTCTCTGTTGATGGGTGCATATGGCTCTCTACTGACCTGTAAGCTAAAATGTAGAACCCGCTGGTGAGAGACCTGAGTCCCAAATGCATATCACATGGCGGCGACACTCACTCTAGTGCCGCTACATTGACCAATGGGAGCGACGCATTGGAACATCTCTGTTCGACCGCCACTACACACAATGGCAGCCTTGCATTGGCACATCAGTAGGCAGACATTAACTCTAGGCTACTGCATCGACCAACGGGAGCCCCGCATTAGCACACCTCTGTGTTCGCGTCATTACCTCGAATGCACTCCATTGACCAATGGGAGCGTCACATTGGCACATCAAAACATAAATGTCACCGACACTATCTCTAGCGCTGCTTTAGACATACATTTCTATTTCATTAGACTGCCTTGTGCATGTGTTGCACCCTGCATTTAATCTTAAAACACGGAGAAATAATCAGAACAATGATCCATTGTTGTTTCTTCAATCCAACTTTACTGTTATCTTTTATCAACACAATAATAATTTATATATATATATAAATTATTAGCAACATTTTAGAACCCAAAACATAATGTACAATTACACTCGTTCAAAATCGTATCAATAACATAACTTCCTTGCTACGACCGTCATAGACAGTCCACAGATAATGGTAACGGTAATGGCTAAATGCTATCCATGTGCATGACCCAAGACTCGCACATTCACGCTCGCAATTCAAAAGTAAATAAACATTACTAAACAGTATCTTCTTTCTCACACGCTAAACAGTGTATATTGCAAACCACAAATTCAACCGGCCTCTACAACAACCAGCATACCTTAAAACACAGGGAGAAATAATCAGAACAGTGATCCGTTGTAGTTTCTTCAATCCAGTTTTTACTGTTATGACTAAAAATCTCCAGTGCCTCAAGCTATGTGCTAAGGCATCAATAATCTAATACCGATACTCTTTAACATGCCACACACTTGCCATGTGGATCAAGGCATCAACAATCGAACACCGATAAACACATCCAATCCAAACTCGTTGTACATCCCCAACATCCAGTCGTTAATAACTTAAACACTTTAGCATGTCACACTCTCCCCCACAAAAACAAATGTCATCTCGACATCAGTACATCTCTCCCCTTGTTGGTTGTTATTCTGAACAGTCTAGCGAACTTGTCACTTCACATCCTCTTTTGTGAGCTGATACTCATGAAAACTCCAGACGGCAAGGGCCACAGTTCAAATACAATCCACAAATCATACGGTCCATGTTTACTGGATGGAAACTGTAATCACAGTCCGTAACAGTCCATGCCCGCATAATACATGTCACCCTTGTAGGCTCGAGCCTGTTGGAGTCCATACATAAAGGTGGTTGAATGTAATATGGCTGCAGGTGTACTAACCAAGGGACCACTCCTGGTGCGGGGTAAGCAGGTAGCAGCTGATGTGGTGACTGGGTACTGTAACAGGAGGGGACACCAAGCTGATCATAGATCGTGCGTCGTGGTGGATGTCTCTCCCTTCTTGGCCATTCGTAAGTCAACGCCTCAGGTTCAGTCACAGCGGTTGGCGGAGAGGTCTCTGATAAAATATCATCACGAGGTTCTTCAACAGCCAGATTTGTTCCCTCACCAGGCAGGTCCTCCAGCTGATAGTCATCTTCTGCTTGTACTGGTCCGGAAGCAGGGCCCTTCACTTCAAGTCTCTGATCCGCTGGCAGGGGCCTGTGCTCAGATTCCATCCCTTGGGCATCTCTCTCATTTAGCACCTGGAGGGGCTCGTAGTGAAAGTCATCTTCGTTACCACTGTCTTCGTCTGTCTCTTGAAAATGAGATACTGGCTGCTGTTTATTTCTCTGCATACTTTTTTCATTTTTTTCCTTCTTCTGGTGTCAGGTTTTTTATCAGGATGCGCTCTCCTGGTTGTAGCACGGAGCTCCTCACTTTGGTGTCATAGTGCTTTTACCTCGTTCTGCAGCTTTCCGTACACTCTCGGTGGTAATGGTGTACGCCTCCTCCATCCCCCGTCTCCATTTCTCCACTTTGGCCTTGTAAAACTCCATCTTGTGCATTTGCTCCCTGTAGCGTGCCACCTCACTCTCCAGCTTGTCAACTTTGATTGCGCGTTCTCTCAGTGCATCCAGTTCATCGCGATAGGCGCGGGTTGCACGGGCGTCTATGAGCAGCTTCAAATTCTCCTACTGGAGCCTCTTTATTTCTCCCTCCATGTTTTCCTGCTTGTGTCTGTTGCCCAGCACTTGTTCATTCCTCTTTTCTAGCTCTTCTCTAAGTCGTCTGATCTTTGTCTTTGAATCGGCAAGTTCCACCATCAGGTGTTGCTGAGTTCCCACCTGCTGCTGTTGCATGCTGGGAGGATTGACGATGGGCAGTGGACTGAATGTGCCACAAAGCACACGGACCACACCTTCCCTTTCCTGAGTTAGCTCTGCTATAGTCTCTTCTTTTGGTATGGAGTTGATTGATGCAGCAGCTGTCTCATTTGCATCTGACACTGAACAACACATCTGTAAGGAAGGCAGAGTCAAAGGGGACATTTCCTCGTTCATGGTTGACACTCGTCCCGCAAAGGCAACCACTAGCCGTTTAAAAGGGGCTTCTCTTAGTGGTCTGACTCCTCGGATTTTACATCCAGCTTGGAAATGTTCTCCACTCCCACACCGATAACAGTGTGTGAACTTCACATCTCACCCTCCCTGCTGACAGGCAAAACACCTCCTTGGGACATAGGCAGGGCGGCTAGTGTTCCAGTGGGGTGAATGGGGCTGGCTGTAGTAATTCTGTTGAGCAGAAGGTGGCTGGGGGTCCCTAACATGTAATCGTTAATAAATTAAACACTTTAGCATGTCACACATGCTGCATTTACGCATTGATTAGCAACAGCGTAACAATGTTACTAAAAGAATGTAAATACTTATTGTACTTTAAGTGTTGAAATGACAAAAAATGGGTGCATTTATCTTTTCTTTTAAATTCTTTATAGTTCTCTCGGTCAAAAAGATTCCTAACCCCCGGTGTCGAGGTTCACTCGCCTGACTTTGGTGCGGCAGGCGCGGGCTCGATTCCTGCTAGTATCAGTATGAGTGCGAGTGCAGATGATCAACTGTTCCTCTGTGTGCCCTAGGGCTGACTGGCGACCTGTCTAGGGTGTAATCTGCCTTTTGCTAGAAGACAGCTGGGATAGACACTGGCAACCCCCGCAACCCTTACGAGGATGCGGGGTATGGAAGATGAATTCGTTTTTTGGGGCGGCCTAGTGGGCGAGTGATTAGTGTGTCGGTCTCACAGTTCTGGGGTCGAGGGTTCAATCCCAGGTTGGTCCTCACTGTGTGGAGTTTGCATGTTCTGCCCAGGCTTGCGTGGGTTTTCTCAGGGTACTCCAGTTTCCTCCCACATTCTAAAAACATGCACGTAGGCTGGTTGACCACTCTTAATTGCTCCTAGTTAGAAGAGCACTCTATCTTCCTCCTCGGGTTCGATTAATTTCAGATGTGGAAGATGTTGGTTGTCCAAATACAGGCTGGAGGCGATGAACAGTGATTTTGAAGCTTTTATTACAGAATAATCTGTGCACAGGTGAACCACAGACAAGGCTGTCGTCCACAAATGCATCGAAACAGACAACTTGCATTCACCATTATTCTCTCAAGAGGGTGGAACCGAAACCGAACAGGGATGGGATTTTCCCTTACTTCATACATTCATACAGTAAGCTATTTGTTATGAACCAGCAAATAGAAAATAACGACAATGTTGCAGGTCTTCAAGGACACATCCGGCTACAGGACAGAGCTCTACTAAGGGGAAGCTTGAGACTCATGGAGTCATGACTAAAAACGGGCAAAATACACATTTCAATATGAGACCCACTTCATTAGTTAGTGTGAGCGTGTATGGTTTTCCGTTTCCTTGTGCCCTACCATTGGCTGGCCAAAAAAACATTTCATGGAAAACTCACAAGAGATAAAAAATTATTGTTATTATATTCGCGAGAGGCTCTGATTGTTTGTCCACAAATCATTATTGGCTGACTGCCATCCAATCAATCAATCGCCCAAAGACAGCTGGGATAGGCTCCTGCACCCCCGCAAACCTTGAGAATCGGCGGTACAGAAAATGAATGAATGAATAAATGAATAATGGTCATGGGTTTCCGAGTGGTTAGTGCGTCAGCCTCACAGTTCTGAGTTTGAGGGTTCAGTTGGAGTTTCTGACCTTTCTCTGTGGAGTTTGCATTTTCCCCTCGGGCTTGCATCGGTTTTCTCCGGCTACTCTAGTTTCCTCTCACATCCTGAAAATATTCAGCTTAGGCTGGTTGAACATTCTAAATTGCCCCTCAGTATGAGTGGGAGCGTGAATGGTTGTCAGTCTTCTTGTGCCCTGCGATTGGCTGGCCACCGATTTCGGGTCTCCTCCACCTGGTGCCCTAGTTAGCTGGGCTCCAGCAACCCCCTGTGAACCTTGTGAGGATTTGCAGTACAGATAATGAATAATGATCATGATAAATGATAAATGTTTTGGAACATGAACACAAATTCATACCGACAAATTCAACTGCTTATGAGCAGTTGTCTCCAATAATGTGACTATGAGAATGTTTGTCTTTTCCTGAGAAAAGCACTGAGCAGATTGAAGTAATCTTGTGTTATTATTATGATCATTAACCAGTGGCGAGCCGTCAGGGCCTTCAAGGCCTTCTCTGCTGGCCTAAGAAATATCTGAATCCAGTGGCGGTCCGTGCATTTTGGGGTAGCGCTTTCTGCTATCGGAATCAATCCAACCCTCAAAAACTATTTTATGGCTATAAAACCTCTACAGCAGCTACAGCTGCGACACATAAAAAATCATCAATGATAACCTCATACAATTGAAATATTATTTAGGAATATAGGCATATTTTACTCACCAAAAATCTGTACACAATATCCATCCTCCTTTCTTTCTTCCTTCTTTTCTACCATCGCCATCGATGCTAATGATGAAAGTCGAGCCTGTCCTGTCATATTTCCGGCATAGTCCGTCTTGAAAATGGATTTAAATCAACACAACAATATATTTGCTTGTGCAGCTTGCTCCAAATACAGTTTGGTAGCTGTCTCGTAGTTAGCTCACTGAAAGTGGCCCACACACCCTTTTCCCGGCTGTAACAGGCTTGCTAGCTTCGGAGTTGACCACCCTTTCTTAATGATGTCCATTTTTTTCTGGAAAAGTCCATCTGGAAAATAGCTTTGTGAGCAAATCTGCAACCAAATCCATTTGTTTTCCTCTGTCGGCCATTGTGGGTGGAGTTTGCGATCTCTGGCTGCCTCACTCTGGCTTTGGCCCGCCTACTCTCTATAGCTAGCCAATCATAGTTGGTGAAAGCAATGACGTATCCCTAAGCCAGCAAAATGGCAATGCCTGCGAAAAAGCATTGTGGTGTTGCCAACTCGAAATCTGATTGGTTAAAAGCAACAGTCTTGTTTAATGCAGCAGACCCCACAGAACTGATTGTGAAGGCTTTGAGGCAGATTTCTGATCCTGGCAACAAATAATGGCTGAAATGTGATTGGTTAAATTGTTCAATATGAAAACACACACCTGGAAGCAGTGCAACCAGGGGGAAAAGCAATGAAAGGAAGCTACCAGACCATTTGGAATAATAAGTATTGATGGACAAAATATAATATATGATTCAGATATTTCTTAGGCCAGCAGAGAAGGCCTTGAAGGCCCCGACGGCCCGCCAGTCTGAATCATATATTATATTTTGTCCATCAATACTTATTATTCCAAATGGTCTGTTAGCTTCCTTTCATTGCTTTTCCCCCTGGTTGCACTGCTTCCAGATGTGTGTTTTCATATTGAAGCATTTAACCAATCACATTTCAGCCATTATTTGTTGCCAGGGTCAGAAATCTGTCTCAAGGCCTTCACAATCAGTTCTGCAGGCTCTGCTGCATTAAACAAGCGTCAATAAGACTGTTGCTTTAACCAATCAGATTTGGATAACTTTATTCATCCCGTATTCAGGAAATTTCATTGTGGCAGTAGCAAGAGGGTTTGCAACACCACAATGCCTTGTCGCAGGTGTAGGGATATGTCATCGCTTTCACCAACTATGATTGGCTAGTGATTAGCCAGAGCTACCAAACTGTATCTGGAGCGCGCTGCACAGGCAAATATATTGTTGTGTTGATTTAAAGCCATTTTCAAGACGGACTATGCCAGAAATATGACAGGACAGGCCCGACTTTCAGCATTAGCTTCGATGGCGATAGAAAAGAAGGAAGAAAGAATGGAGGATGGTTATTGTGTACAGTTAAAAATGATTTTAAAATATGGCTATATTCCCAAATAATATTTCAATTGTGGGCCAAGTTCTGATATCTGAAAAGCTCCAGTGTTTATATTTAAGCTCCTGTGTTTGTATTTAATCACTAAATGCTGCTAGGAAGTGGATTTTATCCCATTTTAGTGCATTTTTTGCCATTTCCCCATTGACCCTGGCCCGGTTGTAATGTCTGAAAAGCTCCAGTATTTGCATTTAATCATTAAATGCTGCTAGGAAGTGGATTTTACCCAATTTTTGTGCATTGATTTATTGATTATTTTTTATGTGTCGCAGCTGTAGCTGGAGTAGAGGTTTTATAGCTATAAAATAGTTTTTGAGGGTTGGATTGATTCGTTGAAGGCGCTCCGAGAAAATGCACGGACCGCCACTGTCATTAACCAGAGGTTTTGTTCTGTTCTTGTAAGAATTTTCTTCAGTTTCTGTTGCTATTTCAACAACCTACTTGTTAACTGAAGACAGAATTATCCTTAGGTGTGAATCTAAGTATTTTTATGTTTGTTTTTTAACATGCAATGCGATTTATTGTTGAGAATTCTTATGTACCCAGTCAAAATTGTGTTCCACACTCCCTGTCCTAGAAGAAATTGATAGATATAATTTATGTAAGAAATGGATAGATACATTTACCTCATACCTTCATGTCATTTAATTTACAAAAGAAAGTTACATTGCAGTAACGAAGATTTAATTTCTTTGTCGCTTAGAAAACATTTCATTTAAAACTCACAAGAGATAAAAAATTTAGGCTGATTCCGAATAAAGTATATTCGCGAGATGCTCCGATTGTTCGGCCACCAATTATTATTTGCTGACTGCCCTCCAATCAGCGATCCATGTCTTTTATTCCCAATCAAATTACATAAATAAATGAGCTAAATAAATATTAAATAAGATTAAAAGTCACTGTTCAGGGAATACAATGCCTTGCAAAGTATTAGACCTGCTGTTTCTTACTCATACAAGGTCAGGACTGTATACCAAATGAACTTGGGTCTCATCACACCCTTAGAAAATACTACAAGTCTGCTCAAATGTAATTTAGCAGCAAGTTATCTCTGGACAGGAGAGGTTTGTGAAGTTTTATTCATTACTCAAGGTTTGGATATTTCTGATGCCCGGTGAGGATCTATTCTTATTTAAAATCTTAATATTTGTCCAGATAGTGCAATGTAAAAGTGTCCACTGAATTTTCTCAAATTACAACTCTTTCAACCTCCGCTTGTCAATCAAATACGTGCCTATGACAAACAAACGCCTGCAGTGTGTGACATGCTGAAATATACATGTATGTCTGTGTTTAATAAAGTTTCCCTGAAATGTCTCTTCTGTGCAATCATGTACAACAGACAATATGAGACAGAGTCTGCTGCATTTTATTAGTGTTCATATTTAAGTGGGTTTCAGTTTAAAAGAAACATCCAATGTCCTTAGCTGGTCTCATCAATCCGACCATCTCGCTGTTCGTTTAGGATTCTCCAGACAGAATAGTCTTTTTAATTGTCTAAGGCTGTGCACAATTTCAAAGGAAGGGGTGTTGTCTTCTTGGTTGTGATGACTGTCAACCTGCCAATTGGCCTGCATTGATCCCCATGGGATGGGGGAAGGCATGGTGGATCAGGGTTGTGGCATGGCATGAGTCAAGACTGATAGTTTTATCAGGAGTCGTAAATCTTCCACCGCTCTCGCTAAATATGATAATCTCAACCAATGTTCCCTCTAAGCTGCGCGCGTGCGCAATTGCGCACTACTCTCGTCTTCTCTGCGCAGCAGAAATCATATGGCGCGCAGTAAAAAAAAAAAAAAAAAGTTTTTTTTTAGTTTTGTTTTACCCCTTTCCCCATGATGGCGCCGTTTAAGCGGCAGCCAGTGGCAGTAGCTCTGTCCACTCTTATGTTTTTCGTGTTTTACAGCATGTTTTACATGAAAAATTAGAGGGAACATTGACATACACCTGCTTGTGGCAGGTGTGATACTGGTGTGCCCATAGTGAGCAATGATGATGTCGGGACCGGATGATTCGCCTAAAGACGTTTTGCCGACGGACGTTTGACAGACGGACAGGTCGCCGAATGAACGTTCGTTCAAACAGCGTTTAATGATTAAATACAAATACTAGTATTTTTTAGTTTAATGATTAAATACAAATACTAGTATTTATATTTAATCATTAAACGCTGTTTTCAGATGGATTCGAATTTGAGAGCATTTTGAGCCGTTTGGCGAATGGACGTATATGGAAGTTTTTTTGCTTCCATCGCGACATCATTGCGACATTTTACCGAGGAATTCACTTCCCTGGGCTCGGTTCTAATGTCCAAAGAGCTCCAGTATTTGTATTTAATCATTAAATGCTGTTTTAGGATGGATTTGACCCGATTGCTGTCATTTTACGGCTCAGTTCTGCTACATCTGCCCGCCCAAGAGTGCTTATTCCTGGGCTGCCATGCCCGCCCAAGAGTGCTTATTCCCAGGCTGCCATGCCCGCCCAAGAGTGCTTATTCCCGGGCTGCCATTGATGGTAGACTAACATTGATTTTTACTATAATTTGGACAACGCCGGCGGCGGGCCGGATTAAAAATCCTAACGGGCCGTATATGGCCCGCGGGCCGAGGTTGAAAAACTTGTACACACACGATCCGGGGGCGGGGCGAGCGTGCGAATCCCGTTTCGGCGAAACCTCCGTTCGGCCGAACGTTCATTCGGCCGAATGAACCTTCGGCGGAACGTCCATTCGGCGACCTGCCCGTCTGTCAAACGTCCGTCGGCGAAACGTCTTTAGGCGAATCATCCGAGTACCGATGATGTCGCTCACACTGGTACTCCGTGCGCTCAGGGAGGTTGTCTTTCTGCCCAGACCAACGAAAAATTAGAGGGAACATTGATCTCAACTCACTCGGATGTGACAATCTCAGCCTGCCCTCACCTTAACCTTGTAGTGAGTGTTTTTCCTTCCTGTACACAAAATCAACAGATGTTATTTGGTAAAAACAAACCAGAAGAGGGAAAGTTCAACACATGAAATTCATCCTAATTTGGTCGGACAATTCATCATACTCAAATTCTTACCACCTGGAGATCCCCAAGATGCAACTGACTTCAAACTCCTATAACCTGTAATGTAGCAAATCATAATTATGCAGAAAAAAATATTAAACAGCAAAATACAGTAGATTGTACTGTTAAATTAGTAAACTTGGCTAAGGTACCAAAATTTCTTGCACTTGAAGTGCAGCCTTTATTTTGTTTACTAATGAAACAGATTAAGGTTAATCCTGTTATATGACTTACTTAAACCTAAAACAGTTATAGTCTGCAAAACATTGATGCACCCCGTCATGTGCGTAGTGGATGGTACCTTCCCGTTTGTTCGCCATTTAATATACCCCTGCCGTTTAATATACCTGGGTATATTAAATGGGGGGGTATATTAAACAGCATAATACGGTAAGTACATCCATTTATTCAGCAGCCCCGCGGCTTGAGTGGTTAGCGCGACAACCTCACAGCCCTGCGGTCATGGGTTCAACTCCAGGTCGGTCCACCTGTTTGGAGTTTGCATGTTCTCCCCGGGCCCCCGCAGGTTTTCTGTTTTCCTCCCACATTCCAAAAACATCCATGGTAGGCTAATGTTTTGTGAGGGCGTGACTTACCTGCCAGAATTGACAGGCAAGTCGCGCACCCCGCTGTCCGTTCACCCCTCCAGGATGTTGCTCCAGGTGGATGAGAGCATGAGCCATCACCTGACTAAAACGCATCGACACATGTCAGGTGACTAAAGTCTAAAAAAAACACCATTGTCTTTTATAAACGAACCAGTCAAAACATAGATAACAAGAAGACCAATAAACAAAAATCAAAATTATCTTTCCCATTCCATCATTATTATTTGTGAAAATCCAATCACACAGAAGAGCGACTTTCTTTACCAATGCAATATAGACTGAATTCCAACAAAAATACAACTTCCGTGAATAACACACAAGAACACAATTTCCGTGAATAACAATCTTATCTCACCAGGACGACAATCACAGATCATTCCCCACAGACCCTTCTAAAATTTGGATGTTTCTGTAAATTATGCAGAATTTAAAATCTGCCTACCTTTTTTGGTGCGCCAATAGTCTGCGAGGAAAGTACTTGTATTGTCTGGACCTTCAGAGCATCATATCGGGGTCACCACTTATTAGTGTTCTTTTTAAGTTCTGGGGGATTTCTTATTTGAGAGACACGCAGATGAGGAAACAGACTGAAGCTATAGTGGAATATTGAGGTGCCTGTTAGTCTAGATAACACCTACTGTAGCAGATAGCAACATGTGTTCATGAGCCAGGGTCGGGCTGGCCTTAAAGATATCAGACATTGTTGAAACTATGACGAAGGAGGGCAGGTGCCCTTAACCTTCTCACTCACTGTAATGTGCTAAGACGTCAAACGCGATTGCGAATGACGGCGGATGTCCTTCACTGTACTATGCTCAGGTGTTAGGATTAGCTTGTTATTGTTTTTTTTCCATTGCTTTCTCCCTGTGTTCTGATGTTCGTTTCCCTACTGTTGTTTGTCCCTCCTGTCTTGCCATCACGCTCGCGCAGCTGCGCGTTATTTAGAATTAGTTCCTGTTTTGTCTATTTAAACCTCACTGATTATTACGTCATTTGTCGGATTGTCTTCTTTACTTCCCTTGCTATGTGTCTGCGTTACCTCCTTCCCCGATTCCCCGTTTTCCCTAGTCAGGTTTGGTTTTATGATTTGATATCGAAGTCTTTGTTATTTTCCAAGATCCTGCCTAAGTTATTAAAGTTTTGGTTTGAGCACTATTTCCCTCGTCCTCGCCTGCTTCCCTGCGATTGGGTCCTATTCCTCGCAACCCCGCCTCGGCGTCTCCCTAAAGACGTAACAGAACGATCCGACCAGCATGGACCCAGCGGGAAGCCACCGACTCTCCGCCAATTATTGGCCCATTCCCCCACTCCCTCTCTCCTGGCTACTCTCCCGACTAGGAGGTAGTCCTAGGCATCCATCTGCCCCTGTTTCTTGCCTTGGCTATCTGTATTTGGACTCCGGCAATTCATTTTCTCAACAGAGAGAGAATCTTCAGCCTCCATCGCCCTCTGTTGATCGCCCTAGTTATCTGGATTTGTACTCAGACTGAATGCGAGGACGGTCCAGAGCTAGTTGATTTGTGGGCTGGAGATTCGGACTTGTGATTTCCTCAGCCGATTCGGACTTCGATACACCCCCCGGGAGGACCTTGACCCCGCCTTCTTCTCCGATTAGTCCGACCTGCATTCCCCATGTCGGCTGGCTATCTACAATGGGCCACCACATGGCGGCCGGTGGGGAGGCTCAGGTAGAAGTTTCGAACACCGCCCGTCTTGTCTTTGTGGGGAGGCGCAGCGAAAAGATTTTTCTCCGTGTCGGCTGGACCTCTACAATGGGCCACCGCATGGCGGCCGGCGTGCTATGCCGTCCTTCCGGAAGCGGAAACTGACGCCAAAGCTCACACGCGGTGCCCACGTGCGAGCACCCTCTCCGCTGCCTTCGGCATTCCTGGAGTCGGCATTCCTGGAGACGGCATTCCTGGAGTCGGCATTCCTGGAGTCGGCATTCCTGGAGTCGGCATTCCTGGAGTCGGCATTCCTGGAGTCGGCATTCCTGGAGTCGGCATTCCTGGAGTCGGCATTCCTGGAGTCGGCCATCAATTTTGATGGCTAATCTCACGATCGTGTTGAGGGACTCGGGCTTGTCACGGCCCGCCAAGTTCCTGCCCGCCCATAGACGGCAGTGACTCTCCGGGCCCCCTGGACAAGGGGGTCAGCGGCGGCGACTCTCCGGGCCCCCTGGACAAGGGGATCTACGGCGGTGACTCTCCGGGCCCCCTCTATGAGGGGGTCGGCGGCGGCAACTCTCCGGGCCCCCTGGACAAGGGGGTCCACGGCGGCGACTCTCCAGGCCCCCTGGACGAGGGGGTCCGCGCCGGCGACTCTCTGGGCCCCCTGGATGAGGGGGTCGGCGGCCCCCCAACCAGCCAGGGTAAGGTGGCTGACGAGCTTTCTCAAATTCTGGTGTCTGTTCAGGGCAGGGTGCGCGGCCATCACATAAAGGGCCAGCGCGGACGCCCGCCGGACCGGCCACTCCCACTCCTCGTCAAGTGCCGGCACGGACACCCGCTGGACCGCACACTCCCACGCCTCTTCACAGACCGGCCCTTCCCATGTCTCGTCACGGGCCGGCGTGGACGCCCGCCAGACCGGCCACTTCCCCGCCTCGTCACCGGCCGGCGTAGACGCTCGCCGGACCGGCCACTCTCACGCCTCCTCATGGCCCGGTGTGGACGCCCGCCAGACCGGCCACTTGCCAGCCTCGTCACGGGCCGGCGCGGACGCCCGCTGGACCGGCCACTCCCACGCCTCATCAAGTGCCGGCACGGACACCCGCTGGACTGCACACTCCCACGCCTCCTCACAGACCGGCCCTTCCCATGTCTCGTCACGGGCCGGCGTGGACGCCCGCCAGACCGGCCACTTCCCCGCCTCGTCACCGGCCGGCGTGGACGCTCGCCGGACCGGCCACTCTCACGCCTCCTCATGGCCCGGCGTGGACGCCTGCCAGACCGGCCACTTGCCCGCGGACGCCGGCCGGACTACTTTTCGCGGTCCCACCCGTCCTCCCCGCCAACGTTATTATTTTTCATGGACATTCGGCTTTGGGACGTCTAGGATCCGTCCCTTAGAGGGGGGTACTGTTAGGATTAGCTTGTTATTGTTTTTCCATTGCTCTCTCTCTGTGTTCTGATGTTCATTTCCCTAATCTTGTTTGTCCCTCCTGTCTTACCGTCACGCAGCTGCGTGTCCTTTAGAATTAGTTCCTGTTTTGTCTATTTAAACCCCACTGAATATTATGTTATTTGTCAGATCGTCTGCTTTACTTCCCTTGTGTCTGCATTACCTTGTTCCCCCGTGTTTTCCCTAGTCAGGCTTGATTTTGTGATTTGATTTCTAAGTCTTTGTTATTTCCTAAGATCCTGCCTAAGTTATTAAATACATAATGAGCATCTACGATTAAATGTTTATTTTCCTTGTTCTGCATTCTGCACAGCACAACGCACCACGTGACTGCCCCAAGTTTAACTTCATTCCAATATTAATGATTTATGTTTCATTGCCTTGATCAAAATCAAGAAAAAGAATAAAGAAAATCACATTTTTATGCCATTTTAATTTTGAGGGCTCGACAAAAAAAATAAAAATAAAATGGAACGTGCATAATGTCTCACTTCACCATCTGTGAATGGTTTTCCACGATTTTATTATCGGCCAGGTTGGAGCAAAATTTGCAGCAGTTGTGGAGTTTGAAGATGCAATCCACTTCTTAAATCTGTTTTTGCACTGCTGTAATTTCTCAAGATGTAATGTTACAATGTGAACATGAAGGCAATCCTTCCGCATTGGCAATGAATGCAAATGATTCAGTCCAAGAAACGCTAAATCCTCTGTATCCCTCAGTTATTTTTCTCTTTTTCCCTTGGGTTCCATGGCCCATCACAGTCGCTGATCTCTTTACAACAGCCACCTTCCTAGCATCCCGCCCTGCTGATAGAAATGTGTCGCAGGCTTTGACGCAAACCTTCGTTGATAGAAATGTTGACATTTAATATTTATTCTACATATTCTTACAGCATTAGAAAACGTTATGAATGTTGGTGTCATGTTTGTCCTCCTATGAAAACCATATTTAAACAAAATATATATTTCTCTCCCCCATTTTCCGTATTGAAACATTTTTTAAAAAGCTCCAGGGAGCCACTCGGGCAGCACTAAAGAGCCACATGCAACTGTAGAACGTAGGGTTGGCAACCCCTGGCTGGTTGAACTCTCTAAATTGCCAGGTAAGCGGATGAACGTGAATGATTGTCCGTCTCTTTAGATTGATTGTATGGCCACCGATTCAGGGTGTCCGATTCTTCCGTAGACACAAATGAACATCCACAGTTTTGTGTGTTTTGAATTACAAATGTGCAACTTTATACAAATCTGAAGCATTTCGCCTAGTTTTTTTTTTTTTAAGTTTGTGGATTTAATAAATTGTGTTAATTTGCCAAAATAAAGCCCTACGTTTAACTGGCGACCAGTCTAAGGTCTAGTCTGCCTTTCACCTAAAGTCAGCTCGGATAGGCTCCAGCATCTTTTGCAGGAATACGTGGCACGGATGATGAATAAATGAATGCCAAAATAAAACAACTTTTCCTTGTTATTGTCTTTTTGCGATAGTACTGTATACGCTTGAATTAAAACTTTAAAGCCCAAACTGCTAAATTATTGACAACAAATTAAAATTATTTAAAATCCGAGCCTTAATGGTGCCTCGGGGAAAAAAGGCAAAACATTTTACAGTTAGCGTTTGAGTTTAATTTATTTTATAGGGGACAGCTCATATTAATGAAGGCTGATTGGACACTCTAAATTGCCCCTAGGTATGAGTGTGAGCATGAATGGTTCTCCCCGGGCCTGCATGGGTTTTCTCCAGGTACTCCGGTTTCCTCCCACATTCCAAAAACATGCATAGTAGGCTGATTGGACACTCTAAACTGCCCTGAGGTATGAGTGTGAGCGTGAATGGTTGTCCGTCTCCTCGTGCCCTGACCACTGATTCAGGGTGCCCCCCGCCTCTGGCCCGAAGTCAGCTGGGATAAGCTCCAGCACCCTCGTGAGGATGAAGCGGTTCAGAAAGTGAATTAATGAAAAAGTTCACATTTCTTTTATTACTTTGTTTCTTAGAGAAGTAAATGTCTGTCTGCCATTAATCCTTTTTGTTTTACTAGGTGATATTTTGAGAGCATGGTCTCATTTTTTTCATTAACGTCTTCATTTAACCATGGGAGGTGATTCTTTTTTGATGGTTTAGTTTTAATTTTCCTTGTGACACTGTGTCCTGGATAATGGTTATGAAAGTATTGCACCTGTCATTAGTATGGTTGATATATCAGTTTATGTTACATCGATACACATGGTTCAAAACGCATGTATCAAAGATGATACGTTTTGGCCAGAGAGGATTACCTATACACCGATACTGTATAATTTAATTAATTTATCATCATCTCTCACACGCATGCGCGTGCGCGCATGTATATGTATGTATAAAAATGCAAGTCAAGTCATCAAATTCATGACTCACGTCCATATACGTCTTTAAAAGGGTACCATAGACCAATGTGGATGGATTCAAATTTAAAAAAAAAGGATTTTTTAGAATAATGTGCAACAATCAGTCAACATTGAAGTTACGCCAGGGCTTGATATTTCTCCAATTCATTGATCAACAACTTTGCTCAAATGATACTCTGGTATTCATATACAGGAACAAGCATAATGCTTTGAGAGGTGGGGAATCTCAGCACTTTCCACCAATGGTATGTTGTGTTCTTCCTTGTAGGCTGCAGGTGTCCACAGGGGAACTCCCATCTTACAGCAGGACTCACTCTTAAATATTTCCATTCATGATGAGCCACTCCACGGCTGTGTCAACAGTGGAGTGGAGTGGAGTGGTTGTAGAAACTGGTCACACAAAGGTTATATATAAATCATAACAATTTCCACTTCACATTGAAATTACATTTTTGTCATGTATGAGCTATGTTTATTGTGTATGATATCATTTTTTCTTCAGATTGAAGGATTTGGTGTTGCCTGAGCACTGTATACGTTGGTAAAGACCAGTGATAAGCTAGCTGTCAAAACCTACTTTAATGAAGCAGCTATTTTTATAATATTGTGTGGGAATAAAATTAAAGTTCCTTTGTTTTACAATTCCACCCCCTTTTTCCATATGAATCTAAAAGATGACATTATATCTGTTAACAGTATTCATAGTAAGCATCACTGTTTACCCATTGTATGCCTGAATGAGTTTTATTTTGTTATTGCGTAATGTCGTCTGGTGGCCAAGAAGATAAGTTTGGAAGAATTTTAAAAACATTGTATAGTGTCAGTGAGTGTGGCATAAGTACAAGTTCTGACATGTTGAAATTAGACACCTAACAGTAGGGCAGGGTGATTTTAAACTCCCATTATCATTTAAGTGGGTACTACACTAAAATAAATCTTAGTATATTAGATTTATCTAAACCACAATCCATAGTCCTTCGATATGTACCATATTTTCACTACTATAGGGCTCATTTAAAAGTCTAAAATTGTCTCTAAGAGCTTTCTGCTTGACTGATCACGTGCATTCTCTGGTGACACACTGCCAATAAGTAAAGGAAATTGGGCCAAGAAAGAAGAAAGGCTGGCCGGTGTCATTGTTAAGGCCAACCAAAAGAGGCTTATGGATGAGAAGAAAATGAGCTTAAGGCATGCTGTGCGAGGGGTGCATTTTTTGTTGTTGTTGTTGGTGGTGTTTTTGGGGGGTATAATATCGATTCAATGATGGTTTTTGTTAGGTTCACCAATAGGCATTCCCAAATGCATGCACAAATAAAGGAGACAGGACAATCATCTGTGGTTTTCTTGCAAGAGAGAATCGACTCGCCTTCGTCCAGGTTCATTCTGGCGTTACACTCATCTTTTCCCTGTTTATTAGCTTCAAGGACTCTAGTTACAATGGACATCTCAGCTCTCAAGGGAGGGGGGTAATAGGAGTGAGAAGTCAATAGAAGTTTTAGCTCTCAAAACAAATGAAGGTCAAGTTGAGCCGAAGGTTCTTCTCCGCATTCCAGCAGTCTAAGATGATTCGACCTTCCTGTTGTTTGGTCTAACTAAGGAGCAAGCATTTACATGGTTGCAAGCAGATGTTCTAAAATGACTTTTCTAATGTTAATAAGCTAAGTAAAGCAAAGCGTTCTTCATTGCGAGCAAATATATAATAATGTAAGACTAATAACCCTAACAGTTTTCTTTGATGACGTTTCATCTTACTAAAATGTGCAAGGCATATACATATTGTCAAACTACAAGCACGATTAGTAAATGCATTGATAACAGAGCCTGCTTCCTCTTTTCACATGTACCAGGAAGAACTTTCTTGGTGTGAAATAAGGGGAGAACCGCCGAGGTTGATGAAATGAAATAAGGTCACTCGAAAAACTCACGAAACAGTGTGTTAGAACTCCATGACATTATTAATTTAAAAAGAACTCTGTGCCGAACAAGGGTCAAAGGCACCAAGAGCATCATGGAAACAGCTCTCGCCTAGCGAATGGGAGGCCAGGAGATGTTGGGAGATACAAACATGTCAACTTCAGCCAATTGCTCCCCTTATTAATGATTGCAATTCCCCTTATTAAGCGATATTAAACCACACAAACTTAACAGGACACATATTTACTCACATAGGGTGCACTTAAAAGTCTAAAATTTTCTCCAAAGTGGACGGGGTGTCAATCAAGATTCTGTAGATGTCACTAACAGCTTGACTGTCTGTGTACATTGCTTCCTGCCGCGCTATATTTATATAGTGAAAAGACAGACGTGATTGACAACAGGATACAGGTGTGAAAGGGGATGGGGGTTGGGAAAGAATAGAGCATGTACCGAAAAATATACAGAAACGGAAATAACGTGATGAAGAGAAAGGTGCTCTGCGGAACATGAAACTCGCATTTCTCAGCTGTCACGTAAAGGCAGTTCTCCTGTAGACGTTGCAACACCTGTCGCACCTGCCGTTTGTGCTCCATAGGAGTGCGTGAAAAAATTAAAATGTCAGCCAGATATACGAACACAAATTGATCTAAAATATTTCATCTTATCACATCATTGATGAGGGCCTGGAACACCACTGGTGCATTGCAGAGGCCAAAAGGCATCACCAGGTACTCAAAATGGCCCAGGGGGGTGGTGAAAGCCGCCTTCCATTTGTCGCCTTCCCGAATGCAAACAAGATGGTAGGTGATACAGGAGGTTCAACTTGGTAAGAATCCTTGCACCGGTAGTCAAGGCAGGGGCGTAGCGAGCCGTCCTTCTTATTGACAAAGAAGATTCTTGCCCCAACTGGGGAGGAGGCCTGCCACTAGGGCGTCAGAGATGTAAATCTCAAGAGCCTCCCACTCAGACTTAGAGATATTGTAGAGCTGCTCCTTGGGGAGAGTGGCCCCTGGCAAGAGGTCAATGGCACAATCATAAGGGCGATGCGGAGGGGCGTCTTTTGCATGGTCCTTGCAAAAAACCAAGGTGGTTATACTAGTCCGTCACCGTGGCTAGGTCCGGGGGTCTTGCCTTGGATGGGTTCTTGTGGGCACACAGGCTGACTGGAGACACCTAGTGTGGCAGGCTGGACTCCAGGCAGTCACCTTGGAACCTGACCAGTCATTGTGTTCCCTTAGCCAAGGAAGACCCAGAACTATGGGAGTTTCCGGGCAGTCCAAAATATAAAAACACGCTTCCTCCAGGTGGTTGGGAACTGGCTCCGTCCACAGCTTCACTCTGCCTAAGGGCCGCCCGTTCAGTGCGGTTGTGCCCAAAGTTATACCCAATGGGCAAGCCCCAATGCCTAGTCGAGAAATCACGGAACGGTCAATAAAGCTCTCGTCCACTTCGCAGTCGACCATTGCGGCGGCCTTGTGCGTCTGTCCCTCCCAGAAGAGAGAGGCCGGCAGCAGAAGACGACAGGTGGATTCTCCAGTGGCCAGGCTCACCAACCCCTCCCTCTCCATTGGTGAGCCCTTGCTTACCGGACGAAGTGGGCATGTCCGTACAAGATGGCCCTTCTCCCTGCAGTAAAAATATGAAGCCGAGCGCAAATGATGGGAGCGTTCCTCCTCTAAGAGCCTGGGGTGGCCCAGTTGCATTGGCTCTAATGTCACCAGGCCGGTGTCACCGCAGGTGGAGGAGACGACGAAACTGGTCGCTGAGGCTCATGTATGGGGCCCACGTGCGAGCGTTCTCGGAGTCGGCAGTTGATTCTTTTGGCCAAATTGACGAGCGCATCGAGGGAGCCCAACCCGTCACGGCACGCCAACTCGTCCTTCAGGGACTCCCTTAGGCCCCCAAGAAATACTTCCTGTAGGGTGCTGTCATTGAACCCGCTCTCAGCGGTGATGGTGGGGAAACTTAATGGAATATTCCGCTACACTTTGGAGAGAGTGAGAGAGAGAGAGAAATCAAGCGACCTTCTGCCTCCCTGCTGCATACTGGGTGGTCGAACACCTTACACATTGCCTCTGTGAAGTCGACATACGAGGAGTAAATCTTCGTTTTTTTCCATTTTACTAAAAGTGCACCGACTGATATCGCACCCCGTCCACTTGAGGGAAAATTTTAGACTTTTAAGTGTGCCCTATGTGAGTTTTGTTTGTTAAGTGTATTATCACTTAATATGGTGAATCATTACTAAGGGTAGCAATTAACCGAGGTCGACAGGTATGGGTGAGAGGAGCAAGGTTTAAATTTTTTGACTCTTTGTGTCTTTGAGTGTTTGTACATACCAATCCCAGCTGTATTCGGGCCAGGGGTGGGGGAGACCCTGAATCAGTAGCCAGAAGATCACAGGGCACGAGGAGACGGACAACCATGCACACTCTCATTCTTACATAGTGTCCAATCAGCCTACCATGCATGTTTTTGGAATGTGGGAGGAAACCGGAGTATCTGGAGGAAACCCATGCAGGCCCAGGGAGAACATGCAAACTCCACACAGGTGGACCGAACTGGACTTGAACCCAAGACCGGGTCACACAGAGCTATGAGGCCAACGCGCTAACCACTCGCTCCACCGGGCAGCCTACATGCTACTCAACTCACCTCATTTTCCTCCGCTTTATCTGAGGCGGGGGCATCAGCTTCAGCAGGGAAGCCCAGACTTCCCTCTCCCCAGCCACTTCATGCAGCTCTTCCGGGAGTTTCTCAAGGCGTTCCCGGGCCAGCCGGGAGACATAGTTTCTCCTGCGTGTCCGAGGTCGGCCCTGTGGCCTCCTCCTAGTGGGACGTGCCCGGAACACCTCCCGAGGGAGGCGTCCAGGTGAAATCCTGATCAGATGCCCGAGCCAACTTATCTGGCTCCTCTCGATCCAGAGGAGCAGCGGCCCTACTCCGAGCCCCTCCCGGATTACCGAGCTTCCCACCTTATCTCTAAAGGAGAATCCGGACATCCTGCGGAGGAAACTAATTTCAGCCGCTTGAATCTGGGATCTCGTTCTTTCGGTCACGACCCACCCCTCGTGACCATAGATGGGGGTGTGAACGTAGACCGACCGGTAAATAGAGAGCTTCGCCTTTTGTCTCAGCTCCTTCTTCACTGCGACGGACAGGTGCAGAGTCCACATCACTGCAGACGCCGCACCGATCCACCTGTCGATCTCCCGCTCCATTCTTCCCTCACTCGTGAACAAGACTCCAAGATACTTAAACTCCCCCACCTGCGGAAGGACCTGTTCCCTGTCCCGGAGAGGGCATGCCACCTGTTTCCAACTGAGGACCATGGTCTCAGATTTGGAGGTGCTGATTCTCCTCCCGACCGCTTCACACTCGGTTGCAAATCGTTCCAGCGAGAGTTGGAGATCACGGTCTGATGAAGCCAACAGAACCACAATCTGCAAAAAGCAGGGATGCTACTTTTAAAATACAAAACTGGTCATCAGGAAGAAGACCATGGAATGTGTTTACAATTCTGAGCAGAGAGCTCCTCATATCCTAAATCCTAAAAAAGTACATATCTGAAACAGTAAGCATTGAAATGACTTACATTAATTATACCAGGGGTAGCGAACAAGTTAGACACAAAGAGTAAAAAAAATAAACTGTGAGAGTCAAAGAGCCAGCATAAAAAAATCCAATCTGCCTAATTATTTTTGAAAAATAATTACGTATTTGTTTTTAATGAGCTCTGATAAATTTGAGTGTGTTTTAAGAGAGAGCACATACAAACTCCACGCAGTGAGGAACAACCTGGGATCGACCCCTCGACCACAGAAAACTACTCAGTTGACTGGCTGCCTAAAACTGTTATTGCAATCAAATAATTTTGAATAAAGCCATGTAGTACATGTATATATGTCTACAGTTACTGTTCCAGTGCCATTTCTTGCCAAAATGTGTTGTTCATTAGAAATAATGTTATTTTTCTAAATTGATGGTCAAACCGAGATGTGATTTTTGTACCTGGAGGCTGGAGGAAATGTTGGTCTATTGTCTCATATTCATCTTTTTATTTCAGATCGAAATGTTTTCGGTTCATATGAAAAAATAGGGGAGACTGTGAAACATCATAATAGTGTTTGCTAATATAAATACAGCATCTCTGTTTAAATAAATAATTTATTAAATCATGATTAAAACATTATAAAAAATGTGTCACAACAGCGGTACTGTCTCAAATGTTGACATTATGACACCGCATATTGTAACTCTAAATAAATACATAAATACGTTCAATAAATACATGCACTACAGTGTATTTTCAAGAATCATTGGAGAATAGGCATTGCGTTATCCTTGTATTAGCAATACTAAAATGTATACATTTGACAATTGCAGTTGTGCATTGTAGTACAACAAAAGGTACTTCTCATTATTCATATTTTTATTTCAGATCAAAATGTTTTGGTTCACATAAAAAATAGGGGGGACTGTGAAACATCGTAATAGTGTTTGCCGATATAAATACAACATACATAAATAAATAATTTATTAAATAATGATTAAAATATAAAAAGGTGTCACAACAGCTTACAAAATGTAACTACAGTAAATGTACAATGGTACTGTCTACAGTGTTGATATTATGACACCACATATAGTAACTGTAAATAAATAGTTAAATAGGTTGAATAAATACGTGCACTACAGTGCATTTTCATGAATCATCGAAGGATAGGATGGAGGTTATCCTTGTATTAGCAATACTAAATTGTATACATTTGACAATCTCAGTTGTGCATTCTAGTACAACAAAAGGTACTGACACTGGATAGTACATGGTACATAACATATTAAAACCCCTTTATCGCTCAGAGATAGTACGTTACAGTTATAGATTACAGTGGTACCTCGATTCTTGACCAGAAGTCTGTTCGAGGAGTAATTTGTTCAAAATCTGAATCTATTGGAAATAAAAGAAAAAGAAATAAGGCGTTCCAAAGCCTAAAAAATAGGCTATTTAAAGAAATTTTTCAAGTTTTCCGCACAACTTTCCCTTGTTTAGTACCAGCAGCCTTACTATTTCCATTTGCATTCTTTATAGCATGATTAGGGATTAATATAGCCCTCAATATGACAAAAACAGTCACTAAATGTAGTTAACTCTATGAGTCTCAGGGTTAATGAAGTGCAGCTGACGAATGATAAACATGAACATAAACACAAACAGGAGACGTCTGCGTACAGAGGCTCAGTTATGCACAATAACAAAGCGCGTCGTGCATTTGCTAGTCGGCCCGCGCGAATTGTGTTTTTTGGGGGCTTTTGTCTGGGGCGTGTGAGCTCTGGATCTTGTTTTTTTTTACGGTAATGTTTAGTCAGCTATTTTTATCACAGCATGTTTAAATAACATTCTTTTTTTCGGACGAATGGTGCTAACCTTACAGGAAGGTGCATAAGATGATGTCAAATTCCATCCATTTCTTCATGTTCTTTTGTATTTGGCTCTGCCTTTCATGTTCTCACAAGGCAAACACGCCAAAGAAAGTCTTCCCAGCTTCTTCCTCAAGGTTTGGCAACATTTTCTCCGTTACTGTCTTCAACCTGTCTCCTTTGTTCAGGTTAAATACAGCCCCCATGTAGACAGCAGAGTACCATTTGCCCTCCTCTTCAGCATTACCACTTGCTGTTTTTCGACAGGCAGTACGGACCGAGTGTAGGATGGTCCGGTATTTGTCATTCCCAAATGAGCTCGACCATCGTCCAACTCTATGAGTAAGGTGGATCATTGACGTTGCGGATGCGTCGTCATTTTCGTCCATGCGACAACTGACCCGAAAAGATACTTGACTGTAAACAAAGTAGAGGCCACCTTGAGGGATAACAATCTCATTGTTCTTGAGTTCCAGGCCACCTTGAGAATGGGATGGGTCCACCTGATTTATCCATTCCACAGAGTTGACAATTTCTGAATTGTACTGCCCTGTAGAGAGGAGATAGACTTGAGTGAAAAATGTTTGACAAGCGTAGTAGTATTGAAGAAATGTTCCTATTTTGGGGTCCCATACTGTAATATCATTCACTGTTCAAGTATTCATATGTCCGATCAGCGGGAGGAAACCAGAGTACCCAGAGAAAATCCATGTAGCCCTGGGGAGAACACCAAACTCCACACAGGTGGACCAACCTGGATTCGAACCCAGGACCCCAGAACTGAGAAGCCGATGCGCTAAGCACTCAACCGCCGGGCCGCCCATTAATGAGCATATATGTACATGTAAATATGTAAGATTATAGCCAAAGACTAATTTACATCTTTAGTCCCTTGTGCAGGTTGGTGTTAAAAATACAAGATAAAATCAATAAGGCAGTAGGGAGTGAGAGGGGGGAAAACAGGACAAAAGACTAGAACGCAGCATAGAAACGATGAGACATACACATCTACGCAAATAGGAAAGGTCTAGGCCACAGGTGTAAAACTGATTCCAGAAAGGGTCAAATGGGGGGCAGGTTTTCCTCCCTACTGAAATAGCAGAGACAGTTGGGCCAATGAGGAGGTCTGCTGGAAGAAGCGGCACCTGACTGCAATCAACTGATTACAGTTGGAAGAGAACAGTTTGGTGAAGAGGTGTCATTTTGGTGAGTTGGAACGAAACCCCTGCACCAACCAGGTCCTTTCTGGAATGAGTGTAACACCTATGGTCTAGGCAGTGTTAATCGTAGTTACTAATCATTTCAATCACCTTTTTGTTGTTTCATCTAAAATAAAATGGTCTTACCTGTTAAGTGAATGGCAGCTCGGACATTGGATATTTGCCGTAAGGTGTGGTGAATATCTGAAAGTTAGAAAGATGGGGATTTTATTCATTTCACTAATTTAATATGTTCAATATTCGTAATGAGTGACAAATATATTATTATTTACCAAAATCGCCCTCATTTCGTCCTGGATTCTGCGTAAAGAAAATTAAATGAATTCAGATAAATCCGGCCTTTGTGCTTCTGAGAGAACTCCATATAGCCCATAATTTAATGGTAATTCTGTATTATTTTCTTACCTTGATGTTACTCTTGAAGAAAAAGACAGCAGCAGCAGTAATGCCAAGAAATATCGTTAGACCCAACAGAGCAATGGTAATCTTTGAGCCATTTTCAGCACCAGGTCTTGCCGGCTTCCTTGATTCTTCATCCATAGAAGCAATAACGGTCACTTTACAGTCCTGTTCCATTGTTCACTTCAAGTTGAGTAAGTATTTTTCTGAGGGTGTCTTCCTTCTGAGGCTCACGTATTTTGACTGCCTGATTTGCCCAGAGAAGCTCTTTATAAAACTGTCAGGTCCTTCTGGGGAAGTCCAATGATATCATTCATTGTTAGTGAGTGGTGATTGAGTAAGGAAGAGGGAACCAAAACTGATGTAGACACTCCTACGCACACACACACCTAAAACACTCCAGCAATAAAACACATGGTAATAAACTCTACCATTGTGACAAATAATGTAGATCGGAGATACCAAGGTAGATTAAACACTTGTATTTATATTATAATTAAAACAATCAAACCGCTTGCTTACGTAAGCTGTGTATACATTGATATTGGTCATATTTATGTGGATCAAATGAGTTGAAATTAGATAGGGAAGAAAAAAATATACGAACGCATCATTGAGTTGAAAACCACACATCCGTTTGTTGTTTTAGATTTGTACCCAAATGCTAAACATACGTACTGAAGAGTCATTGTTGTGGTTTTCGTATACTGTGTTACTTCCCTATATCTGTAACATTAGACATTTTACATAGTAATGAGTGATTTTAAATCATCGAATTGCCTCATCCCATCTGCCAACATACTACATGTGAACTATGTAATGATGTAAAATGGGAAACGTTTATTTCCTTTTTTTAATGGACTTTTTAGTATATAAGTGCAAAATTTTAAAACTTTTGCTTCCTCAAACTTACTTGGCCGTGGATATTACAAGGCATGGCCAAAAAAGTCATCACCTAAAACAAGGTCATACATTCTAATATTTTGTAAAACTGCTTTTAGCTGATATTGCAGAACGTATTTGCTGTGTGATTGTTGGCAAGCTTCTACAATGTTACAACATTTATTTCCATACAGTGTTGCATTATTTGTTCACCTAGATTTTAGTAGCGTTGGACTGCTGTGAAAAAAATATTTCTGGCACAACCCAAAGTTTCTCAATGTGATCAGAAATATTGACTCTGATGTCCAAAATTAAGACACGGTCTTTCACAATGTGAGCTAATGAATCCTTGTATTGTCATCTTGGAGTGCGCTTGTGCCACCAGAGAACATGGTCATCCAGTACCGTATTTTCTGCACTATAAGGCGCACATTCAATGAATGGCCCATCTTAGAACATGGGCCTCACAGTTCTTGGGTCGAGGGTTTGATCCCAGGTTGGTCCTCACTGTGTGGAGTTTGCATGTTTTCTCCAGGTACTCAGGTTTCCTCCCATATCCCTAAAACATGCATGGTAGGCGGGATGAACACTCTAAATTGCCCCTAGGTATGAGTGTGAGCGTGAGTGTCTGTCCATCTCCTTGTGCCCTCTGATTGGCTGGCCAGCAATTCAGGGTGCCCCCACCTGGTGACCATATTTACCTGGACGGGTACGTTCCAGCAGCTCTTGTCTGGAAAAACTGAACTATGACTAAACACAACATACAAACGAGTGTAATCAGTAATAACATTGCGAAACCTACATACATACACAAGTTCCTGTTAGTCATAAAACACAGACACACCAGCATTTCCTGCCATCATTTCCTGACTTGTTAACGTGAACATGCAGTATAAGTTCATAGTGTAACTGTGTGCTAGCTATGAGATGTTTTACTGAGCAGAACTGTATTGTTAAGAATGCAGCTTTTTTTTTTTAAATTAAGCATTTGGAAATTGTTTTGAGATCTTAACTAGTGGAATTTTTGAAAGCAATTTTATCAGATCTAGAAAAGCATCATTAGAGTCGAACCCGTATATTTGCAGTTGAAATGTAATGGAGTCACCTACAGCATGCGTGGATATGTACATATATAATTATACACATTTTAAAATTATGTTGTGTTTTCCTTCCCAGTTTATTGCTATGAACAATTCTCTAAGGCTTTGGGGATGAATATTTGCAGAGTGGGTGGTCAGGAGGTTTTCTTTTTTTTTATTGCTTTGATGTTCTTGAAAATTTCAAGAAAATAACTTATTGACATCCTGTTTACTCTTTATGTCAGGGGTCACCAAACTACGGCCCGTGGGCCGGATACGGCCCGCCGACACATTTGGACCGGCCCTCTGAACAATACCAGAGACGCTATCGGATGTTTTTTTTTTTTTTTGGATGCAGCCCGCCGGCACATTTGGACCGGCCCTCTGAACAATACCAGAGACACTATCTGATTTTTTTCCTATTTGGCCTTGAAGACTGGGACGTTTTAATCTTGTGTTTGGTTCATTGCACCCCTGCTGAGCCCACAAATCATCCCAGTGAAGCGGGGCTTCGCATTGCTTCTTTGGTGACACGCGCGGGGAGAGTGTTTCCCTTTGATACAGGCGGGCACGTCCACCGTTGCATGCACGAGCAGTGTTACCAAGACATCTGGACGATCGCAGGTGAGGGCGGAGCCCTGGGACCATCGCGGACTATTCAAGCATATAAAAACTGCAACCTGTTTGAGAACGGAATAATGGCGAAAAAGTTAGATGAGAGAAAAATTGATTCAGAATGCAGGGTATTTAACCTGGAGTGGACAAACGATTATTTTTTTGTTCAATGCAAAGAAAAGGCTGTTTGTCTCATTTGTCAAGAGACGGTGGCGGTATTCAAAGAATACAATCTTTGCCAACACTATGAATCCCGTCACAAAGACAAGTATGATAGCTTGCAAGGCCAAATACGAGCAGACAAACTCTCAAAGCGAAAAAGTGGACTACTATCTCAGCAGAACCAGGCATCCGTTCGGGCCAGCTTTTGGGTTGCTAAATTGATAGCAAGCAGCGGTAAGCCTTTCACTGACAGAGAGTTTGTTAAGAAATGTATGGATACTGTCGCGGAGGAGGTGTGTCCCGAAAAGGAAGATGCATTTAATGCCGTAAGTCTGTCGGTGAGTACAATGACCAGACGCGTTGAAGAAATCGGGAGTAATGTATATGCCCAGCTGCAGCAGAAGACGAAATAATTTGACTTTTTTTCATTAGCACTGGATGAAAGCACGGACGTGCAAGACACAGCGCAACTGCTCATTTTTATTCGTGGAGTTAGCGCAAACTTTGAGATTTGCGAGGATCTGGCAGCCCTCCAAAGTCTCAAAGGGACTACAACGGGAGAGGATATTTTTGACAAAGTGTGCCAAACCATGGAGAAGTTGGACCTGGACTGGTCAAAGCTAGCTAGCATCACGACTGACGGGGCTCCTAGCATGGTGGCCGAAACTCGCGGTCTAATAATGGGACGCATGAACCGGGAGTTGGAAAAAAAGGGGTCTCACCGCCCCTCTACGAGTCCACTGCCAAATTCACCAGCAAGCACTGTGCTGCAAAATGTTGACGTGGGATTCTGTAATGACGGTTGTGGTGTCGTGCATAAACTTCAGAGCAAAGGGAGAAGATTGTGCATGGCACAACAGAAAGTTAATGTTCCATGGCTTTTTTTTCTATGAAGAACCCAGAGAGAGTTATTTAGTTATTATTTATTTCATAAATAGTGTTATTTATTTCCTGTTTTTTCTGTGAAGAACTCAGAGAGGGTTATTTAGTTATTATTTATTTCATTAATAGTGTTATTATATGTTTCCTGACTTTTTTTCTGTAAAGAACCTGGAAAGGGTTATTTGGTTATGTGTGGCTTTCTGGAAAACAATTTAAAAAAATTAAGCTCCCCTACGATCGTCACACTTTTTCTGTTACAAACTGACACCGGCCCCCCATCAGAGAAGGGAAAAGTTATGTGGCCCTCACAGGAAAAAGTTTGGGGACCCCTGCTTTATGTTTTGACTAGTTTTTGATGACAGAAGGAAAATGTCAGTTTCTGTCAACAGTATCACTGTGCATGACTCAGTGTGTGTGGAAGACTAGCAGACAGGTGTGCATGCATGATAAATGAGTAGCTTGAAGCCCTAAGCTGATACATAAAGAGAATTTTTTTATAGTATATTTGATAATTAGAAGGCCAATAGAAAATAAAGTGTCACACTTCCTTGTGGGTGTTTTCATTACCACATTACAATCCAGTGCTTGGAAAGAGGAACACTTTAGTTCTTTGTTATATTTATAGAACACAATTTAAAGTGTCGATTCCCCTTTTCATTCAGGGATATGAAAATGAAATTGAAAACCGGTCCAGGAAATTCTGAAAGGAAGATGGAACTCCCTACTTGGCTCAAGCCTTAAATCAATTTTGTTAAGATAACTCCCCAAAAAGCTTTATTGCTCAGTTGCTGTTTGCAATATTAATGTACTCAAGGATTGAGTAGAATTGTATTGCCTCTAGAAGTTCTTCCTAAATATTTGCAAAGAATCTCTACTAGAACAGTAAATGTTTAAGTTGAATAGTACTGAACAGTACTTCATAAATGCACAGTAGGGGAATTTTTATTAGAATCATTTATTTTTAACATTTTATTCAGTTACTTTCACTTACCACTACATAGATTGTACGTATTACTGGTGGTATATTCATACCTCAATTAAGAACCACTAAGCGAGGGGATCCATTCTTATTTGTAGACTTCCTGTCACATGCGTTCAGGTTCATAAAGCTCCTCCATGTCAATCTCTGGCATATTCTTTAACCCAGCCAAGAATTTACTGAGGCGGTATATGCTTAAAAATGTTCTGAAGCATAACTTCACCACTGGAGCTATCACCAGAGCTCCGTCGACCCCATTTCAGGATTACCTCTGTACCATTTCTGGAGTTTTATGTTTTCATCAGGAGTGAATGCGAAATCAATGTAGAAAGTAAAAGAAATAACAGGACAATTTAAATAAAACTGTTGTAATCATGTTGTTACATTAATTGAAATATTATGTTTTTCCAAACTATTGAAAAGTACAGCATAATGAAAATAAGTATAATAAGTGAACAAAGTATAATTTGTTGATCATTTATTGGCAAATTCAAATTACCATTTAGACACCCCCCGGAAAAAATAGGATTTGCTTCAAAAGATTAGTGGTTTAAAACAGCCTTAATAATAGTTACTTCCCTTATGATAAAAACGAAAATGTTAAAGTGATAAAGGCTACATATACAGTTGATTCGATTGCCACACTGAAATCGCACAAGACGAATCATTCGTCAGAAATTGTAACTCGGATGATTCACAATGTACTCGTGTGACCGAATTCATCCGGTTTAAAGTGCAGTTGAATCAAAATGGCGGAAGCCGTAACGATAGTGTGAATTTCGAGGCATTTAAATTGGAAATTTGGTACTTCTCCAAAATGCAGAGCTGCCAACCTCCATCGACCCCATTTCCAGAGTTTTTCCAGAATGAATGCAATTCACGCAAAATCAATATAAAATGTTTAAAAAAAATACAAGGCAATTTAAATAAAACTGTTATTATCATGTTTTTACATTAATTTAAATATTGTGTTTTTGCAAACTATTGAAAATAAGTATAAAAAGTGAATTTGTTGATCATTTATTGGCAAATTCAAATTTCCACAACATTAATATGTTTTTCAGGTGGGCCCTTACAGACACTTGCATCTTGTGCAAAGTGCAAATGCCGGTCCTTTTTGAGACGGCTTCAACATGGGATATTTCGTCGAATACGGACTTATACATTTCTGCGACTGTCTGGTTTTTTTTTATAAGAAATGGTTGCTTCCAAAAAAATTGAAGTGACAATTTTTGGGGGAGTGGCGCGAGTGGTTAGCGCGTCGGCCTCACAGCTCTGGGGTCCTGGGTTCAAATCCAGGTCACGTCCACCTGTGTGGAGTTTGCATATTCTCCCCGTGCCTGCGTGGGTTTCCTCTGTGTATTCCGATTTCCACCCACATTCCAAAATCATGCATGGTAGACTGATTAGACACTCTAAATTGCCCCTAGGTATAAGTGTGTGTGTGCATGGTTGTGAAATAATCTTGAAAAGTAATCAAATAATGTTTCACATCTATGACATCACCTTCAATCCGTGTCATGCCCATGTCATAGATACCTTCCATCCACATCACAACCATCGGTTTCAAAACCATGCATCTTTGTAATAGGGTATGTCCTTTGTTTATATGTAGCCTTTAACATCATCAGTATCACCACCATCATCGGTGTCACTGTCGCACTGCATCTTTGTAACAGGGAATTTGTATGTCCCTAGTCATAGAGAATTTGTATGTCATGAAATCTTGCCCTAAGTAAAATATTTTCTGTAGAAGTAGAGTCATCGGACCCTCCTTCTGCAGAAGCGTCAAAATCTCACTCATCTGTCTCGGTGTGCTTTATTTGTGTTCGACCTTTTGAATGTTCATAGTGGACCGGACAATGGTTGTCCATCTCCTTCTGGCCTGGGATCGGCTGACCACCGGTGTCCCCCGCCTCTGGCCCGGAATAATAATAATAATAATAATCGGACATAGGCCTGCAGCTGAGATAGGCTCCAGCACCTCCCGTGACCCTAATGAGGATAAAACAGTTCAGAAAATGAGATGAGATGACAATTTTCCGTAGTTTAGGGAGGTTGCTAGGAGTCCTGGAGTTTGCGTTACCGGGTAAATTCCGGAACTTCCGCAGAAGTTGGCAGCTCTGGAAATGGTTGCTTAAAGAAAAAATTAGGTGCCATTTTTGGGGATTTCTGGAGTATAGGCAGGTTGTTTGCATTAATTGGGGACATAGTCCAGTTACTCGTCTTTGTCTTAGGGGATAACGGACTTCAAAGATTAAGGAGGAGCTGGCAGCAACGCAGTCCATGCACGGGACGTTTTGACTTGTTTTGGTCCGGCCCTCCACAATATGTTCTGTTTATCATGTGTCCCTGTGGAAAAAAACACTTGCCTACCCCTGGATTAGAGGGTAAAACAGCCTAACACAACACCAAGCAGCACTGAGTTTGTGACAACACGATCCACTATTACTGTACACTTATTTCGTTTTATTTATTCATTCATTCATCTTTGAACCGCTTCGTGGTGTAGAGGTTCACTCGCTTGACTTGTGAGTGCGGATGGCCCTTTGCATATCTCTGTGCCCTACGGCTGACTGGCGACCAGTCTAGGATGTAGTTTGTCTTTTGACCAAAGTCAGCTGGATTAGGCTCTAGCCACCCTTTCGAGGAGGTGCGGTATGGAAGATGAATGATTTTCATTTATTCATCGAGGGAACCTCTACACACCAATGTGGCTATTTGTTTCATCTTTTTGTTTTGTTGTTGCTATTTTTGTTCTTTTTTTATTTCTCTCTGCATGTTGATGTTTCTTTTCTTGAAATTTTAGCATAGTACTATATAGGGTAGAAGTCCATATTATATACTACTTAATTGCATGTACACATCTTGTCAAGTATGATATTAGAAAACAAAACAAAAATAAACGTGATGAAGATGATTAAAATTGGGTATGATAACGGCAACAAATGAGTGGGCAAGTTGTGCAATGGTAAGACAAAAAAAGACATGTTTGAAATATTTCACAGGTGAATGGGTTTATGCGAACAGGTGACTGTCGGGATTGTGGGAAAAAATAAGCATTTACGCAAGGCTCAACTATTCACAAGACAGAACGGGAAATTCCCCAATTGGTGAAATCTGTGTGACAGGGGAAAAAAGCCCTACAGTTGAAAAGCAGTGTGCATTTGCAAGGATTTTAGGTATTTCATCATCTATAGCAAGACTCCAGACTTGAATTATTTTACATGACATACAGTGGCCCTTGAGCTGAAATTTTTAAGAAAACAAGTGGAAAGATTAGAGGTCTGCAATATCATTTGAATCGCAGAGAAAATATCCCCTTTTTGACTCGTGCACTCTATTACTTATACAAATACTTAAAAAACCTATTTGTGCATTATCAATCTTAAGTGGTCTTAAGTTTGGAGAGAAAAATCATTAACAAAAAATATTAAATGTAACTAATTATCTTTTAAAATGAACCAATTTGTCAGTTGCACAGGCGGGAGTAGATGTTAAAAAAATGTAGTGGCACATGCTGCCACTCTCACCAATTCCCACCCTTTCTGTCACTAGTATATCTACCAATAATAGACAGCTCAGTCAAACTTTTACTATACTTGCAACGAGGATGGTCCGCGGCCTCAGCACAATGTCCTATGAGGAAAGATGCCAGCGACTCAATCTTCCGACCCTTGAGGCTAGGCGTTTGCGAGGGGACCTGATACTGGCCTACAACATCCTCCACGGTAACTACAACATGCCCCGTGATCTCTTCACGCCCGCACCTGATCGAGGTCTGAGGGGTCATCCTTGGAAGGTGTATCCTCGCAGGTTCCGGTTAAATCGGCGGAAGGCTGCTTTTTCGGTGCGCATCGCCGGACCTTGGAACCGGCTTCCGCAGAGTGTGGTCGAGAAGCCGACGGTCGCTCAGTTCAAGAAAGCTCTGAATGACGTGTAGGCCGTGAACCAGTGACAACACCGTGTTTTCTACACACTTCTTTTATCTTCTTTACATGGCCCTTAGCCTTTGTCCATTTCTTTCGCCAATAAATTGAATTGAATTGAATTATATAGAGTGAGCGGGCATTTTTTAACTATGGTACACTCGAAAAGGGGCTTTCAACCTCTGGCTATTAGCCTGACTGATCTCTCAAAGGGCTTTCATTGGTAGTTGATAAATTACAGTGGCGGGCCGTGCATTTGACACCTAGGCCTTTAGTAGTGGTGTGTGAATCAAACCAAGCTTCAATAAGTATTTTATGGCTATAAAACCTTTAATGCAGCTACAGCTGTGACACATATTGTTAGGAGTAGCCTGCTTTTCCCGACTTTCGTTTGTCCCTCCTGCCTTGCCGTTGTGTTCACGCAGCCGCGCGTGATTCGAAAGTAGTCCCTGATTTGTCTATTTAAACCCCACTGAGTTTAATGTAATTGTCGGATCGTCTGCCTAAATTCCCTTACCATGCATCCATGCTACCTTGCTCCTCGATTCCACGTGTTTTGCCTAGTCCGGTTTGGTTTCATATTTTGTTTCACAAGTCCTTGTTATTTCGTAAGGTCCCTCCTAAGTTATTAAAGTTTTGGTTATGAGCACCATTTGCCTCGTCCTCACCTGCTTCCCCGCAACTGGATCCTAACCCCTGCTACCTCGCCTCGACGTCTACCGTGGACGTAACAGAACGATCCGACCACATGGACCCAGCGGGAAGCCACCGACGCTCGCGCCGACGCTCTTGCCGACGCCAGCCACCCAGCTCATACTCCACCGATAACCCGCCCCATCGCTCACTCCGTCGCTCCTGGCTACTCGCACAACTAAGCGAGAATACCCGAATTCCGTCGCCCCCTGTTCATCGCCCGAGTTATCTGGATTCAAACTCCAGCTATTATTTTCCTCAATGGAGGGTGAATCCCCAGTCTCCATCGGTCCCCGTTGAACGCCTCAGCTATCTTGGATTGGACTCAGATTTTTCTGATTGTGAGGATGACCGGGAGCTAATTGATTTGTGGGCTGGAGATTCGGACTCGGACTGTGATTCCCTCAGCCAATTTGGACTTCGATACATCCCCGGAGCACGTTGGCCCCGACTTCTTCTCCGATTACTCCAACATGGATTACCCCAACCAGGATTCGCCGTGTCGGCTGGCCATCTACGGCCGGCGGGGAGGCTCAGGTAGGAGTTTTGAATACCGCCCTTCTTGTCTTGAATTCTTCCCGTCTTGTCTTAGTGGGGAGGCGAGGCAGCGAGGTTTTTCCCCATGTCGGCTGGCCATCTACAATGGGCCGCCACGTGGCGGCCAGCGTCCTGCGCCGTCCTCCCGGAGGAGGCGGCGAGTGCTGCGCCGCAGGGAGAAGTGGAAGGAGGGGCTGGACGCTCGAGCCCCTGAACAAGCTCCTCGCTCGACCACGCCCTTCCAAGCTCCTCGCTCGACCTCGCCCGTCCGAGCTCCTCGCTCGACCTCGCCTGTCCAAGCTCCTCGCTCGACCTCGCCTGTCCAAGCTCCTCGCTCGACCTCGCCTGTCCAAGCTCCTCGCTCGACCTCGCCCATCTAAACTCCTCGCCTGAACTCTCCCGTCCAAGCTTCCCATATCCCCGTGCCGGCTGGACCGCCAGTCGCACCCGTGCCGAAGCCACGCACAAGACTCCCCATGCCGGCTGGACCGCCAGTCGCACAAGTGCCGAAGCCACGCACAAGACTCCTCGTGCTGGCTGGGCCGCCAGTCGCACCCATGCTGAAGCCACGCACAAGACTCCCCGTGCCGGCTGGGCCACCAGTCGCACCCGTGCTGAAGCCACGCACAAGACTCCCCATGGCAGATGGACCGCCAGTCGCACTCGTGCCAAAGTAACGCTCAAGACTCCCCATGCCGGCTGGACCGCCAGTCGCACCCGTGCCGAAGCCACGCACAAGACTCCCCGTGCCGGCTGGACCGCCAGTCGCACCCGTGCCGAAGCCATGCACAAGACTCCCTGTGCCAGCTGGACCAACAGTCGCACCCGTGCCGAAGCCACGCACAAGACTCCCCGTGCCGGCTGGACCGCCAGTCACACCCGTGCCGCCTGGGCCGCCAGTCGCATCCGTGCCGAAGCCGTGCACAATAGTCCCCGTGGCGGCTGGGCCGCCAGTCGCACCCATGCCGAAGCCACGCACAATATTCCCCGTGCCGGCTGGGCCGCCAGTCGCACCCGTGCCAAAGCCACGCACAATATTCCCTGTGCCGGCTGGGCCGCCAGTCGCACCCGTGCCGAAGCCACACACAATATTCCCCGTGCCGGCTGGGCCGCCAGTCGCACCCGTGCCGAAGCCACGAACCAGTTTTCCCATGCCGGCTGGCCCGCCTAATTCCTGCCCGCCAAGTTCCTGCCCGCCATGTTCCTGCCCGCCAAGTTCCTGCCCGCCAAGTTCCTGCCCGCCAAGTTCCTGCCCGCCAAGTTCCTGCCCGCCAAGTTCCTGCCCGCCAAAATATATTTTTTGAAAATCAAGCAAGCAGCAGTTTTCGAGTTATTTGAAGGTCTCGCGTGAACAGCGTTCCGCAGATTCCAGACAGGACACCTACTCGCGTACATACTTGCTTCCATATAAAATTTAATCAGAAAAACGAAGATTCAAATTGAAAAACTCGAAAAACAATCATGAAAATAAATTACTGATAAAAACAACAAATAATTCAGAAAACAACGCTCAAAATAAATTAATTGTCAAAACAGAGTTGGGAAAAAAATGATTCAAAAAACAATCCTCAAAACTGTTTAATCAGAAAAACAGAGTGCGGAAAAATGAATTAAAAAAACAACCCCAAAAATAAATAATTTTTTAAAACGATTAGGGCCTTTTTATTTTTACAGTGAATGCAATACGCTTCCGTACTTTTACTGTATTGATACTCTATAATTTACTACTAGTTATATTTCCTAATATTGCATCAAAAGCAGGGCGGCTCGGTGGGTCGAGTGGTTAGTGCGTCAAGTGGTTAGTGGATCGGCCTCACAGTTCTGGGGTCCTGGGTTCAAATTCCGGTCACGTCCACCTGTGTGGAGTTTGCATGTTCCCGTGGGTTTCCTCCGGGTACTCTGGTTTCCTCCCACTTTCCAAAAACATACATGGTAGGCTGATTGGACACTCTAAATTGCCCCGAGGTATGGGTGTGAGTATGCATGGTTGTCCGTCTTCTTATGCCCTGCGATCGGCTGGCCACCGATTCAGGGTGTTGCCCGCCTCTGGCCAGGAGTCAGCTGGGATAGGCTCCAGCAACCCCCGCGACCCTAATGAGAATAAAGCGGTTCAGAAAATGAGATGAGAGATGAGATTACGTCAAAAGTAATGTTTTGCTCACACACACACACACACACACACAGGCAAAAGTTCATGCCCTTTAAAACAAACAACATCCGGTTCACGTACCGTAAAAACAAGAAAACACCTATTCTCTCTCTATATATTACTTCAATCTCCTAACATTACGCAAAGAGCAATTTTGTGCTGCCACAGAGTTAATGTCAACAAAAGTTGAAGCACATGAAGCCAAATAACTTTCGGTTCACGTTCAGAAATAAGAAACAAATGACTTTATAATTTTGTAGTATTAGGATTTGGATCTTGTAATAATACAATCAATGATTTAATGTTGATCATATCTTAATTTTAATCTCGTAATAGTTCAATTTTATTCTCGTAATATTATTTTTTTTCTCTCAGAACAGCGAGTGGTGTGCTCTCAACAACTTGGCGCTGAATGTCTCCAAAACCATGGAACTCATCCTCGACTTCAGACGGAACAAAGCCGCCCCGCACGGCTGATCTCACTTGGACTACTCATTTATTTATTTATTATTTATTGATTACTTATTTCTCTGTTTGTTGTTTTTTATTTGTGCACAACATGGTGAAAGTTTTAAATCTCATTATACTTGTATGATAACAATAAAAGCATTCAATTCAATTCAATTCAATTGAATCTATGCCTTGTAATTTCCCACGGCACACCTGACCACCTATCACGGCACACCAGTGTGCCGCGGCACAGTGGTTGGGAAACACTGAACAGGTGGATGATGTGAGAGGAATGGGGGCACACCACTACAGGTGAAGGCAGACAGAGGAAAAAACAAGATACTGATGAAAAACTCCAAAATACATTCCAAATTATCGCAATCCTAACAAATCTCACCTAAAGATCTGTCGCTAAATCCTGACATTTAGCTAATAAAGGCCATTTTTAGTTCCTTTCTTTTAAATTGTTCATAAACTGCATCAACTGCAGCTTCGGCCAAATTCTGAATAAATATTAAGACATAATAATAATAATAATAATAATAATAATAATAATAATAATAATAACTATAATGATAAGAAAAGATACTTTTAGACAAACAGAAGCTCTACACCTGGCCTTGTTCTAACACGGAAATGAAAATGTAAACTGATCCAAACAAGTTTGGATTTGTAAATTGAACAAGACATGAATTTTGCGATGATGTTGTAGATTTGGAAAAAAGGAAACACCATCGTTATGCAATAACGGTAACAGAAATTATGATGACGCACTATATGATTCCTTTTGGTTTTTTGTCATATGTGCATGAGACTAATGAAACATGAGGCATCATGTGGAGAGGAAGCTCAAAGGAATAGATTTGAGGAATTGAATATTTTGATGTAGATGAAACTGCATTTTCATATCTCACCTTAGGAAGTGGCCATTAGAATGTCGAACGTGCATTTCTGGTCTAAATGTCAGGTTTATTGCAACATCACTGAGAAAGAAAGTGTGTAAAAAAACGTGCCAGGGCATTTATATTTGATTAATATACAGTGGTACATCTATTCACAAAATGAATTGATTCCAGAACTTGTTTCGTGCCTTGCATTTTTTTTTAGTAGAGCAGTGACGAACGAGGGGCGGCAGTAGAATCAGGGACTCACCATCAAAGAAACAAGGCGGGTCATATATTGACTCACTAATTACCCTATGACGTGATGGCTATTCTGCTAAACTGCCTGGCTTCTACAGCATGCTAAACCTGCGCATTCATAGAGCCACTCGAATGGGAGGCCAGTGAGGTTTTTGGGAGATAATAGAAAACCAACTCCAGCAAGAAAATTTGAAAAGAAAAAAATATCGGATACAGAAACTATATTGTAGTGTCACTTGTGCGGTGTGGATGTTGTGAGAGAGGTGAGTGGCAAGGGAGCATGTCTTGCCAGAGACGGCATTAAAGAGCTGCTAAATCTGCTATAAGGATCTGCACTTGTATGATTTTACGTAGGTTGGAGACCTTTTCGTACCTTGAAACAATAATTTGCAGATCAGTGTTTCCCAACCTGAAAATTTTGCATGTTGAGAGCATTTGTAAGTAGAGGTACCACTGTATAATAATTTATTGATTTATTTTCCTTACTGCTTATCCTCAAATGGGTCGCAGGGGGTGCTGTTGCCTATCTCTGCCAAATACAGGCACCAGTCATCAACCACCAATCGCAGGGCAAGCAGTAAACATATTATATTTTCATAGTCATATAATTTCAAACTACTTGCCTTCGATATATATCAATTCATTCATTTTCTGAAGCTCCTCACAAAAGTCTATCCGAGCTGACTTCGGGCACCAGGCGGGGGACACCATGAATTGGTGGCCAGCCAAATGCAGGACACAAGGAGACGGACAACCATCTGTTCAGACATAGGCTTTATCATCATCATCGAATCATCAAAAGCCTATTGTCATCATAAACAGCTGCGTATGACGAAATTGGTGGTGCTACTCCACAAAGTGTGCCTTCCCGGCAAAAGACCAAAAATAAGTGCTATAAAAATATAAGAGTCACATTCTGTTAAGGTAAATACTAAAAAAATGCCTAATCTAAAATATTATTACTATCCACGGAGATCCCGGTGGTCTCGAGATATTCTCCGGGACAGTACAGGTTCGTTGGCAATCTGCTGTGATGGATATATCGCATCTCCTCTCGAGAGCAACCAAATCCTGGCGACTTTCGAAAAAGTTTGCCTCGCAGATGTTAGCAAACAACGACAAGACTGAGGAAACAAAACACCAAACTGGAGAGCAAGAGCCAGCTGCACCCGTGCGCGCCGTCATCTTGGATCACTTACCTCCTCACTGTCTCCTCACTTACCTTCAATCAGCCAGCAGGAGGCACATCACCGCCCAACGTCTTTCATGTTACCTGACCCCGAAGTTATTGCAGGGAAGGGATTGTGTGTCGTGCTACCGCAAGTTCAGAGTCCTGATGGCTGTGGGAAAAAACTGTTCTTAAGTCTATTTGTCCGTGCTTTGTGAGACCTGTAGCATCTTCCAGAGGACAGCAGCTGGAACAGGTTGTGACCAGGGTGGTATGGGTCCCTGACAATGTTCCCGGCTCTGCTGAGGTAGTGAGGGCTGGCAATATCTTCCAGTTAGGGCAGAGAGCAGCCGATGATCTTCTGGGCAGTGTTGATCACTCTCTGCATGGCCTTTTTGTCTATTGAACAACTTTTATTTATCATAATCAGTGATCATTGTAAGAGTTGTGGTTAATATCCTATATCCTTCTTCAAAAAGCCTTTTATTCAGACAGTGGGGATAGATTTTTATTTATCTTTGTTTAGCTTTGATATTTTACCTGTGCACAATATTAACACATTATGTCAGTAGTGCTAATCAGGCTGTTAAAATATATGATTTTCTCTTCAATGTTATAATTTCATCGAAATTCCTAAAGGAGTGATTGTACTGTTGTATAATTTATCTTATTGTGTTGTACAACCCACATATCGTGCTCATATCGAGCACATGCATGTATGTGCAGAGGGATTTCAGATAAAAGCACTAATAGTGCCTCACCTCAAGATAGTAGTCAAGAAATACACTAGCATCTGTTCAACTTTGTCTGAGGTGGGAATCTGTCATGAACTACTGATCCAACCAGCGAGATAATAAAGCATGGAAAACCATTCATGAATGGCCGAGGGGCACGTGTTGCCCGTTTCATTTTGTTGTGGTTTTGTCCAATCCCCACAATAAAAATGGCAACAAAATCAGATTTCTTTATTGCATTTCTTTAATTTCATGAAAAGCAATAAAACATAATTCATTATTATTGGAGCCTGATGAGTTGGCTAAGGCATCTGATCAGGATGCCCCCTGGATGTCTCCCTTGGGAGGTGTTCCAGGCACATACCACCGGGAGGAGACCACAGGGCAGACCTGAGATACGCTGGGGAGACTATGTCTACCGGCTAGCTCGAGAACGCCTTGGGGTCCTCCCAGAAGAACTGGATGAAGTGGCTGGGGAGAGGGAAGTCTGGGCTTCCCTGCTGAAGCTGATACCCCCGTCACCCCACCTCAGATAAAGCGGAAAGAAATGAGATGAGATGAGATGCTCATGATTTATTTGTATCCAATGTAGTCATTTTGATTGAAGGCTAATATAGTTGATACATACAGCATGTGTTACCTTCATTTTAAGGCTTTCATTTTTTTTGCGGTTCCAGGCAAATGTAGAATGTGTTTTTGTTTATTTTTGGCCACTATGGCTCTTTAAACATTTTGGGCTTGATTAAACCTATAGAATTCAATTTGAAAAAAAGCAGAAATGCCATTCTGAGGGCAACAAACCGGGCTTCCTAATTGTTCTAATTGAAAAGCCTCATCTCAACTCATTTGCTGAAGCACTTTATCCTCATTAGGGTCAATTTAGAGTGTCCAATCAGCCTACCATGCATGTTTTTGGAAAGTGGGAGGAAACCAGGGTACCTAGAGGAAACCCACGCAGGCCGGGGGAGAACATGCAAACTCCACACAGGTGGATGTGACCTGGATTTGAAACCAGGACCCCAGAGCTGTGAGGCCGACGTGCTAACCACCCTCCCCTAATTGAAAAATTAAGAATTTATATTTCGACTGTCAGGAAATCAGTCTCAGGTGTGTAGTCCGCCTTTCGTCTGAAGTGTGTATATATATATATATATATATATATATATATATATATATATATATATATATATATATATATATATATATATATATATATATATATATATATATATATATATATATATATATATCAGTGGCGGTCCGTGCATTTTCTCGTAGCGCCTTCAACAAATCAATCCAACCCTCAAAAACTATTTTATGGCTATAAAACCTCTAATGCAGCTACAGCTGTGACACATAAAAAATAATCAATAAATTAATGCACAAAAATGGGGTAATATTTTAAATATATAAATAAACCACGGTTAGTGCATCGACCTCACAGTTCTGTGATCAAGCGTTCAATCCCAGGTTAATATTGCATTTTTTGTTATTGCACAAAATGTTCTGCTTTGTATATTAATCCTCACGCATCTTATTATCAAGCATGCATTTAAAGCGCCGTACAAAATGAACTATTTTCCATTTAGCAGAAGAAGAATCGAAATTTGATCGTTTAATTTAGTGGTAGATCGTGTCGTTCGTTATCTGTGCATGTGTGCGTACTTGACAGAAGAGGGCACTCATGCTCTTGAGACTGACCGCTTCACTCAATAATTGCTATTTTCGAGTACTTTTCGGCCTAATATAGTAAAATATTTGGATGTAGTGTAATAACAAGTCATATATAATTATGATTTAGTTGAATTAATTATTCATATTACTTGTGCTGAGAAGTTCTACCAAGCAAGATATCAGGGGCATGTTTAACATATTTGCATGTTAAAAAGAGACAAAATAAAAATAACTTCATAAAACGGACTACAAGTGATAACGACCGTCCCGATTGGCTCACAGAGCTGATTTCACATCTTTTTCTCTGTATGGGCGATATTGATGGCTCTGTACTTCCGCCTAATATATTACCGTAAACTAGACAAAAATGATTCATTGTTAAATTATTCTAGTCATCCTGAACCAGAAAGTGAGTGATTTTTTGTTTGTAGAAATTACGGTAGATGTCGCTGTACGCGCACTGGCCGCCTCGTACACAATGAAGGTTCTTTGACGTTCTAATGAATAAACAGTCTTTCTTCTTGGCCATAGTGAGTAATTTGTGTCATTTCCGTTCCGTTGCAAAGAATACAAGTTTTAGGAGGGCTAAAATCAACCAATTAGCTTTGTGCCGACCAGTTAATAGTTATTAGTTATTTTTGCTAGAAAAGCATTGCTTGCCCTTTAGCTCGCTGACAAGGAGGTACCTGCTAAAGCATTGCTGATCCAAAGAAAGAAAGAACGGGCTATGGAGTTCCCTTTTAACGTTCACCACTTATTTGCCGAGAGAGTCTCCATTTTGGACAAGACCCTCTTAGCAGGTCGTGTATTTATGGAAAGGTAAATCTATTACTTTATTCTTCTGAGCCTCTGTGATGATGGTGACCATAGTTGCAATGGTAAACAAACAAAAACATCCGTTTAGCATTGTCCTCATCTGTAGAAAAGGGCTCTGCTTGTATCTCAGCTTGGAAATTCACATGTGATGTCTGTTTCACTGTACAAAAAAACATCTTTATCCTCGCTAGGTTCGCGGGGTGTGCTGGAGCCTATCCCAGGTGACTTCGGGCCAGAGGCAGCGAACACCCTGAATTGATGGCCAGCGAATCGCAGGGCACAAGGAGACAAAGAACCATTCACGCTCACACTCATACCTAGGGTCAATTTAGAGCACATGTGTCAAAGTGGCGGCCAAATCTGGCCCGCCGCATCATTTTGTGTGGCCCGGGAAAGTAAATCATGAGTGCCGACTTTCTGTTTTAGGATCAAATTAAAATGAAGAGTATAGATATATATAAAATTTCCTGATTTTCCCCCTTTTAAATCAATAATTGTAATTTTTTAATCATTTTTCTATGTTTTTAGTTCAAAAATCATTTTGTAAAATCTAAAAATATATTTAAAAAAAGATAAAATAAACATTGTTTTAGATCTATAAAAAAAATGAATATTCAGGGCTTTTAATCCAGTTTTTTTAATCAATTTATTTAAAAAACTAAATATTATATCTAAAATGGTCCGTTGTCATCATACACAGCTGCGTATAACAAAATTGGTGGTGCTACTCCACAGTGCGTTTTCCCTGTAAAAACATAAATAAGTAATATAAAAATATAAAAAGTCACGTTCTGGCAAGGTAAATTCTAAAATATTGCACAATCTAAGATATTGCACATTGTTATTGATTTTGAGTTTGTCTTTGATTCAGGGCCGGCCCGTCGACTGAGTGGTTAGCGCGTCGGCCTCACAGTGGGGGACCTGGGTTAAATTCCAGGTTGGTCCACCTGTGTGGAGTTTGCATGTTCTCCCCGGGTATTCCGGTTTCCTCCCACATTCCAAAGACATGCATCGTAGGCTGATTTGACACTCTAAATTGCCCCAATGTATGGGTGTGAGTGTGCATGGTTTTCCATCTCCTTGTGCTCTGGGATCGGCTGGCCACCGATTCAGGGTGTCCCCCGCCTCTGGTCAGCTGCGATAGGCTCCAGCACGCCCTGTGACCCTAATGAGGATAAAGTGGTTCAGAAAATGAGATGAGATAAATGGAAATATACTCCTGGTAATGGGGTTTACTTTTGCCTTGTTTTGTTGAATCCCTTTGTTTTGTGTGTCCTAAAAGGCCAGATCTTCAAACCCAAGTAACCACTGTAATTGATGAACTGGGAAAAGCCTCTGCAAAGGTGAGTGTCGACTCATCCCCATGTCAAGTGTCTTGTCACCATGGACAGCTACACATGTAAAATTTTACAACTTTACAACGTCTTTTTGAGTCTGTATCCGTTTTAGCTATCCCAACCAACATGGCGCCGTTCAAGTGGCAGCCGGCGGCGGTAGCTCCGTCCACTCTTGCTCGTTTTGTGTTTTTGCTGCTTTTCTGTCTTAATGATTTGATTTGGTGATTCTTAATGATCCCATTTACTTTGATTTACTTTGTACTGGGTGCTTTTTGCTTTGTTGTTCTGTCTAATCACCCTCTGCTACTGTCACAATGAAATTTCCCGAATACGGGATGAATAAAGTTATCCAATCCAATCCAAAATGGCTATTGAGAGGGATGCATGGAAACCTGTAGTATTTCATGTAAATTTTGTCAACCAAATATAGATTATAGTACAGTGGTACCTCGACATACGAGCGTAATCCGTTCCAAGACTGAGATCGTATGACGAGGTTCTCATAACTCGAGCGGACGTTTCCCATTGAAATGAATGGAAAAAAATTTAATTCGTTCCAGCCCTCTGAAAAAACACCAAAAACAGGATATTGGATTGGAAAAATGTTTTATTTCTTCTAATTCCCCATCTATTAACAAAGTAACACATAACTAGTGGTTTAATAGAAATAAAGTGTTTAATCTAACTAAAATTGGGCGGATTTCGCCGAGGGGAGAGGGGCACAAAAGGGGCGGGGGGCTTCGTTTTTTTTTCTCCACACAACGCACTCGTAAACAGAACAAACACTCCACCCTCAAGTTCGCTATCGATGGGCTGTTTGCTGTCGTACTATTCCCTTCAAAATATTCCGAAAATGATGCACACAAATGTCCTCACAATCGGATAACGCACGACCACTTGCCAACGAGCAGCAGTGGGAGCTTCGGGGGCGCTGGCTAGCAGCTCATTTTAGCTTGTAGCATCTGTGGTCGCATCCCCTCGAACGGCGCCTATGATAGAGTTGCTACCGGGGATGCTGTTGCGAGCCAGTGCCCCTGATGTTCTTATGAGCAGCCAACGAGCAGCAGTCTTTTATCAGTGATCGCCCCGCTGCTCATGGGAGCTTCGGGGGCGCTGGCTAGCGGCTCCTTTTAGCTTGTAGCATCTGTGTTCGCATCCCCTCGAACGGCGCCTATGATAGAGTTGCTACCGGGGATGCTGTTGCGAGCCAGTGCCCCTGATGTTCTTATGAGCAGCCAACGAGAAGTAATATAATACTCCTCGTATTAGATAAAAATAACAGGAAATGCAGCAGCTGAGCTTACCCACGTATTGATTGTGGGTAAAGTTTTATTCTGAGTGCCATTGCCTGTCGGCGTTGTGTGCACGAGTATACTTCATTACCCAGAAAACCCTCTTTTCCCCGCGCATGCGCATTGTGCGTTTCCTGGTCTGAATAACTCATCCGGTGCTCGTAAATATTGTTATACACGAAAGATATGCAAAAAAAAATGCCATGGCCACCTGGCTTGGTCGCATCACGAAATTTTGACCGCATCACGGGCGAATTATTCGATGGAAATTTCCCCCGTAAGACGAGCATTTTGTATGACGAGCGATCGTATGACGAGGTACCACTGTACAGTTATACCTTGACATACGAGTGCCCCGACATACGAGCAAATTAAGATATGGGTAAAATTTCGAGCAAATATTTACCTTGAGATACGAGACAATTTTTGAAATACGACCATACAGCCGGCGCGAGAGGCTGCTGTCTTTCTCGTTGCAACTCCCTCATGTAAATGTCTCTCCGAGCACTAGGCGGAGTGTTGCATTTTTTCACTTTTTTCCGCCGTTAGTCAGTGCAGAATGGTGTAGCGTGGCGGAGCTTGCTCACCAATATGAGAGGAGTATACAGACGCTCCCCTACTTACGAACATTCGAGTTACGAACAACGGTACATACGAACATGTCCGCAAATTGCGTTTATGTCGAAAAATGTTCGTAAGTTCGATTTTGTATTGCGCGCCTTTTTCCGAGTAGTGCTTCTTTCCACCGCTAATACCGACGCCTGGCGCTGTGAGCGCTCAGCTCACCCAGTATCTACCTTCCTCTGCCCAGTTCGTTGCAATGCGGAAGTGCGTGAACGTATCTCCAGTGCGCAAAAAACATTTTTCATTTGTATCATTAAATATCTCGTGCATCCATTATTGAATATTGTTGGTGAAAAGCGAAAGGTTTCTATTGAGGGAGGTGCAAGGAAGAGGTAAGCCATTTCATTTGAAATGAGTGGCAATAATAACGAAGCTTGATGCGCGTCAGAAAGTGGTGAGCGTTGCACGTGAATACAACTTGAATCGTTCGACCGTCAGTACCATTTATAAACATAAAGATCGAGCAGCAGGACCCAAATATTGAACGTTGCACAAAGTTTGCAAATCAATTGAATGATGCCATACAGTGCTACTGCATCATTTAAGATGAAAAAAAGAAAACTGCAATCGTCATTAGATAGCTTCTTTCGGCCAGTTTCTAGTAAATCTCTCTCTCTAATGTATGTATACAGTACTGTATGTATTCTCTCCATTTTATTAAATGTTTTTTTTCCAGTACAAACCAGTGTGTGTTACTTATACAAGCCTTAAACATACAAATGCACGTATATAAACCTTCAATATACTTATACAGGCCTTAAACATAAATTATAATACAAAATATAGCACTGAGCAACTTACGAAAAAATTCAACTTATGAACAATCGCTCGGAACCTAACTCGTTCGTAAGTAGGGGAGCGTCTGTACTACTTCCCGTTGGCAAGTGGTCGTGCGTTATCCTATTGTGATGACGTGTGCATCATTTTTGGAATATTTTGAAGGGAACACAAAAGCAAACAGCGGGGCAAATAGAACCAACCCAGGAGAAGAAAGGTATAAGAATTTAAAACAAAATCAGAATTAAGTTTCGTGTCGAATCCCAGTTGGGAAACATTTTCCCTTAGTTGTTTCTATATACAGACCCTCCCCTACTTACGAACATTCAACTTACAAACAACGGTACATACGAACATGTCTGCAAATTGCGTTTAAGTCCAAAAATGTTCGCAAGTCCAATTTTGTATTTCGCGCCTTTTTCGGAGTAGTACTTCTTTCCGCCGCTAATACCGACGCCTGGCGCTGTGAGAGCTCAGCTCACCCAGCATCTACCTTCTTCTTCGTTGCAATGCGGAAGTGCGTGAATGTATCTCCAGTGTGCAAAGAACCTTTTTCATTTGTATCATTAAATATCTCATGCATCCAATATTGAATATGGTTGGTAAAAAGCTAAAGGCTTCTATTGAGGGAGTTGCAAGGAAGAGGCAAGCCATTTCATTTGAAACGAGTGGCAATAATAACGAAGCTTGATGCGCGTGAGAGTGGTGAGCGTTTCACGGGCATTGAATCGTTCAACCGTCAGTACCATTTATAAACAGAAGGATCGAGCAGCAGGACCCAAATATTGAACGTTGCACAAAGTTTGCAAATCAATTGAATGATGCCATACAGTGCTACCGCATCATTTATGATGAAAAAAAGAAGAAAACTGTGCAATCGTCATTAGGTCGCTTCTTTTGGCCAGTTTCTAATACATAAATCCCTCTCTCTCTCTACAGTACTGTACATATTCTCTCCATTTTATTAAATGTTTTTTTTTTCAGTACAAACCAATGCGTGTTACTTATACAAGCCTTAAACATACAAATGCACTTATATAAACCTTCAATATACTTATATCGGCCTTAAACATAAATTATAATACAAAATATAGCACTGAGCAACTTACGAACAAATTCAACTTATGAACAATCACTCGGAACCTAACTTGTTCGTAAGTAGGGGAGCGTCTGTACTACTTCCCGTTGGCAAGTGGTCGTGCGTTATCCTATTGTGATGACGTGTGCATCATTTTTGGAATATTTTGAAGGGAACACAAAAGCAAACAGCGGGGCAAATAGAACCAACCCAGGAGAAGAAAGGTATAAGAATTTAAAACAAAATCAGAATTAAGTTTCGTGTAAAGCTAGATTAAATTTATTTTTGAGTGTGTCTGTATCGTAATCCAAGTTCATTTAATTGTGTTTATGTTATGTTACGAGTGCGTTGCCGTGCTCTCTCTCGCTCTCACTCTCGCCCTCTCTCTCTCTCTCTCTCTCTCCCTCCCCTCTGTGAAATATTTCTAATTTTAGTACTATTAAACTTCATAACCACTAGTTATCTGTTACTCTGTTAACAAATGGCAAATTAGAACAAATAAAAAAATCCATTCCAATATCTTTTTGGGTGTTTTTTCAGAGGGTCAGAACGAATTAATTTGTTTTTAGTTCATTTCTATGGGAATCGTTGATTTGAGATACAAGTAAATCGACACGCGAACTCAGTCTCAAAACGTGGCCGGATGATTCGCCTAAAGACGTTTCGCCGACAGACGTTTGACAGACGGACAGGTCGTCGAATGGACGTTCCACCGAACGGTCAACCGGCCGAACGGAAGTTCGGCCGAGCGGAGGTTTCGCCGGCGCGCTCGCTCCGCCCCCGGATCGTGTGTGTACATGTTTTTCAACCTCGGCCCGCGGGCCATATACGGCCATTACAGATAACATTCATTTAGGAATAACAAGGGCATGTACTGCCCCCCGCAATAACAAGGGCATGTACTGCCCCCCACTGGGCATATTTCTAAATACAAGTACACGGCATATATTGACAGCAATCATGTTAAATCCATCCTAAAACAGCATTTAATGATCAAAAACAAATACTGGAGCTCTTTGGACATTAGAACCGAGCCCAAGTGAATTCCTCGGTAAAATGTCGCGGAAAGGCAAAAAAAACGTCTATATACGACCATTCGCCAAACGGCTCAATATGCGTTTAATGATTAAATACAAATACTAGTATTGTATATACAATACTAGTATTTTATTTTATACTAGTATTTTATTTAAAAGAAGACAAAGGAAATTCACATATTCTTCGTCGTTTTCCTTTTTTTTGCTTGGTATTCCCATATGTATAGTGTATACAGACTAGATATTCGATGCGCGTTGTGAGGCAACAGAGCTAGACGTCGTCGCTTGTCGGCCATTTTCAGAACAGGGCCATTCGCCAAACGGCTCAAAATGCTCTCAAATTAGGTCAAATCCAGCCGAAAACAGCGTTTAATGATTAAATACAAATACGAGTATTTGTATTTAATCATTAAACGCATTTTGAGCCGTTTGGCGAATGGTCGTATATAGACGTTTTTTTTTGCCTTATCGCGACATTTTACCGAGGAATTCACTTCCCTGGGCTCGGTTCTAATGTCCAAAGAGCTCCAGTATTTGTAATTTGATCATTAAATGCTGTTTTAGGATGGATTTAACATGATTGGTGTCATTATATGCCGTGTACTTGTATTTAGAAATATGCCCAGCGGGGGGTAGTACATGCCCTTGTTATTGTGGGGGGCAGTACATGCCCTTGTTATTCCTAAATGAATGTTATCTGTAACGGCCGTATATGGCCCGCGGGCCAAGGTTGAAAAACTTGTACACACACGATCCGGGGGCGGGGCGAGCACGCCGGCGAACTTCCGTTCGGCCGATTGACCGTTCGATGGAACGTACATTCGGCGACCTGTCCGTCTGTCAAACGTCCGTCGGCGAAACGTCTTTAGGCGAATCATCCGAGCACCGTCCCAGAACGCATTAAGCTCGTATCTCAAGGTACCACTGTATGTATATTAAACGTTTTCATGACTACAGGTAAGAAAGAGGCAGCATATCTCAAACTAGTTGCCACCCAATCACAGGACACAGAGAGATAATCCAACATTCACACTAAAATTTATATTTATGGAGACTATGCAATCTCCATGCATATTTTGGGGTTGAGGCACTTTGAGAAAATCTATGCAGAAATGGGGAGAACATGGTGTCCTACCATATCAGCTGTTCAATATTATGTATAATGTATTGTCTACCTGTACAGGGGGCATTAAAAATCAACTTTTTAAAGCAGGGGTCCCCAAACTTTTTCCTGTGAGGGCCACATAACTTTTCCCTTCTCTGATGGGGGGCCGGTGTCAGTTTGTAACAGAAAAAGTGTGACGATCGTAGGGGAGCTTAAAAAAATTATTGTTTTCCAGAAAGCCACACAACCAAATAACAAGCTGGGAACAGGACCGCTGGGTTCTCTGTCGACAGGTTTTGGGTAGCAGGAAGATGGACAAAGTTGCGCTTTTTCACTTGTTCCAAAAGCAGCGCTGATTTCACCTCAAATGTTTTTATGTGTGAATACATGTCGCAAATGAGTTTCCCTTCACCTTGTAGCTGCAAGTTAAGGCGGTTAAGTATTTCTGTCACGTCTGTTAAAAATGCGATGTGCCATTTCCATTCTGGGTTGATCAGCTCTGGGACCGTTTTGTCTTTTAAATGAAGAAATGCGTTAATTTTGGGTTGAAGCTCGTAAAAATGCCTCAAAACTCTGCCCCGGCTCAGCCATCGGACCTCTGTGTAGTACAGCACATCTCCGTGCGTAGACTCCAGTTCAGACAGGAATTCTTGGAACTACCTGTGTTTAAGTCCCTTTGCCCTGATGAAGTTTTTGCACGACACCACAACCTTCATTACAGAATCCCACGTCAACACTTTGCAGCACAGCTAGCCAGCTTTGACCAGTCCAGGTCCAACTTCTCCATGGTTTGGCACACTTTGTCAAAAATATCCTCTCCTGTTGTGGTCCCTTTGAGACTTTGGAGGGCTGCCAGATCCTCGCATATCTCAAAGTTTGCGCTAACTCCACGAATAAAAATGAGCAGTTGCGCTGTGTCTTGCACGTCCGTGCTTTCATCCAGTGCTAATGAAAAAAATTCAAATTCTTTCGTCTTCTGCTGCAGCTGGGCATATACATTACTCCCGATTTCTTCAACGCGTCTGGTGATTGTACTCGCCGACAGACTTACGGCATTAAATGCATCTTTCTTCTCGGGACACACCTCCTCCACGACAGCATCCATACATTTCTTAAAAAACTCTCCGTCAGTGAAAGGCTTACCGTTGCTTGCTATCACTTTAGCAACCCGAAAGGTGGCCCGAACGGATGCCTGGTTCAGCTGAGCTTGGCGTACAAATGTATTCTGCTGAGATAATAGTCCACCTTTTAGCTTTGAGAGTTTGTCTGCTCGTATTTGGCCTTGCACGCTATCGTACTTGTCTTTGTGACGGGATTCATAGTGCCGGCGAAGATTGTATTCTTTGAATACTGCCACCGTCTCTTGACAGATGAGACAAACAGCCTTTTCTTTGCATTGAACAAAAAAATAATCGTTTGTCCACTGCAGGTTAAATACCCTGCATTCTGAATCAATTTTTCTCTTAACTATTTTTTTCGCCAATATTCCGTTCTCAAACAGGTTGCACAGTTTTTATATGCTTGAATAGTCCGCGATGGTCCCAGGGCTCCGCCCTCACCTGCGATCGTCCAGATGTCTCGCTAACACTGCTCGCACATGCAACGGTGGACGTTCCCGCGTGCATCAAAGGGAAACACTCTGCCCGCGCGTGTCACCAAAGAAGCAATGCGAAGCCCCGCTTCACTGGGATGATTTGTGGGCTCAGCAGGAGTGCAATGAACCAAACACAAGATTAAAACGTCCCAGTCTTCAAGGCCAAATAGGAAAAAAAAATCCGGTAGCGTCTCTGGTATTGTTCAGAGGGCCGGTCCAAATGTGCTGGCGGGCCGTATCCGGCCCGCGGGCCGTAGTTTGGTGACCCCTGTTTTAAAGTAAACCATTTTAAATACAATATTTTATACACAAGTGGCACATAAAATGTTCACTGTAGCATTGATACACAAATAATTTATAATTGTATGGAGTATAATTTATGAAGTGTTGATTCTAACAAGTGAAAATAATTTATCTTCATGGGGTCTTACTTTTGTCGTCATACTCTGTTTCACTTATACTAAATGCCGCTTACCTCGTCTCAAATGCTAACGCTACCCATAGTCGATATTTTACTCAATGCTACATTTTAATGAGCCAGGATTGCAGAGCTGCCAACTTCTGCAATTTCCGGACAAGCAACGGAAATCCTGACAACCTCGCTAAACTCCGGAAATCAAAAAAAAATGTCACTTAATTTTTTGGGGGAAGCAGCCATTTCAGAAAAGAACCAAATCTCCATTTTATATGCTTCGAAATTGACACAATCGCTACGCTCCCACCACCTTGATTCAACTGCACTTTAAACCGCATGAATTCGGTAACACGAATGCATTGTGAATCATTGGAGTTAGAAGTTCTTACGAATTATTCGTCTTGTGCGACTTGAGTGTGGCAATCAATTCGACATTGATTGCATAGGTAGCCTCTATCACTTTAGCATTTTTGTTTTTTTCATAAGGTAAGTAAGTATTATTAAGGCTGACTAAATCATCAGTCATTTTTTGTTGAAACAAATCCTATCATTTCCGGGATTGTTCTGAAGGAAGTAGGAGTACACAACACTGGTAAGTCTTATCAATATGCCTGCTTGGGGTAAGCGCAAAATAGATGGCAATTTGGATTAAACTTGTAATAAGAAACTCAGGAACTCGCAGAAGTTTATTGGTTTGTGTTTGACGAAATATCCCATGTTGAAGCCGTCTCCAAAAGGGCTGACATTTGTACATTGCACAACAACATTGAAGTGCGGGTTAGGGACCAGCTGAAAAACTTATTTTAATCTTGTGGAAATTTGAATTTGCCACTAAATGACCAACAAATCATACTTTGTTCACTTTTTATACTTATTTCCATCATGCTCTACTTTTTCAATAGTTTGCAAAAACACAAAACAGTCTTACCTCTACTTAGGAATGCCTCTAGATACGAAAGTTTCAGGTTTCGATTTTTTTTATATGCAAATGAGTGACACGAGATACAAAAAAGATCTAAGTTACGAAATCCCCCAAAATGTAACTGCATTTCCTATTATTTTGAATTCCCCTTATTAAGCGATTAAAAACTACAAATGCAACATGGCACATACTTTCACACACACACACACACACTTGGGGCACACATAAAGTCTAAAATGTACTACCAAGTGGACGTCTTTCAGCCTTTGTAGAATGGGCTCTTGCCGCCATTTGGCGGACAAACACGGGTATTACATTTATAACGGCCACGGAGGCAGATATTTCAGCGGTGCGGGGCATATTTTCATGTTTTATTTACTTTAAGACATTAATAAATCATTTCCTTATAATTTTCTCTCCTTTTTGTGTTTCCTCACGTCTTTCATACATAATTGGGACACTGACCAACTTTAAAGGGTCTAGTTCAGGGGTCGGGAACCTTTTTGAAAGAGAGAGACATAAACAATTCCTATTTTCAAATGTTATTCCTTGAGAGCCATACTCACAATTTAAAAGTCAAAAAATCCAGGAAAATGCACACATTTTTACTCATTTTGCCACTTTTAAAGTAAAAAAAGTCTGTGAATTCTTTTGACAACATTCTTACATTCTTACGCTGTTGCTAATCAATGAATATCTATAAGTTCAATGAATATCAATGAGAGAATGGATGCAGAAGACTCTAATGGAAAAAAAAATCAATACCACAATGCCGACGTGACGTTCCCATTGGTCTGTTCAGGACTCGGCTCTCTCACCACCGGTTTCCATATTTTAGCTAAGAGCCATATGCACCCATCAAAAGAGCCACATGTGGCTCCCGAGCCATAGTTTCCCTACCTCTGGTCTAGTTGGTAGTTGTGGGAGGACCATGAAACAAATTTTAGAATTTACATATAAAGTACTTACAAAATTTTCAAGTTACGAAAAAAGTCTTTCGTAAGTAGAGGTACGACTATTTCAATTTATGTAAAACATGATAATGACAGTTCTATATCGATTTTGTGCGAATCGCATCCACTCCTGATGAAAACTAAACTCCGGAAATGGGACAAGGGTACTCCTGAAATGGGGTTGACGGAGGTTGGCAGCTCTGGGATTGTATCATTATTGACATATTTTTATCAAAACATGTTTCAGACATAGATTTTGAGACACTCGGTAACTGTTTTCTACCACATTAATTGACATCATGGTACAGCTTGACCAACAGACCAGATTTGTCTCTCCGTGAGGATGTTTAATGTCCTGTTCCAAATGTTATTTTGGTTATTAAGTAATAATAATGTGTCTACATGTATGCATGATAGAATAATTTAATACATGCACTCTGTTTCCAGGCCCAAAAGTTGACCACTCCTGTCACAACTACTGCAAAATTGCACTCCCAGAATCATGAACTCTACTTGATGAAGGATGGCGATAGCCAAGGGTACTGTATATCGTACAAAATTCTTCAGCTCTCTTTAGCATATACCAAAGGACATTGTCGCATGCTTTCAACAGTTAGTCAGACAGACATACATGAAAATTGGAATGTTACTTTAATTTTGCCACTTCACAACCAAGAACATCAAATGCCAGGCTGTGTTTCAGGTGTGTGTGTTAATAGTGGATTCCATATAATAGTCTGAAACATTCTGTAATCTTAAACATATTCAATATTTAACCAAAAATCATAATGCGTAGGAAAAGGCAACATCTGAGTCATAACCGAACTGTGAGGTGGAACAAGCAAATGGTAGCTAACCTGCCTTTTTTGATTACATCGATATCGTAAACAATTTTCCTGTGTTGGTTTTGAGAAAGTCCAAAGTCTGTGCTATATACAATATCTGGTACTCAATGTTCTTCCCTTTTTTTGTTTGAGAGATTTTTGCTTAAGAGAACATTTTCTAGATCCTTGTTAATAAAAAAATGTGTAGTGTTTAGTGATGAGCCTATCAGACACAAATTGTCAGGTCCGCTCTTGACATTCAATAAAAGTCGAACACAAGTAAGCACACCAAGGCAGCAATAATGAGATTTTTAACCGCCTCTGCAGAAGGGGAAGCACGGAGCAAAAGCAGAAAGATCGGTCAATCTTCCTGCCTTCCCAAAGTGGTCTTCACCCTACCCCCTCTGCTCCACGGGCTTTATTGAAACAAGATCACGTGACATAGAAATAGGCGGTGGCACAAACATTAGGCGGGAATACAAAATGGGAGTTGACATAAAAGTAGATGACGTGCCTTAACCCATAGGTGTTGTTACTGTGAAATTCCTGAAGGCGGCGTCTCTGTAAAATTCTATTCTAGTGACTAAAATCTAAAAGAATACAAAAGAATACTTTTCATATTTCACAAAAATGCATACTGTATTACCTTGACATACAAGTGTCCTAACATACGAGAAATTTGAGCTATGAGGAAAATTCAGAGCAAATTTTTGCCTTGAGATACGAGACAAATTTGAGACACGAGCATACGAGATGGTTCCCGATTGTGGCCGTCCTGGTGGCCGAGTATGCGAGAGGCTGCTTATGAGAACAGCATCGCTCTGTCTTTCCCGCCGCATCTCCCTCACGTGAAGATATCTACGAGCACCAGGCCGTATAGGTTGCATTTTTTACCGGAGATAGCGTGACCGAGCCGATAATCTGCGGAAAAGCCAGCGGAATCTACATGGACTTGAAAGCAAAGCAAGGGTCTGAAAAAGACACCACCCTTCAAAGCGAGTTGTGGCTGGTTCGATAATTTTAAAAAACGAACTGGGATACACTCGGTTCTGAAGCATGGAGAATCAGGAAGTTCCAACTCAAAAGCCGCAGTGGAATACATTAACATCTTTGCCTCGGTTATCGCACAAGAAGGTTTAAATTTAGTGTAACGTAAGATTAAAACTTATTTTTAAGTGTGTGTATAGTAATCAAAGTTCATTTACCATATTTTCTCGCATTTTGACCGCCTCTGCATATAAGACGTAGCCTTAAAATTGCCTTAAAATTGTTGGATTTTACGATTTCTCTCATATAAGGCGCCCCCTGATTGACAATTTTCACCTCCATAATCATGGTTTTAATAGGGAGTACAAATGTGTTACTTTGAAGGGAACATCGTAAGAAATATCAAAAGTGGTAGTTCTGAGATATTGTATAAATCGAAAGGATCGTATGCTGGATTGCACATTCCTAAAGGGTGTTGCCTGCACGTGGACAAATTCAAAAAAGGAAGTCACGTGAGCAGTACAACCAGGAAGCCTGTCCGAGTCTCTGGATGCAATAATAGCATGAGGTACATATTACAAGGGTATGTATCAAGGCTGATATTTTTATGATTGACCACACAACCTTCGATTATTACTATTGGGATATGCTGACATGGTAAACACTACGAACACGTATCAAGGCTACTCGCGTCTAGCCAGTCAGAGCACGTTTAACTACCGATAAAATGTAAGATGGAGGTGCCCTGAGCGAGCAATGGCAGGCACAAGTAAGTGAGTTTTTTCAAGTTTTATGCAAGATCCAGTTTTTTTTCTTCAATTTCATTCATTGGCGTCAAAATAAAATTTTGTGTTTTGTTTCGTGCATGTCAAGTCTAATTTGTGCACATATAAGTCGTACCCTTGATTCAGTCATTATTTTTTTTTTGTTACAAATATGTGCGAGAAAATACGGTAAATTAAAATTAAAATTTATGTTATGTCACGAGCGTGTCTCTACTGTCCTTTCTCTCTCGTCCTTTTCTCTCCCTCCTTCGCGTACTCTGCGATACCGTCTGTCTGTACTGAATAATGTCACATTTTAGCATTTAAGGGGGACCAGCACCCCGGTCTGCCAATCCAGAGGCACTGTCCCCGATGTCCACGCGATGTTTCAGAGGCGTGTCAACCAAGACAGCTCCACAACATCCAGAGCCTTTCGAAACTCTGGACTGATTTCATCCACCCACCAAGGAGCTTTTTAACCAAATCAGTGACTTCAACCCCAGAGATAAGAGAATCCGCCCCAGAATCCCCTGGCTCTGCTTCCTCATGAGAAGGCATGTCGGTGGAGTTGAGGTCTTCAAAGTATTCGGCCCACCGATTCACAACATCCCGAGTCGAGGTCAGCATCGCCCCATCCCCACTATACACTTTGTTGATGCTGTACTGCTTCCCCCTCCTGAGACGTCGGATGGTGGATGGTGGACCAAAATTTCCTTGAAGCCACCCAGAAGCCGTTCTCCATGGCCTCATCGAACTCCTCCCATGCCCTTCTTTTTGCCTCTGAGACGACCAGAGCCGCGTGCCGCTTGGCCACCCGGTTCCCGTCAGCTGTATCTGACGTCCCGTGGGCCAAAAAGGCCCAACATGACTCCTTTTTCAGTTTAACGGCATCCCTTACCGCCGGTGTCCACTAGCGGGTTCTGGGATTGCCGCCATGACAGGCACGACCACCTTGCGCCCGCATCTCCAGTTTGCCGTCCAAGCAATAGAAGCGTGGAACATGGTCCACTCGGACTCAATATCCCCCGTCTCTTTCCAGTCAGGAGAGGAGCTCTGTCGGAGGTAGGAATTGAAACTCCTTCTGACAGGGGACTGCGCCAGGTGTTCCCAGCAAACCCTCACGAAACATTTTGGTCTCCTGGGCTACATGGGCATCAGCCCCCACCATCGGAGCCAGCTCACCACCAGGTGGTGATCGGTTGACAGCTCCGCCCATCTCTTTACCCGAGTTTCCAAGACATGCAGCCGCAGGTCCAATGATACAACCACAAAGCCGATCATCGAACTGTGGTCTAAGGTGTCCTGGTGCCAAGTGCATATATGGACACCCTTGTGCTTGTTCATTATTGTCAATCCACGACGATTGCAGAAATCCAACACTAGAATACCACTTGGCTTCCGATCAGGGGGGCCGTTCTTCCCAATCATTCCCCTCCAGGTCTCACTGTCATTGCCCACGAGCTTTGTAGTCCCTCAGCAGAACGAAGGAGTCCTCCAAAGGAGCACTCTCAAACATCCCTTCTGCGGACTCCAGAAAGAGTGGGTACTCTGAATTGCTGTTTGGTGCATACGCATAAACAACAGTCAGGTCACCACCACCACGATAGGGTGATGACTCATCAGGGCGAGATCATAACCACTAGATAGGTATTTGTTACTTTGTGAGTATGTGTTGAATTAGAATAAATAGATTTTTTTCCATTGCAATATCCTGTTTTTGGTGTTTTTTCAGAGGGTGGGAACGGATTAATTTGTATTTAGTTATTTTCGATGAAAAAATTTGATTTGAGATACAAGTAAATTGACCTACGAGCTCGGTCCCGTAATGCATTATGCTCGTATCTCAACGTATTACTGTACTATGAAGTGCTTGTTTCTTCATGTCTGTAACTGAAACAGAAAAAAAGATCTAAAAAATCCTTGTGTTTAAGGTCTTGTGTACTGAGCCTTACTGGCAAACAAATCCTCACTCACTTATTTCCCACTGACAGAGGTTGTGGCACAATTGTGGGATTTCTCAAAGTGGGCTACAAGAAGTTGTTTCTGCTAGTGAGTAACTTCAGCATTTTTATTTATTTCTTACAGTGACAATTGCATACAGTTACACATCTATTACTGTCTAAATGTCCCCTAATCTATATTTTCCATAGGACCAACAAGGTTTGCACAAAGAGGCAGAACCTCTATGTGTTTTGGATTTCTTCATATCTGAGAATTTGCAGCGAAATGGATATGGACTGGAGCTGTTTAATTTCATGTTGCAGGTGAAGTAGTCATATATTTGTATTCATCAGGCAGGAAATAACTAGTGACAACTCTCTCCCTCTCTCTCTCTTCAAAGCACAAGAGTTTAGATCCGGTGCTGATGGCATATGACAGGCCTTCTCCTAAATTGTTGTCTTTCCTGGCCAAGCATTACCGGCTGACACAAATTGTCCCTCAGGTAAAGCCGGCATTTTGATGACTCGGTGTTTATATGTTATTAGATCTGTTAAAACGTTTTTGTCCAAATTATCACGTTACAATGGTAGATTTAATCATTAAGATAAAAATGATAGACAGGGTTCTCATGCGAAAATTACCTGATCGCAAATTGACCTATTTGCTCTCAACCTTATTTTCTTTCCATTGTTTTATTTTTACTCTCGTATATGCTTGAAAACTTTTTGCTGTCTTTATGCTCTTGCTAAATTGCCACAAGATGCTGCTGTCAAATAGAAAAGTCACATCTCATCTCATTTTCTAAACCGCTTTATCCTAAATAGAGAAGTTCAGATAGTATTTCTTTGGCCTCCTCTTTTGGGATTCAGCTACTGAATAATTTTAGTGACACCTTTCAATTGGGAGACTGCCTGTGGGCATCAGGGCGCATTTAAATTTAGGATGCTAGGATACTACAGAAGTCATGTGAAAGTGTTTTCCTTATGTTCTTTCAGTTGAGGACATCGAAATTGAACAAACCGGAAAACAATCGCTACACTAGGTTTTCATTAATTGAACAAACATTAAGTAACAGCAAATTTTAGTAATATGTTGACATGTCTGCGATAGCATTGCAGAAACAATCAATGTACAATTTACAAAATACACAATACAATACTGCTATAATTCAAGCCTAATATGATTTATGTACAAAATCCACTATATTCAGGTTTATATTATTCAAAGATATGTTAACCTGTTATTGGATTGGATTGGATAACTTTATTCATCCCGTGTTCAGGAAATTTCATTGTGGCAGTAGCAAGAGGGTGATTAAACAGAACAACAAAGCAAAAGCACAAAGTACAAAGCAAATCAAAGTAAATGGGATCATTGAGAATCACCAAATCAAATCATTAAGACAGAAAAGCAGCAAAAACACAAAACGAGCAAGAGTGGACGGAGCTACCGCCGCCGGCTGCCACTTGAACGGCGCCATCTTGGTTGCGGTAGTTAAAACGGATACAGACTCAAAAAGACGTTGTAAAGTTGGACAAAAACTGGAACCACACACAGGAAGTCTTCCACAAGATGGGGAACTTCTGCAGACTGGGACCAAGGTAGAGAATATGCAGAGTCACTCTTCCAAGCTTATCCGCACAGTTCCTCAGTAGTCTGGAGCTGAAGAAAACAGCAGCAGGGCAGAACTCCTAGGTTATTTAAGGCATTTTATATATTTTATTTTACGCTTGTTGATTTGGAGAGATTTTGTGTGATGTTTTTTCTTCTGTCTGGTATTTTGTAACATTGCCATTTGTGTTCCTAGGTCAATCACTTTGTAGTGTTTGATGGCTTCTTCATCAACAAATCAGGTACATTTTTAAGTGAATTATGCATGCTTAAATCTCGAATTTTATCAGTATTTTCTGAAACATAATGTCACAGGATTCATTCCTTCTTTTGAAGTTTGAAATTGCTTCAGTAGACTTTCAAAATGTTGCTCTAACTCAGTTCTTTTATGGGAGAAAAGTTATGCTTTAGTGGCAGGTTTTTACAGTTTTTATGACAAAAATATTCCACCGGGTATCTGCGGGATCTTAAAAAGTAAAAAAAAAAGGTTTTTAGTCCAATAAATTTAATTTAGGGCCTGAAAATGTTTATAATTCTTTTAAAAATTTATAAAAAGTCTTAAATTGAATTTGAAATCTATTAATGTTACTTTTATTTAGAACAGGGGTGCTCACACTTTTTTGCTCTAAGATCTACTTTATAAGGAGCCAACCTCTTGCAATCTAGTAACCTTTTTTTCCTGGTTCCACAAAAAAAAAGCTTAGAAGTTATGTATGTTGTTAAACTAAATAAATGACCAATTCAAAATGATCTATTCTACCCATATATATCTCATCTCATTTTCTGAACCGCTTTATCCTCATTAGGGTCGCAGGGGGTGCTGGAGCATATCCCAGCTGACTCCGGGCCAGAGGCGGGGGACACCCTGAATTGGTGGCCAGCCGATCGCAGGGCACAAGGAGTCGGACAACCATGCACACACACCCAAATCTAGGGGCAGTTTAGAGTGTCCAATCAGCCTACCATGCATGTTTTGGAATGTAGGAGGAAACCGGAGGAAACCCACGCAGGCCCGGGCAGAACATGCAAACTCCACACAGGTGGACGTGACCTGGATTTGAACCCAGGGCCCCAGAGCTGTGAGGCCGATGCGCTAATATATTGAGGATTCTTACAACTTGTGTCGATGTACGTTGCACAACGGCAAATCTATAATTCAATGTTATTCGTATAGCGTTATACATATTTGTATGTGCATTCTAGTTATCGCTCAGCACTGATTTGAAAAAGAAGGCAGCTGAGATGCGTCTTAACACCACCAAATTGAAACATGGTTGGGGCAAGCTTTATCTGTCCAAGATTAAAGAATCACTTAACAAGCAGCTGTCACAGCTTGTTCATGTTAGGCGAGGCTGTCAGCACCAAACTCAAGAAGATCCTGATGATTGTTAACAGAGCCAGATACGTGCGTTCAAAAAATAGATAAATAAAAGTAACCCCTGTCCTGTGATGTGGGTGTTGCTCTAAGGCAGGAGTGGGCAAACATTTTGATTCGCGGGCCACAATGGGTTCTAACATTTGACAAAGGAGCAGATGGATGGATCTTTGTAACCCCACCTCATTGGAGAAAAAAATACACATCTTGGGTTATGGAGAAAATGTGTGCTTTAACTTCAAATGAAAAGGAAGATAAGCATTACAACAAAATATCTGACTTTGGAATGAGTCTTAAAGCACAACAAAATAAGTGAATAAAATGTCCCTTTTTTAATTACTAACCATTTCTATTTTAACACACGGAAAGTTCTGTTATGCTTCAGGATATCACCATTCCTCTCCTCCTGGCTGTCTTTTGTTTCCGAAAACGGTAGGAGATGCAGATGTACTTGTCCCGCTTCTTCTATTCCATTTGTGTCCCCGGTGCCAAAAGACAACAACGACTAGTACAAGGACAAAACAGTGGCAGCAAGTCAGTCTTTGGAGTGGAATTATATTTGATCAGCGCACACAGTTTATTTTGAGAATGTACGCATCATGGAGACACTTTCAATATTATTGTGAACAGTGTTGTTGGTCTCCTTTTTTAGCCAGCGCATCAAAGTCCGGATTTTGTTTTGTTGTGGCGATTCCCAGAATGGATCTGAGGGGTTGGTCTGTTAACTTGCATCTGTGGCTGGCTTTGTTGATGTTCATGATGCTGAAGGTCTGTTCACACACGTAGGTCGAGCCGAACAATGCCAGCAGCATCTGCGCTGCCCGCCGCACCCTTGGAAGCGCTGCTTTACTGAGTTAAGCATAAAATTAAAATAATAATCGGACATAGGCTTTGTCATCATCATTGACTCGACAAAAGCCTAATTGTCATCATACCCAGCTGCGTATGATGAAATTGGTAAAGTCATTTAGTTTCAGAGAGTTGAACTTCTCTTTTAAGACAGGGTCGGACTGAAGGTCGATCAGTTTGAGCTGCAGCTCCTCTGGAGCAGTTTCGGGGTCTTGTGACAGGACAGGCAACCAACTGAAGTGACTTGTCCATTTTGTCAAAATCCGAGAATCGACGGCAGAATTCTCCGTGCAATAACTCACTGTATTTCTTAGCTAGTGTATGAAAATGAGTGAATACCTCGTTCAAAATTTCCCTAGAGAATAAAACCAGCTTTCACGTTTGGTGTACATATCTTGCACAAACAGATCATTCACCTGCAGTTTCGAGTTGAGCTTGTTCAAGTGTGAAAATACATCCGTAGCAAACGCAAAATCACAAATCCAGCTCTTGTTGCTCAGCTCAGGAAATTCATCAATCAGCCTTCCCGAGTTGCTCCAAAAATATACCAATCTCCTCTTTGAGCTACCACACGCATTGAATCACTTTGCCCAAACTCAACCAGCGCACATGGGAATGATAAAGCTGGTCCTGATCCCGCATCAGTGGTCTTTGACATCATTGCTTTCATCCAGCGCTAACGAATACAACATGAATGACTCCCGTCTTTTTGTTTCAGATGCTCTTGATATCTTCATCTATTAGTTCCACATGGCGAGTCACTGTCCGCCGTGATACACGGATTTTCTCAAATTTGTCTTTGGTGTCCGGGCACAAAATACCTGCCGTCTACACCATACATTCTTTTAAAAACTCGCCCTCAGACAGTGTTTTTCTGACCTTTGCTATTTTGAATGAAAGCATAAAACATGCCTTCCTTGGTACTTGACTCTTGAATGGCAGTTTTACGGTGAAAAAAAACGTTGAGTCTTTAAATTAGCTGGTAACTTCTGAGCAGGAGCTTCCCTTTCTTTTGTTGACAGTTTGCTAGCATAGTTAGCATGCTTTGTGGCAAAGTGCCGGCTAATATTATACTCTTTAAAAAACGCAACAATTTCTTTACATAATAGGCAAACAGCAGATGATCGGTGTTCAGTGAAAAAATATTTAGTTGTCCACTGCGTATTGAACACTCGACATTCTTTGCCCACTTTCCGTTTCTTAGGTCCGCTGATCTTTACAGAAGGGCTGATGGATCGAGAAAGGTCAGAGGGTAAAGTGCAAACGTGGAGTAATAGGGCTACGCTTCACCTCAACAAAGCGCGAAATCTTAAATTCTTCTTTTGGGGGCGTAACAGAAATTCATCAGGAAGCACTGCTCTAGGGTGATGTCGCAATGTCATTATACTTGTATAATGACAATAATTTTTTAATTCAAATCAATACAAACAAGACATTGTTCAGCCCCACTGGAAACCAACAGACTTAAAAGAATCTTACTGATAACCAATAGTACCTCGGCGATTGAATAGTAGATCACAATCGCTGTTATGAGCACCCCTGATGTCAAATATGCCTAAACTTTATTCCCCTTTTAAATCTGTCAAATTTTGAGAACATTCTAACACAGGGGTGGCCAAGTCCGGTCCTCGGGAGCCCCTATCTGATCGGGTTTCCATATCTCCCTCCACCAACACACCTGAATCAAATAATCTGGATCGGTATCATGCTTCTGGACAGCTTGCTGATCATTTGATTCAGGTGTGGTAGAGGAGGGAGATATGGAAAATAGACTGGATAGGGGCTCTCGAGGACCGGACTTGGCTACCCCTGTTCTAACGCAACCTAAAAGTGAAACTTCCTGTACTGCCTGGTCAGAATATATCGAAGACCACATTACTGTGCACGAACAGTTGCATGTTCACAAGTTAAATAGCATAGTAGTGGAGAAAAGTTTCAATTTAACTGAATTACAGTATTGGATCCATGGGTCAACTTAAGTTTAATGATTTTTGGCTTCAGGATGAAAACTAGTTCAGTGCATGGTTGGAGCTGTTGGAGGGACTGCATATGAAGCACACTGCACTTTATGCAAGAAATCTTTAAAACTTGGAACATTGGATATCAAGACATTGGACTCCCATTGCAAATCAGAAAACCACGAGGCAGTCATAAAATGTCAGCAGCAAATGCTGTGAATGAGCCGCTATTGCTCAACATCAGAAGCCGAGCATCAACGTCCAGCGCGACCTAGTCGGTTGAAATTCTATTGCAAGAAGCTGTGAATAAATTCCTATACTTTGCAAGTAATTCCCTGGCCTCCAATTTTCTTTTTGGTCGTATTGATCTTAAATCATATTCATTATAGTCTTAATAAGTCTTATTACAATCAATAGCTTATTTAAAAGACGTCAGGGGAATTCAGCAAACTATAAATGTGTATCCGATGTCATTTCCTTGATAAGGTATATACTACCTCATACCTTCAGTGGGTGAACACCAGCTCCTGTCCATAATTATTAGTCATTCGTGATAAATGAACTCCTGGTGGCATCAGACACCAGAACCAATCAGGAAATTCATATTAAAGAGTAGTTGTACAGTAATAAATTGACATACGAGCTTAATGCGTTCCGGGACCGAGCTGAGAGAGAGAGAGTGAGAGAGAAGGATGGCAACACGCTCGTAACATAATATTAACTTCAAATGTAACTTAAATGAACTCTTAGATTACTAGTATGCCCGATAACTGAGGCAAAGAGGGTAATGCATTCCACCATGGCTTTCGAGTTGGAACTTGCTGCGTCTCCATGCCTCGGAAGAGAGTGTATCCCAATTCGTTTTTTAAAATTATCGAACCTGCTCGATTTGAAGGGTTCCGCTGGTATCTTTTTCAGATGCTTGCATTTTCCTCATATCTCAAATTTCTCGTATGTTGGGACACTCGTATGTCAAGGTATTACTGTACAATGTTCTTCTAATTGAGATTGGTGTGTGTCAACTCTGTCAACACTGTTCATCCATATAAATTGGACATCCAATTTTTACAACTTTTTTATGTGTATACAAACACAAATTGGCATTAATCCAATGTTTCAAGTTTAAATAAACATCTCATTTGGTGCCTTTTAGTCAACATATTCATTAACAGCATGTACTATGACTTTTGGATTTACCATTTTTAGTTTTTCCATCTATAATATAGGTATATACACCTTTTGAAAGATAATAAAAGCAGGTAGAGGAATAAGGTTATCCCTTTTGACCCATGAAAGGTGATCAACTTTTATTCCAGTTCCCAATTGTTTTTTTCATGAAACTCCCAGGCTCGTCTTCGTGTCCTCTGATGGATCAGGGGATTTACAACTTTTTGTAAGGACTTTTATATTTCTTTTCTCTTATATCCCCAGTGTCTTCACCCATGCCATTTGTTCCTTTTTTTCTTTTTTACTGCACCTATTATCCTTTCTCTAATCTCTTAGCTATCTGTTTGTCACATTCTGTCACATTTAGATATTTCACACTTGTGAATACTTACATGAAACTGTCACAACTGCTAAACATAATTAGAATTCAGCAATCTCCTCTGAGTGCACTCTAGCCCAAAGTTTTTGGGTCTTCCTAATAGTTAGACAGGTTAATGTTTGAGCTTAATAGTTTGCTTTTAGAAGTGCTCTATGTGGCAGGCCAACAATTTTTATACTGAATCTCAATCTAAAGTCCACAGAGTGAATGCTATTTTATTTCTCACGTGTCCTATAACTATAGTATATTTGAACACCTGAGCCAGAATAAATTCTGAGCAAGACTGCAACATAGATGAGAATTGCGGACATTGCTCTCACTCTGCAGCAGAATAGTATTTTATCCATCTCTTTATATGACCAATACTTTTAGATGATCAATACACAGTCCAATATACCATGGCTCTATCGATCTTTGTTTATTGACGGTAGTCTAATAGCCATTGTGCGTTTGTACAAATGTGTTACGTTAGCCTTTTGATTTTGCGAATATGCATTCTAAGTGCAGTCGTACCTCTACTTACAAAATTAATTGATTCCCTAACTTTTTCGTAACTTGAAACTTTCGTAAGTAGAGGTGTACTTTATTTGTAAATTCTCTAATCCGTTCCACGGTCCTCATACAACTACCAACTACCAACCCTTTAAAATTGGTCAAAGTGTCCCAATTTTGTATGAAAGATGTGAGGAAACACACAAAATGAAAGAAAATTATTTAATAATGTCTTAAAAGCATACAAAATCTATCCCTGTTGAAACGTATTGGAACAAGAGGAACGGTATGCAACAGAGAGAGCACACAACCACTGTCTTGTTTTGGGTGGATGTGTGTGTGTGTGTATGTGTGTTTACTTGCTTCTTCCTTATTGTGTCCCTCTGGGTGGTGTGGGTCGGGGACACAAGAGGCAAGAATCAAACACACACACACACACACATACATCCACCCCAAACTCTAACAAGACATTGACAACCACACGGACACATAAGCACACGTCTTATAAATGCAACATTAAGAATTCAAACAATAACGTTAATCAACAACAAACATTAACATTTTATGATTTCTCTGGAATTAAATTTTTCACCTGTTTTATTAGTCTTACCTGTTTGGATTTCACTTGCCCTTCTGCCATGCTGGTTGACGGACGTTTTGAAAAACAAACTATCCAAAGACGATTGCCTTTGACGACTTTTAATAAGGTTTCTATAATGCAACAGACAAACGTCGTCAAAGTGGGCGGTTACACGACTCGTGAACACTTTTTCTGGTTATTTTTTCTATGAAGACAGAAAGTTCATAAAATATCTCCAGCATTTCTTAGATTTTTTTGCTGTTGCAAGGCTCGCTGCTTCCTCCTCGTCTGCCTTCTCGATTTATTCCCCCGTGTTGTCAACATATTAACTGTTTTGCGGTCCTGGAAAGCTATGAGACTGGTGGCTGCCAGCTGTTCCCTCATTGCTACAAATCCCTGCTCAGCATAATTTCCAAGTTTTTGGACATTGTAATCATTACAATGTAATGGATGTATATCAGAGTAATCCAAAGAAAAATAGAGTCCCAACCTGCTGCAATTTGGTTAACCAATTTATCATCTGGTACGTCTCTGGGGATGCATCAATGTCGCCATCCCTCCATGAGGCCCAAACCCGTCGGGAGAGGCGAGCCGCCGCACCAAAACTCTGAGCCGCCATTTGTATCTCCTCGACTGTAGATGGAAAAACAAATACTGGTAAGAGCAGTGATACCAAAGCACATAGTCCTGTTGCTTTTTGACAGGAGTCATATAATTTATTTGAACCACACCACCACCATAGGTCAAAATATGGAATCAGTGGCCCAGTCTGTCTTGGAACATACGTATACCATGTCTCATTTACCGACCCCAAATTCAGAACCTGACCTGTAAGGTTCAAAACAGGTAAAGTTAGCAAAGGCAATATTAGTGGAAAAATTGGCTTGTCGTTTCCTGCTTTCAAAACAGCAACCAATTATTGCCAGCTTGGGAAATCCATGTTACAGAAAAAAATCATTGTCTGTGGTCATTTTAGATTTTAATTTTACAATAGCAGATCTGGGTTTTCCCTATTTTTTCTTATTTACTTGTTTAATTTGTAAAGAGGATCTTCCCCAGATGACCATGGGTTTAGAAAAAAACGTCAGACAAGGATTTTTTTTAATTCATCAGTTTGAACATCAATAATTTTACCAGTGGTCTGATGATTTTTGCACAAGTGTGTGTCATCCAGGCTCGCCAATTTGGACCAGTTTCTGCAACAAGGTTTCCCCAAGTTCTATTCAGGTTTGTTTAGTACCATACGCACTGTTGTCTGATGCTCCGTATGGGACTGCATTTGACAATTCTAAAGATTTTTTTTCTAATGAAAAATGATTTCAGTAGTCTTATTGTGTGGAAGGCAAAACATTGTTTGTGTGTTTACTCTCCCAGGGATGTCAACTTGAATCCATGTTCGAAAATTAGCTTTGATTGTATTTTTCCCCGAGTTTTACTCGTCTGGTCATTCGTTTTAACCCTTTGTAAGAAGAGCCTCAATTGTAACGCTTTCACCTTTTTTTGCATATAGAGACAATATATCCAATATAAAAGAGAGCCATATGGTTAATGTCATTGCTTCCAGAGCAACAATCCTTCTAATCAATATTGGAGTGATTATCTCCAACGTTTCAACTGAGATAACTTTTTTTCAGTGCGAAAGGTGGATCAACATCCCCCTCTCGGCTATTTTCACGTCTGCTGGTTGGTTAGTAACGCTTGGTATGGACCTTCCCACTTTGGGTCGTGCCAGTGATTCTTCTTCATACTGTAGATGAGCACCCAGCCTCCTAGCACAACTGTTGGTCCGTTTCCTGTTGGGAAGCACTACCTCCTTCTGCTAACCTAAATTTGATGCATTTCTCTAAACATTTTGCATCATAGCCAAATTTGCCTCGTCACCTAATTCCCATTGCGTAGTGAATAATGGCAATTTGTATGGTCTACCAAGTAAAATTTGTTGGAAAATTTCAACCCATTGGAAGAAAAAAATTACAATAAATAGACAATACTTCTTCCCCTCACTGTCATTTAATATGATAATTTCCATATGGAGTCTTTGAAATGAATATATTGTTTTGCGGGATTGGCCACGCCTTGGTCTTGTATTGCCCTGGGGATTTTGTGCAGCACAGATCAAACAATCCCTTCAAAGAGATTTTATGTTTAGCAAACAAATTAACCCAAAAGTTGTGTACGTAGTGACACTGCACTTAGCCCAACAACCCCCTTGTTGAGACATGAGACTTTTCCCGAGTCAATAGAGCAACCTACCCGAGAAAGCAAATTTGTTTTTCCCTCAGTGCTTCCAAAATCCCCATTTCGCTGAGCACCTTATTTGTTTATCCACACCTTAAGTTTCAAATTTGGACTTAGCTGCTGCATTTTCATTAAAATTTCATTTGATGAAATATTTAAAAAAATTAAAAATGTAAAAATTTCCAAATCTTTTCCACCTCGATATCTGATCGATTGATTATATCTCGGTGGCGCGCAAATCAAAAACATGATATGATTCCAAATTCCCAAATCTTTTCCACCTCGATATCTGATCAATTGATTATATCTTGGTGGCCAGCCAATCAAAAACACAAGAAGACGGAGAACCATTCACGCTCACACTCAACCAGGAGTAATTTAGCGTGTTCAACCAACCTACGATGCATAATTTTGGTTTGTGGGAGGACCTTGAGTACCCGAAGAAAACCCACAAATTCCCAGGGACACCATGTGTACTCCACACACTGAAAGGTCGGATCCCACCCGGGATTCAGTAGTAGTAGTAGTAGAACCGAGGTCGATGCGCCAACCACTATTCCATTGGGCCGTTCAACCACACATCGGTGGCATGCAAATTTTCATCACAAGTGGAGACTGCCATCCCCATACAGGGCTTTTTGACAAAAATAATGGGCAAAACCGTGACACATTGAAAACACACACACATGCACAAACATATTAACAATTTGTATCAATTTTAACCTTCATGTTTAGATATACACCTGAAGTTAATTTCCCAAGTACGGGATGAATAAAGTTTTCTAATCTAATACACCTCTGTTAAAGCTATCAATTTAGCTCAGTGGTTCTTAACCTTGTCGGAGCGGCCGAACCCCACCAGTTTCATATGCGTATTCACTGAACCCCACCAGTTTCAAATGCGCAATCACCGAACCCTACTTTAGTGTAAAATAAAATATAATTTTCTAAAATTTCAAGATATATAAATTCCTCGCAGCACTGATTGGCCAAGCAATGTCACGTGATCATCTGCAGCCATTGATGGTCAAGCGGAGCATGTTATCGTCAATAGACATGATGAGTCGATGTGTCTTGTCCTCCGCGGCAGAGGCTCCACCAAACCCCCAAGACTGACTCACCAAACCCCTAGTGTTCGATCGAACCCAGATTAAGAACCACTGGTTTAGCTGTTTGAGCATAGAAATTAGGTGGTAATAGTTATTTTGGCTTCTAAAATTTCAGTAGCGGTCAATACATTTTATCCTGTTCGTGTTTTTCCCATTCCATTAATTCTTAGATAACCCGTCTCTACATAAAGAATTTTGCATTACTCAGAGGTTGATATACAGACGCTCCCCTACTTACGAACGAGTTAGGTTCCGAGCAATTGTTCATAAGTTGAATTTGTTTGTAAGTTGATTCAGTGCTATATTTTGTATTATAATTTATGTTTAAGGCCTATATAAGTATATTGAAGGTTTATATAAGTGCATTTGTATGTTTAAGGCTTGTAACACGCATTGGTTTGTACTGAAAAAAACATTTAATAACATGGAGAGAATATGTACAGTACTGTATAGAGAGAGAGAGAGATTTATGTATTAGAAACTGGCCGAAAGAAGCGATCTAACGACGATTGCACAGTTTTCTTCTTTTTTTTCATCATAAATGATGCGGTAGCACTGTATGGCATCATTCAATTGATTTGCAAACTTTGTGCAACGTTTAATATTTGGGTCCTGCTGCTCGATCTTTCTGTTTATAAATGGTACTGACGGTCGAACGATTCAAGTTGTATACAAATGTGCAACGCTCACCACTCTCACGCGCATCAAGCTTCGTTATTATTGCCACTCGTTTCAAATGAAATGGCTTGCCTCTTCCTTGCAACTCCCTCAGTAGAAGCCTTTGGCTTTTTACCAACCATATTCAATAATGGATGCACGAGATATTTAATGATACAAATGAAAAAGGTTCTTTGCGCACTGGAGATACGTTCACGCACTTCTGCATTGCACAGAAGAAGGTAGATGCTGGGTGAGCTGAGCTCTCACAGCGCCAGGCGGCATTAGCGGCGGAAAGAAGCACTACTCGGAAAAAAATCCTAAATCGAACTTACGAACATTTTTCGACATAAACGCAATTTGCAGACATGTTCGTATGTACCGTTGTTCGTAAGTCGTATGTTCGTAAGTAGGGGAGCGTCTGTATAATAATTTGCAAGTGCAAATGTTGACCATACACTAACACTTGTTTTATGCCATGAAAGGCCTGCTAAATCTTGGGCATCTAGTGCAAAATAGAGCAAATTTACAAATTTCCTCTAATTTGTTTTAGAAATGGGAGCCACATTCCCAAAGTAGTCTAGAACCAATGCACTACTAAAAACCCAAAAGCGAGAAACATAATCTGTTTCTCCATTAGAGGTTTTGGAGCTTGGACAATCGTCTATTTCCCGTTTTCTAAGATTGGCCCTGCCAATCGTTACATCTGTACACTAACATTTAGCTGCATTGAACCCTATAATTGCAATGACAAGTCTGTAAGTGTTAAACCTCAGTTCTCTTAATTTGTATGCCTTCAAACCAATAGAAAGCAACATCTGGCTGAAATAAATTTTTCAATGCTTATGCAATCCGTGAATATTCTAATAGTCATCAATATGGCGCATGATAAAGTATACTCCACGCACCCAGGACAAAACAGGGAAAGTCTTCCGTGCACTGAAAACACTCCATGTCCCCCCAGTCCTAGGGAAATTAGACCTATTCTAAAATCAGTTTACCCAAACCAGCAAGCTACTGTTTGCCTAATTGTTTGAATGAATCCCATTTCTGCTGTTTTTTTCATGTTTGATATCCTTATAACCCAAATGCTTTTTAAGATTTAAGCATCAACCACACTGGGCTTCAAGTTATTCAGACAACATTGCATTTTAAAGATGCCCTAAAAAAGAACTTAAAAAATCAGACCCAAAAAGTGATTGCCTGATTTGTGTGCCTTCAAACCTTATCACACATTGCTTTTTGGAGTTTCCCTTAGACTATTCAATGCAGTTTTATTCTGTGATCTTCATAATTTTTAGCCCAAAAAGTTATGGTACAAGTAAAAATAAGAGGAGTGATGTTATCAAAGTGTTCACGAGTCTTGCTATCGCCCAGCTTGACGCCAAATGCCTTTCGCATTTCAGGAAAATTGTATAGGGGAAATCAATGTTGGTTTGATATTACACCAAACGTAATCTAATTTTAAGTTGTGTTTATGTGCATGTGTACATATGTTTACTCAGCTGCCCAACGTTTGCCTCCTCCCTCGCACATATTTCATAGAAAATTGGTAAACCTTTATTATTTTTATTTGTTTCAGGGGTAATATTGGGGACCTTGGAACGTTTGGAATGAATAAGGACTTTAACATATCAAGTGCATCTTTACTTACGAAAAGTCCAAATTAGTTAATCACTTCTGGAACGAATTAGTTTCGTTAGTAGAAGTATCACTGTAGTATTCTATTGTATTTGTATGAGAGAACAACTATATTTTGGCTCGTTGGGAGAAAGTTGTGGGGATTTTTTATGTATGCATGTAAAATTAAGTTATTTGAAACGTGATCACAATTTGGCAAAGCATTATTTTTTACCTCCTGCAACCCTGCAAATACCCTGTTTATAAATGTTTACCATTGGTGAAGAAACCTAGCATATGTTGCAACCTTCAATAATCTCAATGCATTCTCCTCTACAGTGGCCCCATTGAGAACAATTCCCCTAAAAAAGCAAGACAGCGAGGTCAAACCCTATTCCATAATGGAGAGAGAAGGTATGGTATGATCACACAGCAGCCAATTTTTTTTTTTCAGATTGTGACTAATGACTAGGTGAATAAATAATGTACTATTACTTGCCCAGACTACTTACACTGTTGCTTCAAATTATGTTGTTCAAAATGCTTTGAATAAGCCTTTGCACCTTAACCCCCTCTGTTCAACTGTTATGTTGTTGACAAAGTGCGGACAAGCTACTAATGTGATTTGTTTTCAACAATGTTACTGATAAAGTATCAATTGACGAAATTACTTTTTCTACAGCTGTGCGTCAGGAGCAGAGGAACCTTCCGTGGCCGTTTGCCACTCCCCAATCTCCCCAGCGGTTGGTATCCTCCCAGTGCTCCCTCAGTATGGGATCCTCCCCTACCAGGCCGCCCCCTCAGTCCACCGCAATGTCTGTCCCTGGGCTACACAGGAACCAGAGTCAAAACTTTCCTCTCTTCGAACGATCCAGGGAAAGAGGCACAAGGTAAACAACACACCTACACTATTTCCAAAATTCTTTCTAAACTGACTGCCACTTTGTATCCACTCAACACCTCTGCGGCAGGCTGAGCATTTGTAAAGACTGTAAAAAGAAAGTGCTGTTTGCTTTATACAGCACAATCAACAGTTAAGTGTACACCATGTAAAAAATCTGGAGTTAGCAACATGAGGTGGATATGTTGCTCTGGTAAACCATGTTAATAGATTCAGATTTAATTATAATATAATATTCATCCATTCATTCATTTTCTGAACCACTTATCCTCACAATGGTCGCGGGGGTGCTGAAGCCTATTACAGCTGACTTAAGGCCAGAGGCAGGGGACCGCCTGAATCGGTGGCCAGCCAATCGCAGGGCACAAGGAGACAGACAACCATGCCCTCTCACACCCACACCTAGGGGCAATTTAGAGTGTCCAACCAGCCTATTGTGCATGTTTTTGGAATGTGGGATTGAAACAGAGTACCCGGTGAAAACCCACGTAGGCCCGAGGAGAACATGCAAATCCACACAGGAGGACAAGCCTGGATTCGAACTCAGAACCCCAGAGCTGTGAGGCAGACGCGCTAACCACTCGCCCCACACGATTCGTATCATGATTCGATTGGATCCAGATTAACCTCGATAATACTCTTTAAGACAATTATTGGGATTTTTTTACATCACTGGAAAAAAAACCATCAAAACGGGTATAAAAGTACATTGATATATTTTTTTCTGAAACGCCAATCGGCACTAAAGTAAACATAGTTTATGTTTGAACAACATAGTTTTCATTGTATCATTTCCTTAGTTTTTAGTGCAAAGCTGCTTTTGAGCAAACCAGCTTTAGGCCAAACCATCTTAAATGTAGGATTCTAAATTGGGGATGGGGCACATTTTAAAGGATGTACCGTATTTTCTCGCATATAAGTCGCCTCCGTGTATAAACCGTACCCTTAAAATTGCCTTAAAATCATTGAATTATACAATTTCTCTTTTATAAGATGATTTGTCCGCCAGCGAGTTTTTAGGCCCGAAACACTTTTTTTCTGTCGTGACAGGAGTTATAAAACATCCACTCATCCATTAATCACGCTTTATCTATTCTCTAATCCTTAGAAAGCGTGATGTACGGATGGATGTGTGTGTGTGTGTGTGTGTGTGTGTGTGTGTGTGTGTGTGTGTGTGTGTGTGCACCTGGAAACTCGCTGGCGGTAATTCTCCCCAAAATGACGTTTGGAAATTTGAAAAAGGCGTCTTGGGTCAGCGCACCCGGCACCATCATGTCTCTCCGAGTCTTTCCGTCACGACAGGGGAAAAAAAGTTTTTCGGGGAGCATGAATAGATAAAGCGTGATTTGTGGGTGGACGTTTTATGTTAACATGCTCACGCTACTTTTGTCCAAACCCTGCATCGTAGAGAGTTGACATGAAGGTGGCCAGAAACGGCTGTCGGATCCAAATAGACGATTGACTGAATTTCTTTACCTTCTCTAAGTGTGTAAACTCAAGCTTTGATCATTTGCAAGTATTTTCGATTAGTATGCCTGACCTGAAATATGTTAGCTTGCTGCTCTCTTGAGCTCTTGAAGATATTAGGTGTTAGTAAGTCAAATTGCTCGTGAGCTATTAAAGATATTAGGTGCTAGTAACGGTAATAAATTAATAAGTAATAAATGGGTTTTGTTATTTAAAAACTAAAAGGTGTTCGTTAAACAGAAGGTAATTATCTTTCTGTTCTGTAAATCTGGTGTCAATAAGTCAAATGGGCGGAGAGCTATTGAAGATATTAGGTGATAATAAAAGTAATGCATTAATAATTAATAAATGGAATGTGTTATTGAAAAACTAAAAGGTATTCGTTAAACACAAGGTAATTACCTATCTTTTCTGTAAATTTGGTGCCTATACGTCATATTCCTCGTGAGCTATTGAAGATATTAGGTGCTAATAACAGTAATAAATTAATAAATAATAAATGGAGTGTGTTATTGAAAAACTAAAGGGTGTTTGTTAAACAGAAGATAGTTACCTATCTTTTCAGTAAATTTGGTGCGAATACGTCAAATTGCTTGTGAGCTATTAAAGATATTAGGTGCTAATAACAGTAATAAAATAATAATTAATTGTTGGATCCAATCCATATACATTCAATAACTTCGAATCAGAGGAAGCACACAGAGGCAGCAATGATGAGATTTTCTGGCTTCAGCTGAAGGAGGGACAAAAGAGGCCAGGGCTGGAAGATGTGTCCATCTTCCCACCTGACCAGCTTGAATCCCTGCCAACCCCCCACAGCTCAGCTTACTTTATTGGCAAAGATCACGTGACATAGAAACAGGTGATGTTACAAACTTTAGGCGGGAAAACATGGACAAAGGAATGGGCGGTGTCATAGTAGATGACGGGCCCCTAACCCCCCATAGGTGCTCTTGTGGAAATTTCCACAAGACCACGTCTATGCAAAATTCTATTCTAGTGACTAAAACTAAATAAAAGTATAAAGAATACATTCCATACTCCACATTAATAAATGGAGTGTGTTATTTAAAAACTAAAAGGTGTTCGTTAAACACAAGGTAATTACCAATCTTTTCTGTACATTTCGTGTCAATCTGTCAAATGGCTTGGGATTTATTGAACAAAATAGGTGCTAATAACAATTATCAATAATAGCATGAGGTACACATTACGCACGTATCAAGGCTTTTCAAAATAGAGTAAAGATAAACAGATAAAATGCAAAACAACATTTATTTTGACGTCTATGAATGAAATTCATGAAAAAAACGTATTTTGCATAAACCGCGAACGTTCCCGTCATTGCTCGCTCGGGGCACGGCCATCTTAGCTAGGTAGGGTCGCGGCCATCTTAGCGAGGTCGGGGGGCGGCCATCTTCTGGTAAGAAAATTGTAATTTTTCATTAGAAAGCATCAAGTTCTCATCATGATAGGCTTATTGATTTTTTCAAATTGAATAATTTCATGTTTTGCATTTACAAAGACTAATTAATTTCCTTGTGATATTGACCCCAAATAATTGCTTTTGATTCATACAGTATCTCAGAAATACCACTTCTTATTCTTAAGAATTTCCCGTCAAAGTAACACATTTGTACTCCCTATTAAAACCATCAATATGGAGGTGAAAATTGGGAATCAGGCCGATGGCTTATACGTGAGAAATTGTAAAATTCAAACATTTCAAGGCAATTTTCAGGGTGCGGCTTATACGCGCGGGCATCTTATATGCGAGTAAATACGGTATGTCCTCTCTGGGTCTCCGTAGTGAGGTTGGCCGGGTACGAAGCCATGTTTGCACAATCGCCCCCGGGCCATAAAGTCGCTAACATTCCTTATTGGAAGTGGAAAAATCTATTTTTTTTTTAAACTGGGGCTTCAATTCAAAGATCAATCACGGTAACATCGTAGAGTCGTACATTTGCAATTGTTTGTTCAAATTTGATGTACGGTTTTGTCTCCATTTCGTCCATTCTCAGAAATAGTAATATGTATAGATAATGAACATTCACACAAAATACTCACTGCATTTAGTTACTGCTTCTTAACACTGCCTCTTTGTCTCTTTTCCTTCACTTTTTTGTTCACCTATTTCTCTACCCATTTTATTCTAATATATTTTAATGACATCCCTCCTTCATTTTTTTTCTCCTAATGGTCATTACTTACAACAGTTGCCCTAATAGATCTCAACGGGGATTCTATTGACTTCCTTAAGACTAGCGCCATTTTTCTAGTTTCTCAAAGACGTTAGCGTCTAATTTATTTGACTACACATTACTGTGACAGATGGAAGAGGTGCTTTGGTTAAAAGGATGTCACTGTGATGGCAAGGTTTTTATGAGGTCTAAGAGAAGAAACATTGTAGATTAGAATTTGCCTTTGAATGCATTAAACTTCCAGATTCACTAACCATATATTATTCCAGCCTTTCTATACTGCACACAACACAAGAAACCGAGTTCACAAAAGCTTTAAATTGCTCTTTTTATCGACCAATCTCATTTTCATACAAGTTCTTTAATTGTCAACATCATATTTGTCCAGCTTTAAAATTTATTGTTTATTTTGCTCATCTTAACTTTCGTTTTTGTTATTTCTATTTTGACTGGCACTTTGACCAACACACTTCATTTGTTCCACCTTTACCTTTTTGCCCTATTCTCTATATTTTTTCTTCCATTCCCATGTTCGTTGTTGCATTTCTCTGGTAGCCAACAGGGTCAAGTTGCAAGAGGCGGCCTATACAGTCGGCACATGGACAACAAATCTTTTGAAAGGCTAGGAAGACCCCTATCAGGTCAGGTTCACTGATATTTGTAAATATAGAACATAGGTACTTGAAAAATACATTCAATACCTTTGACAAAATGTAATGTCGAACCTGTACAACGCAAGACATCGACAATAAAGGTTTAGTTACCAACAGTGTTACAGGAACTTAATTCCAGTGTTTGGTTTATGGAAGAAAATAAATTTTTCTTCTTCAGCTACAATGCGCTAGGTTATGATGATCTAAAAATGAGTATGTATTGTGAAAAATGTTTAACCTAAAATGTCGACTTAACAGCTCATCTCATTTTCTGAGCCGCTTCATCCTCATTAGTGTCCATGCTGGAGCCAATACCAGCTGTCTTCGGGCCAGAGGCGGGGGACACCCTGAATCGGTGGCTACCCGATCGCAAGGCACAAGGAGACGGACAACCATGCACACTCACACCCATACCTAGGGGCAATTTAGAGTGTCCAATCAGCCTACCATGCATGTTTTTGGAATGTGGGAGGAAACCGGAGTAACCGGAGGAAACCGGCGCAGGAAACATGCAAACTCCACACAGACGGACATGACCTGGATTTGAACCCAGGACCCCAAATCTGTGAGGCCGACGCGCTAACCACTTGCTCCACCAGGCCGCCCTGTGACTTAACATGAATTAAAATACAATGCATGATGAGTATTGATTAACTTGTGAAAATCGGGCTTTTTTTGTGTGGTTGAACATTTTTTATTACAAACATTAAAAAAATGCATTCCCCGACATTTAGAAATAAGGTAAATACATTAGGACTCATTTGAACCCACAGAAATTTGTTTCTACACCCCTCATATTTAACCAACCTGTGCCTCCTCAGGTCTGAGATTCAAGGGTGACCAACCACACATTTTGGGTCTTACCGAAACATACAAGTTGGCGAGTGATCCCCCACCAGAAAGCAGGTATTTACTAACTCTTGTCACTGGCACAATTAGTTGAAAGTGCTAATTAAATAACTAAACCTGACCAAATTGTATGCCAATGAAAATGCTCTTGGATTTTTGTTGACCCGTCACATTTCTTCACCCGTCACATTTCTTCACCCCAGGCTTCTCACACATTCGCACCTATCAACAAACAAGGGCCAAACCAACAACAATCTACACCGAGGAACAAATGCTGAAGTGGCCAGTGCCAAATTGGAATGCCTAGCTTCCAAAGTTCCCAGGAGCACAACAAGACACATTTCGGAAAATAAGAGACACCTAATGGCGAAAGAGCAAGATAGAGGAAGGATTGATTTGTCTTGGACTGTAGGAAAAAGCTGCTTCTCTGCCCAGCAGGTGAAGCAGACACTGTTAAGCAGGAGTACCTGTCCATGGTGATGACTTAGTTTGTCCAAATCTATCATCAGTGCTGAAAAATCCACATTGGAAGCAACAGAAGCACTAATTAATAATGTAACACCCCCAACCCCCCCCCCCCCGCCAAATATCTCCTCTAACGACAGAAGGCAAAAAGGCCATTAAAATGAAAACTAATTTCTCCGCAAAATTAGAGAACTGTTGAAGAATTTGCAGCATCACACCACAGCCCAGTTTTCTATAGTTCAGGATTGAATATGAAGCACAACCACTATTTTCTGATGTTCAAATACAGTGCTGCTGTTTATACTGTTGCAGCAAAGAAAATCACCGACGAAGAAAAGAGAAGAAATAGTTTGACATTAAACTTTGTGCCAAAATGTAGCAATGCCTGCCTAAATTGTTCAAATGTCTTCGTTCTCCCAGAGAGAATGAAGGTTGATAGAATTTGTAAGTTTTACTGCTTCAATAAAAACACATCTGTGAATTTGCTTTGTCTTCTTTTTAGTAAATTGACAGTAGATGGCAGCAGCCGATCATTTGGGCGACCAAACCGCGACCAAAAGACCGGCGACCAAAAAGACCAGCGACCAAAAGACCGGGCGACCAAAAGACCGCGACCAATCAACCGCACACGGGCCTGGAGTCAGCTAGCATAGGCTCCAGCACCCCCGCGTCCCCAATGAGGATAAAGCTGTTCAGAAAATGAATGAATGAATGTCCTTTCAACCATATTGTTAATACAATAACAAAGTACATTCATTCATCCATCCATTCATCTTTTGTATTGCTTATCATAACAAAGCACAACATTTAAAATTTTGGCAAATAAAGTGTTTTTAAAATTAGCGTGTTTCTAAATTCAAATTGTCTTAAATACACCAATAAACAGAAAATCACTATTATCTTACTTTTTCCATCATTGTAGTTCGTGAAAATCCAAATGCCTAAAAATTATATAAATTAACTGGTACGTACAGTAATCCATCGAATATTGCAGATAATGCAGACCAGACATGGCCGTGATAATAGAAAAACTGCGAAGGAGGATCACCCCTATTATTACTACATACAATACTACATGTTTTCTCGCCTATACAAAAATACAACTGCACAAATACAATTATCAAGAAGTATATTTATTAAATATTAGTCATAAGCATATGACAAACCAATGAATTAATACCTAAATATAATCTATAAATTTAAAAAAATGTAAATACTGTGAGTACTGCACTCAGTGAAAATAGTTCCTTTCCACTTGATTAAAAAAATGGTTATTGTGAACTTTAGTCCAAATCCTCCATCAGATTGGAGAGGCGTTGGATCATCGATGGAATCTTCCGTAGGCACCATAGAGCCAGAAGGAGGACCTTTCGAGAGGTTTTCGGCGCACAAGGAACATGGTGATCGCCGTTTCTTGGAGTTTCAGCGTGAATTTTGACATTTTTATTTACACTAAATATAAAAAACTGCAATGAAGCTGCGAATGTTGAAGCGGCGAAATATCACAGTATATTTAGTTTTGATCGTTACTTCCTTGTTAGGCTTGAGAACAATATAGTATTTGTTTTTTCTTTTCTGCTTAAGTAATAACATAAATTAAGTAAACATACACCAGGCAAAACTGTGTTCCCTTTATTGTGTAGTGTAGAAGATGCAATTTTTTGCGTGTGCGGCAATAATCAGCCATGCTGGCCTCCTCCATCTGCAAATTCCTTACTTCTCTCAAGTGGACAGAAGAAAATACAAACTTGATTCCAAGACAACATAGCACAGTGGGCACTTCTCGAGTTCAAAAACCTCCTGTCCAGCCAGGCACAGAAAAAACAACTTTCTCGTTCTCTTCAGTAGTTACTTTCACATCAATTAACATTCAGAAATAAATGATGAGTTAATTTACTATATTTCTTAAAGGAATTGAACCACCAACTCCCCCTGTTAGGACTAGTATATTAAGTCTGGCTACATAACTCTACTCCTCACACTGATTAATCCACAGAACTATAAAAGGCATGTTGATTAAAAACTCCAAATTGTCATTCAATAATGTAGATTGTGTTGCATATGAAAACCACTTGTTTGAAATTAAAAACACCCCAATCCAGCAGCTTTGTTGCAAAATTTTAACAATAAATTGTCACTGCAATTTGTCCATCTACAATAAAAAAATTACATTCATATTTTTCCAACGGTTAATAAAAATGTAGTGAGGGCTGAGAGCAGCCGATGATCTTCTGGCAGTGGCGGGCCGTCAGGGCCTTCAAGGCCTTCTCTGCTGGCCGAAGAAATATCTGAATCATATATTATATTTTGTCCATCAATACTTATGAAATAATTCCAAATTGTCTGTTGGCTTCTTTTCATTGCTTTTGCCCCTGGTTTCACTGCTTCCAGATGTGTGTTTTCATATTGAAGCATTTAACCAATCACATTTCAGCCATTTGTTGCCAGGGTCAGAAATCTGCCTCAAGGCCTTCACAATCAGTTCTGCGGGCTCTGCTGCATTAAACAAGCGTCGATAAGACTGTTGCTTTAACCAATCAGATTTCCAGTTGGCAACACCACAATGCCTTGTCGCAGGCGTAGGGATACGTCATTGCTTTCACCAACTATGATTGGCTAGTTATTAGCCAGAGCTACCAAACTGTATTTGGAGCGAGCTGCACAAGCAAATACGTATATTGCTGTGTTGATTTAAAGCCATTTTCAAGACCGACTATGCCAGAAATACGACAGGACAGGCTCGACTTTCAGCATTAGCTTCGATGGCGATAGAAAAGAAGGAAGAAAGAAAGGAGGATGGATTTGTGTACAGTTAAAAAGGATTTTTGGTGAGTAAAATATGGCTATATTCCAAAATAATATTTCAATTGTGGGCCCGGTTCTGATATTTGAAAAGCTCCAGTGTTTGTATTTAATCATTAAATGCTGCTAGGAAGTGAATTTTACCCCATTTTAGTGCAATTTTTGGCCGTTTCGCCATTGACGTCCATCGCTGTCTTTTCCCGGGGAAATCACCCCCCCTGGCCCGGTTGTAATGTCTGAAAAGCTCCAGTATCTGTATTTAATCATTAAATGCTTCTAGGAAATGGATTTTACCCGTTGAAGCGCTACGAGAAAATGCACGGAGCGCCACTGTCTTCTGGGCAGTGTTGATCACTCTCTGCATGGCCTTTCTGTCTGCTGCCGTGTTTCCAGTGTACCACACTGTAATGCAGTATGCCAGGATGCTCTCCACAGTGGCTCTATAGAAGATTACCAGAAGCTTAGTGTCCAAGTTGTTCCTCCTTAGTACCCTCAGGAAATGGAGTCGCTTCTGGGCCTTCTTCACCACTGCTGTGTTGGTAGACCAGGAGAGCTTGTCCGTGACGTGGACCCCCCGGAATTTGAAGGACTGAAATTGATATTGGCAAAACATCATGTGGTATACTCTCAGGACAACCTTATGGCGGACGCCGTCACGTTTATTTGAAAATAGAGCATGCTCAGCGAACTGAATGGCAGGGGGCTTCGGTGTTGTTGGATTTTTTTCAGATATGCGAGCTCCAGGCGCCCTTACAGCGGACGCCGTCGCCTTTAACCAAAAATAAAACTCGCTCAGCGGACTGGATGGAGGAGCCTTGGGGTCGCGGAGCTGGACAGTGCGCAGGAGCCAAGCAATAAAGATGAAGAACATGGAATACGGGATTGTTGGGGTAATCATTATAAGAAATGGTTTTCGAGGTGATAGAAAATCTGTTTGGCAAAGATTGAAATACAAAACAGCAAATTAAATGTTTAGCGGGGTTGCCAAAACTGCGTTTTTTGTCATACTCTAAACTTGCCAAATAATGTGTTGATTGGGGGGAAGCGCTCTGTTTTAGTGCGGCTGATTTGATGGTGTTGGACATTATATGTGCGCGGACCGCACAAGCGACTAAAATTTTTGGGGGACCCCTTATTATGGGGTCTTGGCAAACTATGGTGATATAGTTGGATATCGGGAGAGTAATTAATTTGGTGTAATTAATTTAGTCTTCTCTAAAAAGCGTTGTAATTTTACACAGGAGGTGAAACATTGTGCGCAGAAAGAAAAAGAGGTCGCTTAGGAATGTCAACATTGATAAGCTGCTTCTGCAGCGAGCGTGAAGGTCACAGTCAGCGGCTAAGGACGCGCTTCCGTTTAAACATTTCAGAATAAGACAAGGGATGCAGGGTTCCGCGATGATCTTCGCATTTATTTTTGGGATTTAATCAGAAATGTCTTTCGAGGTGATAGAAAATCTGTTTGGCAAAGATTGATTTGGTAAAAGCTTTGGAATTGGGAATAATACTATTATTATTATTTTATTTTTTGTTTTGTGAAGTTCAAAGGGCTCTTGATTGAAGAGAGCTAGTTTTGGAGGATAAAACGATATTATTACAGTTTTTGAATGGTTGGATACTTCAATATAGGTGATTGGCTGGTTAAAGAAAAATGAATGGAATTTTGTTTTTGTTTTTTTTACAATATTATGGCATATTGGTGACAATTTGAGGGTCCTCTATTAAGCATTGAAAATTGTAATTAGGAAATGCCTAGTAAAAGGTTGATTTCTCTAATTTAATTATTGTAGAGTTTCCTTGCGGTAAACAGGGAGCTATAAGAAATGGCTCTTATCTTAAGTAAACATAGTATGGGGTGATTTACAAATTATTTTTTAGGTATTAAGAGTTATTTGGTTGTTAAAGAGATCAGACATGAATTTAACAATGCAGAAATGGCATGAGAAATTTCATGGCATTCGTCCAAATTGTTAGGTAAATTGAACCTGGCTGGGGTAGATAAGATAATTGGTTAAGGATAGGCATAGTTTCCCTAGAAGAAACATGGAGCGTCTTTCAGTGCACAAATACGTTCCCTGTTTGACCTAGAGGGGGAGTATGCTTTGGTATAGGTCATATTGAATTTGATGACTATTGGGGCGTTATTACTGTCTATTGCTTTAGGGGCATACACATTAAGAATTTAGCCAAAACTTACTGCATTGCAATTATGGGGTTAATACAACTGAATGTTACGGTGATAACGATGGGCAATAACAAGCTTAGATAAAGGGGAATATCTACAACAAAGTCTGGTAGGGCCTTCCATGGTGTGAAACAAGTGAAATAATGTCTATGTTTTAAAAATAACATCTCCAAATTATAAAATATCAACCTTGGAGAAATGCTTTAAGTAGATGGGTTGACTAGAATGGGCAAAATTCGATAACATTGAAAGGGGGGTAACTTAATGCAGAACAATGAGATAAAGTTTTTTACAAACGGTTAAAATACAAAAAGGGGGTGTGTGTGTGTTTCAATGTGTCACAACTTTTCCGTTATTGCATTATCGGCGATATGTGGCATGTGAATCTAATACATTAATTATCTAGTTTCTTCAGGCATCAATCTTGCGGTTCGAGGATCTACTAATGCGGAGTGGATCCAGACCTTCCGGAGTGTGGAGTATTCCTGGTGTTCTCAAGAATTCGTAGGTTTTCTCTGGGTACTCCAGTTTTACTCCAACAAACCAAAATTATGGATGATTGGGGGAGCACTCTAAATTCCTTGATTATGAGTGCGAGCGTGGATGAGTGTCTGTCTTTTGTGTTTTAATTGGCTGGCCACCAAGATATATCAATATTCTAATATCAAGGTGGAATATTTCTGAAATCGCTGATAAGCCTTTCAAGGACGGCGGTGGCAGAGTAGGACAGAAACAAAAAAAAGAAAAGAATTTCGCCGAATGAAATTTTTGATTTCTGCAATGGGAAATTTTGGGAACCTGGGGGACTAAACAAAAACAAAAGACTTATCTAGGAGGGCCACCATTTTGAGTCATGGTAAATTTCATGCCTAAAATAAGGGGGAGGTTATATATATTCAATCTATATGCAGATATATGGCCAAAAACACGGGCGATTCTCCCTTATGTCAAGCTACAAAAGCTACATATCCATTTCAAAGGATACACATGGATTTTATAGAATATGTGTGGTACATAACAGTCCTAAAACAGATTGGGGAAACCTTGTTGCAGAAACTGGTCTAGATTGGCAAGCTTGGATGACACACGTGTGCGAAAAACCATCAGGCCTTCGATAAAATTAACCCATACGGTGGGGCATTACAAATCATAATTCAGACTGACAAATTAACCTGTGAATCTTTGTCTGACGTTTTTCCTAAGTCCATGGGTAAGAAGGTCGTCGGAGATGGAAACACCCGGATCCGCCATAGTAAAATTAAAATCTGAGATGACCAGAGAATTCATTTCTGCAACGGGGAGTTCCCAAACGGGAGGCGGTAAGAAATAATTGGTTATTGTTGATGGAAAATGCAGCTATTATAAATCAAACCTGTATCAAACCTGTATAACATGTATGGGGGGCCGACCTCTCTTAAGAGTAGTACCCGCGCAAATTACCCCTGATTGTGTAAAGGAGATAATGACAAAAGATGTAAGCCCAAAATGTATGAAATGGAATAATGTCTACCCAGTTACAACGGCAGCAAAGGACAAGCCTAACTTTTCAACACATGTCGCGTTTAATCATTTTACCTGCTTAGTCCTCACAGGGCACGGTCCGGCACTGGGAGCGATAAATGTGACGTGGTGTGCCCACGTCCTAAAACAGAAGGCACCCCTGATTCCACGTTCTGACCTATGGTGGTGGTGGGGTCAAAACAAATTATACGACTCCTGCCAAAATGACAGCAGGACTTTGTGCCTTGGTCTCACTGCTATTACCAGTGTCTGTTTTTCCATCTACAGTAGAGGAGATACAATTGGCCGCCCAGAAATCCGGTATGATGGCGGGCCCCTCGCGACGGCGTCGCATGGAGAGAGGGTGATCCGACATAGATTGATGCGATTGGCATCCACGGGGCATACCAGGTGAGTATAAGTTGGCTAATCAGATCGCAGCAGGTTGGGAGTATATTTTTCTTTTAATTACTCCAAACAAAAATGTTGATTGGATAAATTACCTGCATTACAATGTCCAAAAACTTGGAAATTATACTGAACAGGGATTTGTGGCGATAAAGGAACAACTGGCAGCCACTAGTCTGACGGCGTTCCAGGATCGTGCAGCGGTTGAAATGCTTCTTGAAGGAGCAGGGGGCGTATGCAACGTTTGAAAATGTTGCACTCAACAACACGCCCCCCACTGGGTCCCACACCAGGGCCAACGATGGCCTGCAGACCCTAAACCGCAAGATGAAAAAGCATCCTGGAGTAGAATAATGTCCGCTGACAGATTTGTGGCCTCACTAATAATGATTTGGCCTAATTTGTGGTAGCCCTTTTTGCTACGATTTTGACATTATGTGGGTGTTGTATTATTCCCTGCTTAAGATCTTTGATGAGCCGACTTATAACCACTGCGATTGCCCCTACAAATTCCAGATTGCATGAATTATATCTCCTACTGATGAAACGTGCTGACACTAACAGTGAATTCCAAGAGCATGGTAGTTCCGAGGATGAAAAATATGGCGAAAATGATTTTGTTTTCTGCTTTCAGACCTGCCGAACGAGTAGGGCCTAAGCGGGTAAAATTAAAACAGCCAACGGAGATATCCCTCTCTTCTTGGATTTGCCATAAAATAAATAACGAACATATAATAAAAAAGGGGGGAATGTTGGGTTAATTCTGGGATGTTACTATATGTTCATTTGGAATTAATGGAATAAAGCTGAAAGGAAGTTTTATTTGCATGTGCAAATTTATAATATAGGGGGGAATGTTGGGGTAATCATTATTATAAATGTGTTTGCAATGAATATAAAGCCTTATAATATACATGCTTACTATATTAATCAATATATTTGCTTATTAGGAATAGTAATGCTCATCCTAAATGTGTAACTATATTAAACAATATAGTTATATGTGTTGATCGCCTACGCCAAGGTCGAGAGATACGAGTTCGAAAGGACATAAAACAATCCACTGAGTTCTTGCTCCGAGGACTGATTACTGGAAGATACGCGTCGACCTCTTCCCCAGATGCGAGTTCAACAGGGAAGATCGGCGAAGGACGCTTAAATTGTTGTTGGCTCAACGGATGGCTATCAATCAACTTGTATATTGTTTTTCCTTTGTGACGCTTGATATGGAATTGTTTTGTTTCTTGCTTACGCAATTGGATCGATTACTCGCATATTGTTTTAATTTGTGACGCCAGGTTGACGCTTGGGTTGCTTGATTATGGAATTGTTTTGTTTCTTGCTTACGCAAATGGAATCGATAACCTTGTAATTGTTTTGATTTGAAGCCTTAAATAGGCAGGACATAATGCCGCTCTTTAGAATAATCTTGGGTGGGGCGAGCTGCCGGATGTATTCTCTTCTTGCAAGAATTAAATGTGATGTGACTACAGATGCCTTTTTTATTGAAAGCTGAATTGGAAAAACCTAAGGATAAACATACAATTGGATGAACCTAACAGGGATGGATAAAGTTATCTAATCTAATCTAAATTGGCAAGAAACTTTTAACATGGCTCACAGTTCCAAACATAGTTTCCTAGAGATTGATGACAACATCGTCATAGCCGTCGAATATGGCAAATAATTGTGAGTACAGTATTTTAAAGTATTTAATTTTTTTTATATTCATGCATTCATTTTCTGAACCTCTTTATCCACACAAGGGGTGCTGGAGCCTATCCCAGCTGACTTCAGGCCAGAATCGGGGGACTTCCTGAATCGGTGGCTAGCCGATCACAGGGCACACGGAGATGGACAACCATTCACACTCATACCTAGGTGCAATTTAGAGTGTCCAATCAGCCTATTTTGAATGTTTTTGGAATGTGGGAGGAAACCCACACAGGTGGACTGACCTGAATTTGAACCTAGGACCCCAGAGCTGTGAGGCCAACACACCAACCACTTAACCACCGGGCCATTTTTTATATATAGATTATGTTTAGATATTAATACATTACACTGTAATGTATTAATGATGCACTGTAATGATTACAGTCTTTTCATATGCTTATAGCTGTAATATTTAACAAAATGACACAGGAAGAAACACCCAAAACCCAACAAAATATGACAACACCAATTTATAGGTAAATTATTCATTTTGAGACACCCAAATTGAATGCAGTTTGCACTTAAGGTATTTTCTGAACATCATAAAATAACATGGAAAATGTTCATAAAGCTCACATTTTGATACTAAATGTAGGAGTAAGCTTTAAATGATATAAATGCATCTTGTCAAAAATAGAAACCTTAATCTCTCTTTTAGTTAGTATATAAACACGTGACAGGCCCTGTGGCAGTTTTCCGGAGTGACTCATCCTTGAGCGAAGACCAAATGTTTAAATGGCTCATTTAAATGACTGCCAAGGAGCAGAGTGGAATGTGGCTTACATGCAACTCACATTTTGGCAGGAGAACATTAGAAACAGTTGTCGGTTTGATGCACTGGAGCTGATATTAAAACGGAAAAACATTCTCACTAAGAATATGTTCTTGCTAAACATGTTTTTCCTGTCCATCGCCAAAAGTAGACTAGCCAACATTTCCTGGTGCAAGTGAAGACATTTCATTGCCAGGCTACACAAAAGACGTTTAATATTTAGGCATTGCGTGTTTTCACAGGTCATGGAAAGTGTTACTGCTTCTTTTTCCGATGAGAAAATTGGCTTTAAAAACAAGTCACCATTCAACAAGAGTTTAGGCTTTAGGGGAAAAATGATAATAGATGCTAGTTTGTCAATTACTACTAGGAATGCTTAACCTTGTAATGCATTATTCGGACTATAAGTCGCACCCAATAGTAATGCTAAATGAAAGAAGAAAACACATTTTGGGTGGAATTTTATTTGATACATTTTGAAACAAAGAACATATAGTCATATAAAATCTTCATATTGTAGGAACAATAAGACAAACATGATATTTTGCTCCCCGTCTGCCCTGTCGACCACTCGCTCTCTAAGCTTTTTAAAAGATATTTTACAGCTTCTACCTTTATAAGATGCATTTTACCCTCTTGTCCTTCTCCGCGCTGAATTAGTGTCCAGGGTATATCTTTCCTCTTCTAATGTTGAAGTTGTATTTTCCTACTGTTCCTCAACACACCCTGGGAGAGGGAGGGACAGGAGATGTGTGGAAGAGTTGGACGGAGGTTTTCGTTGCTCACGTCGACTACGGCGGACACTAGCAGTGTTGTTTTATAAATGATTAAAAACATCATGGAGCTGGCAAATCCTTTGACGATGTTACAATATACTTTGGCATTGCTTTTCTGCATGCTGTTAGTGTCCCTCTATTACGCAGTTCAGATCGTTTTACAGGTTGTTTTTTTGTGATTGCATCAACACCTGCTATGCCTCACAAGCAAGGTCCCCTATAATTTTTCATATGTCTGGGCATATAGACAACTTCTCTAAGCACGCTGAGTCATTATAAAATTTAATGATTAATACCCATAAATAAAACATAGTCATACCTCTACTTATGAATGCCTCTGGATTACGAAACCCCAACATACGAAAACAAGATCTAAGTTACGAAATCCCCCTAAACATAGATGCATTTCCTGCATCCGTTTTTTTATTTTGAAATTGCCATGGTAACGGTAATGCAGCCAGAATTACTTTTGGTTGGATGAATAAGCGGGCCCTGTTATTTATAGAAAAACAGAAGATAATGCGTGCGGTTGACTGGTATTGCAAGGCAATATAAACAGCCATAACCCACCACCTAACATCGCTACGCTGTTTAAGCAGAAGGAACCATTAAAAGCGACGACTCCTTGGCATGGCCTCTCTGTACTGAACGATGAGATGGAGAGAATGTTAGTCTTTTGAAGTTCTATTTAAAGCTACGTAATTTTTAATTCATAATTTTAAGTTGTTTAGATGTGTTTATGTGACATTATGCATCTCAGCCATTTATATGATATTCGGCGCGTCATTCTTGACATTCTTGGCATTGAGTGCCACCCAAGTCAGGGTCGAAGAAGCGTTTTGGGAAGTCGACGTATAGCATTCACTTTAGCAGCTTTAGCATTGGCGTCACTTAACTCTGCTACACTGTACATGTCCAAGTACTGTAAATGCCGTAATGGGCTGCGTAGCGTAACAGCACCGGATCCTACGTTTGGCTGGACACCTATCACTCACTGAATTACTACAAAGCAAAATGATACAGAAAAAAAGTTATATATATATATATATATATATATATATATATATATATATATATATATATATATAACTTTTTTTCTGTATCATTTTGCTTTGTAGTAATATATTTATATATATATATATATATATATATATATATATATATATATATATATATATATATATATATTTGATTCATTTGCAGTGTGTTCACTGCATTGGATAGGTTTTCTTGTTCACTGAGTGTGTGACCAGTGCGTAAATGCGCAGGTTAGAAGGAACTTAGCTCACGTGTGTTGCTTCGGCTAAGGATCTAAGGACGTCTGAAAAGCAATGGAGAATAATGACAATCATGGGGAAGGTGCAAGTTCTGGAAATGGCAAAGAAAGGGAACACTTATGCTTCCATCTTGCCCAATTTTAGAGTAAATAAGTCTGCAATTTGCTTTGAAGAAGGATGACGCTAAAATTAGTAAGACGTCTTCCATCACTTTTAGTAAAACAGCAAAGAGGTTTGTTATGTCTCATAATAAGACTATAGTCTGTGTGGAAGCTACTTTGGCCATACGGATAGCTGACAGTTGAAAGAAGAACATAGCCTTGAATTTTGGTCTTGGAACCTATAGTTTAGGTATGACTGACCAAAAAGTCCACCCTCCACCAATGTAAATTATCAACACAGGCCTAGAGCACTCTTTTGCACTTCAGTGTAAAAACAACAGGTGGAATTATACAGTTGTGGTCAAAAGTTTACATACACTTGTGAAGAGCATAATGTCATGGCTCTCTTGAGTTTCCAGTTAGTTCTACAACTGATTTTTCTCTGATAGAGTGATTGGAACAGATACTTCTTTGTCGCAAAAACATTCACGAAGTTTGGTTCTTTTATGACTTTATTATGGGTTAACAGAAAAAGTGATCAAATCTGCTGGCTCAAAAATATACATACAGCAACACAAATTAGCAATTTTGGTGACTTAGAAAGTTGTGTCAGTGAAATGAGCTTCATAACATGGCCTCTTACCATCTTGTGAGTGATTATGAGTGACTACAGCTGGTGACTTCTCTGAGGCCATTTAAATAGGGCTCATTGAATGCAAACGCCCACAAACGCTACAATGGGAAAGTCAAAGGAGCTCAGCATGGATCTGAAAGTGAATACTTGACTTGAACAAGTCAGGAAAGTCACTTGGAGCCATTTCAAAGCAGCTGCAGGTCCCAAGAGCAACAGTGCAAACAATTGTTTCTACGTATAAAGTGCATGGCAGTGTTTTGTCACTGCCACGATCAGGAAGAAAACGCATGCTATCACCTGACGCTGAGAGAAAATTGGTCAGGAGGGTGAAGATTCAACCGAGAATCACCAAAAAGCAGATCTGCCAAGAATTAGAAGCTGCTGGAACACAGGTGTCAGTGTCCATAGTCAAGCGTGTTTTGCATCTCCATGGACTGAGAGGCTGCCGTGCAAGAAGGAAGCCCTTGCTCCAAAAGCGGCACCTTAAGGCTCGACTGAAGTTTGCTGCTGATCACATGGACCTTCTGGAGGAAAGTTCTGTGGTCAGACGAAACAAAAATCGATCTGTTTGGCCACAATGCCCAGCAATATGTTTGGAGAAGAAAAGGTGAGGCCTTTAACCCTAAGTACACTATGCCTACCGTCAAGCACGGTGATGTAGTATTATGCTGTGGGGCTGTTTTGCTCCCAATGGAACTGGTGCTTTACAGAGAGTAAATGGGATAATGAAGGAGGATTACCTTCAAATTCTTCAAGATAACCTAAAGTCATCAGCCCGAAGATTGGGTCTTGGCCGTAGTTGGGTGTTCCGACAGGACAATGACCCCAAACACACATCAAAAGTGGTAATGGAATGGCTAAATCAGGCTAGAAATAAGGTTTTCAAATGGCCTTCCCAAAGTCCTGACTTAAACCCCATTGAGAACTTGTGGACGATGCTGAGTCCATGTTAGAAAGCCATCCAATTTAACTGAACTGCACCAATTCTGTCAAGAGGAGTGGTCAAAGATTCAACCAGAAGCTTGCCAGAAGCTTGTGGATGGCTACCAAAAGCGCCTAATTGAAGTGAAAATGGCCAAGGGACATGTTACCAAATATTAGCGCCGATGTATGTATATTTTTGACCCAGCAGATTTGATCACTTTTTTTCTGTTCACCCATAATAAAGTCATAAAAGAACCAAACTTCATGAATGTTTTTTGTGACAAAGAAGTATCTGTTCCAATCACTCTATCAGAGAAAAATCAGAGTTGTAGAAATAACTGGAAACTCAAGAGAGCCATGACATTATGTTCTTCACAAGTGTATGTAAACTTTTGACCACAACTGTATATCATTTTGTGTGAATAATTTCATACATAATTCACACCCCCGGGGAAAAAAACTGTGACTTATAGTCCAGAAAATACGGTATGTTAGAACGTGAAGTGTTTGCATTTATTTGTTCATTTCCTGTTTAAATTTAAGGCTCGAATCTTGTTTTTTGTATTTTTAAAAAATCCCAATGCATTTTCAAATAGTCAATAATTCGTAGATTTTTGTAGTTCACATTTGGACCTTTTCCCTATGGATCGGCTTTGGTACTGTGGGTCCAATGCAGGCCTGGACTAGCCATAGGGAGTGGAGAATTCCACCTGGCCCAGCCAAATGATCGGCCTGCTGACCTGCACCTTTCACTCGCCTCTCTCTTTTAAAAAAAAAAATCTTTCCACGGAGGATATTCAGGCTATCAGCATGCGTAGGAGGCCGAGACAATTGTTTTGCTGCTGTTAATACCCACCATTAACTGTCCTTATCAGCCATCCAAACAGCAATGAGGTGAGACATGTCACACAGCTGCAGCGCTGAGGTCTCTTGTGGAAAGTGTGGACATCAGAGTGAGGAGACAATAAACAAATCAACAAACTACAATTAATAGTTTAAAATAAAGAGGAAAGGTGGGAAAGGAAGGGAAGAAAAGCAGAAAGGAGCTGGAAGATGATGCAGCCAACCCCCCCCTAAAAAGTTTATTCACAGTCACCGCCCACGATGCTTTTTAAAACAAAGATGTGTCAGCAAAGGCGGCCCGGTGGGGCAAGTGGTTAGCGCGTCCGCCTCACAGCTCAGGGGTTAGGGTTAAAAACATGCATGGTAGGCTGATTAGACCAGGGTTGGGCAAACTTTTCGGCCCGGGGGCCACATTGACTTTAAAAATTTGACAGGCGGGCCGGGTCAGCACAAGATACGATACATATAAAAAACTGCATCCATTAACAGTACATATGAAACATAAACAGAAAAAAGGACTAAAGTGTGAACATACTCATCACTCATCTGGGATTTATGGGGTGCTTTCTTGGTTTTCATCAGACTAAAGGTCTGTTCACACACATGTGTAGAGCCAAATAACACCAGAATCCTCTGTGCCATCTTCTGGATGTTTGGAGATTTGGCTGCACTTAATGAAGCCTAAAACTCAGAAACTTTTAGGGAGTTGAACTTGTCACATTGGAGATCAATCAGTTCCAACTGCAACTCCTGTGGAACCGTTTCCGGGTCTTGTGAGAAAGGACATGACACCAGCTGTCAATTTTTCCAAAATCACAAAACCGACGGCAGAATTGCTCATACAGGTCATCCAATGATTTCCTGTATTTTGATATAATAACAATAATAATTTGGACAACGTCGGCGGGCCGGATTAAAAGGCTTTACGGGCCGTAAATGCCCCGCGAGTCGTAGTTTGCCCATGTCTGGATTAGACACTCTAAATTGACCCTAGGAATGGGTGTGTGCATGGTTGTCCATCTCCTTGTGCTCTGCGGTCGGTTGGTCACCAATTCAGGGTGTCTCCCGCCACTGGCCTGGAGACAGCTGGGATTGGCTCCAGCACCCCCAATGAGTATAAAGCGGTTCAGGAAATGAAAGATGAGATATGTGTCAGCAAGTCATCAGATTACAGCATTTTCCGCATTACAAGGCGCACCCTCAATAAAAGGCTTTTTTTACATATATAAGGTGGCGCGGATTATAAGACACAGTAGTAGTAGTGGTGGGGTAGTGCTGGTAGTGGTAGTATTAGGAGATTGTTATACGTACACTAGACAGTGCTGTAGTAGTAGTAGTAGTGTTGGTTAGGAGTTGTGTTATACATCAACTAAATGGAGATGTGGTAAAGGCAATTTCATACAGTGATTAACCCATATTGATCCATGTATAAGGCACATCGTATTATAAGGTACACTGCCAGTTTTTGAGAATATGTGTTTTAGTTGCGCCTTATAACGTGGAAAATACAGTAATTATAATAAGAAACAATGATTTCATTTCAATATGAGGTCCATTATCTCTCTCTCTCGTCTGTGATAATGCTGTCCCTCTTTTGATAAATTGTTTGTCTGTAATTGGCTTTGCTAGCTAAACAGTACTTCATGTGCTTTTCTTCCATGCACGTTCTGATTTTCTGAATTTGCCCACTGTGATAAATTTTGCACTGGCCCTGTCAAAAATCTAAATGTATTTTTTTTAAAATTTTCCTACATAAAGGTGGAGTATAAATTCAGGTGCATCCAGCGTTGCATACTTTATTGTGGCTATTTTAAGTTAAATATTGAAAGATGTATGTTTCAATCTCATTAAAGTATGGGTGATCTTCCATTTTATTTTATTTATTCATTCATCATCCCTACCATGCATCGTCGCAATGGTTACAGGGGTTGCTGAAGCCTATTCCACCTGACTTCGGGTGAAAGGCACACTACAGCCTAGACTCAGTCGTAGCGCACAGAGACAGACAACCATTTAGACTCAAAATCACACCGCCACCAACCAGGAACCGATCTCATGCTTCCCTGTACCTAAGTCAGGCCAGTGAAATGCATCATCATTTCATCATAATTTTGCTTGAACATGAAAACAGGAATAAAGCATACCTGTCAACCTCTGCCGAAAACTGCCCTTATAAATGATTATTATTCCCCTTACAAACCCCCAAAAAACCTTACAAACACCGTACGACTCGTTTGTAAGGTGAATTTAACATGCTGTGGTAATGAGTTTATTTTATATATGCTCAAATAGTTGGTGGGTCACCAGCTTTACATCTGAGTGCTGGCCTGAAAATGCATATGACAGGGTGAGTAATGTAGCATCTATTATTATATTGGAGTGCAACATAGACTTAGTGGTAAAAAGTGATTATGTATGTGTGTGTGCAAAATTAATTTGGTATTTTTTTTAATGCTGCTTCTGATGTACGGGACTGCCAATCATCTCAGCGGATTATGTACTATATCCATTCATTTTCTGAACCGCTCACTAGGGTCGCGGGCGGTGCCGGAGCCAATCCCAGCTGTCTCTGGGCAAGAGGCAGGGGACACCCTGAATTGATTGGCAGCCAATCACAAGGCACAAGGAGACAAACAACCATTCACACTCACACCCATACCTAGGGGCAAGTTAGAGTAACCAATCAGCCAACCATGTATTTTTTTGGAATGTGGGAGGAAACCAGAGTACCCGGAGAAAACCCATGCATGCCCGGGGAGAACATGCAAACTCCACACATGTGGACTGACCTGGATTTCAACCCAGGAGCCCAGAGCTGTGAGGCCAACGCACTAACCACTCAAACTGCCGGGCCGCCAGGTTAGGTATAATGACGGGAAATTAAGTACTAAACATTTATATGCAGGCTGTTACCCTCGTCACCAAAATGCAAAGCTGAACGAAAGTATAAAGAATACAGGACATTTTTGGAAGAATGGGTCACTGCGTAGTGTGGCTCTTTTACTTTCCAGTTTAAAATTGTTGCTCTTTGTGTCTAACCTTTTCACCACCGCTACACTAACACTCTCGATTAATATCAAGTTCTCTCCCCTTATGATATATAAATATGCATTTAGATAGCATTTAGCTTAGCAAGGAGAGATCTGAGGGCCATTTATCAAGTGTGATGAAGTGTAGGAAACATCAAAAAAGCTAATTTATCAGGGTTTCTTCGGCTATGACTTGTGTGTATCCAATGTTCCCTCTAATTTTTTGTTTGTCTGGGCAGAAAGACAACCTCCCTGAGCACACTGAGTACCGGTGTGAGCAACATCATCAATGCTCGCTATGGGCACACACCAGTATCACACCTGCCATAAGCAGGTGCATATCTACTACACATAAATGATTTAGTAATAATAAAATGTAATGATTAATACCTATGAATGGGCTGCCCGGCGGATGAGTGGTTCGCACGTCGGCCTCACAGCTAAAAATAAATAATAATTTTAAAAAATTCGGATTTTATTTTGTGCGCTCCATATGATTTGCTGTGCGCAGAGAAGACGAGAGTAGTGCGCAATTGCACACGCGCGCAGCTTAGAGGGAACATTGTGTGTATCCATCTTTTGAAACACCATGATATCACTATGCCAGCACCTCCATTATTGGAGGCACTCAAGAGTTCACCACGCTGAAATACAACAAATCTCTGCTTTGGGTCCCACCTCTCTGCAGCAAATTTACTCATCTCATATATGTGTGATTTTTGCCCTATCAAAGAAAAAAACCCAAACAACAAACCCGTTGGAATTACCTTTAATATTTTCAGGAACACCTGGAAAATTGATCTGCGAAGCCCTTAAAAAGTGCTTGAGTTTTTGCCATGAAAAAAGTGAGAAACTATGAGGGTAGAATTATGTCTATAATATTAAATTTTTAAAAATGTTGCTTCAATCAACATATTTTTTTTCAATCAAACAAACCCTCAATACAATAAAAAAAATTACCAAAGAAAAAGGTCTTCAAATGTAAAGTTGAGACAAAAATGAATGCACTTAAGAACTATTTTTCTTTGTTTGAAAAAGATTTTTTGATAGAAGTGATTTTTTTAAGGCAACTTTTTTGATTGAGGTAATGTTGGTTTTGTTTGGGCCAAGTTTTGGGTAGGACATTTGTGTAAAACAACATGACACAAGAATTGAGTCCTGATTGATCCTTAGAGTCTGGTTTAAAAGAATTTGTCTCAGGGCTAACTATATGTAATTGCGGACTTATTGTTGCCTGTAGTTTTCGAGTAAGCCTGTAGAGCCCATGTGTTCTTCGTGTTCCAAGTTAGTAGGTAGACAGCACTTTGCGGCGTTTTAGGAGCAATTGCATTTTTCTTCTCTGGGTACTTGGATCCCTCCTCATCCCAAACACATTTCTGCTAGTTTGGACACTCCAAATTCGTTGTAGAACTGTGTGTGTGTGAGAATAAAAGGTTGTTTATCAGTGTGAACCATTTTTTACATTGCAAATACAGTATATGAGGCTAAGTGAATAATAGTTGTGTGCCATGTATGTGCAGGTGGTAGAGGAACTACATTCCCTGCAATTTACTTGTGGCTAGTCCACCGTATAGACCAGGGGTGGCCAAGTCCGGTCCTCGAGAGCCCCTATCCAGTCTGTTTTCCATATCTCCCCCCTCTACCACAGCTGAATCAAATGATCAACTCAGCAAGCTGTTCAGAAGCTTCATACCAATCCCGATTATTTGATTCAGGTGTGTTGGTTGAGGGAGACATGGAAAACAGACTGGATAGGGGCTCTCGAGGACCAGACTTGGCCGCCCATGTCTATATTATAGACAGTCTCTTGGATGTTAAGTTGTTAAGACAGCTAAATTGATGCATTTACATATACAATTGATAGGGGAAAAAAACTACAAGAATAAAGTAATAGTTTAAGCCTGAAATACTGCAGACTGCAGAAATTGTGGTTAATGTAAAACTCAACAACAGTTGTTCAAATGAATGTCACTTTTTGGGCGTTCATTTCCTCATTATGAATCGGACTATTTGCTGCTAATAATAGTACAGCTTTATGCTCAGGACACCGCTACTTCATTCTTGACTTTTTCTTGTCAGTTTGACTAAATATTTGTACTATGGCTGTGTTGGTTATGAAGGAAATCCTGGAAATACCAAAAGCCATCATTGCTGCATGCACAGTCTCTGCATGTAATAATGTGTCAGTTAGTCGACTTCCCGAAATAAAGATAAGTAGATTGAAGATTGGAGGAAGCGGGGATAGCAGTCTGTGTCCAAGAGCGAGTAGATGCGCTTCTGTGCACGGGACAGAGATGTATGAGAGGGAGCCTGCAGCAGCTGGATGGTCAGATCCCTTGTTTTGCTGTCCAAGTTTACCTAGAAAAATATGGCATTGTGGTAATTAAGAATTGAACAATTTGGCGGGATATGTAATCAAAATTAGGTATGGAAAATCCATGGCCAGTACAGTTCCACCTGCTCTCCTCTGGCAGACGCTACAGGTCTCACAAAACACGGACAAATAGACATAGGGACAGTTTTTTTCCCAGAGCCATCAGGGCTCGGAACTTACATTAGCACGAAACACAATCCCTTTTGTGCAATAACTTTGGGGTGTGCAATAACAATGTGCAATATTTTAAAATATTCAAAGTTTTTTTTCTATTATCTTGCCCGGATGTGACTTTTTTTTAAATTACCCATTTATGTTTTTATTGGGAAACACGCACTTTGTGGAGTAGCACCACTAATTTCGTTATACGCAGTTGTTGCATAATTACAATAAAGGCTTGACTTTTGACTTTGAGTGCTTGTATGGTCACATTATTTTATATTTTACATACTCCTTCAGAGGCCCTTGATTATAATGTATAAACATGCCCAGTGTGTAAAGCATTTATAGTACAGGAAGGGCGGAAGAAAAAAAAGGGACTACTACAAATCTTTTTAAACATTTTTGAAAGTTCAAAAGCAGACTTCAACATGCATAAAAAACAATTAAATAAATACAAATGGTAAGACCTACAAAAAGGATTTCAGCTTTGGAAAACAAAAACAAAATTTATAAAAAGTCTTTACTTTTTTGAAAACCCATGAACATGCATTTGCATGCACCAAGACAAAAAAAAACCCAAAAAACAGGAGACTATGGGCTTTAATCTCAAATCCTGAATTAAACGGTAGCAATTGTCAAATTATGGAAATAATTTTACTTGGGACACCCAGATTTGATCATAATAAATACATAATAAATAAATAAATAATAATAGAAATTGGGTGTATATATACCGTAAAACCTGTATTTCAACGGCATGCCGTTCTATTTTTCAAACTTTCCCCTGTACTGCCGTTCAATTAGAGGGTGCCACTATATTTTTCAACTAGCCGGTCAGAATTTTGAATGGATGCGGTAAATTTTATGGATGAAAAGAGAAACCAGGTAACATATACATATTTATTTAACAAAAGGCACAAATACAAGGCGATTACTGGTAAGTAATTGCAAATTCACTGGTGAAAATCAAGTGACACGTCGCTCTTGTAGCTGTCCTCGTCATTCACGTCACCTTCCGCATCAGCGTCAAGTTTCTGAGTAAGTTCACGTTCATCGTCGCCAGCATTGGCTCGCGCCTGCTGGAGAAGTTGCAAAGCAGTCTGAATCGAGCCGTCTGACCTGAAAAATGGATCTGGCAATCCGTCGAGCCGTCGATAACGTTGGTCAGTCCGCATCCCTTGAACGACTTGATTAGATCCTTCGGCAGCGTATTTGTATTTAATCATTAAATGCTGCTAGGAAGTGGATTTTACCCCATTTTTGTGCATTGATTTATTGATTATTTTTTGTGTCGCAGCTGTAGCTGCAGTAGAGGTTTTATAGCCATAATATAGTTTTTGCTGAAGGCTATATATATATATATATATATATATATATATATATATATATATATATATATATATATATATATACACAGGGTGACCCAAAAAGATGCGTACCCATATTTTATTCGATAAAAAATCCATTTTTTAACGAATGCCTTTTCTGTTGCAGGACGTGAAAGGTGAACCTATGGATCGAGGCGATCGTTAATACAACAGTTACAGTGGTCGTGCGTTATACTATTGTGAGGACATTTTTGTGCATAATTTTCGGAATATATTTTGAAGGGAATACAAAAGCAAACTACCATCGCTAGGTTGCATCTGAAACTTAGGGTGGAGGCGGGGCAAACAGAGCCAACCCGGCCAGGAGAAGAAAGGTATAAAAATGTAAAACAAAATTAGAATTAAGTTTAGTGTAAGGTTAGATTAAACTTATTTTTGAGTGTCTGCATCGTAATAAAAGTTCATTTAAATTTGTTTATGTTATGTTACGAGCGTTGCCGAGCAAAAAGTCTCCCCCCCTTTCTCTCTCTCTCTCTCCACCCTCCGCGAAATCCGTCTAATTTTAGTTCTATTAAACACATTTTAGTATACTATTAAACCACTAGTTATTTGATACTTTGTTAATAGATGGCGAATTAGAAAAAATAAAACATTTTTTCCAATCCAATATCCTGTTTTGGGTGTTTTTTCAGAGGGTTGGAACGAATTAATTTGTTTTTAGTTCATTTCAATGGGAAACATTTGTTTGAGTTACGAGAAAATTGACATACAATACAAGCTCAGTCCCGGAACGAATTAAGCTCGTATCTCTAGGTACCACTGTACATGCATGTTTTTGGGATGTGAGAGGACATGGCGAGAACATGCAAACGCCACACAGGAAGCCTGGAACCTACCAGAGATTAAACCCTTGATTTCAGAACTGTGAAGTGTACATGCTAACCACTTATCCACTTTCATTTGGTAACTAAGGACGCTGATTGCTTGAACTATGAAGCTGGATTTTTTCCCATTCTTCCTTTATGTATAGCTTCAGCTGTTCAACAGTCCAAAGTCTCCATTATCATATTTTACACTTCATAGTGTGCTGGATTTTCAAAGGGTCGGCCTGGTACCTGCTCTCTTTTACGTTGAAGCCATGCTTTTATAACATGACAACTGGACCGCCGGCCAAGAAATTAAACTTCCACTTCGCTCCTCCACGCCATCCAACTGTCAATTAGCCGTCCAGGGAGCTCTAGTTTTTGGATAAGTGCAACGACGTCAGCCCACTGCATGGACTTAAATGGAATCTCAACTTCCACGTTGCTCCACCTCGACATCCCGCCATCCTCGCGGGCCAAAGTGCTCTGTTTCCATCCGCCATAATGTCGCCATTTTTTATTTCCTCAGTTGAGTGACTTTGACCTTCTTTTTCTGTCTTCCGCCATTTTCACAGTGGCAAGCGGAAGACAGGGGAGTGGCTTCCGCTTGCGAGTTCCAGCGTAGATTTTCACATTTTTTTAATCTACTTTTTTTTCAGAAAAAAAATCCACAATGTAGTGAAGACGCGAATGTTGAACCCGCGAAGTGAAGAATCACAGTAATGCTAATTTTTGTGTTGATTTGAAACAAAAAATAATTTAATGAACATTCCATGGAGTAATTTCAGATAAAATAATGTGAAATCAAGCATACCTCCCTAGGTGAATTTGGCTGGATGTAGGTGGTGCAGATGTCCTTTGCCCGCCTCTGCAGACTGAAGTTGTTAGATGATTGTCGGTACTGTTCACAGGCCAGATAAAATTGCAGATTTTCCTCACTGAATTCAGAACGCAGGAATGCAGCAAACACTGGAAGCCCAGCTTAGAAAACGGAAAAGATAATGCCAGTTATACTCGACCAGTCACATATTTCAGCTGTAATAATAATAACAGTGATGCAACAATGCCTTAAACCTAAAGAGGACATAGCGAGCAAAAAACAGCTGTGGCCGTTTGGAGCTTCTGGTCGCTGTTTTGTTGCATTAGTATGCACCAATGATTATATTTTGATATGCCACATATTAAATGTTGCTCAGACAACTTTTGAGTGCTTATTCTTTAGACAATATGATATACTGTGATCCTTCTTCACTTCGCGGCTTCACTAAATCATGGATTTTTTTCTGAGGTATATACAAAAGTCCATAAAAATGTGTAAATCTACACTGAAACTCGCAACCGGAAGACGGATGAAAAATGGCAGAAGTCAGGGCACCGCTGCAGCTCTCTGCGCCAAAGAAGGAATATAAAATAGGGGCAGAATAGAATATCATAACAAGTGCTAGATGCCTTACATCTTGCCAAGTGAATATTGCATCACGCAAATCAACTGTGGAAACTTTTTTTTGAGTCGCCGTTGAAAATGCCTTCTAAATATTGACGTTCCTTGACATGCTAAAGGCGTGGCATGCCATTGCGCCATAAATGGTGTTCTTTTGTAAATAATTCAGCTTGTAGGAATCTAATATTAATGGGGTCCGCCGTGAGGTTAAAAGTGACACACAGGATGTGAACGCACTTCCCCTCAGGAGATGCACACGTGTTGTGGCGATCTGTATGCTGGGAATAAATAAGATGAACAGGTCCGAGATGTAGCGGCTGGTCTCTCCGCCCAGGTTGCCGTGCTGCACGTTGCAGCGACTGATCTTCTCTACAAAGCGCTGCCACTTTCGCTTGACCAACAGCGCGGACGTGTTGTTGTTCACTGCCCAAAGCTCGCATCTTCCGAGGTGTGGAACTGCAAATTCTTGTGTCGACTAAGACACCCCAACTCCGAGGAATAAAAAAATGAACCAGCATCATGATGGATTTATGCCGTAGATACAGCTGAAAAGATGGCATAGCAATAGGACGTCAACACGCTGCATGGGGCCACTCAGAAGGTGACTGATGACAACATTGACGGATGACGGAGCCATCGAATTTGGCAATCGTCTTGACAGTGTCAACACAACAACAACAGCAATTTTTGTACAAGAAAAATCCTCTCAATTCTGACGAAGAGGACTTGGACTAAACTTCAAATAACCAGTTTTTTATTATTTAAATCAAACGGAGATTAAGGGCGCGAGTGGTTAGCGTGTCGGCCTAACAGCTCTAGGGAACTGGGTTCAAATCCAACTCATGTCCATTGTTGGGCCTGTAAAGCAGCTTCAGGAACAGGCACAGAAAGAGTGAGACCAATTTAAAGGAAATAGGTTTATTCCCAGACTGCATGATGGGGAGAGAGCTCTAACAGTGTGAACGCACGGTCTGTTCCTCTGCAACTCTCTCCGAATGAACAATGGGTGAGTCTTATATACATGCGAAACAAACAGTTGTCGGCAGGACTTTCGACTGATACGTTTAGTCATTTGCAGGGCAAAGATTGATTAATCAGTGTCAGACAGTTAAGTGTTTGTGCTGACATGTCAACCATTCACAGGGAGTTTGTATGACAACGATGCTTTTATACTTACAAAAACTGATATAATATGAACAAGCAATTGCAAAGAGACTTTGTCATCTTATCTTACATCCCATCTGTGTGGAGTTTGCATGTTCTCCCCGGGCCTGCGTGGGTTTCCTCCGGGTCCTCCGGTTTCCTCCCACATTCCAAAAACATGCATGGTAGGCTGATTGGACACTCTGAATTGCCCCTAGGTATGGGTGTGAGTGTGCATAGTTGTCCGTCTCCTTGTGCCCTGGGATCGGCTGGCCACCGATTCTGGGTGTCCCCCGCCTCTGGCCCGCAGACAGCTGGGATTGGCAATTATTTTTCAAATAACCACATATTTTATTCACATGGGCTCACCACCTGTGAGAGGGGCCAAAGAGGTCATTTGGGCGTCAGCCAAAGGAAGGATCCTTGGCGGTCCGATCCCCAGCTGCAGAAAGTGGCTCTTGGGACGTGGTGGAATGTACCACTCCTCTCGAGAGGGGTCGGACAGTCTTCCACTCTGGATGTCGTCTAGAGTTATACACTTCGCATGCTGTATGTTTACATGATCATTGCTAACATCAATGTGTAGTTTGTTAGCCTCTGTCTTATCTGATTGAAATGGAAAATTGGTATGATAACTTAGCTAGATTCTCCATTGTGAAGCACCGAACCGGTAACCCAAAAGATTGCAAGGCCATATTTGCCCACCAATTTTACATATAGCATTCAATGCCAAACTTAAGAAAAAATAATGAGCGAGCACCTAAAACTTTTAAGATAGGCGGCATGTTAGAAATTGACTAAAAGCTAAACATGTGAATATTAAATACTTTTGAGGACAGTCTCAGAATTTACAAATCTTTGAATTTGTCTTTCCAGTTAGAATGAATAAAACGTAAGATGTCTAACACATAAACTGTTCATGATAGACCATGATAGTTTCAGTCGTTTCCGAAATATTTGCTTTGAAAACAATGTCAACTTTTGAGCACACCCTGTACGGCACTGTAGGATGTCAGTCTCTCTTTCACCAATTTGAAATCTGCCCATTTCGTGACTCACAAAATTGATTGTAATCAAATAAAAAACAACAAATATGACTAATTCAAGCAGGTCAAACATTCATTTTGGCAAGACACTAATGTCACCTTTAGGCATATAAACACTTACTCTGACTGGCAAGCAGGTAGTCAAGGGACTCGGCCCATTTTTCCAATTCCTCTTTACTTAGTTTGTGTTTATTACTCTGGCCCACCTGGCTCCACTGGCGCATGAAGAGCAGACGTGACCACCTCTCTTTTGCACTGTGGCACACAAACAAAATAGTTTACACAAAGGATAAGGTTATCACTTATAAAGCCAACTTTAAACTATCTTAGAAATCTAAATTAAACTGAGAACAAACTTTTTTTCTTTGTGACATTACTAACCTACTGTAGACTACCTAATTCTTACCTGTCTTTTTGTTCCGTGTTTGAAAGGTCGGAGTTTGACGAATGTGGACTCTGAAAGACATCACATTATTTACTTAACCATTTAAATTCAAACTATAAATGCTTTATATCCATGCAATATTTAATGAAATGAACACCTGTCAACTAATGAGACCAAAAATAGACAATGATTACAGACCAAAATGAAGGGATAAGGCGAATTTATTTTTCTTTTAAATTAGTTTGATGATTTTTCCCCCTGCTTCAGTTATTTGATTTTTTTTTATAATTCAATCTATGATTTCTTTCTACCTGCAATATAAATACCCGTGCATTTTCTCGTAGCACCTTCAACGAATCAATCCAACCCTCAAAAACTCTTTTATGGCTATAAAACCTCTACTGCAGCTACAGCTGCGACACATAAAAATAATCAATAAATCAATGCACACAAATGGGGTCAAATCCACTTCCTAGCAGCATTTAATGATTAAATACAAATACTGGAGCTTTTCAGACATTACAACCGGGCCAGGGGGTGATTTCCCCGGGAAAAGACAGCGATGGACGTCAATGGCGAAAAGGCAAAAATTGCACTAAAATGAGGTAAAATCCACTTCCTAGCAGCATTTAGTGATTAAATACAAACACTGGAGCTTAAATACAAACACTGGGGCTTTTCAGATATCAGAACCGCCCCCACAATTGAAATATTATTTAGGAATCCCGGCGACTGCGAAAGGTTTGCCTCACCGATGCCAACAAAGAATAAAATGGATCACTTACCTCCCACTGTCTTCTTACTTACCTTCAGTCAGCCAGCAGGAGGCAGATCACCGCCCAACATCCTTCGTGAGGAAACATGAAGGACGTTGGGCGGTGATCTGCCTTCTGCTGGCTGACTGAAGGTAAGTAAGAAGACAGTGGGAGGTAAGTGATCCATTTTATTCTTTGTTGGCATCGGTGAGGCAAACCTTTCGCAGTCGCTGGGATTTGGTTGCGCTCGGGAGGTGATGCGATGTATCCATCACGGCAGAGTGCCAGCAAGTCTGAAACTATCACTTGGTTGGGCTCTTGCCTGGGAAAAGCGCACTTTGTGGAGAAGCACTTTCAATTTCGTCATACGCAGCTGGGTATGATGACAATTAGGCTTTTGTCTAGTCAATGATGATGACAAGCCTAAGTCTGATTTTATTTTTATTTTTTTATTTATTGAATACAGCCATATTTTACTCACCAAAAATCATTTTTAACTGTACACAATTTCCATCGGCCTTTCTTTCTTCCTTTCTTTCTTTCTTCTTTTGTATCGCCATCGAAGCTAATGCTAAAAGTCGAGCCTGTCCTGTCGTATTTCTGGCATAGTCCCTCTTGAAAATGGCTTTAAATCAACACAACAATATATTTGCTTGTGCAGCTAGCTCCAGATACAGTTTGGTAGCTTTGGCTAATCACTAGCCAATCATGAATGGCTTTAAATCAACACAACAATATATTTGCTTGTGCAGCTAGCTCCAGATACAGTTTGGTAGCTCTGGCTAATCATTAGCCAATCATAGTTGGTGAAAGCGATCACATATCCCTACGCCTGCGAGAAGGCAATGACATATCCCTACGCCTGCGAGAAGGCAATGACGTATCCCTACGCTTGTGACAAGGCATTGTGGTGTTGCCAACTCGAAATCTGATTGCTTAAAGCAACAGTCTTATCGTCCCTTGTTTAATGCAGCAGAGCCTGCAGAACTGATTGTGAAGGCCTTGAGGCAGATTTCTGACCCTGGCAACAAATAATGGCTGAAATGTGATTGGTTAAATGCTTCAATGTGAAAACACACATCTGGAAGCAGTGCAACCAGGGGGGAAAGCAATGAAAGTAAGCTAACAGACAATTTGGAATTATTTAATAAGTATTGATGGACAAAATATAATATATGATTCAGATATTTCTTAGGCCAGCAGAGAAGGCCTTGAAGGCCCTGACGGCCCACTACTGATAAACTACTGATAATACCTTGTTGTATGTAAATTGTGGGATGAAATAGACAACACATAGAAAGACAGAACATAAATTGGCCTACAGTAATTACTTACTTATTTACTCGCATATAAACCGCCCCGTGTGTAAGCCGCACCCTTAGAATTGCCTTAAAATTGTTGAATTTTACAATTTCTCGCGTATAAGCTGCCCCCTTAATTCACAATTTTCACCTTCATTTTCATGGTTCTAATTGGGAGTACAAATGTGTTACTATGAAGGGAAAATCTAAAGAAACATCATCGCAAGTGGTATTTCTGAGATATAGTATGAATCAAAAGCACATGATTAGGGTCAATATCATAAGGAAGTTAATATGCTTGTCTTTATTCAATTTGAAAAAAGAAATAAGTCTCTCTTGATGAGAACCTGGGGCTTTTTAATGACAGATATGACAATTTTCTTACCAGAAGTTTAATATGTTGCGGCGGCCAAATTGCTTCTAATGTCGAAATATCTCGATTTTTACGATGGTATTGCTGCAATAGTTGCCACTTTCGAACCAGAAATAAAAAGAAAAAAAATCAAAGCGGAATTTTGTTTTATTTCATAATCACAAATGTACAATAATTTCCTTCATGTGTTCCAAAACCAAAAGGGCGTTGCCTGCACACAGACAAATTAGTAGTAGAAGTAACGTAAGCACAACCAGGAAGTGTGTCCTTAGCAGTATAGTGTTCGCCGAGTCTCTGGGTGCAATAATAGCACGGGATAAACTTTACGCAGGTATCAAGGCTGATATTTTAACGATCAACCGCAAGACCTCCGATCAGCCTGAACAACTATTGGGATGTGCTGACATGGTAAACAATATAGGAACACATGTATCTAGCCTACTCGCGTCTGGCCAGTCAGAGCACGTTTAACTACAGTAAGATAGCGAGCAGTGACAGGTAAGTATTATGACAGATACGGTTTTTTTCTTGAATTTCATTCAAAGATGTCAAAATTAATTTTGTTTAGCATTTTATCTGTTTATCTTTTCTCTATTTTGAAATAAATTGTTAGGACTAGCTTGTTGATGTTCGTTTCCCCACTCTTGTTTGTCCCTCCTGCTTTGCCCTTGTGCTCGCGCACCCATGCCTAAGCCACGAACCAGGTTTCCCGTGCCGGCTAGCCCGCCAAGTTCCTTCCCACCCATAAGCGGACGAGGGGGTCGGCGGCGGCGACTATCCAGGCCCCCTGGACGAGCGGGTCGGCGGTGGTGACTCTCCGGGCCTCCTAGAAAAGGGGGTCGGCGGCCCCCCGAGCAACCAGGGTAAGGTGGCCGACGATCTTTCTGTAATTCTGGTGTCTGTTATGAGCAGGGGGCTCGGCCATCACTTAAAGGGCCGGCGCGGACGCCCACCGGACCGGCCATTCCCACTCCTCGTCAAGTGCCGGCGCGGACGCCCGCTGGACTGGCCACTCCCACGCCTTGTCACCGGCCGGCGCGGACGCCCACCGGACCGGCTACTCCCACTCCTCGTCAAGTTCCAGCGCGGACGCCCGCCGGAAGGCCACTCCCACGCTTCGTCGCCGGCGGCCGACACCAGTCATCCATTTCTCACTCGATTATTGGCCCCTTCCCCCACTCTCTCTCTCCTGGCTACTCTCCCGACTAGGAGGTAGTCCTAGTCCTGAGCCTCCATTGGCCCCTGTTTCTCGCCTTGGCTATCTGAATTCAGACTCCGGGTATTGATTTTCTCAACGGAGAGAGAATCCTCAGCCTCCATTGCCCCCTGTTGGTTGATCGCCCTAGCTATCTGGATTTGGACTCAGACTTTTCTGAATGCGAGGACGGTCCAGAGCTGATTGATTTGTGGGCTGGAGATTCGGACTCAGACTGATTCCCTCAGCCGATTCGGACTTCGATACACCCCCCGGAGGACCTTGACCCCGCCTTCTTCTCCGATTACTCCGACCTGGATTCCCCGTGTTGGCTGGCCATCTACAATGATCCACCACGTGGCGGCCTGCGGGGAGGCTCAGGTAGGGGTTTCGAACACCACCCCTCTTGTCTTTGTGGGGAGGCGCAGCAGCGAGGTTTTTCCCCTTGTCGGCTGGCCATCTACAATGGGCCACCGCGTGGCGGCCGGCGTGCTATGCCGTCCTCCCGGAGGAGGCGGTGAGCGCCGCGCCGTAGTGGGAAGCGGAAGGAGGGGCTGGACGCTCGAGCCCCTGAGTTAGCTCCTCGCTCGACCTCGCCTGACCAAGCTCCTCGCTCGACCTCGCCCGTCCAAGCTCCTCGCTCGACCTCGCCCGTCTAAGCTCCTCGCTCGACCTCGCCCCTCCCCCTGTCGGACCGGCCACTCTAATGTCTCGTCACGGACTGGCACGGACGCCCGCCGGACTGCTTGTCGTGCTAACACCCGCCCTCCCGGCCAGTAATTTTTTTTTTCATGGACATTCGGCTTTCAGCGACAAATACGGCTTATATGCGAGTAAATACGGTAATGGCTGCAACTCCAAAAACTTGGGTTTTCTTTGGCTAAACGTACTATTTGTCATGCTTCTACAAAATTGCTTTACCTGTGTTAAAGTTGTACTAATTATAATACAGACGCTCCCCTACTTACGAACATTCAACTTACGAACAACGGTACATACGAACATGTCTGCAAATTGCGTTTAAGTCCAAAAATGTTCGCAAGTCCAATTTTGTATTTCGCCTTTTTCGGAGTAGTACTTCTTTCCGCCGCTAATACCAACGCCTGGCGCTGTGAGAGCTCAGCTCACCCAGCATCTACCTTCTTCTTCGTTGCAATGCGGAAGTGCGTGAATGTATCTCCAGTGTGCAAAGAACCTTTTTCATTTGTATCATTAAATATCTCATGCATCCAATATTGAATATGGTTGGTAAAAAGCTAAAGGCTTGTATTGAGGGAGTTGCAAGGAAGAGGCAAGCCATTTCATTTGAAACGAGTGGCAATAATAACGAAGCTTGATGCGCGTGAGAGTGGTGAGCGTTGCACATCGTTCGACCGTCAGTACCATTTATAAACAGAAAGATCGAGCAGCAGGACCCAAATATTGAACGTTGCACAAAGTTTGCAAATCAATTGAATGATGCCATACAGTGTTACCGCATCATTTATGATGAAAAAAAGAAGAAAACTGTGCAATTGTCATTAGGTCGCTTCTTTTGGCCAGTTTCTAATACATAAATCTCTCTCTCTCTACAGTACTGTACATATTCTCTCCATTTTATTAATTTTTGTTTTCAGTACAAACCAATGCGTGTTACTTATACAAGCCTTAAACATACAAATTCACTTATATAAACCTTCAATATACTTATATCGGCCTTAAACATAAATTATAATACAAAATATAGCACTGAATCAACTTACAAACAAATTCAACTTATGAACAATCGCTCGGAACCAATTGCGTTCGTAAGTAGGGGAGCGTCTGTACTGGTAGTTATGGGATCCTTGTATAGAGTAAGTATCAAAGTGGTCCATCCAGCAGCCAGCTTGCTGACAACAAATGATTTACTTAGTGTCCTCATCTCATACTTCACAGCATATGTAACTGCCTCTCTTTGGCACTGTGGTACACGCAAGCAAAACAGTTTACACTAAGCACTGTTCTGGATAGACATTGTTCCCCAGACCTTGAATTCATATTGGTGCAATGCAGACCCTTCTTTCTAATAATAATAATAATAATAATAATAATCGGACATAGGCCATGTCGTCATTATCACAACACAAAAGCCTACTTGTCATCACACGCAGAAACTGCGTGTGACGAAATTGATGGTGCTTCTCCATAAGCTACGTTTAATCGGCAAAAGACCTAAATAAGTGTAAGTTACGGACTTATAATTAGTCATTCCGCTGTTGTGGATACAGGTCGCTTACCTCTCGCTTACCTCACACTGTCTTCCACTTACCTTACTTCAGTCAGCTAGTAGGAGGCAGATCACCAACCAAACATCTGTTCATATACCGCAGAAGGGAATGTGTGTTATGTTAGCGCGAGTTTAGATTTCTGATGGATGTGGGGAAAAAACTGTCCTTAAGCCTATTTGTCCGTGCTTTGTGGGACCTATAGCGTCTGCCAGAGGGCAGCAGCTGGAACAGATTGTGACCAGGGTGGTAAGGGTCCCCTATGATGTTCTTGGCTCTGCTGAGGTAACGAGGGCTGGCAATGTCTTCAAGTGAGGGCAGAGAGCAGCCGACAATCCTCTGGGCAGTGTTAATCACTTTCTGCATGGCCTTTTTGTCTGCCGCCGTGCTTCCAGCGTACCACACTGTGTTGCCGTACGCCAGGATGCTCTCTACAGTGGTTCTATAGAAGGTTATCAGAAGATTGGTGCCCAAGTTGTTCTTCCTAAGTACCCTGAGGAAATTGAGTCGTTTCTGAGCCTTCTTCACCACTGCCGTGATGTTTGTAGACCATGAGAGCTTGTCCGTGACGTGGACCCCCAGGAATTTAAAGGACTGGACCCTGTCTACACATACTCCATTTATGAGGAGTGGGGCCAGATCTGTGCCGTGTTTGCGAAAGTCCAAGATTATTTCTTTAGTTTTCGTGGTGTTCAGTGTGAGATTGTTCACCGAGCACCACGAAGACAAATTGTTGACCTCATCTCTGTAAGCCGACTCATCCCCTCCTGAGATGAGTCCGACCACAGTGGTGTCGTCAGCGAATTTGATGATGGCGTTGGACTGGTGGGTGGGTGTACAGTCGTAGGTGTACAGGGAGTACAGAAGAGGACTCAGTACACAGCCTTGAGGGGAGCCAGTGCTTAGTGTAATGGAGGAAGAGAGGTGGGGACCAAGTCTAACAGTCTGTGGTCGGTTGGTCAAGAAGTCCTTTATCCAGCAGCAGATTGAAGAGGATAGTCCAAGGTGGGAGAGTTTGTCAGTCAGAATGTCCGGTTTTATGGTATTGAAGGCTGAGCTATAATCAATGAAGAGCATCCTCACGTAGTTCCCAGGGTGTTCCAGGTGGCTCAGATGGCTTCCAGGTGGCTTCTGCCCAGAGAGCTAGCAGTCGTTATCATCACTGATGTCTACCTCACACCGGATTCTAAGGTAAGTACTGCTCTCTCCCTACTAATGGACACCATGAACAATCAACAGAACACCTACCGAAGTGCTGCGGACACAATTGCAGGAGGTTTTAATCAGGCATATCTCATCTGTTTTGCCGAAATGTTACCAGCACGTGAAATGTCCAACAAGAGAGGATAAAACTCTGGATCATGTTTACTCTAACATCAAAGGTGCATACAGAGCCATAACACTCTCATTCTTTGGATAGTCGGACCACGTCTCTTTTTTCTTGGCCCCAGCATACACCCCTGAGCCAACAAACAAAGCCCCAAAGGCAAAACCATTATCACTTGGCCTGATGATGCGCTCCCCCGACTCGAAGACTGCTTTGACCAGACACAATGGTAAACTTTCATGAGGGACATGGGCACATTCACAGAAAAAGTACTGTGTTACATCAAGTACTGCACGGCTCCAGTCACTGTTGAGAAAACCATCCTGGTGTACCCAAACTGGAAACCGTGGATGACTAGCCAGGTCCGATCACTCCTCCAGGCCCGTGATGCAGCCGTCATATCCGGGACAGGGCACTCTACACCGCAACTCGCGCCAATTGGAGGAGAGACATCAAGGCTGCCAAAGCAGACTACAGTAATACCTTGACATACGAGTGCCCCAACATACGAGCAATTTGAGATACAAGTAACATTTCGGGCAAATATTTACCTTGAGATATGAGACAAATTTTGATATATGAGCATACAGAGCGGCTGCTTATGAGAACATCATCTCGCCGCAACTCCCTCATGTAAATGCCTCTACGAGCACTGGGCAGAGCGTTGCAGTTTTTCAGTGGTTTTTTTCGTGTTAGTCAGTGCAGAACGGTATACGCGTGCCAAAGCTTGCTCGCTAATATGAGAAAAGTATGCTACTTCTCGTTGGCAAGTAGTTGTGCGTTATCCTATTGTTAAAACATTTGTGTACATAATTTTCGGAATATTTTGAAGGGAAGACAAAAGCAAACAACCCTCCATAGGTTGCAGCTGAAAGTCAGGGTGGCAACCCGGGAGAAGAAAGGTCTAAAGATGTAAAACAAAGTTAGAATTAGGTTTAGTGTAAGGTTAGATTAAACGTATTTTTGAGTGTGTCTGTGTTGTAATCCAAGTTCATTTAAATGTATTTATGTTATGTTACGAGCGCATTGCCATACAAAAAGTCTCTGTCTCTCTACCCTCCGCAAAATCGGTCTAATTTTAGCAGTGGCGGGCCATCAGGGCCTTCAACGCCTTCTCTGCTGGCCTAAGAAATATCTGAATCATATACCGTAATTACTCGAATATAACACGCAGGTTTTTGCAAAATAATTAATTCCAATAGTTGGGGGTGCGTGTTATAATCAAAAACTTTTTTTTTTTTGTTTTTTTTGTGTCTTGTTACATGGCCCTTAGCCTGGTGCTTTTTCTTGCCAAATAAATTGAATTGAAATTGAATTGAATAAAATAAATTACAAATTTTCGATCGAAAAAAGCATTGTCAAACTCACTTTGACGCACGGATTTTACGTCATCTCGTAAAGCCAATCGGATGATGTGTTGTGGGAGGAAGAGGAAGTGGATGAAGGAAGCGTGGACGTTGATAGGATTCTCAACGAAGAGATGTATGAGAGGACAGACAAAGAGAGAGAGGAACTTTTCATTTGAAGGATTCTAATGAATAAATTTGTTTGAACAAAACAATCGTGAAACGAAGAAAAAAAGGTAAGATTTCTGATTTTCGTCAGCGGGAAATTTTAGGTGCGCACTATATTCGAGTACTGCGTTTTTCCAGATTTTTTTGGCCCAAAGTTATACCTGCGTGTTATTTTCGAGTGCGCGTTATATTCGAGTAATTACGGTATTATATTTTGTCCATCAATACTTCCAATAATTCCAAATTGTCTGTTAGCTTCCTTTCATTGGTTTTCCCCCTGGTTGCACTGCTTCCAGATGTGTGTTTTCATATTGAAGCATTTAACCAATCACATTTCAGACATTATTTGTTTCCGGGTCAGAAATCTGCCTCAAGGCCTTCACAATCAGTTCTGCAGGCTCTGCTGCATTAAACGAGCGTCGATAAGACTGTTGCTTTAACCAATCAGATTTCAAGGTGGCAACACCACAATGCCTTGTCGCAGACGTCATTGCCTTCTCACAGGCGTAGGGATACATCATCACTTTCACCAACTATGATTGGCTAGTGATTAGCCAGAGCTACCAAACTGTATCTGGAGCAAGTTGCACAAGAAAATATATTGTTGTGTTGATTTAAAGCCATTTTCAAGACGGACTATGTCAGAAATACGACAGGACAGGCTCGACTTTCAGCATTAGCTTCGATGGCGATAGAAAAGAAGGAAGGAAGAAAGGAGGATGGATATTGTGTACAGTTAAAAAGGATTTTTGGATTTATGGCTATGTTCCTAAATAATATTTCAATTGTGGGCCCGGTTCTGATATCTGAAAAGCTTCAGTGTTTGTATTTAAGCTCCAGTGTTTGTATTCAATCACTAAATGCTGGTAGGAAGTGGATTTTACCCCATTTTAGTGCATTTTTTGCTGTTTCACCATTGACGTCCATCGCTGTCTTTTCCCGGGAAATCACCCCCCTGGCCCGGTTGTAATGTCTGAAAAGCTACAGTATTTGTATTTAATCAATAAATACTGCTAGGAAGTGGATTTTACCCCCATTTTAGTGCAATTTTTGCCGTTTCGCATATGGACGTATATGGACGTATCGACGTTCATCGCTGTCTTTTTCCCGGGGAAATTATACTCCGGGTCCGGTTCTGATGTCTAAAAAGCTCCAGTATTTGTATTTAATCATTAAATGCTGTTTTCGGCTGGATTTTACCCCATTTTAGGGCAATGTTTGCCGATACGCCATTGACGTTCATTGCTGTCTTTTCCCGGGAAAATCACCCCCCTGGCCTGGTTGTAATGTCTGAAAATCTCCAGTATTTGTATTTATTCATTAAATGCTGCTAGGAAGTGGATTTTACCCAATTTTTGTGCATTAATTTGTTGATTATTTTTTATGTGTCGCAGCTGTAGCTGGAATACTACTACAAACACTACGGCAGTAGTGAAGAAGGCCCAGAAACGACTCCATTTCCTCAGGGTATTCAGGAGGAACCACTTGGACGCCAAGCTTCTGGTAACATTCTATAGAACCACTGTGGAGAGCATCCAGGCATACTGCATCACAGTGTGGTACGCTGGAAGCACGGCTGCAGACAAAAAGGCCATGCAGAAAGTGATTAACACTGCCCAGAAGATCATCGGCTGCTCTCTGCCCTCACTGGAAGACATTGCCGGGCCCTCGTTACCTCAGCAGAGCCAGGAACATCATCGGGGACCCATACCACCCTGGTCACAATCTGTTCCAGCTGCTGCCCTCTGGCAGACGCTATAGGTCCCACAAAGTATGGACAAATAGGCTGAAGCACAGTTTTTTCCCCACATTCATCAGAACTCTAAACTTGCGGTAACGCAACACACAATCCCTTCTGTGTAATAACTTCGGGGTGAGGTAATATGAAAAGATGTTTGGGTGGTGATCTGCCTCCTACTGGCTGACTGAAGGCAAGTGAAAGACAGTAAGTGATCCGCTCGGGGGGTTGATGCGATGTATCCATACGGCAGAATGCCAAATTACGAGTCCGAAACTATTATTAGGTCTTTTGCAGAGAAAACGCACCTTATGGAGAAGCACTACCAATTTCGTCATACGCAGTTTCTGGGTGTGATGACAATTAGAGTTTTGTTGTTGATGATGACGACAGGGCCTATGTCCGATTATTATTATTATAGCCATAAAATAGTTTTGGAGGGTTGGATTGATTCGTTGAAGGCGCTACGAGAAAATGCACGGACCGCCACTGAATTTTAGTACTATTAAACATCATAACCACTAGTTATGTGTTACTCTGTTAATAGATGGCAAATTAGAACAAATAAAAAGCTTTTAACATTCCTTTTGTCGGACAAAAAAATTATGACTGAATGGAGGGTACGGCTGACATGCGCATAAAAACACGACATGCAAAAAAACTGCCGGCGCCGCGACACAATGACGTCACAAATTCGGCCGATCCTTTCATTGATTTCAAAATAGAGAAAAGATAAACTGATAAAACGCTAAACAAGATTTATATTGATGTCTATGAATGAAATATAAGGACAAAAGTGTACGTATCTTGCATAAAACGTGAAAAAACTCATGTTCCCGTCACTGCTCGCTCAGGGCACAGCCGTCTTACCAAGGTCCCGGGCAGCCATCTTACTTAGGGCGCTGAAGTATAAACCTAGTTAAACGTGCTCTGACTGGCCAAACGCGAGTAGCCTTGATTTTGAAATAAAACAAAATTCCACTTTGATTGTTATAAATTTCCTATATTTATGTTGTTTTCATTAAAAGGCAGGTTATATCCTTCTTTTCGTTCAGGCACATAGGCGGACAGCTTGAGGTCCTATAGTTGTAGTTTGAGTTGTAGTCTTTAGTAGAGAGCACCACGAACGTCTCCAGAGTTTGATACAGTGTTCATCAAAGTTGACTTTAATGTGTTGTCAAAGAAGAATGCTCTACATTGTCAATTACTTGGATTTGATATAAAAGAAGCTGAAGAATCATCTGTGTACCTTCGTCTCACTCTGTGACCGTAGTATCTGTGTAGATGAGGTTGTCCCAGCGCTATCAAAGAACATCACGATGCTAAGCTAACTCGCTAATAGTATTGATTTTTTTTCATTGTATTTGTTGTTCAAAAGTGACAACTATTGGAGTAATATGAACCATTGAAAGAATTGAGATAGACGCAATATGGCTGCCACAACATATTTAACTTCTGGTAAGAAAATTGTAATTTCTGTAATTAGAAAGCATCAGGTTCTGATCAAGATAGACTTATTTCTTTTTTTCAAATTGAATAATCTGATATTTTGCATCCATGGTGGTGGGGTTTGTGTGTCCCAATGATCCTTGGAGCTATGTTGTTTGGGGCCTTGTGCCCCTGGTTGGGTCACCCATGGCAAACTGGTCTGAGGTGAGGGCCCAGACAAAGCATCACTCAGAAGACCTCTTATGATGAAAAACATTGGAAAACGTCTTCCCTCGCCCGGACGCGGGTCACCGGGGCCCCACTCTGGACCCAGGCCCGGAGGAGGGGCGCGATGGCGAGCCGTGCCTACACCCATGGGTCCTGGCCGGGCACAGCCCAAAGAGGCGATGTGGGTCCCCCCTCACATGGGCTCACCACCTGTGAAAGGGGCCAAATAAGCCGGGAGTGCGCCGCCAATTGGGCAGCAGCCAAAGGATGGATCCTTGGCTGTCCGATCCCCCGCTGCAGAAACTAGCTCTTGGGACCTGGAATGTCCCCTCTCTGGTTGAGAAAGAGCCTGAGCTAGTGCGTGAGGTTGAGAAATTCCAGCTCGACGTAGTCGGGCTTACTTCTACGCACAGCTTGGGTTCCCGTACCACTCCTCTCGAGGGGGGTTGGACACTCTTCCACTCTGGAGTTGCCTGTGGGGAGAGGCGCCGAGTGGACATACTTGTTGCTCCCCGGCTCAGTGCCGGTATATTGGGGTTTACCACGGTGGACGAGAGGGTAGCATCCCTCCGTCTTTGGGAGGGGGGACGAGACCTGACTGTTGTTTGTGCGTATGCACCAAACAGCAGTTCATAGTACCCACCCTTTTTGGAGTCCTTGGAGGGAGTGCTGGAGAGTGCCCCTTAGGGGACTCCCTCTTTCTGCTGGCGGACTTCAATGCTCACGTGGGCAATAACAGTGAGACCTGGAGGGAAGTGATTGGGAAGAACGCCCCCCCCCCCGATCGGAACCCGAGTGGTGTTCTATTGTTGGATTTCTACGCTTGTCTTGGATTGACAATAATGAACACCATGTTCAAGCATAAGGGTGTCCATATGTGCACTTGGCACCAGGACACCCTAGGCTGCAGTTCGATGATCGACTTTGTGGTCGTGACATCGGACCTACGGCCGCATTTATTGGACACCAGGGTGAAGAGAGGGGGAGAGCTGTCAACCGATTACCACCTGGTGGTGAGTTGGCTCCGATGGTGGGGGTAGACGCCAGTGCGGCCCCGTGACCGGACGTTTGGTCTCCGGACGTCGGGTCCCCGGACGTTTGGTCGACCGGACGTTTGGTAGAACGGACGTTTGGTCGCCGGGTACGCTCGCTGTCAAATTATGTAGTTTACTGTAGATATTTTGATATTAGATATTTAGATATTAAACTCACTCTCTCTCATGATTATAATTTTGAAAGCTGGTTTCAACAGTAACAACCCGGCGACCAAACGTCCGTTCTACCAAACGTCCCTTCTACCAGACGTACGGTCGACCAAACGTCCAGTCGACCAAACGTCCGGTCGACCAAACGTCCGGGGACCAAACGTCTTTCGATGAAACGTCTGAGTACCGTGCGGCCCGGGAGACCCAAACGTTTCATGAGGGTCTGCTGGGAACGCCTGGCGGAGTCCCCTGTCAGAAGGAGTTTCAATTCCCACCTCCGACAGAGCTCAACACAGTGTATAGTGGGGATGGGACACTGCTGAACTCGACTCGGGATGTTGTGAATCGGTGGACCGAATACTTTGAAGACCTCAATTCCACCGACACGCCTTTCCATGGGAAGCAGGGACTCTGGGACGGACTCTCTTATCTCTAGGGTTAAAGTCACCGAGGTGGTTAAAAAGCTCCTCGGTGGCAAGGCCCCTGGGGTGGATGAGATCCGCCCGGAGTTTCTAAAGGCTCTGGATGTTGTGGGGCTGTCTTGGTTGACACGCCTCTGCAACATCGCGTGGACATCGCGGACAGCGCCTCTGGATTGGCAGACCGGGATGGTGATTCCCCTTTTTAAAAAGGGGGATTGGAGGGTGTGTTCCAATTACCAGAGAATCACACTTCTCAGCCTCCCCGGGAAGGTCTATTCTGGGGTACTGGAGAGGAGGGTCCGCCGGGAGGTCGAATCTTGTATTCAGGAGGAGCAGTGTGGTTTTCGTCCTGGCCGTGGAACAGTGGATCAGCTCTACACCCTCAACAAGGTCCTCGGGGGGGTCATAGGAGTTCGCCAAACCAGTCTTCATGTGGTTTGTGGACTTGGAGAAGGCGTTTGACCGTGTCCCCCGGGCAGTCTTGTGGGGGGTACGCGGGGTCCGTTCCCTTTATCACCGGGGTCAGATTCTGGTCCGCGTAGCCGGCAGTAAGTCGGATCCGTTTCCAGTGGGGGTGGGACTCTGCCAGGGCTGCCCTATGTCACCGATTCTGTTCATCACTTTTATGGACAGAATATCTAGACGCAGCCGTTGAGGAGGTCCGGTTTGGTGGCCTCAGTATTGCATCCCTGCTTTATGCAGATGATGTGGTTCTGTTGGCTTCATCAGGATCTCCAACTTCCACTGGAATGATTTGCAACCGAGTGTGAAGCAGTCGGGATGAGAATCAGCACCTCCAAATCTAAGACCATGGTCCTCAGTCAGAAAAAAAGGTGGCATGCCCTCTCGGGGCCAGGGACCAGGTCCTTCACCAGGTTGAGGAGTTTAAGTATCTTGGGGTCTTGTTCACGAGTGAGGGAAGAATGGAGCGGGAGATCCACGGGCGGATCGGTGCAGCGTCTGCAGTGATGCGGACAGGTCCGTCGTAGTGAAGGAGCTGAGCCAAAAGGCGAAGCTCTCTATTTACTGGTCGGTCTACATTCCTACCCTCATCTATGGTCACGAGCTGTGGGTCGTGACCGAAAGAACAAGATCCCGAATACAGGCGGCTAAAATGAGTTTCCTCCACAGGATGTCCGGAGTCTCCCTTAGAGATAAGGTGAGAAGCTCGGTCATCCGGGAGGGGCTCAGAGTAGAGCCGCTGCTCCTCCGGATCGAGAAGAGCCAGATGAGTTGGCTCGGGCATCTGATCAGGATCCCCCCTGGAGGCCTCCCTCGGGAGGTGTTCCGGGCACGGGGCCTGACCTCGGACACGCTGGGGAGACTGTGTCTCCCGGCAATCTTCAAGGCAATTTTCAGGGTGCGAATTATACCTGCGAGCAGCTTATATGCGAGTAAATACGGTAATATGGTAGTAATAATTGGAGTTTCCTACTTCGCTGTTTTTCGATTATCGCAACCATTCTTGTCTACATTATCCACGGTATTTGAGGGATTACTGTAACCCACTGTCCTCATTTGAGAACAGCCTGTAATATTTTTCTTACTTGATATCAAGGAGTTTCTCTTGCAAAAATCTAAAACTTGGTACCGTGGGTTAAAATGGGTTAAGTTCATCCAACTTTTTTATTTATTTATTTTGTAAATGGCCCTGTGTGAGGTAAATTTACACAGTTTCTTTATGTGAGGATGAAAAGGTCTGATTGCCAATGATGATTTAGTTGATTGTATTTATTTCGTATTGCCAAGCAACTTTTGGTTTGGAGGCAAATTCATAAAAATAAAGAGCCCTGTCAACATTTCTGCAGGTTTTTTTTTTTTTTTTAATTTTTCATAGTGTAAGGGTAGAGTTGTCTTTATTGCACAACAGAACAACAAAAATACTTTTGCGTAAATAAATAAGAATTAAAGTCCTTTATTTACTTATTTACAGAAGTTTGGTTTCAAATTTGAAAGAAAAAAAAATGTGATAGTTATTGTGATAATTATCTACTGATTTTATTTTTTTAATTGAGATAATTTTTGTCATATCACCCAGGTCTAACATATGGTAGACATTATGCAAATCTTAATTTGACTCACCTGGCCAAACAAATTCCTGAGATGCAATCTCGCAGCTGTCAGTCTGTCCCTATGATGGTGCCATTGCTGGGATTTAGGGGAGAATGATGAGACAGATGGAGAAGGAAGGTCATCTTTTTCCACACATTCGATTATTTCCTTTGTAGCCGGGGCCAATTGGCCATCACTGTAGGCCCTGCAGCCTTCACCCATGGCACTCACTTCAAGGTGGTGCTTGTTCTTTTTCTCCAAGCGTCTTAGGTTCTCTGCACTGATACTGTGCTCCTTGATCAGTAATTTATTTCCATCTTCACATGGCTCCTGAATGTTAGAAATCTCTCCATCTGCAGCAACATGATTCTTGTATATGCCAGATTCTCGATGATTGTCGTGGTTTATATCCAACTTCTTCCAACTGAAGAAAACAAGATCCAGGAGGTTCCCCTCGGAGCTGAATCTCCTCAAAGTGGCCATGAATGATGGTGGAAAGGGGCAGTGAAAGGAAGGAACTGTTGCAAGGAAAAGAAAAAACATGGTAATGTACTAGCAACTACATCAAGATTAATGCAAGGTAAAGCCTGTTAAATGAAGCATTTTGTTGGTGTTTGGGGAAGTGGGAAAATTGGTCATTGAGTCACAGAAGGAGTTGTTCAGTTTGACTGTAGTTACTGTGGGGTGTTCTTTTCTTTGTTCTGAAAGATCTGGTGCAGGGGTCGGGAACCTTTTTGAAAGAGAGAGCCATAAACAATTCCTATTTTCAAGTGTTATTCCTTGAGAGCCATACTCACAATTTAAAAGTAAAAAAATCCAGGAAAATGCGCAATTTTTTATTCATTTTGCCACTTTTAAAGTACAAAAAGTCTCTGAATTCTTTTGACAACATTCTTACATCCTTACACTGTTGCTAATCAATGAATATCTATAAGTTCAATGAATATCCAATGAGAGAATGGATGCAGAAGACTCTAATGAAAAAAAAAAAATCAATGCCATAATGCCTACATGACGTTCCCATTGGTCCGTTCAGGCCTCGGCTCTCTCACCACCGGTTTCCATATTTTAGCTCAGAGCCATATGCACCCATCAAAAGAGCCACATGTGGCTCCTCAGCCATAGGTTCCCTACCTCTGATCTGGTGAGACAAGTGTTAACAAAAATATACGCAAAACATTATTGAAGCTTCCATGACCAGTTCTCTTTATTGGCTTGAGAAAAGGCGAGATTCCCGTTCTGACTCCATTTCTTAAAGCCTTCATTGCCTCCGCCCAAAGTGGGCGTTAACCTAAACATTTGTTGAGGTAAAAGATTCTCAGAATATAACACCTTTCTTTCAACTAAAGCAGGGGTCGGGAACCTTTTTGACGAAGAGAGTCATAAACAATTCATATTTTCAACCATTATTCCTTGAGAGCCATACTCAGAATTTAAAAGTAAAAATACATGAAAATGTGTGCATTTATTAATCATTTCACCACTTTGAAAGTAAAAAAAAAGTCTGAATTATTTTAAGAACATGTTTGCACTGTTGCTAATCAATGAGTATCAATGAGAATATGCATGCAGAAGAGTATAATTAAGAAAAAATATGATTAAAAAGGCGCTAGAGATAGTGTCGGCACCACAGTGTCAACTCCCATTTAGGTGGTCTCTCACCAGCGGTTCCCATATTTTATCACACAGGTTAGCGGCGAGCCATATACACCCATCAAAAGAGCCACATATGGCTCCCGAGCCATAGGTTCCCTACCCCTGAACTAAAGGAACAGGATGTCTAGACAGGCCAGGAATGATCAAATTAGTAAAAGCATCACAACTGCCAGAACACAGCTAAATTGTTTATTCAACAAACACCCAAAGTTACCTGCTGTTTTTCACACATTGTTGTGAAGACTCTGCCCAGACACAATAATCAGATAAAAGCAATCACTTTGATCTGCTGAAGCATCCTACATTCTGGTGGGAAAATATCTTTTGAATACGACACAAACCTTTAAGTTAATTTTTATAGCAAATAATTCATAACATTACTTAATTTACATTTTTCCAGAAATCCACTAACTGCATTCACCATGGAAAACTCATGACATAGGAAAGCATGTTTCTGGGCTACTGTACTCGAACCATTAGCTCCTTTTGACAGCAGTTTGACATCAAATCTCCCAGTCAAAATGAGTTGGACGTCAAGCGCCATGAATGACAATGAAACACGAACATTCGCATCTCCACTTATAAAAGTAGCATAAAAGATAAGATAGATCATATTTACTACAGACATTTCAAATGCGCGTTGGTATTGCGTAATCAAAGAGAGTATATAGCAAGTAGCCAGGTATTACCTCTTCTCTGGTGTGTTTTAGACGTTTTCCATTGTCGATTATGAGGGTTTCTGGTGTTCTCATAAGCGGCACTTGCTGTATGTAACGCAAGGCTCAGAGTCCAGACGACCAGGTGACTTCACGCCGCAAAAAAACTCTTACTTCTAGCAGTGTCGTTACTGTGGTTTATGTGGGTGTGTATCTTGGTCAAATTAGGATTTCCGTCATGAGCGAGAATAGCAGCAGATTAATTGGTGCGTGTCGCGCACTCGTCACAAATAGACGCAATGGAAGTTCCGTGAAGTATTTCAGTGTCTTGAAACTAGGCATCGACTGTCCTCCTCCCCTCGACGCCACTCCTTCATATTTGTCTAAACTTGTCTGAGAACATACGCACACCAGGAATTACAACCATAAACATGAAAGAAAATGAATATAGAACGCTTATGTTTCGATACCAAATAAAGAAAACTGCACCGTTATAACACTATTACAATAATGATATTTTGTTAAATAAATATTTGCAAATATTTCGTTAAAATAAATCGATATTTTCAACACACTTGATGGTAAAATTCAGAAAAAGACGCTCAGGCGTGAAGCGGACTCCTCTTATGACGACTTTGGGGTCCTTTTACGTCACCGTGTATACTTTAGCAACCCGGTAAAGATCCTTTGTTGAAAAGTAGGATAATTTATTAACATTTAAATCCCCCGTGTGTGTCTGCGTGTGCGCGTGTACAGTCAAACCAGCGGACGTTCGTGTTCTCGTGATCAAATGAGCGGATACTAAAAATACGCTGCCGCGTACTCTACGTACTACGGTAAATCCATTCAAAACAAGAGTCGCGGGGTAGTTGACTTCCCTGTGCTCGTAGCGCGTTTCACCCTAAAAAATACTCTCAACAGTTAAAGAAACAACACTATATTCGACCATTGTCATAATTTAAAAATACATTATACATTTTTATAACTATCAAAAGTAGTCACTTTTTCCATAAAAGGCTAAATGTGCCGCAAAATGGTAATCATCAAAAGAAAATGCTTGCGTTAATGTCATTGTAAAATATTAAGTGAATTGGACGTAGACAACAATTATCAAATATTTAAAAACACAGTGATTAATCATTCCTATATAGTTTATGAATTGCGCCCACCAAATTGCCTCAAAAATGATTTGTGCATATTTAAGATGAACTTTACTGGTAATCGCGTCGTATTATGGGATGCATCAAAAAAAAAAACATGACGCTCATCACACTGTAAAAAAAGAAAAAAATACGCGCTGTATAAATGACCTCTATGTGAAATATGATGTTTTCTCTCCCCCATCTCATTTTCTGAACCGCTTTATCCTCTTTAGGGTCGCAGGGGGTGCTGGAGCCTATCCCAGCTGACTCCAGATCGCAGGGCACAAGGAGATAGACAACCATGCACACCCACACCCATACCTAGGGGCAATTTAGAGTGTCCAATAAGGCTACAATGCAATCTTTGGAATGTGGGAGGAAACCGGAGTACCCGGAGGAAATCCACGCAGGCCCAGGGAGAACATGCAAACTCCACGCAGATGGACGTGACCTGGATTTGAACCCAGTTCTCCAGAGCTAACCACTCGCGCCACCGGGCCGCACTGGACCCATTGTGTTTCCTTTAATTCTGCACTGACTAACGCAAAAAAACATGGAAAAAATGCAATGCTCCGCCCAGTGCTCATAGAGATCTGTACACGGGGGAGATGCGGCGAGAAAGAAATCATGACAGCCTCTCGCGTCTCGGCCACCTGGCTGTCTCGTATGCTCGTATCTCAAAATTTGTCTCATATCTCAGGGTAAATATTTGCTCGGAATTTTACTCATATCTCAAATTCATTGTATGTCAAGGTATTACTATATACAGTAAATCTAGATAAGCCGTAGGCATACTCAAAGTCCAGCTTCTCAGTTGCATGCCGTGTGGGCTCAGTATTTTCAACAGCCCCAAGTCGTCTGTTGAGTCACAACGTAACCAACATGAATGCATTTAAAATGCATCATCTGGTATCTATGGACAAAGCTAAATGAGTTCAACTATCCTTGGGCAAACATTGTAACATGTAGTTATAGTAGATATGAATGGCCCTTTCTCCTGAAGATACGCATATGCGCAGGTTGCCTGCGTAAAGTCGACAAACTATAATGACAATCTCATTAATGTGACTTAATGACTGGGCTATCTTCCACTGCCTTAGCCCTATATCTAAATAAAACTTGATTGTGCTGAATAGAAGACTAGTAATAGGAACCAAGTGTGCACGCGAGCAGGTGCCTGTCTAGAATTTGCGGAACGCAGCTCGCGGGAGACTTCCAAGTATCTTGATAACTGCTGCATTCTTGTTTGATGATTTTTTTCTGATTTAAAAAATATAGAATTCAAAAAACAACCCTGAAAAAAATTACTCAAAAAAAAACAAAGTTTAAAAAAAAAACTCAAAATAAATCATTCAAGCAAAAAGGAGTTATGAAAAAAAATTATAAAAATAAAATAAAATAAAAAATAAATTAATCAGAAAAACAGAATTGGGGAGAAAAAAAGAAAAAAAAATCCCAGAAAATAAATTATTGAGAAAAATTGAATTTTCAAAAATAAATTAAGTTGATTTATTTTTCGTTTTGATTTTATTTTTAAAGTAAAGGCAAATGCGCTTCTGTAGTCAGAAGCGAGGTAATGCCACAACATAGATTAAATAATGCAGTGTTCCCCAACCGCTGTGCCGTGAGCAATAGTCAGGTGTACCGCGGGAAATTGCAAGAAGTTATACAATGTAATACTCAGAGAGAAAAATTAATATGAATATAACGAGATTAAAATTGAACTATTAGAAGGTTAAAATCAAAATATTATATTAAATTATCCTATTACACGATTCAAATTGTGAAACAGTCATTTTGTTTCTTATTTTAATCTAACATGGAACCGGAAGTTGGTTTCTAGGGCATCAACTTTTGGCGATGTAAAGTCTCTGTGAGCACAATTTTTTTTGTTTAATATTAGGAGATTTAAGTAATATTTGGAGAAAAATCATTAAATACGATTAAAAACATTACATTACTTATTTTTGTATCACTCAAACCGGAAGTTGTTCAAGGTCCGCAGACATCAACTTTTGGTGAAATTAGGTCAGTGTGAAAAATTAGATTTTAGAATAATTTTTAGTTTATAGTTTGTGATTCCTTCTGATAAAACTTTGATGAGAATGACCATTGTTATATGTAAGCGACATGGATTTAAATTAAAATATTTTCACATGATGGTGTTCCTTGAGATTTATTCAATGTAAAAAGTGTGCTGCAGCTAAAAAAGGTTGGGTAACACTGAAATAGTTTTCTAATTCGTCCAACCTTATGACAGCTTCACATGACGCATTGTTCCCTTCGGCGGCCATCAGTGCAGATCCTAGTTGACAAGCAGAGGCTCATTTACCAGGGTAGAGTGCTACAAGATGACAGAACACTGACTATGTACAGTAAATCAAACCATAAAATGAGATGAAATGCACCAGCAACATGAACGATTATTGGACTGAAGCTACGTGTACATATTCTCATAACTACCTTACCATATCCTCTTTGAAAGGTCAAAATGATTTAATAGGTCTGTCCTGTCGCTGTGTTTACTTAATCTCTCAGATGTAGATGGAAAGGTCATTCATCTGGTGGATCATGCCCCACCTCAAATCACCATGTCTGACTCAAGGGGTGCCAGCATATCCAGTCAAGAGGGTAAATGACTTCCGAAGCCACATTACCATTCTTCAGTGACAACCCAAGATGGCAACAGTTACATGATCCTCCCAATTAACACCATGGAACCTCAACAGATAGTTGTTGTTGACATAACTAATCTTTGCCATCTGTGGAGCCAACATTGGTCCATATAATTTTACATGTCATATTAAGTGTGGTGTTAGTGACTTATATGTGCCTTTGTATCCTGAAGTTCATTTTTAGATGCCTGTTCTGCCTAGAGTACGTGAGTCTGGAAGAAATGCCAGATTCAGCTCTCGCGCAGGGGTAAAGGTCCATTTTTGTCACCAAACTTTTCATCCTGTTAAGTTAATGACTATTTGGCCATGTAGAGTAATGGTTTAGTGCAGGGGTGTCAAACCGGTCCTCAAAGTGCCGCAGTGGGTGCAAGTTTTCATTCCAACTCAACAAGAAGATACCTTTTGCAAGTGTAATCAGTTAATTAAACTCAGGTGCTACTTATTTTAGAAGACACCTGATTGATTAAAATGTCGGCACTGGATCGGTTGGAACAAAGACCAGGACCCACTGTGGCCCTCGGCGGAATCGGTTTGACACGTGGTTTAGTGGATGTGCAGATTGAGTTGGAAATGTTGGTGCAAAGTGAGGTTCAAATGAGGTTTCATCTGGCTGAGTACCTACTTCGGAATACTCAGGCTCTGATCCACAGGCCGCAGGTATGCTGCTCTTCTTTACAAAGGGTTGTGATTATACAATCGCTACTGACTTAATAGAGAACTGTTTCTTTAATTACACAAATAATGTTAAAAAAAACCTGTAGAAAGCAAAATGTTTAAAATAGGAAATGGATAAAAAGTAGTAACAAAGTGTTGTCCAGTAAACGGTATCAGCCCCTGGTACGGCTATTTTTGGAGTATCGAATACTGTCCGAAAATTAGACCACAAGATTAGATCCGTATGCACGTGTTTTTCATCAATGTTGTGGTTTTCTGATATTGATCTCGGTTGTTGAAGATGTTTCATCTATCTTCCACCAGCTCTTTCTTTGCTTAATTTGAGGTTTGGAGGCCTGCTATTTCTTTCTTAACCCCTCACGCCTCCCCTCACGGTAGTCACATGAGAATTGTTTTTTATGTAGACTGGTATAGTTAGCATAGAAATTAGCCATTCATTGCATTGTGACAAGGCGGCCCGGCGCCTGAGTGATTAGCGCGTCGGCCTCACAGTTCTGGCATCCTGGGTTCAAATCTAGGCTGGTCCTCCTGTGTGGAGTTTGCATGTTCTCCTGTAAGGGTTTTCTCTGGATGCTCTGGTTTACTCCCACATTCCATAAACATGCATGGTAGGCAGGTGGGACTCTCTAAAATTGCCCTTAGGTATGAGCGTGAGTGTGAATGGTTGTCCGTCTCCTCTTCTACTGCGATCGGCTGGCCACCAATTCACGGTGGGTCCCCCGTCTCTGGTCCGAAAGTCAGCTGGCAAGGATAAGCGGTTCAGAAAACGAATGAATGCATTGTGGCAAAAAAGCCTTTAGTTTAGAGCAGGGGTAGGGAACCTATGGCTCGGGAGCCACATGTGGCTCTTTTGATGGTTGCATATGGCTCTGAGCTAAAATATGGAAACCGGTGGTGAGAGAGCCGAGTCCCGAATGCACCAAACTCCACACAGGAGGACCAGCCTAGATTTGAACCCAGGATGCCAGAACTGTGAGGCCGACGCGCTAACCACTCAGGCGAATGCACCAATATGAAGGTCACATCGGCACTGTGGCATTGACTTTTTTTTTCATTAGAGTCATCTGCATCTATTCTCTCATTGATACTCATTGATATTCATTGATTAGCAACAGCGTAACAATGTTGTCAAAAGAATTCAAAGACTTTTTGTACTTTAAAAGTGGTGAAATGACTAAAAAATTGGCACATTTTCATGTATTTTGACTTTTAAATTATGAGTATGGCTCTCAAGGAATAACATTTGAAAATAGTAATTGTTTATGGCTCTCTCTTTCAAAAAGGTTCCCGACCCCTGGTTTAGAAGATCAAAAGTGCAAAAACGAAACAAATTAAAACACTATTAAAAATATTTCATTAACAAGATTCATTCGTTTCCTCACAAGTGTCGCGGCGGTGCTGTAACCTATTCCATCTAATTATGGTCACCAGGTATGGCGCATCCTAAATTGGTTGCCAGCCAATCGCAGGGCATAAGGAGACGGACAACCATGCACGCTCACACCCATACCTAGGGGCAATTTAGAGTGTCCAATCAGCCTACCGTGCATGTCTTTGGAATGTGGGAGGAAACCGGAGTAACTAGCGAAAACCCACGCAGGCCCAACATCTAAATTCCACACAGGTGGACTGACCTGGATTTGAACCCAGATCCCCCACCGTGAGGCCGACGCGCTAACCACTCATCCGCCGGGCCGCCCAAAAATCCCCAAAAGATTCTCTTCCCCAATTTCCCTTTTATTTTATATCTAATACATGTTCAGACTATTATCAACACACTTAGCATTTGTCATAGACATTACTTCATAATCATCCATAATACTAACAATAAACTTGTCCATTGGTGGAAAAACAGACAGAGGATACTGTTATAAAAATGAACTTACAAGTCTGTGCCCCATATTGCTTTGTGCAAACTGATCAAAGTATAATATAACATAATATAAACTGCAAGATATGGCCCTGAGTAGTTGCTTTATAAACAATAGTTCCTTTTTGACCTCAAGCGAGTCAAAACGCTGAATTGCCCGGCCGAGCAAGGGCATAGGAGGAGGTACTCCAGATTTGCATGTTCCTTCTAAACTGAAACACCCCCAATGGATGTTCAGGTTAATGCCCACTCGGAAAGAATTTGAAATAAATTGCGATCAGTTGTGCAGCAGAGACATTTGTTCTAACAGTAAGACCTTGAGATACAAGCTCGTATGTCAATTTACTTGTATCTTAAATCAATTTTTCCCATGTAAAATACCTAAATACAAATTAATACGTTCTCACGCTCTGGAGAAAAAAACACCTAAAAATAACATTAAAACATGTTTTTAATTGTTCTAATTCACCACCTATGCTCACAAAGTAACAAATACCTATCTAGTGGTTATGATCTGCATTTACTGTGTGCGGTGACCCGTTTGGTTCGCTACACTTTTATGACACTACGTAACATAACATAAACTTTAAATTTAACTTAAATGTACTTAGATGACGATACACACACTTAAAAATAAGTTTTAATCTTACAAGCCAGCTCTGTCACGCGTATACCACGTCTATTATTTTATGCTTAATATAGATTGTCATCATAAGCTTTTTCTTCTCACTACCCTGCACCTTCTTCCATTGGACCCATTGTTTTTTCACTTAATTTTGCACTGATTAATGCAAAAAACACGTCAAAATTGCAAACTGTATGGGCGATGCTATGAGATATCTTTACGCAAAGGAGATGCGGCAAGAAAGACAGAGCAATGCTGTTCTCATAAGCAGACTCTCGCATACTCGGCTACCTGGCGGCCGCATCGGGAACCGTCTTGTATGCTCGTATCTCAGGGCAAAAATTTGCTCGGAATTTTCCTCGTATCTCAAATTTCTTGTATGTTGGGACACTCGTAGGTGAAGGTATTACTGTAATTGATTTTCATGTACAGGAACTGGCAGAAGGAGTGAAAACAAAGGATTTAAAGTACTAAAAGAAACTTAACAGAAACGGCAAATGTCTTCCATTTACAAAAGTGCTAGAAACCAAAACAGTGGTTAGCGCGTCGGCCTCACAGCTCTGGGGTCCTGGGTTCAAATCCAGGTCGGTCCACCTGTGTGAAGTTTGCATGTTCTGTAGGTGATAGGTGTGGGTTTTTCCCAGGTACTCCGGTTTCCTCCCACATTCCAAAGACATTAGTGTTAGGCTGATTGGACACTCAAAATTGCCCGTAGGTATGGGTGTGAGTGCGAATGGTTGTCTTTCCGCTTGTGCCCTGCGATTGGCTGGCCACTGATACAGGGTGTCCCCCGCCTCTGGCCCGAAGTCAGCTGGGAAAGACTCCAGTATCCCCCACGACCCTAATGAGGATAAAGCGGTTCAGAAAATGAATGAATGCCTTCATCATTGTTGGTCATTAGTGAATATTTGCATAAATAACCAAATTGTTAAAGTCGCACAGATCATTAAAGAATAAAGTCTGGTAGACCAGCTGAACTCCCCATTAAACCTTGAAACAATTTTGCAGTATTTCCTCGTGAATAATTAGTTCTTCATTAAAGAACAGACAACAATGAGATGCGTATTTTTCAATTAATACGCATCAGATCATTTTGTGAGCAATGAAGCTCTGGTGAACTTCATACATACGAGGTTGAAAGCAGTGCAGGAAAATAACTGTGGCCACACAAAATTTTGAAATTGTCACTTGGGGTGTAACTTACTTTTTGATAGATTTATTATTAATACACTTTAATCAAACAGGGAGACATCTTTAACATACACTGGCTACAACTTGCAAGGAAAATCACTCCCATCTCCTTCGTTCAAGAGGATTCTGAAGAGCGGCATCCTCCTCTGTCCATTTAGTCGCGCATAATTCAAAACATCTAATGTAATCTGATTCAAACAATTGCATAAGATAACCGAATAACACCATTAAGGTCAAAAAACAACTGCCATAACAATCTCATATTAGATCGAAACCAAAACCACCTGCGTAAGATTTTGCACAAGTAAGCATACAATGTGACCCGAGCGGATCGGAAACCAAAACAACTGCGTAAGAATTTGCACGAATACGCATATAATTTCTTTATAAGGTAAACAGAGCGACCGTATTTTTAAACAATAATGCGATTATCGCCATCTGCCGGAATCCAAGTCAAAGCAATTTAAGAGTCCCTTGTAGATCTTCATTGCCAACTCAGATCAACAGTCTCGGCCTGGAACAAGGTTCAGTCAATAGTCCTGAAAACAATTAACTGGTCTCGAAAGCAGCTGTGGGGGGAAAGTGTCCTCGTGCTTACTTGGTCCCAACATAAAGCACAAATTAATTTATAGCTTTTTAATGAACATATAGTAACATCCTAGAATAAACCCAACACTTTTGTTGGCAAGATTTAACACATTCATTGCTATCTTTTGAGTTATTCTGAAGAAAAAAAATCCCAGGGGTACAGTGACCAATTTACAATGTATAAAAGTGTAATTTCTTCAGTGTTGTCTCATGTAAAGGTATTATGTACTCACTTTTGTGACATACTGTACGTATGCAACATTTTATTGAGGGTAAAAAAATACTGGTTTTCGGTTTACCGTAGCAATGTCCAAATTCAGTCATTTATAGTTTTTCAGAAATTAATTCTATTCTTTGGCAGGTCTCATGATGACAAGTTACTTTTGCAGTTATCCATTATTTTATAATGTATGATAAAGGACTCTTCTTCTGAAGCTAACATTTAAATTAATCAACAAAGGTGTATATTTTTAGGTCTGCCTAAAAGTCATAGTTTTAAATAGGAGAGATCTGTGCATGCCTGTGGTCAGCATGAATTTAGATGTGAAAAACATTATTATAGAATTATTTTTGGTTCAATTTCATTACTGTCGAGGAGATGCCACATACTTGTACTCAAGCGACACGCAGGTCTGGTGTTTCTGAACATCAACCAGTAGGGGGTAATGCACAGGAGAAACTGGGCCAGGTTTTGAACGCTCTGCTAGCTGGAGGTTCTGATTCCAGAGCAGCACCATCCATCACTGTGACTTTAGCTGGAGTGCCTGGCTTTTTTCACAGCCCGTTGGTTATTTTAAACAAAGCTTGACATGACATTCACGTAATGTTCTTCCTATGAATGCAGCCGAGAAATAATCATACACCTTCTAATCCTTATTACTGTATTTTCTCGCGTATAAGCTGTATTTGTAACAAAAAAAGAGAAAAAAATGAATTGTTACAAAATGAATTGGTACAGCGGCCAAAGACAGGATGCAACAACCTGCTGCAACATCTGCAAAACCAGCACCCCACTGCATTATCAGCCGCTGAGATGCAGCCAGCACCCGATTTTTTTTTGTAAATTAAAAAAAAAAAAAAAACTGGATTTAGAAACATATTGCAATAATTTGCAATTATTGTTTTCCACAGCAAAAATTTAAATATATTTATTTTCTGCAGCCTAAATTAAAATATATTTATTTTGCGAGAAAAATATATTTCTTAATATTTTCCAGACACCGCCGGTTTCCTCCCATATTACAAAGACATGCATGTTAGGCTGACTGGACACTCTAAATTGCCCCAAGGTACGATTTTGAGCATAAATGGTTGTTTGTATCCTTGTGCCCTGCGATTGGCTGGCCACTAATTCAGGGTCTCCCCCTCCTCTGGCCCGAAGTCAACTGGAATAGGCTCCAGCACCCCCCGCGACCATAGTGAGGATAAAGCGGTTCAGAAAATTAGATGAGATGCCCAATTGACCAATAAACGTCACTCTTTAAACAAAAATGCATTTTATATAGTGGTGTCAAGAAAATATAATGATGCCAAATTAGGTGATAATAACGGTAAAAAAATAATTAATTAATTGTGTCTGCTGTCTTAAAAACTAAAAGGTGTGCGATAAACACTAGGTAATCCCATCACTTCTGTTGATTTGCGATCAATGGGTCAAATGGCTTGGGAGCTATTGAACAAATTAGGTGCTAATAACACTTATTGTATATATATATATATATATATATATATATATATATATATATATATATATATATATATATATATATACATATATATATATATATATATATATATATATATATATATATATATATATATATATATATATATATATATATATATATGGAATTTGTCAACGAAAACTAAAAGGCATGCTATAAACAGGAAGTAATCATCCATCACTTGTCTGGATTTGGTGTCAATATGTCAAATGGCCTGCGATCTATTGACGAAATTAGGTGCTAATAACAGTTATAAATTAATAATTAATAAATGGAGTTTGTCATTGACAAACCAAAAGGTGTACAAAAAATAGAAGGTAATTAATCACCCATCACTTATTTTAATTTGCTGTCACTACGCCAAATGGCCTGGGAGCTATTGAACAAATTAGTTACTAATAACAGTAAAAAAAATAATAATAATAAATTGAGTTTTTCATTGAAAAACTAAAAGGTATACAATAAACGGAGGAATCACCCATCACTTGTGTTGATTTGGGATCAATACGTGAAATGGCTTGGGCGCTATTGAACAAAATAGGTGTTAATAACAGTAATAAATTAATAATTAATTAATTGAATTTTTAATTGAAAAAGCAAACAGTGGAAGAAAGCCATTCAAAATAGTTGTGCCAAATCATTTTCATTCACATAAAACAGCTCCATTCTACGTTTCTTGCTTTCAGTATTTTTTCTTTTGTTAGATCTTGTCATTGTTCGTGGAACCACCTGTCACACTTGTCACACTAGATCTGTAGAATGAAAGGATAAAAACTTGTGCCAACTTCAAATGAGTTATGTAACACTATCAATCGCTGTCGTCAAGAAAATTCAAATTAGTATGTTTTGAATTTTAATGTTGTTTGCCTGTGAACAAGTGTTACTAACCCAATAATTGTCTGGAGGCCCTTTTCTTAGGGGCTTTATTGCAGAGCACATAGATAGTACAGGTGCTTTCAATGTCAAAAACTGAAACAATTTATTTTTTAAATTCTCGTTAGTGCAATTTATTACATTCACATAATTCAATTATTATGCCGCAATCAAATTCTCAGCAGCTGGCTATTACGTTGGTGGACATAGCTAAAAGGCAGTGGCGGGCCGTACATTTCACACCTAGGCCTTCAGTAGTGCTACACCAATATCAATCCAACCCTCAATACATAACTATTTTATGGTAGTTTGCTCGGTCTGGCTAGTACATTCTATCACTAGTCAATCATAATGTGTGAAACGCTGACGTTTCCCTATGCCTGCAAGAAGGCCTTGTTGTCGCCAACTTGAAATTTGATTGGTTAAAGCAACAGTTTTATTGACACTTATTTTATGCCACAGGGCCTGCAGAACTGATTGTGAAGGCCTGCAGGTAGATTTCTGACTCTGGCAAAAAATAATGGCCTTAATGTGATTGGTTAAATGCTTAAACATGAAAACACATCTGTAAGGAGCACAACCATGGGAAAAGCAATGAAAGAAACCTGACAGAAAATTTGGAATTATTTAATAAATATACATGGACACAATGTAATTAGCATCAGTCTGTGATTCAGATATTTTTTTAGGCCAGCCAAGAAGGCATTTACAGGCCCTGACGGTCCACCACTACTAAAAGGATTATTTTCAGAATAAACTCGAACATAGTTTGACTTAGAAGAGTGGCGGGAGAAGTATACAGAGTTCATCTTGTGTAGACAGAACTGCTCAAATGAGGTTGATGTGTTGCAAGTTAACATGGGCTAGTGGTGGGTAAAATGACTAATGGCACAGATGACTAAGACAGAGCAGAGGAAACAGTGGTGGAGGCTGTTAGATTTTCTTTTCTTTGTTGTGAAAGATCTGGTGAGATAAGTGTCAACAAAAATATGGGGAAGACATTAGTGAAGCTTCCATGACCAATTCTCTTTATTGGCTAGAGAAAAGGCGAGATTCTCGTTCTGACTCCATTTCTTAAAGCCTTCATTGCCTCCACCCAAAGTGGGCGTTAATTTGAATACAAGTGGGTGGGTTTCAGTTACAAGGAACATGGCTGGTTTGAAATCGAATGCTGTTGGGTCTTAACTTGAGCATCTGTTGAAACAGAGATTCTCAAGATATGGCACTTCCCTTGGCTCAAACCTTTAAGATAATTTTTATAACATAACAAGGCTCAAGAATGAATAATGTGGTTTGGCTTTCAAGGAAGAGGCGAGATTGGCATTGGGTGGACATAAGAGTCAGCCAGAAGACTAGAATGGAACAGCTTAGGTCAGGGGTGGCCAACTCCGGTTCTCGAGAGCCCCTATCCGGTCTGTTTTCCATATCTGCCTCTACCACACCTGAGTCAAATGATCAACTCATCAGCAAACTGTCCAGAATCTTGATACCGATACAGATTATTTGATTCAGGTGTGCTAGTGGAGGGAGATATGGAAAACAGACCGGATAGGGGCTCTCGAGGACCGGAATTGGCCATCTCTGGCTTAGGTCATCGGGCAGACAGGTAGGAGTACAGAGGCTGTCTTCAGGAGGAAAAGAGGATAGGGAGATCTGATTGTCCAACCAAGAAGTGCAGAAGTGTAGCCAAGAGAAGAGTTTAGCTAAGAAAATATGGATACTGATAGCACAGGCGACAGTAGAAAATAGTACAGGGAGATGAGATTTATGGTAAAAGTATAGTTGACAAAGGCCAAACAGGGGCTCTATGATGACCAATATGCCAGGTTGAGCAGAGGGAGAGAAAGATCTCTACAGGTGCTGTTATAAAAATGAACGTAGAAGTTTGTGCCATATTTGAGTTCACTCACCCTGATCAAAGTGTTTGCTTCTATTTTTGCTTGGTTTGTGTAACTCATTACAGGTAGTTTGACTGATTTAGGTGAACATTTTCTTCCTTAGATGACCCAGGGCGAGGGACCCCACTTCACCATGTCAGACACCGTTTGTCATGCTGCTCGTAGTGCTGGAGCCCAGACAGTCACTACTACAAACAGCCTACATGGAGAGCAGTTGAGTTCAGGACTTTGGGATGCATAGCACAGGCAGGGTTCATCTGACACTCTTCACACATTGTTTAAATGTTGATATGGATATTTATCTAAATATAACACAAAAGCTTTGTGCATAGCTGGTATAATGTCAAGAGAGACATAAAAATGCACATGCAAGAAGATCCAGAGTACAATGCTAAGAGATTCCCCCAAACCCATCGAATTTTCAGATAACTTCTAATCAGCTGAACATGAAATGTAGTGTTGAATGTGAAAGGACCAGAATGAGTCCTCATGATTCCCCCTCCCTAATGTCCTTGTTTTAGAAAAGACTATTTCAAACTATAAATCCTTTGTGAATATAAATTGCTCTAGTTCCAAAAAATGTGTAACAAATTTAAAAAAAAGACATTCAACTTACACCAGACTGTGTCACTCAAGTATTAGACACGCCCAGGAATCTACGCCGAAAAAATATGTTAATTCTACGGAGAGCAATTCTTCATTATGGGTTTGAAAGGTGTTTCTTTCTGCTGGTAATACCAAAAACTAAATGAATGTTCTTATGGCTTAATTTATAATAACATAATATTGTGGTTATAATATAACAACAGAAGGTGGTACATCTTAGGAAATTAATTCATTCCCAATGTCGTTTTATAACTTAGTAGACGCATTTTACATCGAAACGCGGTAATTTGTTCCAACGGTCCTATGATCCGCAATAGTACCCCCAAAAAACTTTAAAAACTATAAAATTACACCAATTTTGTATGAAATATGGGAGAAACACAAAAAAGGAGAAAAATATATAAGAAAATGATTTATTAAGCCATTTAAGTTAAGACTAGCAAAAACTTTCGATTGGGGTGGATGGGTGGGCGGGTCTAGACGTTTGGAATCTGTATGTAGACACACAACTTAATCTAAAATTGTAACGTGAAATATAAATCCAATGACGTTTAATTTTTTCAAATTTTCAAAAAGGGCATTCTTCATCAAACTGGACGATAGCAAAACTTTTCTAACAGCACACTTGTTTTCGCACAACTTTCTTGGTCCCACAATGAAAAGCAAAGAATAAAGTGCGACAGTATTGGGCTGGATGGGCGGGCGGGTCTAGACGTTTGGAATCTGTACGTAGACACAACTTAACTTAAAATTGTTACGTGAAATATCAATCCAATGATGTTTAACTTTTTCTAATTTTCAAAAAGGGCATTATTCATCAAACTGGACGATAGCAAGACTTTTCTAACAGCACGCTTCATTTCAAAGAATGAAGTGCCAGGCCTTGCATAACCAGATTCAAAAAGGGTAAAACTTCATCGTTTTACGCATCATTTGGACATGACAGTGATTGACTGACAGAAAATTTGAATTTTGAGCTGAGGTTTTTTTGTCGCACTCCCTTCTTTTGCATACTGTAGCGTATTAAGATCCAAAACGTGCAAAACACATATTTGAGCAGATTTTCATCTTTTCTTTGTACATTAAAGCAAATAAAGTTTACAAATCTTATTCTGGTTGTCATTATTGAGAACTTTATTTAGGACAAACATGACACGAGTGGATGAAAGTGACAATTCCTGCAACAGTTGGGTCAACGGGGAAGATCATGCAGAAAACACAAGAAAAATAAATGCAAATTTAGTGGTGCACTCTTAAGTAAATCGTGTAAGTATTTTAAAAATGAACCAACATCTTTGACTACAGAGGAGTGAATAGTGAAGCTAATTGCAGGTATATTTGAAATATTTACACCTTTTTTCAGTCTATTTAATTTACTTAATTGCGGTCATATTGCACATGTACAGGCTTTTAAGCTTTAAACATCTAAGTTGACAATGAAAATTGATTTTCTTGGAGGATTTTATGTATTTACTTTTTCATGTATTCAATTCTCTCATGATCCTTCTAGTTAATCTTCTTTAAATAATTTGGCAGAAAAATCCAAGCCGCATTTTGTAGAATTTCAGATGTTCACAGGACTAACAAGACCTAAACTTTGTACACCTCACATTGTTCTCATTCAGACAAAAACCTGTACATTCAGGAGCAACAATATGAGAGTTTGTGATCTTGTTGGTAGTTCCTATGATTGCAATGCAATCGTTCTTCCAACCGCCGTCAGTCTCGGACCTGCCGCAGCGAGGAAAGGAGCAGTGGCAGCAGATTGAGAGCGGGTCGGTTCTCCTGCAACCCCAGAGCCACTAAAGCGCTGGCAAGCAGGGACGTGACTCTAGTGACAACTGGAGGCTGAGCTGGCATGACCTGCACAGACCGTTGCAATGAAAGTATACTTTGCTTTTATGATACGTGATGTAGGCCTGGGCGATATGACAAAAAGTGTTATCACGATAAAAAAATAAAATAAAAGTCGGTATCGATAATTATCACAATACCTCATTTTTTGTCTTTCAAATTTGAAACTTCAAACTTCTGTGAATAATAAATTCATTGATATTCAATTATGAAAGTAACTATGTTACCTCTAAAAAAAGAAGCTAAAATATGATGATTTAAAAAGTGTTTTTGTCATTCTGCAATAAAGAGAAGACAACTCCCCTAACCCTAACCCAGGGGTGGGCAAACTTTTTGACTTGCGGGCCAGAATGGATACTAAAATTTGACAGAGGGGCCGGGCCAGGAGCATTTGGACATGCGATGTAATTTATCAAACCTGGGGATTGAAATGTAAGAAAAAAGACACAATTGAAGGTGAAAAATTATTTTCAAATTTACTTTCGACATTAAGAACACATTATAATTTAACAAAAGAAAGCAGTCTTTAAATTGAAAGTGATGAGAGTGATGAGCGGCATATTAATTAAGCTACTGTACTGCTGCGCATACATGTGCAAGTTGCTATTTTTAACAGTGTTGTTGTTCTCCAAGTTACACTCCAACAAAGGTCTAGACTAGTGCTACATCTATCGGCGAAACGAGGGTATTGCATGGCAAAGGGAAATGAATGAGGTCATTGATTTTTACTATAATTTGGACAACGTATATGGCCCGCGGGCCGTAGTTTGCCCGTGTCTGCCCTGACCCCACAACTTTACACTATGAAAATTAATGAATAAAACTTTTGACAGGCATCTTTATTTTTATAAATGTGCCTTCAAACCAGTGGCTATGCAATATGAAGTAAATAAAATAATCAACTGCCATTGGCAAGCAGATTTTTGCAACGTTTTCATAACATTTGCATAAAATGGGGAAACTTGTTGATATCAAGTAAGAAAAGAATTACACGCTGTCCTCAAATGAGGAGAGTGAGTTAAAATGGATTAAGGAAATTTTCGTTAAGGCTGGTGTTTGTACACGTATTTAAGAGGCATTATTTTTTTTCCGCTTTCATGCTGTGTGCGCCACTCTATTGCTAAGCATGCTAAATGATTCTCACCATTTTCATCATCTACTGAATGTTGATCTAGAACTAGCGTTCACGTTGCATCAGAAACCCAGTTTTTTGTAGTGTAATTACAGTTCATATTTATCGACCTTTATCGAAAGTTATTTATTGTTGACAAAAATTATTTGACGATAATTACCATTATTGTTTTATCACACAGGTCTTGTTTGACGTGTGTACAAACATCAATGAGAATTAGTGTTAAAAGTATCAGGCTACGTACAACTATTTGTTTACCTTTTCAACTTTATGACAGTGAATAAGTCCATCATTTCCTATGTAGAACGTGGAGAAAGCATCATAGGACCTGTAAAAGATTCCATTCGTTCAGAATAAAGCATACTGTGATCCTTCACCACTTTGTTCCTGGCTTCAGTACATTAATTTTTTTATATCAATAAAGCAGTTTAAAAAAAGAATGAATGATTTTTTTTAAAAATATATAAAAATGTCAATATTACAACAGATACTCGCAAGCGGAACACGGGATAAAAAATGACGGAAGTCACACCGGCGTCATCGGCTGGCGATCGGCGGCCCATGCCCGTGGCATCGGCCGGCGAGTGAGGTCTGCCCCGCGGACCGGCCCCAGCCGCAACAGGCAGCAACTAGTGTTTTTGGAAGATCTGAACTGAAAATGCCAGGCTTCACAGGATCGCATGCGTGGAGATGCTACTGTCTGGCTTCATGGAAAAGCTAGCCTTAATCAACAAGTTTGATCATCATCTTGCTTTAAAAACAAGAACAAAGCCTATATTTTGACTGATTTGTTTAGGACAGACAATGGTGTTTTTTTAGGTCGTTTTGTTACCTGACACGTTTCCATCCCACACTTAGTCAGGAGAGTACAGTAATTCCTTGAATATCGAGGTGTAGACCAGACACAGCCACAAGAAGTCAAGATGAACTTAATACAATTTAGAACAAAGCCTCGCTGCCTGTATACGGGATGAGCAACCGGAAAGCCTGGATCACAAAAGCTTTCATAAACTCATTCATCCCGAACGCGAAGCTGTACCTCGCTGAAAGAGGCCTCCCCTTGAAGGACTTGGACTAAAACTCCCATTAACCTATTTTTTGGCTTTATATCAAGCGGAAATGAACTATTTTCAATGCGAGTACAGTATTTAAAGTATTTACATACACATACATACAATTGTGGTCAAAAGTTTACATACACTTGTGAAGAACATAATGTCATGGCTCTCTTGAGTTTCCAGATATTTCTACAACTCTGATTTTTCTCTGATAGAGTGATTGGAACAAATACTTCTTTGTCACAAAAAAACATTCATGAAGTTTGGTTCTTTTATGACTTTATTATGGGTTAACAGAAAAAGTGATCAAATCTGCTGGCTCACCCAACTGCGCTCAAGACCCAATCTTCGGGCGGATGACTTTAGGTTATCTTGAAGAATTTGAAGGTAATCCTCCTTCTTCATTATCCAATTTACTCTCTGTAAAGCACCAGTTCCATTGGGAGCAAACCGCCCCACAGCATAATTCAAGCACCACCGTGCTTGACGGTAGGCATGGTGTACTTGGGGTTAAAGGCCTCACCTATTCTCCTCCAAACACATTGCTGGGCATTGTGGCCAAATAGCTTGATTTTTGTTTCGTCTGAGCACAGAACTTTCCTCCAGAAGGTCTTATCTTTGTCCATGTGATCAGCAGCAAACTTCAGCCGAGCCTTAAGGTGCCGCTTTTGGAGCAAGGGCTTCCTTCTTGCAAGGCAGCCTCTCAGCCCATGGTTATGCAAAACACGCTTCATAATAACTCGCAAGAAGTTAAGAGGCCATACTATGAAGCTCATTTCACTGGCACAACTTTCTAAGTCGCCAAAATTGCTAATTTGTGTTGCTGTATGTATATTTTTGAGCCAGCAGATTTGATCACTTTTTCTGTTAACCCATAATAAAGTCATATAAGAACAAAACTTCATAAATGTTTTTTGTGACAAAGAAGTATCTGTTCCAATCACTATCAGAAAAAAATCAGAGATGTAGAAATAACTGGAAACTCAAGAGCCATGACATTATGATCTTCACAAGTGTATGTAAACTTTTGACCACAACTGTATATATATATAAATTCATCCAGTAATTACTGCAAAGCAGAAAATAACCAACAAATTGTAAATGTTACTTTGCTGAAATCTACTGATGAAAAAGAGTATAGCAGGTCTTGTGCGCATATAAGCCGTACCCTTGATTCAGTCAACATTTTTTTTTGTTACAAACACGACTTATATGCGAGAGAAAACATGGTACAGTGGTACTTCGACATACGAGTGGCCCGACATACGAGAAATTTGAGATACGAGTAAAATTTCGGGCAAATATTTATCTTGAGATACGAGACAAATTTTGATCTACGAGCAGACAGCGGACGCGAGCGGCTGCTCATAAGAACATCATGGGCACTGTCTCTCTCCCCGCAACTCCCTGATGTAATGTCTCTGGTCGTGACTCCCTCTATGTAATGTCTCTGCGAGCACTGGGCGGAGCATTTTCATAATATTTTGAAGGGAATACAAAAGCAAACTTCCATCGATAGGTTGCATCTGAAATTCAGGGTGGAGGTGGGGCAAACAGAGCCAACCCGGAAGAAGAAAGGTATAAAAATGTAAAACAAAATTAGAATTAAGTTTAGTGTAAGGGTAGATTAAATTTATTTTTGAGTGTGTCTGCATCGTAATCCAAGTTCATTTAAATTTGTTTATGTCATGTTACGAGCGCGTTGCCGTACAAGCTTAATGCGTTCCGAGACTGAGCTCGTATGTCGATTTTCTCGTAACTCAAACGTACGTTTCCCATAGAAATGAACTAAAAACAAATTAATTTGTTCCAACCCTCTGAAAAAACACCCGAAACAGGATATTGGATTGGAAAAAATGTTTTATTTGTTCTAATTCGCCATCTATTAACAAAGTAACAAATAACTAGTGGTTTAATATTACTAAAATATGTTTAATGGTACTAAAATTATACGGATTTCGAAGGACAGAGAAAGAGACAGAGAGAGGGGGCTTATTTCACGGCAGCACGCTCGTAAAATAACAAATACATTCAAATGAACTTGGATTACGATACAGACACTCAAAAATAAATTTAATCTAACCTAACACTAAACTTAATTCTAATTTTGTTTGACATTTTGATACCTTTCTTCTGCCGGGTTGGCTCTATTTGCCCCATCTCCACACTGACTTTCAGTCAATATTGAGGGTTGTTTGAGTTTGTATTCCCTTCAAAATATTCCCAAAATGATAGACACAACGCACGACCACTTGCCAACGAGAAGTACGCCATTCGTACTGACTAACGGGAAGAAGAAAAAAAACACTGAAAAAATGCAACGCTCCGCCCAGTGCTCCACTCAGGTGAACATCCAGGGTACAGACATTGAAATCGTGGAGAATTTTAAGTACCTGGGTGTTCACCTCAACAACAAACTAGACTGGTCCACAAACACAGACGCCCTGTACAAAAGGGGCCAGAGCCGCCTCTACCTACTGAGGAGTCTACGGTCCTTTGGAGTGTGCAGGACACTGCTGAGGACTTTCTACGACACTGTGGTGGCCTCTACAGTGTTTTATGCAGTGCTTTGTTGGGGATGCGGGAGCACGGAGAGGGACAGGAACAGGCTGAATAAGCTTGTCAGGAGGGCCAGCTCTGTTCTGGGCTGTCCTCTGGACTCTGTGGAGGAAGTGGGAGAGCGGAGGATGCTGACCAGGATGATGTCCATCATGGACAGCACCTCCCACCCCCTGCATGAGTCTGTGGAGTCCCTCCGAAGCTCCTTTAGCAATAGACTGCGGCACCCTCATTGCAGGAAGGAGCGCTTCCGCAGATCCTTCCTCCCATCAGCTGTCAGGCTCTTTAACAAAAAAATGGCTGTGTGTTAAGACCTACCGTATGCATGCATGTACATTTATGTGTATGTATGTATGTATATATGTGCTAAGCAACACGCTTATTTAATTATATATTTATTCATGTATTTATTTCTTGACCTACTTATTACCTATCTATTTATGTCTAAAATGCCTTTCCTATTCCTGCATCCTCACCCTCTTGCCACTGGAACAACACAATTTCCCGAATACGGGATGAATAAAGTTATCCAATCCAATCCAATCCAATTACACGGGGGAGTTGCGGGGAGAGAGACAGTGCCCATGATGTTCTTATGAGCAGCCTCTCGCGTCCGCTGTCTGCTCGTATATCAAAATGTCTCGTTCCTCAAGATAAATCTGCTCAAAATTTTACTCATATCTCAAATTGCTTGTATGTCGGGGTACTCGTATGTCGAGGTACCACTGTAAATTTAATTAAAAATAAATAAACATTAACACAAGGGACATGAAACCTATGGAAAATACATGCAATGAATACATGGATGTTTACCTGTACAGGTGTGATTTGTCTTTGCGGTAGAAGCGTAGCATCAGAGTGATGAAGGGAAGACCATTAAGCCTCCATCGAGCCTTAATGGTCCTGTCTTCCATGTGCTTGGTCAGTTTAAGCACCTCCAGTCGGGCATCAGCGAAGTAGAAGAGACACATGAGGCGCCACAGCAAAAGAGTGAGCTGGTAGATCACACGGCCTCTACAGTGGTCAGAAAATTTATGAAAAGTTTAAGCATATGAAGTAGTCTCAAACATGAATATGGAAGTATACCTTGTCTTGATATTGAGAAGTCCGTTAATAAATTCGAGATCATGGGTGTACATGGTGTAGTCATGGTTCTTACGGAAGAAATTCGGAAGCTGCAAAACAGTAGGTAATTACAATTTTAATATATGTATTCGGTGCTTTATCTGATCCGCCGGGGGTTAGCAGGACGCACATTGATTAGATAATTTGATTAATTTGATCTAGATTCAGTGCTGAAGTGGAGCGCAGCTGTTCAACTTCCAGTTAAATATAGCCTTAAGGTCTTTGCTTTTGTCAAATCCTCTATATATAGTATTTTTTTTAAATATCATCAAGCATATCATTAAACAGCCAATCTGTAGCACTTGTCTGTCGTACTAGTACACTGGTTTGTAGTACAAGTACATGCCTGTAGTGCAAGTACAAGCAGGTACACGTGCTTGCAGTTCTAGTACACGCATTTGTAGTACAAGTGAACGTGCTTGTAGTACAAGTACGCACGTTTACAAAAATATTACCGTTGATAAAATGTCTTCTCGCACTAAGGGCATCCATTCCTGGATTCACTTAAGTTTTTCTCCACTATTACACGTCATAAAAAGAATATGATTTTTTGTTTAATTTATAAACAGTCAGTCTCTTTAAGCAATCAACCTAAAGACACCCTAAACATTTGCCTTATATAATGGATTTTAATTGGAGATATGCTTAAATTCCTTATAATTGTACATAGAGAAACATTTTTTGACCCATCCTGGGTTGTAAACAACGGAGCCTTTTGGAGATACTTCTTTTATACACTATCATGGCACTCACCTGTTCCAAATAACATGTTCAATATGTTTCTCAGTATTCCTCAAATTTCCCAATCTTTGAATGCCTTGTTTATGCATTTTTTGGAATCTGTTGCAATTTTTAAATTGAACTGAGAAGGTATATATTCTTAAACTGGTCGTTTGTCTGGTTGAGCTCTGTGATTGGTTGGCAAAGTGCTGGTAAAAATCCATCTAATTAGACAGCCATAGTTTTTCTTTTTAAAAGCAATTACAGGATTGTAACAAAAAAGTCTAACGTGCAATTCGATTTAGTACTTCATTTGTGATTTAAAGTCTACTGTAAATAATCAAGACGGTGCCTACACATACCTCAGTCCTCAGTCTTTCATACGCCAAGGCCAATTTCTGCTCTTCTTCGCTGTCTCCATCACTGACTGGCCCCATAGTTCTTGCTTCGTAGCTACACAGAGAGGTGGGATGTAGTTGGGACTTCATCATCTTTTGGTTTTTAAGTCCAATATCCTGCTTAGAGTTCAGTCGGCGATGGCCAATCAGTTCTGTTCCCGGGGAATGGAAACAATAAAACTGGGAGCCATAAATGTAGGGTGCTGGGCAGCGCTCTGCTTCAAACAGGCTTCGAAAACATCCATGCTTTCTATTTGAGTGTATGTTGTTTCTATTGAAGCTGTTGATGCTGATGTCATCCTCTCTGCTGCCATCAACAGTGGTCAATAGGAAGGAAAGTTCAGAAGAGTTATGATTCCCTGGAGCAAGTAGCTCTGCTAGTTTAGTCTGAGCAAACAACGGGAACTCCACTGTGGTGTGTTCACCACTTAGCTCCTTAGGTCTCACTAACACACACATGCCGAGTGAGTCCTCCCAGTACTCTTCATGGTAAGCAACCCTCTGCGACCAGTTGGCATGATGTAAATGTTGGGACGGAATCACTTGCTTGGCCGACTCATATCTCAAGCTGTTGGGGGGAGCCAGGGCCCAAGATGCACTGCTGAGAGGATGTGTGGGGTTGATCCACTGCAAGACAACTGGCTGAAAGACACACACTCCTTTTATATTGAATATAAAATGAACACAATTTAAAACGTCCTTGACATGCTTCAATATGCTGTATAAACTGTTGTGCATTTGAGCATGGAAAGATTTAGCATGTCTATGCGCTTCTTCTGTTCTATACTATTAATGTTTCTTGATAGAATGAGCTAATATTCTCTGTCAGAAGATTTTAACCACTCAAACAATGAGATAAAATACAAGAGCTGACGGTTGCATTTTTATTGATAACCTAGCATAATATGAACACTCAGCCATATACACTACTTTCCTGTCATGTTTTATGGAAGTACTTCTAAAAGCCAACAACTTCCTAACTGCATCCTATTGTTGGCAAAATTACGAAAGAGGTGTTTTCAATGTTATTTTTTTCCAGATTTTAATGATTTTAAATCTATTAATAGTAGTATTCTTTAGAATTGTACTTGTAGCTTTTAAGTTGTTAGTCGAACCTGCCCCAAACCACCTAACATAAACCAGAGAATCCTAGCAATTATAGTCCAGTGTCAAATCTCTGTTATCTAAAAAGAGAAATCTTTTTGTACTTTTGCAATCAGGGTTTAGGGCAGATCCCTCTCCTGAGATGGCCCATGTAAGAGTGACTAATGATTTATTTTAGCAATAGCAAGCTCCTATACTTCAGTGTTATTGGTGCAAGACCTCAGTTTTTTGACACTGATTGACACACATATTTCCATGAAAATTGATCGCCTCAAAACATACAGGCTCGGCAGTCGCGTGATTTACATCTTGTCTCCAAGAAAGAACTGGATGACTTTTCGGCTCATTCCCCATCAGATCGCCATAGTGAAACAATTGATCCGAACACACCGTGTAAATAATGTCAATGTTTCCCTATAGAAAAGATCTCCAAACAATTCCACACAAAGCCACAAAGTGGATGCAGGAGTTCATTCCAACCAAACCAGATCAGTCATTCTCACCAATCGGATGTCTTACAAATTTATTCAAACAGGAAATTTAGCATCTTCACATTTTGATTTATTGCAGATGTGAAGAAACAATTAGGTGAATACTTCCACCTACTGGACAAATGATTAATGGTAGATTAGAGGCAACAATTAGGTGCATACTGCTATCTAGTGTGCACATGTTTAATGGGAGATTGGAAGCAACACTTGGGTGCATACTGCAACCTACTCCTTGATTTCCCCCTGTGCACTTGAGTACATTGAGTACACCTGCAAATAGTTGCCGACAATAAACGATCATCAAATTCGTTGGCAACAAAATCATCGATTTCATCGATTAGTTGTTGCTGCCTGACTTGACAATTATGCCCTGTTGCTTTCTTGACTTCCCATGTCTATTCATAAAAACCTACAATTGGTACAAAATGAGATAGAGCAGTGCTTCTCAAATAGTGGAGTGTGCACCCCACCTAAGGGGAGCTAGGAGCAAACTATAACTAACTGTTTCGGATGCAACGATACCTGGGAGCTTGTGATTTAAGAAACATACTTTTTGTTGGACTAGAATAAAGTGTAATTCCACATTCACTCTGTGGATGGCAGTGTCACGCTAACTGTCAGAGTTCATCTCAGGGAGTACAGTACCGACGAAGAACAAACATCATGGAAAAGTGTATTACAGGGATAGAAAGAAACACAGAGTGCAACAGAAAAGTAATTGAGAAGCACTGCCGTAGAGACTCTTAATGAGGGTGAAAATGTTTGATCACGTTACTCCTATACTGGGATTGTCTCCAGTCCAATGTGGTTACAATTTTAAGGTTTTGCTACTTACTTACCTTGTCGACTTAATGGTGCCATGGTTCTTACCAAAATCTAAATGTCTTTTGATGATGTCAAGGGAAAAAGACAAGTACACAAGTTAAAGAATATTCTCTGGGCTTCATTAAATGACCCACTTATGGAATTTTGAATTGCCTTCTCGGTAGAAATATTTAAATCTTGATTTGAAACCAAGACGCTGCCATTTAGCTAAATTTACCTGTAGGCTTTTATTCTGCCATTTTTCTTTTCTCTCCCTACCCATGCTAGAAGAGTGATAATGACCAAAGTCAGCCTTAACTGTTGTGATGTGCTGACATGGTAAACGCTACGGTCAGAGCACGTTATCTACGGTAAGATGGCGGCGCACCGAGCGAGCAATAGCAGGCACAAGTAAGTGTACTCGCATCTGGCCAGTCAGAGCACCTTTAACTACGGTAAGATGGCGACACCCTGAGCGAGTAGTGACTGGCACAAGCGCGTTTTTTTCATGTTTTATGCAAGATACGGTTTATTTTTTTCCTTTAATAATATACATAGACGTCAAAATACATTTTGTTTAGCGTTTTATCTGTTTACCTTTTAATGATGCAATGCAATTGCGTTGTGACGTCATCATTTCATGGCGTCTTTTTATGCGCATATAAGCCGTACCCTCGATTCAGTCATCATTTTTTGTCCCACAAAAGCGGCTTATATGGGAGTAAATACAGTAAGTACCTATTGTCACTTAATTGTATGATAAAGATATTAACAATAAGAGTTTGAATGTTCTGCCTGGGAATGGGTGGGTTTTCTCCGGGTACTCCAGTTTCCTTACCCATCCCTAACACATGCATGGTAGGCTGGTTGAAAACTCTAAATTGCCCCTAGGTATGAGTGTGAGCATGAATGGTTGTCCGTCTGAACAAATAATTCATTCCTTTTCTGAACCGCTTATCCTCACAAGGGACGAGGGGGGTGCTGGAGCCTCTCCCACCTGACTTCAGGCACAAGGCGCGGGACACCCTGAATTGGTGGCCCGCCAACCGCAGTGCACGAGGAGACGAACAACCACTCACGCTCGTACCTATGTGCAATTTTGAGTGTTCAATCAGCCTACAATGCATGTCTTTGGAATGTGGGAGGAAACCGGAGAAAACCCACACATGTAAACTAGGTAGAGCTGCTCATGTGTCGAGGTACCACTGTACTAAAATTAGACAGATTTCGCAGAGGGAAGAGAGAGGGGAGAGACTTTTTGCACGGCAACGCGCTCGTAACATAAAATAAACAAATTTAAATGAACTTGGATTACAATGCAGACACTCAAAAATAAGTTTAATCTAACTTTACACTAAACTTAATTCTAATTTTGTTTTAAATTTTGATACCTTTCTTCTCTCGGGTTGGCTCTATTTGCCCTGCCTCCACCCTGACTTTCAGACGCAACCTATCGAGGGTTGTTTGCTTTTGCCTTTCCTTCAAAATATTCCCAAAATGATGCACACAAATGTCCTCACAATAGGATAACACACGACCGCTTGCCAATGAGAAGTAGTCTCGTATTAGCGATCGCTCCGCCAAAGGGAGCTAACGGGCTAACAGGAAAAAAAAATACTGAAAAAAATGCAGCGCTGCGCCCAGTGCTCATAGAGACATTACACGAGAGAGTTGCGCGGAGAGAGAGACAGTGCCCATGATTTTCTTATGAGCAGCCTCTCACGTCCACTGTATGCTCGTACATCAAAATTTGTCTCGTATCTCAAGATAAATATTTGCCCGAAATTGTACTCGTATCTCAGATTGCTCGTATGTCGGGGCACTCGTATGTCTAGGTACCACTGTACTATAATGTATATGAAAATAACAAAATTAATTCATTACCCGGCGGCCGAGTGGTTAGCGCGTCGGCCTCACAGTTCTGGGGTCAAGGGTTTGATACCCAGGAGGGTCCTCACTGTGTAGAGTTTGCATGTTCTCCCCGGTCTTGCGTGGGTTGTCTCCAGTTACCCAAGTTTCCTCCCACATCCCAAAAACATGCAGAGCAGGCTGGTTGAACACTCTAAATTGCCCCTCGGTATGAGTGTGGGCGCGAATGTTTGTCCATCTCTTTGTGCCCTGCGATTGGCTGGCCACTAATTCAGGGTTTCCCCTGCCTTGTGCACATTGTTAGCTGGGATAGGTTCCAGCACCCCTGCAACCCTTTTGTGGTTCAGAAAATGAATTAATGAATAATTTAATTCATCATACACGTTTTTCCAGACTAAAAGAGATGCTCAAGATTACCTTACTAAGACTTGCAATGTGCTTGTTGATGGGTGGCCGTCTTCCATGGATGCGGACACAACCCACCCAGAAGGCAACGCCTCGTCTGCTTACAGCCATTCACCACAAGGGCCAAAGCAACCCCAGTCAGTATGTCACCATCACCCACGGAGAGTCTGCAAAGCCACATGCTGTAGAATGAGCGCATTGCTTGATTGCAATATTTGTACCAGTGTATTCATTTCCTGATAGATGAACTGAATAACAGAAATAAGTGGAACAATGAAATGAATTGACTTATGATTAACCAGCACGGTGAGTGAATGATTATTACGTCCTCCTGACAGTTCTGAGATTGAGGGTTGAATTGAATAATTTGATATTTTGCATTTACAAAGACAGGCATATTAACTTTCTTACGATATTGACCCTAATAATGTGCTTTTGATTCATACAGTATCTCAGAAATACCACGTGATTTTTCTTAAGATTTTACCTTCAAAGTAACACATTTGTACTCCCTAAATTCAAAAAATTTAAGGCAATTTTAAGGGTGTGGCTTATATGCGCTGTCGGCTTATATGCGAGTAAATATGGTACTTGTGCCTTGCATTGCTCGCTCTGGGCACCGCCATCTTACCCTAGTTAAACGTGCTCTGACTGGACAGACGCGATTAGCCTTGATAGATGTGTTTGTAGTGTTTACCATGTCAGCACATCCCAATAGTTAAGGCTGATCGAAGGTCTTGCGGTCGATCATTAAAATATCAGCCTTGATACCTGCGTAATGTGTATCTCATGCTATTATTGCACTCAGAGACTTGGTGAAAACTAGACCCCTAGGGACACACCTAGTTGTACTGCTCCTGTGACTTCCTTTTTTAATTCATCCAACGTCCAGGCAACACCCTTTCGGAATGTGCAATCCAGCAGATGATCCTTTCGATTCATACATTCTCAGAAATTCCACGTGCGATGATTTTTCTAAAGATTTTCCCTTCATAGTAACATATTTGTACTCCCTATTAAAACCATGAATATGGAGGTGAAAAATGGCCTCAAAATTGCCTGAAAATCGCTGCATTTTACAATTACTCTCGTATAAGACGCCCACTGATTCACAATTTTCATTTCCATGTTGATGGTTTTAATAGGGAGTACAAATGTGTTACTTTGAAGGGAAAATCTTAAGAAAAATCATCGCACGTGGTATTTATGAGATACTGTATGAATCGAATGTGCTGGATCGCACATTCCGACAGGGTGTTGCCTGCGGGTAGACAAGTTCAAAAAGGAAGTCACGTGAGCAGTACAACCAGGAAGTGTGTTTGTAGCAGTCTAGTAAGATGGCGGCGCCCTGAGCGAGCAATGGAAGTAAGTTTCTACATGTTTTATGCAAGACACGGTTTATTTTTTTCTTGAATTTCATTCATAGACATCAAAATAAATTTTGTTTAGTTTTATCTGTTGATCTTTTCTCTATTTTGAAATAAATGACCGTAGCGGCAGCATTGTCTTGCGTTATGGCGTTTCGTCTTTGTCACATTGCAGTTTCGTGCAAGTCAAGTCTAATTTGTGCGCATATAAACCGTACCGTTGATTCAGTATGGGAGGTAAATACAGTACATTACAAATAATCATATGCAAAGTGAAAGGTTCTGACAACGACGTAAATCGTGGGAAAGGTTTTTTTTTTTTTTTTTTCCCTTAAAATTTGTATACACTATTGCACTGCCATTTCAAATACAACTAACACATGACTTGGAGCAGACCACAAGCTTATAATAAGAACCAGTAATGGTAGCTACAATTGAATTAGCCAGCCAGGAGCAAACTACAACTAGTTGTTTTACATGCAGCATCTTTTAAATGTTAGGAAAATTGGGCAATTTGTCCAAAATACTTTGATTATATTTTAACTCTTGGAAAGTAACAGATACTGATGTGATACTCAGTATTGGTATCAAAGCCCAATATGGCTATTTTTGAAGTATCGGAGAGTATCACATTTGGTCACAAGATCGGATCCGATCCAGGAGTCGCATATGTTTTCAAAACTATTGTGTTTTTAGGCTGCTGAAAATCAGAACAGTAGGGAAGCATTAGAAACTAATGACAATAAAGGATCATCGTATATTATCAAAAACAAAGGATATCTTGACTAATACAAACAAAACCATTTATCAATTTACTGGTTACATTATATCTTGCCTTTTTTCACTGGTTTATAAATATGGGCATTGGATCAGAATCGGCAAAATATGTTGAGAAAAAAGTCAGTATCGGGACAACCCTAGTAACACAAGAATCTGGTATGTGATTATTTTGGTAGCTTGAAGGGCATGTCCTACTTTGTTGGGAAATACCTACCAGAGTAAAATATTTACAATATATTAATATCGTTCTATCACATCAGAAAGATGCTAAGTAAAACTGTTGTTATACAGTTTTATACATTGTCCTAAGTGACAAAATACATGTGCTGTCATTGGAACATGTGATGACATCGTTATGTGATAACATAAATGCCGTTATTTAAAATATGATTCGTCAATACTTACGTTAACGCGCAATAACAAATGCAAGCGAATCGAATGTTTTATGTTGTCGCTTTAAACTGTCATAAATTGTTTATATAAATTATAGCTTTAGCAGACTACCGGGACAGTCAAATGCTAGGCTAACTAGCAGCGAGCTTGTCCTGACAGACAAACGCCCCGGTCAAATTCGCGACAACCAAGTAAACTGCCAAAATGTTATAATATCCATAGAGTTTTTACTGACCGCATGCTATCAGCATTCACGTACAAATCATCGTAAATAGAAGTCAGAAATCTTAATTTCATCTGACTTACACTAGTGTCTCCCGGTCTTGTGTGTCCTTGCCCGTCCAAACACAAGCACGCCTCTGACTGGAAGGCGTAATGCTGGCTTTAGGGACTGTGGGAAAATTGCAATGCCTATCAGTTAAATTTAGTGCATGGCGGAGAATGTGCGAGAGCTATGTCGTGACTGTTTTTAAAATTCCAATTTCACTCAAACGTCTTTCATGTCATTGACGTCAATACAGCGTGTCTTCTTTACTTAGTATTTACAGTCTATGGTCAGGACGAAAACAAGGGTGTTTATTCTGGAAAATTGGAAAATACGCACTCGACATACCTGCATTTTCCGGTCGTTACAAAAGCAAAAAAGGCGAGCACTCCAATGGTAATGACTGCATAATATACTAATTATTTCCGATTTGTCAAATATGTCTGTCCTATATTTCAAACAATAAATGAAGCGAAATTGATAAAAGGTGAGGATCATTCTGCGGCAAGTAAAGTGATTACATATTTTCTAAATGATGTAATTTAGCGAGGCTTTTGAGAAGTACGTTTTAAAATGCTCATAAATTAAAATGATCGATCCATGTTTAATTTCATGGTTAATTTCCTGGGGGACAAATTAAACTGGAGGCGACCAAGCACCATCAACCTGTTTTTTAACCCCAGTAAAAACCGCCGAAGAAGAAAAAGGCAGAAAACGTAGAAGAAGTATCTTCACGCCGAAGGGCCGCATGTCAATTCAGGCTTTAATGCCGGTTTAAGATACGACACTTTTTATCCAACTTTCTGATTACGAAACAAAATGCCCAGGAAAGCGAAAGAAGAGGCAGAGTGGGTTGGTGATGAAGAAACCCCGACAACAGGTTAGAAAAGATGCTTATTAGGGTGGCTAAATAGCCAAACTAGCAGCCGGTGTCTGTAGCTCAAACTATTACTGGAAAAACAATAGTAGAATATTAACTCTGGAATGTCCGTAGTAGGGATATCGTAATCATACACTGATTATAATTCTATTGGGCAGTTTGGCTTTAACACGATAAAATCAGCACCATTGGGGGTATTTAAACAAACCTGGGGATTTTTTTAAAAATTTGCTTAAAAGTTTTAGTAAAAATCACGAAAGCTTATAAATACACTAGATAGTATTTCATTTACATATTAAGTAGGTATATGAAATACTATCTATTTACACAACAAAATAATTCAGTTATGTATGTTTTAAGTCAGGGGTAGCCCAAAGCTATACCTATAGCAACATAATTACTTTGAGCCAATTTAAATGATAATTATGATTTGGATTGAACAAGATGTCATTCCATATAATAATACGAAAGTGAGCTAAACAAACCTATCCTTAACAGTAACGCGTCTATCGAATCATGAAAATGATGCAATACAGTTGTAAGCATGGTTAATGACACTTGCATTGACAGTTTAAATGTTTACTGAACTCATTTCAGTCTGTCTTTGAAGACCCCTAAAACAAGTTTTAACGTGTCTTAATCATCAATTACCCAGCCAGGAAGCATCGCGACACAAGTCGAATGTACTGACGCATTTGTTAGTATGTACATACTATATTGTGTTATTCCGGTATCTAATAGGGACGCCTGGTGGATCTTCATCTCATTGCAAGCAGTCTTATTTAACACTAATTCAATGGCCTGCCTATATTGCATAATTAATGTCTTTATAACAGATATACAATAGATAATATGAATGTGGGTTATAAAGTTCAATTCAGAGTGGAACTGTTGTGAATGCGATGTTGCTTTTGTATGTTTTTTAGCGCCGGAAAGTTGGCCTTTTTTTCGGGTTCCGTCAGACCAAACATTATATCACTGACAATATTCATAAAGGGCATTTATAAATAAATTGGTATCCTTGCATTATTTTATTTTTTACAATATATTTTTTGAAATTAGTTGTCATTTTTAGAGATGCGCTTATACAGATTATTTTTACCTCTACAATCTGATTTTTCATATTTTTCTTCTTTTTTTTCACTTTTTAATGAAAACCTTTCCACTGCATAATTTGAGATACAGTAATCCCTCAAATATCACAGAGAATGGAGACCAGACATTGCCGCAATAAAAAATCGGCAAGTAGAATCACCCCTATTATTACTACATACCATACTACATGTTTTTGCGCCTGCCATGTCCACCCGCCTCTTGAGGATTGACCATAAATTCGCAATAAGATCTAGGGAGTTTCCTGGCCAAGGGCCCAAAATCTTAATGTTTTGTTCCCTAAGCCATTTTGTTATGACCTTTGCTCTATGGCAAGGTGCTCCATCGTGCTGGAAGGCATTCTTCGTCACCAAATTTCTGGAGAGAAGTGGCTTCTTTGCTGCCCTTGTTGACACCAGGCCTTCCTTCAAAACTCTTTGCCTTACTGAGCGTGCAGATGCACTCACACTTGCATGCTCCCATTTCTGAGCAAGCTCTGTACTGGTGGTTGCCCGATCCCATAGCTGAAACAACTTCAGCAGGCGGTCTGCCGCTTGCTGGACTTTCTTGGGCGCCCTTGTGCCTGTTTGCCATCAATTGACTCTCTCTCCCAACCATCCAGGGGCAATTTGGTGATGAAGAATGCCTTTTCCAGCATGATGGAGCACCTTGCCATAAAGCAAAGGTCATAACAAAATGGCTTAGGGAACAAAACATTAAGATTTTGGGCCCCTGGCCAGGAAACTCTCCAGACCTTAATCTCATTGGGAACTTGTGGTCAATCGTCAAGAGGCGGGCGGACAATCAGAAACCCACAAATTTTGACAAACTCCAAGCATTGATTATGGAAGAATGGACAGCCATCACTCAGGATTTGGTTCAGAAGTTGATTGACATCATGTCAGGGAGAATTGCAGAGGTCTTGAAAAAGAAGGGTCAACACTGCAAATATTGACCTATTGCATGTAATTCTCAATAAAAGCTTTTGATACTTGTGAAATGCTTCTGATTGTATGTCATTATACCATAGAAACATCTGGCACACACCTAAAAACCCTGAAGGAACAGACTGTGAAAATACAATATTTGCGTCATTCTCAATACTTTTGGCAATGACTGTACACATGAAAAATCTTTTGTCTGAAAAGATGCTAGCTGTTCAAATATCTTCTAAGATATTGAGACAATTGTTTGTTGTTCATTCCACTACCTTCACAGTAACCAAATTTTTCACAAATGTTTGCCCGTTTTGAAATTTAATTTTTTTCACCCCACAGAAAAAGCTGTGAAAAAGGGAAAGAAAGATAAAAAGGGAAAAAAGAGTGTGAGTACTTGCATCACTGTGTCCATTTTATCTGGTTTATAGTTCAGTTGTTGACATTTATAACCTATTTATTTGATTTTCTGTGAATTGTTTCACTAGTTTTTTGAGGAACTCCAGACAGAAGTACCCGAAAAGGAAGAGGACATTCCAGTAAAAGATGGCAAACAGGTAATCACGGCTTGCCCTAAATTCTTCCTTATGGATTCTTCTGAATGTCCTTTAATTTTATCTGTGGATCTTATTGCCCATCAGACCATTTATCTCCTTGATGGAAATAACATTTAACGGAAATACTTTTCCATTGTTTACATGGTAAAAACAGCCTGACTAAGGTTGAACACAATCTAATTCAGGACACGAAGGACTGCATTTTGGGGAGATTTTGGATTGGGCATTTGACAAAATGTATTAAGAGTTTCTTAACAGTATTTTAACATTTTGGATTTCAGGATAAATTATGAGAAGTGTTTGATTGCCTTTTGTTTGTTTGTTTCCTAGAATAGGCCAAAAAAATTGAAGATGAGTGGCCCGACATACGAGTAAAATTTCGGCCAAATATTTATCTTGAGACAAATTTTGATATACGAGCAGACAGCAGACGCGAGATGCTGCTCATAAGAACATCATGGGCACTGTTTCTCTCCCCGCAACTCCCTGATGTAATGTCTCTGGTCGCAACTCCCTCTTTGTAATGTCTCTGCGAGCACTGGGCGGAGCGTTGCATTTTTTCAGTGTTTTTTCCCGTTAGTACGAATGGCAAGTGGTCGTTCGTTATCCTATTGTGAGGACATTTGTGTGCATCATTTTGGCAATATTTTGAAGGGAATACAAACTCAAACAACCCCCGATATTGACTGAAAGTCAGTGTGGAGGCGGGGCAAAAAGAGCCAACCTGGGAGAAGAAAGGTATCAAAATGTCAAACAAAATTAGAATTAAGTTTAGTGTTAGGTTCGATTAAACTTATTTTTGAGTGTGTCTGCATCGTAATCCAAGTTAATTTAAATTTGTTTGTTATTTTAGGAGTGTTGCCGTGCAAAAAGTCCCCCCCCCCCCCCCCCCCCTCTCTGTCTGTCTGTCTCTCTCTCTCTCTCTCTCCCCCCTTCGAAATCCGTATAATTTTAGTACTATTGAACACATTTTAGTAATATTAAACCACTAGTTATTTGTTACTTTGTTAATAGATGGCGAATTAGAACAAATAAAAATGTTTTTCCAATCGAATTTCCTGTTTTTGGTGTTTTTTCAGAGGGTTGGAACAAATTAATTTGTTTTTAGTTCATTTCAATGGGAAACGTTCGTTTGACTTACGAGAAAATCGACACACGAGCTCAGTCCCGGAACGAATTAAGCTCGTATCTCGAGGTGCCACTGTAAAAGTAAAACATTTCTTTGACCGTTACTAGTTGTAAATGACAAATAGTGTTCTCTTTATGCGTTGCATTCTTAGTAAATTGGCACACCAGAGGCGTAACAATGGATCCCTGCATCAAAAAGAATTTGCCAAACCAGCACATTGCTTTGTTTTTTACCATGCGTTCCTGCCATGTACTCTGCATCTTGCATAAAACTAATCTAACAAGTAACCTCCCTCCATGATTGGCACCCCCTTTTTGGATGTTTGTTTGCGTCCAATATATTGTGCTCATTTTATGAGCAATTACTGTAAAGAGGCGTGGGAGTCGATCAGTCTGTGGCATTGTTCATGTGTTATGAGTGCTGAGGTTCCTCTGATAGTCAATTCCTCTGCATTGTTTGGTCTAGAGCTGTGGTTCTTAACCTGGGTTCGATCGAACCCTAGGGGTTCGGTGGAGCCTCCGCCGTAGAGGTCAAGACACATTGACTCATCATGTCTATTCACAATCACATGCCCCGCTTGACCATCATTGGCTGCAGATGATCACGTGACATTGCTTGGTCAATCAGTGCTGCGAGGACTTTATATATCTTGAATTTGAAAAAAAAATCAGATTTTATTTTACACTAAATTCGGGTTCGGTGAATGGCCATATGAAACTGTTGGGGTTTCGGTAAATGCGCATATGAAACTGGTGGGGTTCGGTAGCTCCAACAAGTTTAAGAACCACTGGTCTAGAGTATTGCACCTTCTTCACAATACCCCATAGATTTTCGATTTGGTTAAGGTCATATGAGTTTTCTGGCCAATCAAGGACAGGGATACCATGGTCCTTAAACCAGGTACTGGTGGCTTTGCCACTATGTGCAGGTGCCAAGTTCTGTTGGAAAGGGAAATCTGCGTCTCCATTAAGTTGGTCAGCAACAGAAAGCATTGAAGTGTTCGAAACCGTCCTGGTAGATGGCTGCATTGACCTTGGACCTTAAAAACAGAGTGGGCCAACACCGGCTGATGACATAGCACCCCTCACCATCACTGTGGGTGGAAACATTACACTTGACTTCATGCAATGTGGATTCTGTGCTTCTTTATTGAAGTGCTGACTCCAGATGCAGTCCACTCTTTGTGAATCTCACCCACATTTTTTAATTGGTTTTGTTTCTCAATTCTCCAGGGTGTGGTTATACCTACAGCTTGTACACCTTTTTGTACCACATTTTTCTGTCCCTTCTGTCTTGTAATGTGCTTGGACACCAAGTTCTGCGAACAGTCAACCCCTTTAGCAAACACCTTTTGTGTCTTGCCTTCCTTATGGAAGTGGTCATCTTTCAGAAAACTATCAAGTCAAAAATCTTCCCCATGATTGTGTAACGTTTAGGGCAAGACTGAGAGACAATTACTTCACATGGCACCTGGTGTCTTCTTTTTGAACCTTTTCACGTCATATTTTGGAGTTTTCATTAGTTGTCACTTATAAATAACAAAATCAACTGAAATAAACACTTAAAATTTAGTGGTACCTCGAGATACGAGCTTAATGCATTCCGGGACTGAGCTCGTATGTTGATTTACTCGTAACTCAAATGAACGCTTCCCATAGAAATGAACTAAAAACAAATTGATTAGTTCCAACCCTCTGAAAAAACACCAAAAAAAGGATATTGGATTGGAAAAACATTTTTATTTGTTATAATTCGCCATCCATTAACAAAGTAATAAATAACTAGTGGTTTTATAGTTCTAAAATGTGTTTAATAGTACTAAAATTAGACAGATTTCGTTGAGGGGGGTAGACTTTGCACGGCAACGCCCTCGTAACATAACAAACAAATTTAACTGATATTGAATTACAATGCAGACACTCAAAAATAAGTTTAATCTAACCTTATACGAAACCTAATTCTAATTTTGCTTTAAATTTTTATACCTTTCTTCTCCGGGTTGCATACCTGTCAACCTGGGCCAATTCCTCCCCGTATTAATGATTGGAATTCCCCGTATTAAGCAATAGAAAACCGTACAAATGCAACGCGGCACATATTTACTCACATAGGGTGCACGTAAAAGTGTTATGGTCGCGCCGCGTTGTCGTGACCGTGAATGTATTCGGACCCAAGCGCTATGACTCATAGCTGCTTAAATAACGAAACAGGAAATGATTTAATCATTTCCTGTTTCGTGTGAAAGGGGAATGCGTGTGCGCATATCATGCTTAAAGCATGACAATATTAGCAGTTGACGATGACGTTTTCGTCTGCTACCAGTGACCGAGACGATCCGGATTAGAGCCGAAATGCGTAAAATGAGATCCGTTTTACAAAAAACGTACTTAAAAAAAAATCCCGTACAAAAGTTGTTATACGGCGTACACAATTTGAAATGATCAAAAAACGTATAAAATACGGGAAAAACGTATAAGTTGACAGGTATGGGGTTGGGTCTATTTGCCCCGCCTCCACCCTGACTTTCAGATGCAACCTATCGAGGGTTGTTTGCTTTTGTCTTCCCTTCAAAATATTCCGAAAATGATGCACACAAATGTCCTCACAATAGGATGACGCATGACCACTTGCCAACTTGCCCGGGAAGTGGTACTCCTCTCGTATTAGCTCCGCCATTCCCACTGACTAACGGGAAAAAAACACTGAAAAAAATGCAACGCTCCACCCAGTGCTCGTAGAGTTGCGACCAGAAAGACTGCCCATGATGTTCTTATGAGCAGCATTTCGCGTCCACTATATGCTCGTATATCAAAAATGCTCCCAAATAAGACTGTCACGTTATGCAATAAATCATTTTTCACACGGTTAATTAAAAAGGGTCGTAATTTTCAAGAATGCGATTTCTACTCTTGACACACATAGGTGTTTAAACTTTGTCCATTGATTAAGTTCCATTCACGTATTTATTGGTCGTCAAAACACAGCAGAACTATATACAGAATATTTTTTTAAAAACACATCTACGTTGCCGTGAAAAAGTATTTCCCCCTTCCTTATTTTTTTTGGCATATTTATTACTCACAAAGGTTTCAGATCATCAAACCAATTTTAGTATGACAAAGTGACAACCCAAGGAAATCGAAAATGCAGTTTCCAAATGATTTTATTCACTAAGGTAGAACAATTTACAAACTTGCCTGGCCCTCCTGTGAAAAAGTAATTCCCCCTCTTTGTTAAATCACAAAATAACTGTGACTAATCACAATTTTAGGAAAGCTGAGTTCAGTTTCACATGCCACACCCACACCTGATGACCACCAGATGTGTTGAATCAGGAATGAGGATTGTATTTTAATGTTGAATCGCTATGAGCTCAACACTCAAAAATATATCCTTTACTTCAAATGCATTTATTCAGTTGTGGGAGGGATCCCACATTACAAAGTTAATGACCACATCCAATATCAATTCTACACAGAAATGGTTGAGTTTAAAAGAGGGATGATATACATTCAGAATTTGAACATGTAGTAGTATTTGAACACCCTGCTAATTGCAAGTTCTCCCACTTAGAGATTTTCTCTTTCACTAAAAGAGACAATATAGAAAAGGGGATTTTGACCAACCCTCTATAGTCAGTTCAATAAGTATTTGAACACTCCGCTATATTGCAAGTTCTCCCTCTTAGAAATCATGGAGAATTCTGAAATTTTCATTTCATTTGTTATCCTGAATCAGATGAACCTGTGTTGGGGCTACTTGCCAACACTTAAATAAACTCGAACACAAGAGCACACATTGAGACAGAAAGAATGAAATTCAAGGCCGCGTCTGCAGAGGCGGGGGTCAAGCAAGAACTCAGATGCCGGAGAATGTGACTACTCTCCAGGCCTCTCCAAGCTATTTCCCGCCCTAAACCTGCTTCAATGGTGTTTTTAATAGAGATAAGACAAGTCATAAAAATGGGAGGCGTTAATACAAATGAAGGAGGTGGAGGATAAAATGGTGTAGTGCACATTTGAACCAATAGGTGTAGATAAATTCTATTCTAGTGACTTCTAATACATCAGAGTGCAAAAGTGTGCAAGATTAAATATAAGAATACAATTCATATTTCACAACCTGTTTGAGGATGTTAGCTGCATAACGACACCTGTCCACCCCATACAATCAGTAAGACTCACACTTGTAACATGGCCAAGACCTACGATCTGTCCAAAGACAAGAGAGACAAAATTCTACACTTTTCATAAAGGGCTATGGAGAAATTGCCATGCGGCCTGGTGAAAAATGGTGAACTCTTAGAGCAGTCATTAGAAAATGGAAGAAGCTCAACGTGACAGTTAATATCAATCAAAGTGGAGTTCTGCGCAACATATCATCTCTTTGGTTCTCAATGACTCTAAGAAAATTGAGAACGAGCCCAAAACTATAAATAATTACTTGGTCAAAGACCTTAAAACAGCTGGTTACAGCTGTTTCCAAGGTGTTGGTAATATTCTAAGACCGTGCTTCTAATGTCGCGCCGCCCCCAAAAGAAGAATTAAAGGGGAGCCCGCCACACTGTTTGAGAAACACTGTTCTAAGACATCATGGTTTGAAATCATGCATGTGGTCGGTAATCATTCCAATGAGAGTAGGAGATTGTGGCCTGGTGAAGCCGACAGAACCACATCATCTGCAAAAAGCAGGGGTGCACCCTGCAATACTGAAGTCACCAAACGACTCACACACACGCGCACACGCACAAGTAGCACAGTTTTGGACAAGTTGTAAACGGGCCTAAAACAAAAACTGGGAAAATCAGAACAAAAGAGATTTTGCGTAGAATTCAGAGATTCCGCACTCTCGTTCTCAGCTTGCGCATGTTTTCAGCACTTATTTTCAGACAGATTTTACATATTCAAAAGAAACTCAGCTAGTGACTTTACAGCACCTCTAAAGAAACTTTTTTTTTGTGTTTCATTACTGTCCTCCACCCCAATCCTATTTTTGTACTTTACACATATGAAAATCTATAAAAGGGGGGAAAGAAAGGCAGTATTCCCTTGAATTTTGTGGATAATGTTGTTACGATCGAGGTCGGAGGACCCCAAAGCAAGCAAATGCACAATCTGGGTATGAGACTGTTTATTGAGTGTGCCAGAGACGGGCGAAGGTACGAGAGGAGCAGAGTAGGCATGTCGTTTGTCGTAGCGAGGTGGCCGGTGGCAGAGGGTTCCGTGGTGGTGTCCAGGGCGAAAGTATAATACTTGCAGTCGAGCTCGTGGTCCGTGGTCAGGATCCTGGGAACAAAGCAAGAGGTTGGAGATCAGACAAGGCAAACAAGGACCTTTTCAGGTTTTAGAATGCAAATATCATCATCAGTTACTATTCATAGGGTATGGAAAATAACAAAATCACTTGTCAAGGCAGAGGCGAAAACTCAAGTTTACTCAGCGGTACTTGAGAAAAAATTCCTCTACGTCCCTCTTAATGAGCGAACACAATTTTTAAGTCAAGACAAGTACATTTACCCAGAGGACTCAACATTCTGGGATTCGTCACACTTTGGAGGAGTGCAAGAATCTCCAGCATGGTTTGTCATGCTGTGGTACTGTATGTCACTGTAAGCTACCAGCGTGTGCTGGATAGATTTTTGAATCATAGCTTTCATACAAGGGATTACACACATTAAGAAAATACAGAATAGTAGTAAAACCGCAAGAAAGGGAGTTGCAAATTTAATCAGAATATGGAACCATGATCCGGTTGTGAACCACGACCACAGTGATGCACCTACGGCTGAGTGATCCTGGGCCATGGTGTTGGCTAGGGCTTTCATTTCAGCTATGGCACGAGTTATGTTACCTTCGTCACCGGTTTCATCTGGGATGAAGGTGCAACAGTGTTCTCCAACTATGGCACACACACCTCCATCCTTAGCTGTTATCAAATCTAGGACCATTCGGTCTTGCAACTCCATTTCTCTAAGGGCTTTCAATTCATCTGCTATACCTTGTAGGGCCTTGACTGTTTGGTTAATGAACAGTCCCATGCGATAATTCAATGTCTCTACACGGAGCATAGGTTTACCCACTCCAAGCTGGGGAAGTAGTGACAATATGATTTTTTGGGGGGTGGACCATAATTTATGATCATCAGGAACATCACTGCCCCAAATTGAATCATGTGGTTTGAATTGCACTGGTGTTGATCTCTTATTTCTTACTGGTATTTTCACTCCCCTTAAAATGAATGCATCTTGGACCATCTGCACCATTGCACAACGACCTTTCCATGCTGTGGGCAAACCCAAATACACCGTATATCCACACATCCAATACCCATCATCTTGAGGATCAGTGCCCATCACATCGGGGACAGTGTAATAGTCCCTGCAGGTGGCACCCAGGGGTGCTCCTGTGGCATTGAACCTGGCTTTGTTAGTGGTGTCTCGTGTGCACGGAGTAAGTACCTCACTACAGTATTTCATGGGGACTTCTCCTACCGGTCTAGAGTTGCCCCATAATGCCATGTTACTAGCGAAACACACAGCCTTAAAATCGCGTGGGAATGGGACGTTGTTTAACATAGCTAGATTTGTCCAATCATAGTTCAATAACCTTGTGAATTTTCTACCTGTTAAAGGTGGTACAGTGGCATCAATTTTGGGAACTACAGATCTAATTACATTCCACAGGTACCGCGATCTCAGGATGTCGGGATACCATAGAGGTGTGTAGGTGTTATAGGCATAGGGGTCAATCGGCTTGGGATACACTGGTGGGGTACCTGTGGAATAGGGCATACGACTACACACATAACAACTTTCTTTCACACCAGTTAGTTTTTTCTGAAATACCATGAAATTATACCACATATTTTCTTCGTAGTGGTTCTTTGGATTGTTCTTTTCATACCACTTCACTCTCCTCTGTGACAGGATCACAGCATTGTCTCGTTTTTCAACTCGAATCTCTGGGGGCGGGGCATTCAGCCACACCCAGGCTGTCACTGACAGTACAGTCACTGTGATGAGGGTGGCAACAGCTTTCATTTTGGCTTCTGTGTGAGGGTGCAAAGACTATGAGAGGTCAAGGTTAGGTGAGGGGTGCTCGTGGCAGGTGAGCAGACGTCAGATGAGTTTTTCACGAACAAGGGTTTTGGCACCGTCCGACTTCCAGTCTACTCAGAGTCACCGATTTCTCGAACAACTTTGACTTGGGATTGGTGAATCCACGTCGACCTCTCAGCAATCTTTACTGCTGTGGGGGTGGTGAGTTGAACCACGAATGGGCCTTCCCAACGTGGCGAGGACCAGGACTTCCTTTTTATGACTCGAATCAGGATCTGGTCACCAGGCTTCACCACCTCCTGCAAGGGAGACAAAGGGGATAGCGGCAGCTTACATGTATTTTGGACAAGTTTTTCTCTAAACATTTTTACCATCCACTCTGTGAGTGGATCTGCCTCGCCCTTAGTCTCTTGCCATGGTTCACCTTCCCATAGGGGAAGTTGAAATGGTCTTCCATGAACTATCTCAAAAGGTGTTAATCCTGAGCTAGTTGGTACTATTCTCATATATGTTTTGACCAGTGATAGGCATTCTGGCCATGGCTTTTTTGTCTCTTCCATGGTTTTCTTAAGCCTTAGTTTTATTGTACCATTCGTTCTCTCTACCAGTCCCGCACTTTGCGGATGGTACGAGCAGTGGTTTTTTAAACTTATTCCTAGGTGTTTTGCCATGTGTTGTACTATGCTGTTTACAAAATGAGCTCCATTGTCACTCCAGATGATTCTGGGGATCCCATGTTCTGGGAATATGTGTTTACAGATAGCTTTAGCCACCGTCAATGCGTCTGGTGATTTTGAAGGGACTATTTCAGTCCATTTTGAGAATGAGTCAATCAAGACTAAACAGTATTTATATTGGTTGCTTCTGGATAATTCAATGAAATCCATGTGTATAATTTCAAATGGGTAGGTACCTTTTGGGCATTGGCCTCGTTTGGGCCTGAGGTTACCTTGCACATTATGTCTGCAACAAATTAAACAGTTCTTACAAAAAATTTTAAAGTAGGTATTTAGACCTGTTGGCACATAAAACACACGCTGTACCATATTAATCATTCCCCCTGTTGAGACATGAGACTTTCCATGGCTCAATTTTGCTACCATTTGGAATAAATTCTTTGGTAAGCATGGTAGGCCTTTTGTTGTATATAGGCCGTCTGCAGACTGTTCTGCGCCTTTAAGTATCCATGCATCTTTTTCTTTCTGTGGTGCAATGTTTTGCATATCAATCAATACTGTTTTTGGGATTGACTCATTTTGTTGTTGTTGTTGTGTATACTGTGCAGTAAGTGTTTGTGCTGCTCCTTTAGCTGCTGTATCTGCTCTAGCATTTCCTCTACTAATTCTGTCGCTGCTGTTAGTATGTGCCTTACATTTGCATACAGCTATGTGGCTTGGAAGTAGTACTGCATTAAGTAATTGTTTCAGCAGTTCGGCATGTTCTACTGATTTGCCTGTGGATGTTTTCATCCCTCTTCTATTCCATTGTGCGGCAAATACATGTAGAGTGGAGTGTGCATATTGGCTGTCTGTATAAATGGTGACCTTCTTACCTTTAAACAATTTGCATGCCTTTGTCAATGCTATAATTTCTGCAGCTTGAGCTGATAGATTAGATGGCAATTTTTCTGCACATAAGACTTTGTTGTCTGTGACGACTGCGAATCCTACTTGATTTCTTCCTTGTTCTGATTTGGATGCTGATCCATCTACGTATACATAAGTGCTGTCTGGAATAGGAGTATCTTTGAGATCTGGTCTTGGTTTGCAGCTTTCGCTGGTTCTTTCATCACATTGGTGTGGATCTCCGTCTTCTTCAGTTGGTATTAACGTTGCTGGGTTCAAGGTATTGCATCGCTTAATGGTGAGATGGGGTTGCGATAACAATGTGGCTGTTATGGCCAGGTGTCTTGCTGGTGACAGGAACGACATTTTGGTTTGTGTTATCAGTAGATCCACTTCATGGGGGACTTGGAGTGTGAGTGGATGGAACAGTACAAGTTCAGCTGTCATCTGGACGGCTAATGCTGCTGCGCACACTGCTCGTACACACGGAGGTAGAGCAGCTGCAACTGGGTCCAGTCGTTTTGAGTAGAACGCTACTGGTTTCATCTTTGTTCCATGTGGTTGTAGTAACACTGATGTCATGAATGTTCCTTTGCAAGTCACTGTTTGGGTGAATGTTTTTTCATAGTCAGGAAGCGCTAGGACTCCTGATTCCAGGATTTGTTGCTTCACTTCCATGAATGTTCGGTTTCCTTCTTCAGTCCATGTTACTGGGTCTCTCATTGTCATCTCAGTAGCATAGATCATGTCTAGCAGTGGTTGAGTTAGTTCTGCATAGTTTGGAATCCAACTCCTGCAGTAGTTAGTTAGGCCTAAGAAGGCCATCATTTGTTTTTTCGTCTGTGGTTTCGGACATTGCTGGATGGCTTCTCGTCTTCCATCCGTTAGTTCCCTTCCTTTCTGTGAGACTCGGTGTCCCAGGAAGGTGACTGACTCCTGACAGTACTGCAGTTTCTTCAGCGACGCTTTGTTCCCAGTTTGCTCCAGATGTTTGAATAATCTGATCGCTTCTTCTTTGTTTTCCTCTTCTGTGGGACTGGCTATCAGTATGTCGTCTACATATACTAAGATCTGTGTGGTGTCTTTATGTTCATGCTGATTTATACATGCTGCGATCTCTTGTGAGAATATTGTGGGGCTGTCACAGAACCCCTGTGGCAGCCTTGTGTATGTGTATTTGGTTCCTTCGAACGTGAAACCAAACCAGTCTTGGGCTGTTTTGTGTAATGGAACAGAGAAAAATGCATTGCTTAGATCAATTACTGTAAAGAATTTCTGATGTGGTTTTAACTCGTTCAACAGTTTATGTGGGTCTGGTACACAGGGTGCTCTGGATCTCACTGCTTCGTTGACCCGTCTTAGGTCCTGGACCAATCTCCACGTTCCTGTCTCTGTTTTCTTCACGGGAAAGATAGGCGTGTTACATTCGCTTGACGGACTTTCAATTAGAATGCCTGCTTCGAGCATTTCTTTAATTACTGGTCGGATGCCATCTATAGCATCTGGTTTAAGGGCGTATTGTTTGGCTCGTGGTCGAAATGATGTCTTGGGCTCAATTCTTACTTCCTTTGCTGTGGTCATTTTTCCTACGTCTGCTTTTGATTTGGACCACAGTGAACTCGGTACTGTAGGGAAGTCTTCAGCTTGTAGCAGTATGTAGTCTTGTCATGCAGTCAAATGCGTTTTCGGACTTGCTTGAGTCATCCACTTCAGCTTATGTCTTGTCACTGTTCCATATGGGGTGTTTGTCAGTACGCTGACTGTGGGAGTCTGATGTGACCACGACTCCTCGCTTCTGGTCTCCAAGAATTGCACCATGTGTCCTAGGTCTTTCCAGGACCTGTGGGGTTTTCTCTTTATGGACACATGGGGTGTTATCCCAAACTGTAGCAGTTTTTCCGCTTGAGGCGGCAAGTCCACTGAGGTGGCCGCATCCCCCTCTGTCGTGGAGTACAAGTACTGCAGTCGAACTAGTTGGGGTCCCAGTCGCTCAAACTGTTTAACAAATTCCGGTCTGGCTTTCCCAAACTTCATGGTGATGTGTAGTGGCCAGTGGGTTTGTGTTTGGCCATTTACATTTTCGACTTTGGATTTTAAATGCCGGATTACAGATGAGGGCCCTTGTGTTGCTAAATCTAGGGAGTAGAACGTATAAGGTTCCTCTTGATCTTCGACTACTTGGATTTCCGCTTCTTCCCACCTGTGTACTGGTTTCATACCATCATCCGTGGGGATAAGGCTGATTCCCAGTTTACGGAGTAGATCTCTTCCCAGGAGGTTCACAGGACAGTTCTTACTTAGGACGAACTTTGCTTCATGATCTCGTCCATTTTCATCTGTTATTTTTGTTTTCTTCGACTTCTTCAACAGCTCCATGTGTCCTCCTGCTCCTATCACAGTGATCCATTCCTTTCCTGGTACCAATCCTGGCACTTTGTCTTTGATGACTGATTTATCTGCTCCAGTGTCGCATAAGAATCTTACTGGTGTTTGACTTTGTCCCACCAGCAAGGTGTAGTATGGTTTGCTGTCTCTGTCCCAGAGGGTGGACATGATTTCGGTTAAGTCTAACACTTCTACTGGCGAGCAGGGGGTTTCTTCGTCCTCCCCATCGCTTTCTTCAGTTTCCTCTTCCGTGTTAGGCTTCCATTTCTCTTTCCTCTGGCGTCATTCTTGATATTGATTTTCAGGGTTGAACGGTGGGGGTCTCTGGTTCCACGTTGGTGGATTTTTGCAGTCTCGAGCAAAGTGTCCTCTCTGTCCACAATTGTAACACTTGTCATCTGGGTTTGCTTTTCTTGGTGGGCCGTGTCTTCCTCGGCCTCTTCCTCTTCCACGTCCTCGTTGGTAGAATATTTCTGATGACTCTTGGTTCACCAATGAGGCCATGGCTTGGGTAAGAGTATTAACTCCGGAGCTTACCTGTTTTTGGCGGTGTCTCTCCTCGGCATGAATCGCCCACTCCATTAGTTGATTCATTGGCATGGTTCGGTATGTGACACAGTACTTCTGCACGAACCCTTTGATTTGGGGCTGGAGCCCTTCCAGGAACCCTTGTCTCAATTGGGCTTGGTACGCTCCTTGCTCATTTTGGTCTTCTGTTATCCCACTGTGGATTTTGAACACTTCTTCAAATCTTGCTCTAAATTTATGAATTCCTTCTCCTTGTTCCTGTGTTGTGGCTCTGATTTTGTCATAACATGGTGTAGGGCGCCACGTGTCTCGAACTCGGGTCAGGACTCTTTCCACTAGCTGCGTTAGGTATTCTGAATCATGGGGGTGGATTTTTCCTTGGTTGTTTCTCTCGTCGAAGTTTCCTCTTACTCTGGCCCAGTTGTGTCCCAGACTCAAGGTGAATGCCTTTCTTGTCTCAGCTCCATTCAGGTGGAAACTTTGTCTCAGCTGTTCAAAATTATTGGTCCATTCAATTGGGTTCTTTATTGGGTCTCCCAGTCCTTTGCATGCTTCGATGCATTCGGACTCGGTCCATGGACGGTGGACGAGAATGGTTTGATCGCGATCTCCGTTCACTTGAAAGTGTGGATTTGCAACTTCAACCATGGGGTACATTTGGCTTGGTGGTGCCCATGGCTGTGGGTCAGCGTGAGGTCCTTCAAATGCTATCAAGGAAGGATAGAGTTGTTGCCCCCCCCTTTTTTCTTTTTGTGCTCTCGTCTGCATTTTGATGACTCCTGCTGGTCCTGCAGGGGCATCTGTGGGCTCTGGCTCACCCCTCCTTACTTCATCGTGTGGTATGCAAGAGACATTTTGTAACTTGAGATGTTGTTCTTGTGTGTGCATTGGAGGTCCCCCTCCCGCATTGTGCTCTTGGCTTGTAGTGAAAGGAGCCTGGTACGGTCTGTCGCCGGAGCGGGGGGCTGAGGAGGGGGCCAGTGTTTCTTCATGAGGTCTAATATCAATCAAAGCTGTCATACTTGTTTTTTGTTCAGCTTGTTTAATTTTCTTAATAATCTTTTTCTTATGTCTTAATTGGGCCTGGACGATCCAAACCTGAATATCTTCAAGCTCTCTACATATCTTCTCCTTTTTTCCACTTTCAACAGCTTTCTCCACTTGCAATTTCCGCTTTATGGCCTGTAATGGCTCTTCCAAAAGTCTCCCATCCCACTCTTTATTCTTCCTCCATTTTTCCATATAAGTGCAATTATCAGGAAAATGTTTAAGCATAAACTTCATGTCGGTTGGAACTTCTTTGCTGCTTTTCAATCCCATTTTGGAGACTTTTCTTTTGTTTGAAGATTTTTTATTTTTCTTAAAAATAATTATATTTGCAAATTCTGCTATTCCCGTAACGCATTTATGACTTTTTATTTACTGCGGTGTTTACTCACCTTCTTTAGGGACGTCCCGTTTAATTTACTATCTTATTTATCCACCTAAGTAGTCGTTTAGACTCTTGTTTTGCGCGGCAAAGTTGTGATTTACGAGCGTGTCACTAGTGCTCTGGTTTGAATTTCTCCTTATGAAGATTACTTGCAAGTTTTATAGTTATTATTCTATATATTTTTTCTTTATATTGAGCTCTTTCATTCTCTTGGCACAGTATAACAATATTTTTCTTCTATATTTTTAACACAACCCTCGAAGTCCCTTGGCGGGGGGGGCCCCTACCTTCCCCTTTGTCTGCTGATTAGGCAGAGAGGCCGACACACAGCCTTTTATCGTGCTGTATACTATTAAACATAATTCCGACAAACAGAAAAATGTCTTTCCGACACACAGAAAGAAGAATCTCCGACACACAGAGAAGAGTATACGCAACTTTTCTTTTTTTTTTTTTTTTTTTGGGTTGGATTCTACAAATTAATTTTAAAAGTGCCTTACCGCTCAGGTGCGCTCTGCGTCCGGTGGGATGGATTCGCTTCCTTCTTCTGGACAGCGGAGAATCGATCACCCTTCTCCTCAATGGGGAAACAGCTGACGTCAGATTTTTGGATTGGTTTTTCGCGATCCAAAATCAAGATGCGAATCTTCCCGGGTTTCGGGCACCAGAATGTTGGGGCTACTTGCCAACACTTAAATAAACTCGAACACAAGAGCACACATTGAGACAGAAAGAATGAAATTCAAGGCCGCGTCTGCAGAGGCGGGGGTCAAGCAAGAACTCAGATGCCGGAGAATGTGACTACTCTCCAGGCCTCTCCAAGCTATTTCCCGCCCTAAACCTGCTTCAACGGTGTTTTTAATAGAGATAAGACAAGTCATAAAAATGGGAGGCATTAATACAAATGAAGGAGGTGGAGGATAAAATGGTGTAGTGCACATTTGAACCAATAGGTGTAGATAAATTCTATTCTAGTGACTTCTAATACATCAGAGTGCAAAAGTGTGCAAGATTAAATATAAGAATACAATTCATATTTCACAACCTGTTTGAGGATGTTAGCTGCATAACGACACCTGTCCACCCCATACAATCAGTAAGACTCACACTTGTAACATGGCCAAGACCTACGATCTGTCCAAAGACAAGAGAGACAAAATTCTACACTTTTCATAAAGGGCTATGGAGAAATTGCCATGCGGCCTGGTGAAAAATGGTGAACTCTTAGAGCAGTCATTAGAAAATGGAAGAAGGTCAACGTGACAGTTAATATCAATCAAAGTGGAGTTCTGCGCAACATATCATCTCTTTGGTTCTCAATGACTCTAAGAAAATTGAGAACGAGCCCAAAACTATAAATAATTACTTGGTCAAAGACCTTAAAACAGCTGGTTACAGCTGTTTCCAAGGTGTTGGTAATATTCTAAGACCGTGCTTCTAATGTCGCGCCGCCCCCAAAAGAAGAATTAAAGGGGAGCCCGCCACACTGTTTGAGAAACACTGTTCTAAGACATCATGGTTTGAAATCATGCATGTGGTCGGTAATCATTCCAATGAGAGTAGGAGATTGTGGCCTGGTGAAGCCGACAGAACCACATCATCTGCAAAAAGCAGGGGTGCACCCTGCAATACTGAAGTCACCAAACGACTCACACACACGCGCACACGCACAAGTAGCACAGTTTTGGACAAGTTGTAAACGGGCCTAAAACAAAAACTGGGAAAATCAGAACAAAAGAGATTTTGCGTAGAATTCAGAGATTCCGCACTCTCGTTCTCAGCTTGCGCATGTTTTCAGCACTTATTTTCAGACATATTTTACATATTCAAAAGAAACTCAGCTAGTGACTTTACAGCACCTCTAAAGAAACTTTTTTTTTGTGTTTCATTACTGTCCTCCACCCCAATCCTATTTTTGTACTTTACACATATGAAAATCTATAAAAGGGGGGAAAGAAAGGCAGTATTCCCTTGAATTTTGTGGATAATGTTGTTACGATCGAGGTCGGAGGACCCCAAAGCAAGCAAATGCACAATCTGGGTATGAGACTGTTTATTGAGTGTGCCAGAGACGGGCGAAGGTACGAGAGGAGCAGAGTAGGCATGTCGTTTGTCGTAGCGAGGTGGCCGGTGGCAGAGGGTTCCGTGGTGGTGTCCAGGGCGAAAGTATAATACTTGCAGTCGAGCTCGTGGTCCGTGGTCAGGATCCTGGGAACAAAGCAAGAGGTTGGAGATCAGACAAGGCAAACAAGGAGGTAGTGCGAGAAGGTACTTAACAGTACCGTATTTTCACGACTATACGGCGCATCATATTTTTAGCCGCAGTTTCAATAACGAGTGCTATTTCAATAACGAGTGCTATTTCTGTATTTTACACACACAAAGGACGCACCGTTTTTATAGACGCAGCCAGGCAGAGTGCGAGAGTGCGAGATCTGTTTGGTTTTATGCATATTACGGGTCATCTTGTAGAAGTTCATGTGTTGAGTTCTTCAATTTAAATAGCTATATTAAGTATTTGATTTTATCTTTCCAGACTCATAAAAAGAAAAAGGATCGGCGGAAAGGAAAGGCTGGTGATGACAGCGATGAAGATGTGATGCTGAAGTTAAAAAAGCTGTCATTACAAGCTAGCGATCAGGAAGACGATGATGGTAGGAAGAATGCATGCCTATTTGTTGTTTCACATGAACTTATCACCGTTATTAAAGCTTCCTTTTCTTCCCACCAGTTATCACCCCCAAGAAAGGAAACAAGAAGAGCAAGGTATGCCATCATCTGTTAGCACCACTGTTGTCAATAAATATTTTTGATCTGGTTGGGTGAAGCATTGATAATGTTGTTTAGGGAGGAAACATTTTTGCAGCTCTCAGCCAGGGTATGAGTGATGAGGACAACAACTCCAATTTGGATGAGGAAGACGGACGAGAAAGAAAGGTACATATTCCTTTGCTTCAATTGAGTTTCAGTACATGCAATGCAGTAATATGGAAATTGTCAAATAGATGAGAGGGATATTGAAGATTTACATCTTTAGTGAGGTCCAGACCAAGATAAACCTCAATTTCACCCCCAACCTGTAGAAATTAAAGGAATATTTGCACAGCTTTTGGGAGGTGAAGTTAAAAAAAAGTCAACTCAATAAGCAAAGCAACTGTTTTTTTTTTACTTGCCTTGCTATATTATAATACTATATATGTTTCTTAGATGTATAACAAACTACTCAACTTTCTTTTTCTGATTATAATGGTATAGTTTATGCGTCTTGCATGCAGGAGGCTGAGGAGGGCAAGAAACAAGATAAAGCTAATCCTAAAGTGAAGGTGGGTGGTTAATTCTGTACTGTTTATTGTTTAAAAATATGGATGCACAGCTATCACCTCTATTGTGTATATTTCATGCCACCGCTTTTTAATAATTATTTTTTGCAATCTATTTTTTTTTTTTTACTTTTATTCCTTTTAGCTCACCATAAAGTAATGAGAAGCCAAAAGGAGGAAAACACTCCTTTAAAAAAAAAAAATAGAAAAAAAAAACATCCCACCCCATGCATTGTGTGAAAACATTATTTCTCTATAATGCTGTTTTCAAAATCCATGTAGAACAAGAAACCTAATCAATCGCATGATGATGATGATGATGATGATGAAGACGAAGGGGACAAAAGTGACGGCAATGAGATAATGATGGTTTGTATGCTTTGTTTGTGCCTTTGTTTCTCTCTAATTCCGTGTTTTAAAAAACTGTCTGTGTAAGCAGAGTGCGGAGGATGCAATCGCAGAGCAGACTAAGGAGCAACAAGAGGACGATGATCCCTTTTCTAATCTCAGCAAGAAGGAAAAAAAGAAGAAGAAAAAAATGGTAAATTAGTTACATTGTTTTCCAGGGGGGAAAAGTTGTACTTCAGTATCAACCAATATATATCTACTTAACCATAAAAGGCACAGGGCTCCAGACTAACTTCGTATCTGGGAGCAGATTAAGCTAAATTATTAAATAAAAAGTTTGGCTACCGTTGGTGAAATGTAAAAAATACATATCATAAGAGGACTCGAGCTACATTTAAACAGCAAGCCTATCCTGAAAATTCATACTTTAAGGCTGACTCTTAACGCTGTTTTTACCATGTGTCCAAATCAGATCTGGGCCAAATTATTGAACGATCTGACCGAGCTGTGGAAACGAAGCTGTTCAGACTGAGTATCTAGTATAGGCTTGGGCGTTATAAAGAAAAAAATGTATCATGATAAAAAAATGATCAGTCGATATTTATAACTCAAGTTTTTTTGGTTTCAAATTTGAAACTTCAAACCTCTGTGAATAGTTAAGTTACTTTTGTTGTTGTTCGATTATGAAAGTATTTATGTTACCTTGAAAAGAAAAGCAAACATAAAAGCTTGTGACCATAGATGAGGGTGGGAACGTAGATTGACCGGTAAATAGAGAGCTTTGCCTTTTGGCTCACCACCTCCTTCACCACGACGGACTGCATCACTGCAGATGCCGCACCGATCCGCCTGTCGATCTGTCACTCCATTCTTCCGCCACTCTTGAACAAGACCCCAAGATAGTTAAACTCCTCTACCTGGAGAAGGACCTGGTCCATGACCCGCTAAGTGCACGCCACCTTTTTCCTACTGAGGACCACGGTCTCAGATTTGGAGGTGCTGATTCTCATCCCGAGAGCTGGAGACCATGGACTGATGAAGCCAACGTCGTCATTATCATCATCATCGAATCATCAAAAAAGCCTATTGTCATCATGCCCAGCTGCGTATGACGAAATTGGTGGTGCTACTCCACAAAGTGCGCTTTCCCAGCAAAAGACCACAAATAAGTAATATAGAAATATAAGAGTCACATCCTGTTAAGGTAAATACTAAAATATTGCCTAATCTAAGATATTATTACTATCCATGGAGATCCCGGTGGTCTCGAGATGTCCTCGGCGATATCTTAGGTTCATTGGTAATCTGTTGTGATGGATATATCGCATCTCCTCCCGAGAGTAATTAAATCCTGGCGACTGTAGAAAAAGTTTGCCTCGCAGATGTTAGTAAATAACGATAAGATTGAGGAAACAAAACACCAAACTGGAGAGCAAAGAGCGGCTGCATCCGTGCGCGCTGCCATCTTGGATCACTTACCTCCTCACTTACCTTCAATCAGCCAGCAGGAGGCAGATCACCGCCCAACGTCTTTCATGTTACCTGACCCCGAAGTTATTGCACAGAAGGGATTGTGTGTCGTGCTACCGCAAGTTCAGAGTCCTGATGGCTGTGGGAAAAAAAACTGTCCTTAAGTCTATTTGTCCGTGCTTTGTGAGACCTGTAGCGTCTGCCAGAGGGCAGCAGCTGAAACGGGTTGTGACCGGGGTGGTATGGGTCCCTCACAATGTAGGTAGCGGGGGCTGGCAATGTCTTCCAGTGAGGGCAGAGAGCAGCCGATGATCTTCTGGGCAGTGTTGACCACTCTCTGCATGGCCTTTTTGTCTGCTGCCGTGCTTCTGGCGTACCACACTGTAATGCAGTATGCCAGGATGCTCTCCACAGTGGCTCCATAGAAGGTTACCAGAAACTTAGTGTCCAAGTTGTTCCTCCTGAGTACCCTCAGGAAATTGAGTCGTTTCTGGGTCGGTGTACAGTCGTATGTGTACAGGGAGTACAGAAGAAGACTTAGTACACAGCCTTGAGGGGAGCCAGTGCTCAGTATAATGGAGGAAGAGAGGTGGGGACCAAATCTAACAGTTTGGGCGGTTGGTTAAGAAGTTCTAAATCCAGCAGCAGATGGAAGAGTATAGTCCAAGGTGGGAGAGTTTGTCAGCCAGAATATCCGGTATTGTAGTGTTGAAGGCTGAGCTATAGTCAATGAAAAGCATCCTCACGTAGTTCCCATGGTGCTCCAGGTGGCTCAGTGCTGTGTGTAGAGCTAGAGCGATGGCGTCCTCGGTGGACGTATTTGCTCTATAAGCAAACTGGTGGGGGTCAACTGAGGGAGGGATTGTGTCCCTGATATGGCGGGCAACCAACTTTTCAAAGCACTTCATGATCACAGGCGTAAGTGATTTAAGGCAGGATGGGATGATGGATTGTTGCAGGGAACAATTGAAAACCTTTCTGAAAACACCAGTCAGCTGGTCAGCACAGGCTTTGAGCACCTTCCCAGGTACTCCGTCAGGGCCAGCAGCCTTCCTGGTGTTCACAGTCCGCAGTACCTGTCTCACTTCATGTTCCTGAAGCTCCAGTGTACTGCTGCAGGGTGGTGGTGGATGTGTTGAGACTGGGTCTGATTTGTCTGTCTCAAAGCGGGCAAAGAAACGGTTCAGTTCCTCTGCTAGTGAGGCTTCTGCGTTAACAGATACATTATTGTTATTGTAATTGGTAATGTGTCGTATTCCCTGCCACATCTTCTTTGGGTTTTTCCCTGTGAAGTGCTCCTCAATTTTCCTTGTATATGCTGCCTTGGCCTTTTTAATGCCTCTTTTCAGCTCTCCTCTGGCAGCGCTGTATTGTACCTTGTCCCCTGACCTGAAGGCGGTGTTACGGCATTTGATGAGTGCCTGTGTCTCACTGGTCATCCAGGGTTTTTGGTTAGGAAAAAGCCGTATCCGTTTATTAACACTGACGTTGTCCGTGCAGTTTTTGATGTAGGAAAGTACAGTGTCTGTGTAGTCCTGGAGGTTGTGTTGTTCAAAAAGTTCCAAAATGGTGCGGGAAAAACAGTCCTGCAGCTGAGAAAGGGCGTCCTCAGGCCATGCTTTTATTATCTTTATTTGTGGCCTTGATAGCCTACGAAGTGAGGTGTATGACTTACTGCCGGCTACACAGACCAGACTCTGACACCGCGGTCATATAGGGACTAACTGGGGGACATGGTCGAACGCCTTTATCCAAGTCCACAAAGCAATTCAATTTAATTTTTCAGCCTGACGGCATCGGTTACAGCCGATGTCCACCAGCGGGTTCTGGAATTGTTGGCTGACTGCTACCAGCTGGTCAAGTGGCACGCCGCTCTGGTCAGACAGCTTCAAAGAAGCTTTGGTCAACCCTTCGGCCTCTCAGGAGGGGAAAGCAGTGCACCACATGGTTGAATAGGTGCTGCTGACCTAGAGATGTTGTGAAGCAGTGGCCCAAATACATTGAAAGCCTTCTCAATTTTACCGACATGCCTTCCCATTTGCATTGAATTGGATGATTTTATTGTCATTATACAAGTATGATCAGAGTTAAAGCTTTCAGCACGTAGTGAACAAATAACAACAACAAATAAATAATCAATCAATAAAAAAGTAGTCCAAGTGAGATCAGCAGAGCAGAGTGGCCTTGTTCCGTCTGAAGTCCAGGATTGGTTCCATAGTTTTGGGGACCTTTAGCGCCAAGTTGTTGAGAGTGCACCACTCGCTGAGTTTATGGACTCAACAACAAACAAACAAACACATAGATATTCAAATGTTGGAACAGAGCAGCAATGCAAAAATAAAAAGCAGCAAGCTGCTAGCCTAGGCTCTAGCCTAGCGGTTAGTGGCTCGGGTCACTGTTAGCAGGACTCGATGCAACTGGCCTGCCGGCGATGCAATCCATCCTCTCTACCAGTTGAGGACTCAAAGCCGTGCTGCACACAGTAGCCAGCATGGTAACCACTAGGCCAAAACCCCAGGCTTGAGGCCTAGCTGTTAGCATCCTTTCTTGAAGGCATCAGAAGGGAGATCTCTATGGCCTACAATGATCATATGTGCACCTGTGAAACACCTATGTTGTAGCGACGAAGGACGGGATTTATGGTGTCGGACCATGGCGCAATGACTGATTCACATTTATCCAGAAGTTCAGAAAAATATGAGTGAATGCATATAAATTATGTTCCAGATTAAAATCTGTGAATGAGTGAACCCACAAGTTCTGAACCATGAATAGGTGGGTCGCCACTGTACATTATTCATTTTTAGACCACTTGATTTTACATATATTAAAACACACTTAAATTTGTACTATAATGAAAACAAAACTAAATATCACTCTGATGTTTTTTATGTCTTTGCTTAAATGTGTTTTGTTTGATTCTAATGAGAGTATGTCCTTTATATTTGTTTATAGATGGAGTATGAGCGTCAGTTGTCAAGCCTCCGTGCTCAAAATGCATTGGAAGGAGATTTCTCAATTTCCCAAGCTGAAATGTCCTCCAGACAGGCCATGCTGGAGAATGCTTCTGATATTAAGGTTAAACTTTACTTCATGAAGTGTGGAAGCGCTGACTTTCTAATCAAATTCTAATTTCACTTGTTCACATTAAGTCCTGTTCTGTTTTGCGTAGCTGGAAAGGTTCAGCATTTCTGCTCATGGCAAAGAGCTTTTTGTCAATGCGGACCTCCTAATAGTGGCAGGAAGAAGATATGGTTTAGTTGGACCAAATGGGTAAATATTTTTCTTTCAGATGAAAATTTGTGGAATGAAATAAGCTATAGCCAATTACATACTTGTCAACCTCAGCCCAAGGTTTCCCTTATAAAACATCGCTAATTACACTATTACGTAAACAAAACCCTCACTCTGTTCTCGGTTCCAAATAAGCCATTGAAAACAAAGTGGACATTGTGCTTGTGGGCAGTAAAATGTGTTTATTTTTTATTTTTTTATTTTTATGTGACTTTGGTGTTGTCCAATACGATTGTTTGTATTGTGCACCGAATCTGCCAAAAAGATAAGAAAATCCTGTACACAATTTGGGCAATCCATACAAGTTTATGGGTATGCAATTAGTATTGAGTCAATTATCCTTTGTCTCAAGACTTATATATTTTTATGGTAATCATGGATTAAAGTTTTCCATCAAAGCGTTGGAAATCCATCAGCAGGTAGTACAGGTCAGGATGTACATCTGCTGGAAACTTCCATTGCCTCCAGTCATTTTTTTGTGCTTAGTTTTAAAACACTTGCAATTGGTTTGCACTGGCACTTTTTGTTTAATATTGCACAAGTACAGTGGTACCTTGAAATGGGATAATGCGTTCCGGGACTGGGCTCGTACGTCGATTTGATCGTATCTCAAGTCAACGTTTACCATAGAAATGAAATAAATACAAATTAATTCGTTCCCACTCTGAAAAAAATGGAAGCTAATGAAATGGAAAAAACATTTTTATTTGTTCTAGTTCGCCATCTATTAACAGAGTAACAAATAACTAGTGGTTATGATGTTTAATACTACTAAAATGATTTCACAGAGGGGAGAGAGAGACTTTTTGCACAGCAACGCCCTCGTAACATAACAAACAAATTTAAATGAACTTGGATTATGATACAGACACACTCAAAAATAAATTTAATCTAACTTTACACTAAATTTATATCTAATTTTGTTTTAATTTTTTAAAACCTTTTTTCTCCGGGTTGGCTCTTTTTGCCCCGCCTCCACCCTGACTTTCAGCCGGAGTTTTTCAAAGGAACCTATCGAGGGTTGTTTTCTTTTGTCTTCCCTTCAAAATTTTCCGAAAATGACGCTGACAAATGTCTTCACAATAGGATAACGCACGACCACTTGCCATCTTGTTCGTTTTCCATAAAATCAGAAATCTCTTGCCACTTCGCTAACATGTGTTTGATATCCTTTGTAGCGAGGCGGTCCCTACCTCCTCGCTACTGAGCTCCTGCAATGCTCCGCCCATTGTTTGAAGGTATCTTTACACGAGGGAGTTGCGGCGAGAAAGACAGTGCCCATGCTGTTCTCATAAGCAGCCTCTCGCGTCGGCCACCTGGCTATATAACAAAATTTGTCTCGTATCTCAAGGTAAATATTTCCTCGGAATTTTACTCGTATCTCAAATTGCGCATATGTCGGGGCACTCGTATGTCAAGGTATTACTGTAATTGTATAGTGTATTGTTGTTGTTGTTTTTTAAATAACTTAACAATTAAAACTTAATTTTATATGTACAATTGATGGAACAGTTGAATTTACCTTATCTGAATAAAGCACCTCGAGTACCACCTTGGCAACATTCCCCCCAATGTAAAAAAATAAATATTTTTCAGTCATTTTTTAATTTCATTTTCATCAATGAGTAATTGATGCCCAACTTTTGCTTCTTAATAACCATTTTCTATGGTTTTCCTCCAGGAAAGGTAAGACCACATTACTGAAGCACATAGCCAACAGAGCTCTGAGCATTCCCCCCAACATTGATGTGCTGCTTTGTGAGCAAGGTAAGAGCATTGCCGTCATTGTGAGCTTTGTCCCACTCACACATAGCCATGTGTTTGTGTGCAATCAGAGGTTGTGGCTGACGACACACCAGCAGTACAGGCTGTGCTGAAAGCTGACACCCGCCGCTCGAAGCTCCTGGAGGAAGAGAAGCAACTTCAGGCCCTTCTGGAGAAGGGAGAGGACAGTGTGACAGAAAGATTAGAAAAGGTGATTCAGTTCTTTAGTGAGGATGATATACATTCAAATCTGGGTTTGAAAAAAAGTGCATTGACGTAGTCAACCATTTTTTTCGATGCCTGATTTGTATTCGCCTGCCACTAAATGAATTTTAGTTTGTTTTGTGCCAATATCTATTGACTGATCTGGCTTTTCCCTCCTATTAGGTGTATGAGGAGCTGAGAGTGATTGGAGCTGCAGCAGCTGAGGCGAAGGCAAGAAGAATTTTAGCTGGTTTGTCATTTACTCCTGAGATGCAGAATAGAGCCACCAGAAGGTTCTCAGGAGGCTGGAGAATGAGAGTCTCTCTTGCCAGGTAGATTTGCAACTATTATGTTAGAGTTCATTATGGAATCAAATAGATTGGACTTCGCTGACCCACAATCCCCAGTCCTTTTGATCATAACATAAAAACTCAAGATTCAAGAGACAAAAAATATATACATTGAGTGTTATGTGGACATACAGCCTTCCTTTGAATTTCACAGATAATCTAGACTAGACAAACAGCGAAGTGGAAACACCCCGATTATATCTATATATTATACATCATCTCTCGTCTGTACAATATAAAGAAGTGTATATATTAAATGTCAGTTATATGCAAAGCTGGCAACTTATCTGGAATTTCCGTAGTTTGCCCGGACAAGTAACCCAAACTCCGGGACTCCGGACATCATCGCTAAAATCCGGCAATCAAAAAAAATTCTCACTTACATTTTTTAAGCAACCATTTCGGAAAAGTACCATATTTCAAATTTAAATTCCTCGAAATTCACACCTTCACTATGGCTTACTTCCGCATTTGATTCAACTGCACTGTAAACCGGATGATTCGTCTTGTGCGACTTCAGCGTGGCAATCACTTCGGAATCGATTGCATGGGTCAGTAGCCTCTATCGCTTTAGCATTTGCATTTTGGGTTTTTTCATAAGTGAAGTATTATTAATATCAAGGCTGATTAAACCACCAGTCTTTTGTTTTGGCACAAATCCTATCATTTCTGGGGTTGTTCTAAAGTACACAGCACTGGTAAGTCTTATCAATATGCCTGCTCGGGTTAAACGCAAAATGGATGGCAATTTGGTAGAAACTTCTAATAAGAAACCCAGACACTCGCAGAAGTGTATTGGTTCGTTTTCGACGAAATATCCCATGTTGAAGCCGTGGGATATTGATGGACAACATATAATATGATTCAGATATTTCTTAGGCCAGCAGAGAAGGGCCTGACGGCCCGCAACTGCATATACATATACATATATTATATATATATATATATATATATATATTATATCGATTTTGCGTGAATCGCATTCACTCCGGAAAAATTCCGGAAATGGGACAAGGGTACTCCTGAAATGGGGTTGACAGAGGTTGGCACCTCTGAAAGTGATTGGACATCTATTGGCGTCAATGCCACCCAATGACTTGAGTAGTTTGAACTCAACATTTTCAGTAAACTGGACTTCAGTTTCAGTAAATATATAATAGGTTGCCGCTAAATTGGCTTTAGAAGGGCACTAACAGTTTAACCTTTTGACTCTCTAAAGCACATTTTTGTGAAAAGTAGAGTCTTGAAAGTGTTTTTAATACGTACTTTTACACACAATTGCTTAATTAGTCTAAATAAAAATGATAATAGTGGAACGGTAAGCCTTATATATGAAACTGACGTGTCATTGAGTTTTTGCTCATTCATGCCTATCACACCTACAGAGCTCTGTTCATGGAACCCACCTTACTGATGCTTGATGAACCCACCAACCATCTAGACCTGAACGCTGTCATCTGGCTCAACAAGTACACAAAACACACACGTTGCCCTCTTTTTAATATTTTCTTTGTTTTTTTTTTTAAGTATTGCCTGCTTATTTTTTTTCACAGATGGGTTTTTTTTATTTATATTTTTGCTTAAAGTTACAGGTTAATAAGGTAAAACATTGGTTTCAGACTCCATATTAAGCGCCATAAATTGTTTTACCACCAAACACAATTATTTTTATAACTACAACCAGTTGGACAACTAAATATACAAATATGAATGTGTTAGCCACTAAATGTAGTAAATTATAAATCTGATTCATCATTTGCATTGATGTTTAAAGTAGCAAATAAGTTTGTACAAAGGAATTTCCTAAATTATCCAAATGGGTTTAAATTTAAAACGATTATATAGTACAGTAATATCAGCAGAATTAAGCAAAATTATATTTGGACAGATTGCTACTGTAAATTTATACTTTGTGTTATATCCAATTTGTATTTGAAGTCAGGTGTTGACATACACTACATTTTGTATCTCACTGAAGTAAAATAAGACTAAATCTCTCCTGTTTCGGGTCAATCAAGAATACCAAAATTATTTTAAAAAAATTAAAACAACAATAAAAAAAATGAGAGAATTTCTTTAAAAAATGTATGCGCATTGCGAGGGTTAGTTTTATTTTTTTTATCAGTTATGAAAGATATCTCTTCATACAGCTTATCATGTCTTTTACCTTTTGCAGTTACCTTCAAGGCTGGAAGAAGACACTTCTCATAGTTTCTCATGACCAAAGTTTCCTTGATGACGTGTGTACAGACATCATGCATTTAGACAACCAGAAACTATACTATTACAGAGGGAACTACCGTAAGTATTTCATACTATCTCACCTGAAATGTGCATTAAAATGTGATTTCTTTTACTTATTGGGTTCAATCTACAATTAAAAGGGTCTGTGTTAACAGAGAAGGAAATTGACTTTAGTAGATATCAGAGACATGGTTTAATTGGTAACAGTGACTGCCCCAATGTCGGAAAAGTTCTTGCATAACATTATTTAATAACTTTATTTCTTCCAACAGTGACCTTCAAAAAAATGTATGTCCAGAAACAAAAAGAGCTTCAGAAACTGTATGACAAACAGGAGAAGAAACTGAAGGACCTGAAAGCTGGTGGCAAGTCTACCAAACAAGCTGTGAGTTTGGGTTACCCGCTTTGCTTGATCCTTTTGATTTGACTTGGAAAGCCCAAAGTTTTAATTTTAGAATTTGGAACATATTTGATATAAATGTGACCATAGCGGCAGCCCGGCAGCCTGAGTGGTTAGCACGTCGGCCTCACAGCTCTGGCTGACCTGGGTTCAAATCCAGGTTGGTCCACCTGTGTGGAGTTTGCATGTTCTCCCTGGGCCTGTGTGTGGTTTCTCCAGGTACTCCGGTTTCCTCCCACATTCCGAAGACATGCATGGTAGGCTAATTGGAGACTCTAAATTGCCCCTAGGTATGGGTGTGAGTACAAATGGTTGTGCCTTGCGATCGGCTGGCCACCGATACAGGGTGTCCCCTCGCCTCTGGCTAGTCAGCTGGGATTGGCTCCAGCACCCCCCGCGACACTAGTGAGGATAAAGCAGTTCAGAAAATGAATGAATGAAAAAAAATGTGACCAAAGCTCTGAACGCTCTGTTGGTCTGTCTTAAATATTTATTCGAATGTTGTTCCCAGGAGAAGCAGACTAAAGAAGCGCTGACCAGAAAACAACAGAAAGGCAAGAAGAAAGGAGGTCAAGAGGAGCATACCCAGGAGAGCACAGAGCTGCTGAAGAGACCCAAAGAGTATACTGTGAAGTTCACCTTTCCAAACCCTCCACCCCTTTCACCACCTATTCTGGGGCTGCACAGTAAGATACCTTTGGCTCCATTTCACACGTCATACATATATTTCTGTTTGCAAAATCCAATTATCAGCCTGACTTTACCGGGTCCACCATAGATAACTATATACTTTCTTTTGCTTGTATTTTTTATGCTATTTTTTCTTCTTCTGTTCTTTGAAAGCTGAAATCCTTTATTTATTTATATCAAGGATGCCCAACCAATTCCACAAAGAGTGGGTGCCGATTTTCATTCCCACCTATCAAAAGAATGAAAAACTGCAGACACTGCGGCAAATTTTTCACGATATTGTCAAACTTTTGCACAAGGCTTATAATAGCTCATCATAGGTTGGGAAGTGTAAATTAAAAATGCCTAAAAAAAATACTACTTGGACAAATGTCAGACTCAGCTTTCCAGAAAAAAAACCTTGGCTAAATAGCATTATGTTTACAGTATATCTGAAAAAAATATGAAATATCAAAGTTCAGCTTTTAAATGACACAATAGAAAAAAAATATCAACAATTTTACAAGTAGGACAAAGTATATAATAATGTATGGTTATTTTTGGGACACCCTAGACTCGTGCATACAACAATTGCATAATTCCCATTAGATCTGGGCCATAAAACGATAATGATCATTATCGGCAAATAATTTTTGAATCAGCGGCCCAGTGGATGAGTGATTAGCGTGTCAGTCTCACAGTTCTGAAGTCCTGGGTTCCAATCCAGGTTGGTCCTCCTTTGTGGACCCTGCATGTTCTCCCGGGCCTGCGTGGGCTTTATCCAGGTACTCCGGATTCTTCCCACATAAAAAACATGCATGGTAGGCTGTTTGGACAGTCTAAATTGCCATTAGGTATGAGTGTGAGCCTGAATGGTTGTCCTTCCTGTTGTCCTTGTACCCTGTGATCAGCTCGAAGTCAGCTGGGATAGTCTCCAGCACCCCCCACAACCCTTGTGAGGATAAGCTTTTCAGAAAATGAATGGATGAATAATTTTTTTCAACAATAATAATAACTTTCGATAAAAGTCGATAGATTTAAACTGCATTACCCGAACACCACAAAGAATGGGGGCGCTGATGCGAGGTGAACGGTAATTCCAGACCAACGTTCAGTAGACGAAGAGGATAGTCGGGAACAAAAAGCTGTTTTTAGCATGGTTAGCAATAGACCAGCTAACACAGAGCATGAAAGCAAAAGGACTATAAGACAGCCAAAAATGAGTGATAATGAGATGCAGGACAACGCCGAGCCGACCAACTAAAAGATCTCTCCTTGTCGTTTTCTTTCTTTTTTGTTTTAAAATGCCTATTCAAAAACCTGTGCATAAACAGAAGCCTTATGGGAATGTTCCCGACCCCTTTTTAGTCTACTCTCCTCATTTGAGGGCAGCCTGGAATTCTTTTCTTACTTGAGTTTCCCCATTTTATGCAAAGGTTATGAAAACGTTGCAAAAAATAAAAACTTGTGAACTTGAGGTTAAATAAGATACATCCAACATTTTTCTATATTTTTTTAAATGGCCGTGTGAGGTAAATTTATATTGTTTTTTTATGTGAGGCTGAAAATAGTCTGCTCTTCAGTTGATTATTTAATTTATTTCATAATGCACAAGTTTTGGTTTGAAGAAAAACTTGGAAAAATAAAGACACCTGTCAACATTTCTGCAGGTTTTATTATTCATTACTTTTCATAGTGTAATGGGGGATTTGCCTTATCTTTATTAGGCAACAGAACAACAAAATGCTTTTAAAATCATCTAATGTTCTCTTTTCTTTTAACCTCCTGAGACCCAAACTCTTGCAACACATTTATTTTCATTTTCTCTTTGATATTTAGGCTAATTGTGACCTGATGAGTGTAAAAACAAATAATTATCTTTTTAATTATGTAGTTTCTCAGAAAAAGGATGTCCACATCATAAGTAGACGCCAGGCCCTTGTAGTCCAAAAGTTATCATTGTAGTCTGACAGCCAAAAATGTGATGTCCACACGTGGACGCCAGGTCATAAGAGGTTAAAGTAAGGTAACATTGTTACTCTCATAGTTGAATAACGAGGAAAGTAATTTATTTACTTATTCACAGAAGTTTGAAGTTTCAAATTTGAACAAAAACTGATTTGATAGTTAACGTTATAATTAACGACATCGACTGATAATTTTTTTTAATCTTGATAACAATTTTGTCATCTCGCCCTTGTCGACTTCCCATTGTAGTTGAGCAGTAGTGTATTTTTTCCACATTGCTTCCCAGATAATAGAAAATACTCACTAATAAATACTACATTTTTAGTTGGAGTATAATTTGAATACTCATGTTTTTTGTGAAATATTGATACCTCAATATTTGAAATATTCATTCAATCTTTTTTTTCTGAACCGGTTATCCTCACAAGGGTCACGGGTGCTGGAGCCCATCCTAGCTAAATACGCACCAGGAGCGGGACACCCTGAATACGTCGCCAGTCAATCAATCGCAGGCCAATATTTGAAATATGAACTCATAAGACCCAGACTCTTGATATTTAGGATAATTGGGACTTGATGAGAATGATCTTTTTACATGATGTAGTTTCTGAGAAAAAGTATGTCCACATTATGAGTGGACGCCAGGCCCTTGTAGTCCAAAATTTAACATAGTAGTCTTGTGACAACCAAAAATGTGATGTCCACACGTGGATGCCAGATCCTAGGAGGTTAATACACAAAATAGGGTTACTATGTATTTAAAGGGGAACTAAAAGTATTTATTTCCTTTTCTTTTTTGCAAAACTACATTGTATGTTCACCCAGTAGTGTGAAAATTGTATGCTAATAGGTACATGGTGTTAAAATGAGAACTACAAATGATGAATTGATCATTTTTCTATATCGGGCAACCTCTCTGGCATGGAGGTGAGATTTTTAGCCCGAGCCGAACCCGAAATTCGGGTTGGGACGGGCCTAAAATGTCAATTATTACTTCGAGTTCGGGCTTCTCTCGCTTAAAAAGTGTGGTCTCTCTCGCTGAGACTTTTTTAAAATAAATATATGTTTATAAAAATGTATACAAAAACAATGTGTGGATACTAAACTAAGGAAAACTTGTTATAAAATAAATAATTTGGGTAGACAAGGTGCTGTAATGAATTTGAAATTGGAGGCGGAGGCGCAGAGCCAGAGCATGCTCTGTGCACGTCACCTAAACGCCGCCCTCTTAATAATCTTCCGCTCCGCAATATGGAGAACCAAGTTAAGGATAAACTAAAGACAGGAGCACTGAAAAGACAAACACACACCGGTCAGAGTGAGTTGTGGAAAAGCTTCGAATTGATTGTTGAATATGCTAGAGAAACTTGCGTTGGCTTCTCTGAATGTAGTCAATGTGGCGCTTTGCTCTCATACGAGAGCAAAAAGACTGGCACCTCGACGTTGAGGAGGCATTTAAACAGTTGAAATCGTCAAACATCTTTTATCTTATACTAGCAAATAGTGAACATTCGTTCATTCGCCCCACACAGTCAAAATGAATTGGACGTCTTAAAGCGTCAATGGCAGGCATTGAGTTCAACTGGGAGGACTTGTGAATGCTCATCTTTCAGTGCTATTGAGTCAATGGCAGACAATGCGTTAAATTAGTGCCCTATAAAGGGTTGAAGGTCATATATTAAACGAGTGCCCTATAAAAGGAGGCCATAAAGGGTCAATTTAGATTTGAATTTATTTTATATAACATATCCTAATTAACACATTGGCTGTCATAGTATGACATACCAAATGGCCTCAAGATGTCCCTAGTTAGCCATTTGGGTCACCTTGTCAACCGTATGTGAAAAATGCATGCAAGACAATTGAAAATAGCAACACATGAAATCCACACCTGCATAATGTGTATCTCATGCTATTATTGCACCCAGAGACTTGGTGAACACTTACCATTATGAACACATAATTTTTCGAAAGTAAACTAAATTTGTGATTATGAAATAAAAGAAAATTCCGCTTTGATTTTCTTTTTTTTTTAATTTCTTGTTTGAAAGTGACAACTATTGCAGTAATATGAACCATCGAAAAAAAATCGAGATATTTTTACATTAGAAGCAATTTGGCTGCCACAATATCTTAAACTTCTGGTAAGAAAATTGTAATTAATTAAAAAGCATCACGTTCTCATCAAGATAGACTTATATCTTTTTTTCAAAATAATGTGAACCATCGAAAAAAAATCGAGATATTTTGACATTAGAAGCAATTTCGCTGCCACAACATCTTAAACTTCTGGTAAGAAAATTGTAACTCATTAAAAAGCATCAGGTCCTCATCAAGATAGACTTGTATCTTTTTTCAAATTGAATAATTTGATATTTTGCATTTACAAAGACAGGCATATTAACTTCCTTATTATATTGACCCTAATAATGTGCATTTGATTCAGAAAGTATCTCAGAAAGACCACGTGCAATTATTTTTTTTTAAGATTTTCCCTTCAAAGTAACACATTTGTACGCCCTATTAAAACCATGAATATGGATTTTAAAATTGTCAATCATGGGGCGGCTTATATGCGAGAAATTGAAAAATTCAACAATTTTAAGGATGCGGCTTATATGCGAGTACATGCGGTGGTCCCACTCGGAGATATTTGGTTTCATTTAAAGCAGCCAAAAAGTGATGTTGCTGACAACACGTGAATACTGGATCATATCCAATCTTGTGACCAAATTCGATACTGTCCCATACCCATAAAAGAGCTGTATTGGGCCCCATTACTGAGTATTGAATTGGGATATAATTACTAAGTAAGTATCATTTGTTTTATTTTGTTTTTTTTCTGTTTTTCCAGGTGTTGATTTCTGCTATGACAGTCAGAAGCCACTCTTCAAGAATGTGGACTTTGGAATTGACATGGATTCTAGAAGTAAGATTGCAAAAGCTTGAAAGTTAATGATACATCTCATCTCATTTTCTGGATCGCTTTATCCTCATTAGGGTCGCGGGGGTTGTGGAGCCTATCCCAGCTCAATATTCACCCATTCTGTTTTGCTTTGAAAAAGCAGCAATGTTGAATCTTCAATACAGTGGTACCTCGAGATACGATCTTAATTCGTTCCGGGACTGAGCTCGTATGTCGGTTTACTCGTAACTCAAATGAACGTTTCCCATAGAAATGAACTAAAAACAAATTAATTTGTTCCAACCCTCTGAAAAAAACACCAAAAACCGGATATTGGATTGGAAAAACATTTTTATTTGTTCTAATTCGCCATCTATTAACAAAGTAACAAATAACTAGTTGTTTAATAGTATTAAAATGTGTTTAATAGTACTCAAATTTGACGGATTTCCCGGAAGGCAGAGAGAGTGACAGAGAAGGGGGGGAGAGAGAGACTTTTTGCACGGCAACGCGCTTTGAACATAACATAAATAAATTTAAATGAACTTGGATTACGATGCAGACACACTCAAAAATAAATTTTATCTAACCTTACACTAAACTTAATTCTAATTTTGTTTTAAATTTTTATACCTTTCTTCTCCAGGGTTGGCTCTATTTGCCCCGCCTCCACCCTGACTTTCAGATGCAAACTATCGAGGCTTGTATTCACTTCAAAATATTCCGAAAATGATGCACACAAATATCCTCACAATAGGATAACGCACGACCACTTGCCAACTTGCCCGGGAAGTAGTACTCTCGTATTAGCGACGGAGAAAAAAAAAGCACTGAAAAAAGTGCTCGTATTGCCTTTATCTGTTAGAAAAGGACCATGTATAGTAAGGCTTTTATTTGCTCAAAATAAAGAAATGAGACCAATTTAAATTTCATCTGACATTAAATCATTATTTTTGGCACAATGCAACAGTGCAAACAGGAACCTTACTGTCAGTTGAATTACGTTACGAGAGCATTACACGAGGGAGTTGCGACCAGAAAGACTGCCCATGAATTTCTTATGAGCAGCCTCTCGTGTCCGCTGTATGCTCGTATATCAAAATTTGTCTCGTATCTCAAGATAAATATTTGCCTGAAATTGTACTCGTATCTCAAAGTGCTCGTATGTTGAGGTACCACTGTATTAAAATGAGTAGGCCCAACCTTAAATGTCCATTCTGAATTAGTCTTCCCACATGCGTTGGCGAATGGTTACAAATTGAATTTTTTTGTATGTACACGTAAAATGTATCTTTTCAGCATTTGCTAATAGTGTTGCTAATGCTTTCTGTATACGTACACTTGCAGTTGAAAATAACTTTGAAATTTAAATTTGTGGACGGGGGTGCTTAAGTAGGTTTCTTTAATGACTTTAGTACTACTCTGAGACAGAAGAGGCATGTCGAAAGCATAACAGTTTATTGCATTTTGGCATTAACTAACACATTTCTCTTGTTTTTTCTCTCCTTCAAGTTTGTATAGTTGGCCCAAACGGTGTTGGAAAGAGTACATTGCTATTGCTCCTTATTGGAAAACTAAATCCTGTACGTATTTTAATTTAAGTTTAATTAGATCACACTTGAACTTTCTTTTCAACAATGGGTGAAACCTTTGTTTTTCAGACCAAGGGTGAGATGAGGAAAAATCATCGCCTCGTGAGTAATTAGTAAATCGAGCATTCCATACTAAGTCTTTCGTAACAGTTTTGCAGTCATCCATTTTAACAGTATCGGTGTGTTCTTTACAGAAAATTGGCTTCTTCAACCAACAATATGCAGATCAGTTGAATATGGAGGAGAACCCCACAGAGTATCTGATGAGGAACTTTAACCTCCCCTACCAAGATGGCAGGAAGTGCTTGGGACGTTTTGGGTTGGAGAGCCATGCACACACTATTCAGATTTCCAAACTGTCTGGTATGAACTTGCAACATTGTTTGCATTTTACGTTGAAAAACAAACACTTGAGTTGATATGAGTACCTACTAAAATATAAGTGCTCCAATGATTTGTTGTTATCCGATAGGTGGTCAGAAAGCTAGAGTTGTGTTTGCTGAGCTCTCCTGCCGCCAGCCGGATGTACTGATTTTGGTAAGAAAACGTCATAAGTGGCTAATACTTTTGGCCAATATTTAGCATAGTACAGTCATATCTCTACTTACGAATTCTTCTGGGGACGAAATTTGTAGGTTACGAAATTTTTTATATGCAAACGAGTGACTCGGGATACGAAAAAGATCCAATTTACGACATCCCCCTTAAAAGTAAATGCATTTCCTTATCCGTTATTTTATTTTGAAAATATTGTCGCAAATGCATTGATTCTCACGTTAGAACATCGCTACCCTCTACTGGGCTCTCATTTAATCGCTCTCATTCTATCTCATATCATGACAATAAAAGCACTCTATTCAATTGGCAATCTCACAGCAACCACTATCCATGTTTCAAGATTCTCTCTTACATACCTTTCCACCTCAGCTAAATACTCCCCTTATTAATAATTGCAATTCCCCTTGTTAAGCGATTAAAAGCCGTACAAATGCAACGCGGCACATATTTTCACACACATACACACACACAGGGCAGAGGTAAAAGTCTAAAATGTAATACAAAGTGGACGGCTTTCAGCCCTGGTAGAACGGGCTCTTGTCGCCATCTGGCGGACAAACGCAGGCATTACACCTCCCATTATAACGCTGCAAAGGGAATTATTTCAGCGACGATCATTTCCTTATAATTTTCTCATTTATACAAATTTTGGACACTGACCAATTTTAAGGTTTAGTTCAGGGGTCGTGAACCTTTTAGATGGAGAGAGCCATAAACAATTCATATTTTCAAATGTTATTCCCTGAGAGCCATATTCAAAATTTGAAAGGAAAAATACACTCAAATGTGTGCTATTTGTAGTAATGTCACCACTTTTAAAGTGCAAACGTTCTCTGAGATCTTTTGACAACATTGTTGCGCTGTTACTAATCAATGATAATCAATGAGAGTATGCATGCAGAATAATCTAATGGGAAAAAAATGTTTTAGGCCGCACAAGAGGTTGTGTCGGCGCCACAATGATCACGTAACGCTCCTATTGATCCATTCAGGACTGAGCTCTCAACAGCGGTTCCCATATTTTACCTCACAATTTAGCCGTGTGCGGTCGATTGGTCGCCGGTCTTTTGGTCGCCCGGACCGCGACAACGGGCGACCAAAAGACCGGCGACAAAACAAGGCAAAACAACACGGTCTACGCATCAATAAAAGCCAACAATGGCCATGAGCAGTTTCACTGAGCTGACGTGTGAGTGTATAAGAGTTTGTATGTACATGAGTTGTCCCCTTAGGAAGGGACGTCAGTCAGGGTCTTAAGTTCTCCAACAAAAAACAATAAAAGTCTGGGAAATTTTGAGCTTTTCTTTAGCCTAATAATTAATAGGGCATTAAGTATGACTAAATAGTAATTCGCAGTTTGTATTTAGGGAATTTGAGCAACGATTTAAATGGTAATTATCAATAACCTTCCGGGCGACCAAAAGACCGGCGACCAATCGACCGTGTACCCAATTTAGCGGAGAGTTATATGCACCTATTAAGCGCTACATATGGCTCCCGAGCCATAGGTTCCCTACCCCTGGTTTAGTTGGTAGTTTTGTAAGGACCATGGAACAAATTTGAGAATTTACATATAAAGTACACTTCTACTTATGAAATTTTCAAGTTACGAAAAAAGTTCTGGAACCAATTAATTGTGTTAAGTAGAGGTACGACTGTACACGCATTTCTAGATCAACTAATTTCCTACATTAAGTCCACACCACAAGGCCTGTATTTTCTCCCTGAACAAGGACAATTTCAATGTGTTCATATAAAAGAGGATGGTGACCCTTCATAATTGGCTGACGTATTTAAGCTAATTGTACATAATAATCACCAGTCATTGGGTTGCCAAAATCTCCTCATCTCATTTTCTGAACCACTTTATCCTCACATTGGTCGCGGGGGATTCTGGAGCCTATCCCAGCTGACTTCGGGCCAGAGCCGGGGGACACACTGAATTGGTGGCCAGCCAATCGCAGGGTACAAGGAGACAAACAACCATGCACACTCACACAAATACCTAGTGCCAATTTAGAGTCCAATCAGCCTACCATACATATCTTTGGAATGTGGCAGGAAACCAGAGTACCTGGAGAAAACCCACGCAGGCCGGGGAGAACATGCAAACTCCACACAGGTGGACTGAGCTGGATTTGAACCCAGGTCTCCCACTGTGAGGCCGAAGCGCTAACTACTCGCCCCACCGGGCTGCCCGTTTTCATAAATAACTTTCGTAAAAATCATAATGGTTCAGTACTTGACTAAGTTGACAATTGACATCTACTTCACGCACACTGAAGACTCATTTTAGTCTTTATCATTTCAACCGGCGGCCCGGTGGATGAGTGATTAGCGTGTCGGCCTCACAATGGGGGGACCTGGGTTCAAATACAGGTTCGGATCTTTCTGTGTGGAGTCTGCATGTTCTCCTGTGTGGGTTTTCTTTGGGTACTCCGATTTCCTCCCACATTCCAAAGACATGCATGATAGGCTGATTGGACACTAAATTGCCCCTAGATACGAGTGTGAGCAGGAATGGTTGTTTGTCTCCTTCTGCCCTGCGATTGATGGCCCGAGGTCAGCTGGGATAGACTCCAGCACCCCCTGTGACACTAGTCAGGATAAAGCGGTTCAGAAAATGAGATGAGATGAGATCATTTCAACCACATAACTGAGATCTTTTGAAATCTGTAGTGGTCATACAAACTGAAATGTATTTACCTATGTGCTCTTTCAGGATGAACCCACTAACAATCTAGATATTGAGTCAATTGATGCATTATCAGAGGCCATCAACGAATATAAAGGAGGTATGTGGTATATGTTGAAAATACCTGTTCACTTTGAGGAGCTGTGTTATGGAACATTACTTAATTTTGAGTTCTTGCATGTCAAATTATTTATATTTTTGTGAGCTACTCAAACTGCTTGAACAGTTAAGTTCTGTACCCACCTGCCTTGTGTGAAACACAAAGCACATTCCTACTTGATTGCATCAACTATATCTGTGTGTTGTTCTTGTCCTGTTTAGCTGTGATAATAGTGAGCCATGATGCCCGTCTGATCACTGAAACTCAGTGCCAGCTGTGGGTAGTGGAGGATAGATCAATCAATAACATTGACGGCGACTTCGACGACTACAAGCGGGAAGTTCTGGAGTCCCTCGGAGAGACTATGGTCAATAAGGTTAACCCATGATTCCCCAGAACACTGGTGGGAGAAACAGGATGCCATGCTTTTCCCTTCTTCTGGACTGCTTTCTTACCAGTTTTTCTGGACTTTATCACACATTTGGATGAGATAATGGTGTAAACCTGGCCATCCACTGCTTATAAATATAGTAGATAAAATGCTTTAAATCATGGTATGTTGGCTAAGATTAAAAAATAAATGAAACAATTTTTCCACTTTTTCCCATTTATTTTTTATATTCATCTCCATGAAAATGATGTAATAGACTTCAAAGACATCATGTTATAAAATTGGTGTCATCATAAACCTGGTTTCAAATAAGCCTTATAAGTCTTCCTGACTTTAGCCACTTCATTTTCATCAGGAGTTATTGCACCATACCATTTATACCAGTCATCACCAGACTTTAAAGGAGCCGGGGGCGTCAAACCCACAGCATCATGACAATTGGAGTAATCTTCACCTGTAAAGTCAACGTGGGGAATCTGAGAGGGAAGAAAGCCTGAAATAACAAAAGTGATTCATTGTTTTAGTGTTGAGCTGAAATTCCCTCAGCAAAATCTACTATTTAACCCTCAGCTTTTAGGATTAAAGACAGATGTATTTCTTTGCAAAATTGTTACTTAAATTGGTTGGGGACCATCTGTGTATTGACAAATTAGCTGGTGATCCAGAAAACTGGTCAAACAAAACTTGTTTAATTTAGAAGACAATATATAATGGCTTTCTCACAAACTCAAAAGGGACAGAAAACCTGGTGTAAATGACTGTGGGAGACAGCTGCTTTAAGTACTTAAGAATATGAATTTGAACCTAGGACCCCAGAGCTGTGAGCCCGACGCGCTAACCACCCGCTCCACTGGAATTTAAATAAACAAAAAAAATACCTCAGCCTATGAGCAGCTCTACCTACGAGATATGATGAAAATTTCGATCGAATAATTGGCCCTAGATACGAGAAAAATTTCGAGATGCGAGCAAGCCAGGTGGCCATGGCACTGTCTTGCCGCATCTCTTTCGTGTATAAAATATATCTACGAGCTAAAGGACTAACTATAATTTCCCACCGGCGCAGTGAGATTCATGACGAGATGGAGAGCCTTCTTTTATTGTGGATAAAAGATAGTTCCAATTCGAAAGCCGCGGTGGAATTTATCAAGATATTTGCCTCGATTATCACCTAGGACAGTTACAACGAAATGGCAAGAGTTTTCGGATTTTGTAGAAAAGAGGCACCCTGACAAGCTGGCAAGTGGTCGCGTGTTATGGTATTGTGATGACATTTGTGCACGTCATTTTCGAAATATTTTGAAGGGAAGGCAAAAACAAACAATTCTTGATGCGTTCGATTTAAAAACTCCTGCTGAAACACCGCCCCCCGTCTGCCGATCTTTTGGTCGCCCGGAAGGTTATGATAATTACCATTTAAATCGTTGCTCAAATTCCCTAAATATAAACTGAATTACTATTTAGTCATACCTAATGCCCTATTAATTATTAGGCTAAAGAAAAGCTCCAAATTTCCCGGACTTTTATTGTTTTTTGTTGGAGAAGTTGTTAAGACCCTGACTGACGTACCTTCCTAATACACTCGCACGTCGGCTCAGTGAAACTGCTCATGGCCATTGTTGTCTTTTATTGATGCGTAGACCGTGTTGTTTCACCTTGTTTTGTCGCCTGTCTTTTGGTCCCCCGTTGTCGCGGTCCGGGCGACCAAAAGACTGCGACCAAAAAGACAGCGACCAAAAGACTGGCGACCAATCGACCGCACATGGTATGTCCGTCTGTGTATCCTCCGCGTCTAATTTTATAGTTCTATTAAACACATTTTAGTACTATTAAACCACTAGTTATGTTACTTTGTCAATATATGGCGAATTAGAACAAATACAAATGTTTTTCCAATCCAATATCCTGTTTTGGGTGTTTTTTCAGAGGGTTGGAACGAATTAATTTGTTTTTAGTTCATTTCAATGGGAAACGTTCACTCGAGTTACGAGAAGCTCGACATACGAGCTCAGTTCCGGAACGGATTAAGATCGTATTTCGAGGTACCACTGTAGTTTTGTTTTCTCATTTGTCCTTGAAGTTCATCTGTGATATTTTTCCTGACTTTTATATCATTTGGTCCCAAAATGCAACTGCCATACATACCATGATCTCGTGCTGTGTTGATTGTTTCACTCAGTTTCTTTTGCTGTTTCATACACACTCCTGTGAAAAAATTATAAATAGTGAGTCAACTGGGATACTCACTAAGCCAGAGCTGCCAAACATCAAAGGCATCTTTCGTGGTGAGAAGAGAATTTTCAGATTTTGTGACCATTTCCTTGTGGAATTTACCAGCTACGCATAAAAAAATAAAGCTCAATATTATCTAATTTTCTAATGCTTTTCAAATCGCTTCCTTTTTTTATAGTTAATAGTAGCATAGTAAAGAAATAAAAAACACAAACAGCAAATCAATTATTACTCACGTTTTGTGGATATAGCAAACATGTCTATACAGCTTGAAACAACTGACGAGAATGCGTCGAATGTGTCAATGAAAAGTGAGCACACTAACTTTCAAAATAATTTGAACGTTGAGACAAAGTGCAAAATACAAAATGTATTTAGAATATGATGGTGTTTTGAAACTATCAGTCAGTCAGTTAAAATGGCGAGCCAAAAATGAAAACTTTAAAACATTTAATTTTTTTGCTAAAAATAAACACTGCTTTTTTGTTTTCTTGTTTTGATACAAAATGTGTATTTAGCAGTGGCGGTCCGTGCATTTTCTCGTAGCGCCTTCAACGAATATCCATCCTCCTTTCTTTCTTCCTTCTTTTCTATCGCCATCGAAGCTAATGCTGAAAGTTGAGCCTGTCCTGTCGCATTTCTGGCATAGTCCGTCTTGAAAATGGCTATAAATCAACACAACAATATATTTGCTTGTGCAGCTCGGTCCAGATACAGTTTGGTAGCTCTGGCTAACCACTAGCCAATCATAGTTGGTGAAAGCGATGACGTATCCCTACGCCTGCGAGAAGGCATTGTGGTGTTGCCAACTCGAAATCTGATTGGTTAAAGCAACAGTCTTATTGACGCTTGTTTAATGCAGCAGAGCCTGCAAAACTGATTGTGAAGGCCTTGAGGCACTTTTCTGACCCTGGCAACAAATAATGGCTGGAATGTGATTGGTTAAATGCTTCAATATGAAAACACACATCTGGAAGCAGTGCAACCAGGGGGGAAAGCAATGAAAGGGAGCTAACAGACAATTTGGAATTATTTAATAAGTATTGATGAACAAAATATAATACATATGATTCAGATATTTCTTAGGCCAGCAGAGAAGGCCCTGGCGGCCCGCCACAGGTATTTAGTTGTTTGGTCAAAACTGGCTTAGTAAACTACAGAAGATTCATATTATTTGGCAGCTCTGCTAAACTAATAAAGCTAAACGCATGATACGTTAGGGCTTACCAGTTCGAATTGGATCATACACCATACCAGTTTGGGGGCTGATAAACTGCTGCAATAGCTTCACATTCTGGAGGGGGGAGATTGGCGATTAAACAATATAACACACAGCTCAACCTTTATAACAGACATGTCTAAAGTCCAATCGTCTGGCCATTCGCAGGCTTCATTCATATTTTTTTAACCTGGAGCAAGCACTAAATTGGATTACGGCCCACAATTCACACAACATTTGTACAAATCAAGCAATTTAGATCGCTTTTAGCCAAGCATGGGAAAAAATATAAACAAGATTATAATACTAATTTTAAAAATATCCTACTCAACCACAATTTTAGGATTGGGGTTTGAGAACTAAAATCAGGAACTGTTGTCTGAAAAATGTAACACGTTTACTGTGCAGTCGTTAATTGGTTCCAGAACTTTTTTCGTAACTTGAATATTTCGTAAGTAGGTGTATTTTATATGTAAATGTTCTAATTCGTTTCACGGTTCTCACATAACTGCCAACTAAACCCTTTCAAATTGGTCAGTGTCCCAATTTTGTATGAAAGATGTGAGAAACACAAAAATGAGAGAAATGTATTTTAAAAATTATTTATTAACTTCTTAAAATTAATATAATAGCCAAAAATCCCTGTGAAAATGTGCCCTGCACTTCTATTTTTGGGCCGCCAGATGGCAGAAAGAGCCCGTTCTACCAGGGCCTAAAGCCGTCCACTTTGTAGTACTACATACATTTTAGACTTTTACGTGTGCCGTGTGTGTGAAAATATCTGTTAAGTTGCATTTGTACAGCTTTTAATCGCTTAATAAGGGGAATTGCAATCATTAATAAGGGGAGTGTGAGAACCAATTGAATTGAAAATTACGTACCTAGAGGGATTCGTAAGTAGAGGTATGACTGTACTTTTTAAAAACTTTTTATCATTGTTATATTTTAATGTCATTGCAATTTGGTAGCATCTACAAGTGTTAATTTCATCGAAATGAAACCCTACTTACCTGATGATGAATCATAATGTTTGAATCTCTACAAATTGGGCATGGGTTTCCACATATCTTGTCTCCTCTCTAAAGAAACAATATTTTTGGAGAATTAGATTCCGACTGTGTGTCGAGACATTTACAAATGACATGAAAACCACTTTACGATGCAGGTCTTGCGAGTCTTCTGTGGAGGAATTCCTCCTTTGTGGTTCCTTCTGTAACCAACCCACACTGGATTGGCACCATAGCGCTCAATGTACTCTGCCAAGAAGTTTTAATTCATACGTAAATAAAAGTTTCTATGCAATACCTTTACCCTCATGTGAGAGATACCTTCACTTTCCAGATATTCCCATGGTTTATCTTTGTAGCGGGAGAGTGCCTCAGCAGCCTGAATCGTAGAATTGTCTTGGAGAGTCACTGCTTGGCAGAAAGAGTGGCTTGGAAGTGCAAATTGCTGAAGCGCTGGACACAATCTTAATGTTATCGCCTGTAAAATAGTTTTAGTTAAACAATCAGTGTTGTTTCAAACAATCAAAACAGCTTTGCATGGTGAGATGATTAAAATTTAAATAATAAATCCAAATAGTTGGTTTCATATTAAATAAATTATGGGGAAGGAAACCACTACCGTATTTACTCGCATATAAGCCGCCCCCGTGCCTAAGCCGCACCCATAAAATTGCCTTAAAATTGTTGAATTTTACTATTTCTTGCGTATAAACCGCCCCCTGATTCACAATTTTTACCTACATATTCATACTTTTAATAGGGAGTATGTGTTACTTTTAAGGGAAAATCATCTCTCATCTTATTTTCTGAACCACTCTATCTTCATTAGGGTCGTGGGGGATGCTGGAGCCAATCCCAGCTGTCAGAGGACACCCTGAATCGGTGGCCAGCCGATCACAGGGCACAAGGAGATGGACAACCATACATACTCACAGCCATACCTTGGGGCAATTTAGAGTGTCCAATCAGCCTACCATGCATGTTTTTGGAATGTGGGAGGAAACCGGAGCACCCGGAGGGAACCCACGCAGGCCCGGGGAGAACATGTAAACTCCACCCAGGTGGACGTGACCTGGATTTGAACCCAGGACCCCAGCTCCACCAGGCCGCCTGGGAAAATCATCGCACGTGGTATTTCTGAGATACTGTATGAATCAAAAGCACATTTATGGTCAATATCATAAGGAAGTTAATATGCTTGTCTTTGGAAATGCAAAATATCTAATTATTCAATTTGAAAAATGAAATGTCTATCTTGATGAGAACCTGATGCTTTTTAATGACAGAAATTTCAATTTCACAATGTTGTAAATTTCCTGTTTTCCGTTGTGTTTACATTAGAAGGCAGGTTAGTAGCGTATTTTGCTGTTTAATATACCCATTTAATATACCCGGGTATATTAAATGGCAGTGGAATATTAAATGGCGCACAAACAGGAAGGTACGATCCACTACGCACTCTTTATGCCGTGACAGGATGCATCAACATTTTGCAGACTACCTGTATTAGGTTTAAGTAGGTCATGTAACAGGATTAACCTTAATCTTTCTAGTTTCATTAGTAAACAAAATAAAGGATGCACTTTAAGTGCAAGAGATTTTGGTACCTTAGCCAAGTTTACTAATTTAACAGTACAATCTAAGTGATTTTGTTCAGTCACTCATTCAATATGGAAAGCACAGGCAGCACGGAAGCTTTCAGAGACGACACTGCATCTATTTCCAGCACAGCGAGTAGGAAAAAGCGGACGGAACTTCAATTCCATGTTAATACAGCTAAATTAGCACTATGCAAATGTTTCTGAAGGTGGGGATGCCAATTTTCAAGGGACAATTGGCAACCAAAGAAACATCGTTTACTTTAATGCACTTTATGATGAATGACAAAAAAGACGGCTTGTGGTTAGAATAGCATATGTAAGGTATTACCTGATATTGTCGAGGCGTATGTAAAATTGAGGGGGTAAAGCGAAATACTGTCCTCACGACGCTTCGGAAGGAGGTCGCCATTTTGAACACAGATGATGACGTAAACGTATTCTTCTTCGTCAATGTCACATTATTACAAATTTGATAGCTCTTTGTTGCCACTACTGATTGATTTTTGTTACTGCATTGTTTAAAAAGGCAAACTATTCATCGTGTCCCATCCTGATATTAGAAATTCCAATAAATATGGAATGATTTTACCTCTCACTTGCTCACTTTAATAATAATCATCATCTTCATCATCATCATATTAATAATAATGTTAATGACGACAACCACAATAACAATAATCAGAATATAATAATAATAATAATAATAATAATAATAACAATAACAACAATAATAATCATCATCACCACCATAATAATAATAATAATAACAATAACAATAACAATAATAATAACAATAACAATAATAATAATATAGAATAATACTTAAATAATAATAATATAGAATAATACTAAAATAATACTAATAATAGAATAATACTAAAATAATAATAATGGCGGCACGGCGGCTGAGTGGTTAGCGCGTCAGCCTCAAAGTGGGGGACATGGGTTCAAATCCAGGTCGGTCCACCTGTGTGGAGTTTGTATGTTCGCCCCCGGGCCTGTGTGGGTTTTCTCCGGCTACTCCGGTTTCCTTCCACATTTTGAAGACATCCATGGTAGGCTGATTGGACACTCTAAATTTCCCCTAGGTATGACTGTGTGCCTGAATGGGTTATGACTCACCGTGCCCTGCAATTGGCTGGCCACCAATTCAGGGGATGCTGGAGCCTATCCCAGCTAACTACAGGCACCAGGCGAGGGGCATTCTGAAATCGTGGTCAGACAACCATTTAGGCTCACAAGTAACAAATTATACCTAAGGGCAATTTAGAGTGTTAAACCAGCCTGCCATGTATGTCTTTGTGATGTTTGAGGAAACCAGAGTACCTGAAGAAAACCCACACAAGCCCAAGGAGATTATGCAAACTCCACACGGGAAGGTCCAAACCTGTGATTGAACCCTCGATCTCAGAACTGAGAAGGCGACACGCAAACCATTCGCCCCACCCGGTTGCATTTTTCTTATATTTTTACACATCATAATTAGATTTAATTTTATATTACTATATTACTGTACTTGTTTAACATTTTCAACCATCCTGCACAGCTCCTTACACCCCTTTGTCCTTTATCTATTTTGTTAGATTCCAACCTGTAACTCTTATAATTTTCATTATAAATATTTCACGTGAAAAGTATTGCACAAAGTGATCTTAGTTGGTGATGTGACATGAGAAAAAAAGTTTAAAATTGGCATGCAGACATAAGTTTTTCTTTGCTAGTTGGCCACCCCTGATTTACTTAAACCCCCATTAGTGAGAGGAAAGTGAAACTCCTGAAGGCAAAACAGTACCTGAACACAACAAACGTTGGATTTTTTGTGTAGTATTTTGTATTAACTTTTGTATTGGTTTTGCTTGCACAAAAACCAGCATATGCACGAAAAATGTTTTGAAATACCACATCCCACATACATAATTTTATTTCCAAAGTTTTTAAGGCACGTCTTTATGAATAGTATTTATCAAAACATACGAATGGGAGGGGGGGGGGGTGGAAGGGTCACTGAGGGGAGGGCTTTAGAGTAAAGCTTGTCCTTTTAAAATCAACCGCCATTTTGAACACTTGTGAAACCAGCAACGTGGGTGTTAAAAAGCCTTTAAGTACCAAGATTTTTTTTTAAATGCCGCTTAAGTGTCTATTTTATTGTTTTCTAGTAAAAATACGCGAAGTACCAGGTTAAATTTTACGGGATATGGACGTAATCGTCGAAAAACTACACGTATCGCCATTTTGCCTTTGAACCAGAGGGCAGGGTCGGTTGTCCACCATTTTGAAATGATATCAGTCTAGAAAAAACGCCCCCCGTGACGTAAAAATCGTCACAACGTATAAAAGCTTAGACCCTCCCCCAAAGCCTCATTCCTGGATTTGGTCAAAGGTAAGTAAAGACGTCAAAACATTCGTGTATATATTTGTCGTAATTGAAGGTGAAATCACCCCAGCATTTGCACACAAGTCACCGCATGCATTTAGCTTCGCGGAAGGGGAAAAAGTAACTCGAGTGTAACTAAGATGTTTTTTTTCTTGTGTATTTTTTCAGGTTTCAATTAATTTTCCCGAAGACGCAGCCGTCGAGGACGTCGACCAACTACTCAAATTGATGTTTTTTTCATCAAGTAATGGACATCTGATTACTATTTTTGCCTCCAGTTCTTGAAGGAAAAGGCTAGCTTTTAGCTACCAAAGCCCCACCCATTAGAAATTTTGAAGCAGGTATTAAAGCCATCAAAGTTGACGATATGTTTTTTTATATAAATGAATAAGTGCCCCGAAAAGCACAATATGTTATTACTAGACGTTTAGGGCATTTAGTTTTAATATTAATACCTTTTGGTTGACTTGTTTATGTAAGCCATTTTGCGGCACTGATTAGCCTAGCCTATTGTGTAGCATGAGCTCACACATGAATGTAGACGTTGACACAAGTCTGTTTCTTCGTGTGTGAGACGAGCTGGGCTAATTAAATTTATCTCGAATAGTGAATACCTATAAGCAATCTCATCATAAAGATTGCCATGTTTTCTCAGGAGCCTTAATGACCAATGAAGTCGGATTTATTTTTTATTTTTTGCCTGCCGGGGTTTCGTAGGGGCTGCTCAACGGAACCGAAACCCACCGCAATCTATACATAAAGATTGCATTGGGCTGAGGATTGCTGGACGTTCGATGAAGCAGTCTTGTTGACGATAATAGCGAAGCCTGCCTCTAATCCCACAGTACGCACTGGGCAATCTATGGATAAAGATTGTGGGATGACTAGAGCCAAGCGGTCTTTCCTAACACAAAATTCGGAGAAAATAGTGGACGAGTGCCTTGCTTTCCTCTGAGCACTTGGGGGTTGAAATCCGTAAAGGCACAATGATCTCGCTGTTGCGTATCAGGTGTCTTGTTAAATTGACGCTCGACAGTTGCTCCTGCTTTGTTGTTAGAACCTTAGCGTCCTTTTTTGATGTGCGATCCTTTGCTAACAGTTCTAGTCTGGCGTCGAAGGGGTGAAAGAGGGGTGCTCTCATTGGCTGAGCAGTCTCGCCCCTCCCCTCTATTCCACAGAATTTAAGATGTGACTTCTCTTCATAGAACTGAGGCATAACAACAGAGTCCCTGAACATTTAGCTCGATTTCTAATAATTTAGTAATTACTTGCTTTTGCTTATTAGTTTTATTCTCGATTTCTACCAGTGATCTCCCATGCCTATTGCCAATATTTTCCCAATGGGGAATACAGCAGCGTCTTGTATCATTTTTGTTTCTCCATGTGTAACAGTTGTGCCACTTTCAGGCTTTGAATTATTTCCAGTGTTGTGGAGTTCAGAGACTATATAAAACTACTTCAACATTTAAGCGGGTAAGACCTAACTGATTCCTCACATAACATTTCCAATGAACTGAGATCCACTAGACAGGTTTTTATACAAGATTGCAATCCATAAAAAGGAACTTTGAGAAAGTACACAACATTGCCCATATTATGCCATTCAATGTTAAGTTATATCTTGGCTAACACTTAAATTGGAGTACAGGTAGCTGCAGGCACTATTATACCCTTGTGTATCAAAAAGTTATTACTGTCAGTCATTTGTAATCTGTCATTTCAAAAATTTAATAATTTAGGCGGGACTATATAAACAGTCATCCAATCAGATAATATTTGTACTACTGGCCTAGTGCGAGCATTCCATTCATTCCTATGACTGTTCATACTTTAACATAAGGATAAGTGAGCGAAAGGTGTTCAGTACTCCATATATTGTGGTTTTGCACAAATGTGGTTTCAAAATACACCTCATTAAAATGTTAACTTTTCATGAACCTTGTCATAATTACTAACTCGTAAACCATCTGATGTTTCTATTACAGCAATGCATGTTATAAAGTAGATATGAATAGCTTTTAATTGACTGATGACAAAAATTAAGTGCTGGATGATATATAAATACATCTCAGATTAGAAATTGATTTGAAGCTCTGATATATGAATAACTTCTTCATTCAGTCATGTGAAAACTAGGATATTTCATCCAGAACCACACCAATACAAATGCCCTGTAAGATCCTTAGAGGAGACATTTTGGTGCTCTAGGACACTCATTTTTTTCTTGCGACCAGAGTTCATGCTGGAAGTGTGCAACACTTCCCATTTATTAGACTGTACATTCATTTCTGGGGGTATATTGTGCTCATAAGTAATTTTGTAGGCTTGTTGAGGTGTTGTCTGATAACAGTTTGAAGTATATTTTTCTATTGAGTTATATTTTATGAATTAATCATTTTGTAACTTTATTGTTGTGTTGTTTGATTCCAGCTTGGCCACTGGGGATTTAGTTGGTTGTTGGACTTGTGACTATCGAAAATGTGTTTTTGGAACAGTATATGGTAGAATTAAGTGGTGAGACAAGTTGTGTGGTGGACCGGCTGCATTTTTATGATTTTGAGTTGGGCAATATGTTGCTTGGGCCTGGTAACTATGGGTGGGATTCACTTCTGTTGAGCAGCCTTATTTTGGATGCAAATTTTTTGACAACAATTAAAAAAAATCAGTGCCGCAACAGATAAAAACTGATTATTTAATTTTTTCCTACAACTACATGTATTAATTGAGGTTTGCTTTTTAGAAATGGACGGGGTGCCGGTGGACCCCAAAGAAATTTTAAAGGGAGTGGAGCTTCTCCTAGGCAAGGATGGAGGACTATGCAGCTTGGAGGGAGTCCCAAAGATGTTCAGGTAAGGAATTCAAGCTTGTGATTAAATAATGAAATGTCTGATATACCACAAATTTATATATATTTTTTTTAACAGTCTAATGAAAGCCTCTTCCAAGATGGTCAGTCGTTGTATGTACTTAAACATCCTACTTCATACAAAATCTCATGATGTTTTAAACAGGTTAGTCTTAATGCTTCCATACAAATTGTAATTATTAATGTCATGCCACTGTTGTGGTCCTCAGTTGTTTCATTCACAAGTGCATCAATCTCAAATGTTATAGATTCATTCGAGTTGGAGGCTACAGGCTACTAAACTCGTGGCTCACCTACTCCAAAACCACCAATAATTCTCCTCTGCTCCAGCTTATTCTGCTAACTCTGCAGAAATTGCCACTTAAAGTGGACCATCTCAAACAAGTATGTGCTAAACATTAAAAATATATTTTTACAATTAATGATAAGTGCACAATATTTAGAAAATCAATGTATGTGGTACATTTTGGTATGATTTTAATTCGCTCTTGACCACGTCTTCATTTTGTTAATGTATTTTTTTCTACACAGAACAACACAGCAAAGTTGGTTAAACAACTATGTAAAGGTGCAGATACTGAAGGTCAGTATGCTCTTTTATCTTATACATATTGTGTCCCAGAGTTTATTCTTAATGCCTAATTTCACCCATTTTATAGAATTGAGAAAGTTGGCGTCAGTGCTTGTTGATGGCTGGATGGCAACAATTAGATCCCAGAGTGTATCAAGCAATACCAGCAGTCCAGCCGGTATGAGCGTCCTACTTTTACTCTTGTATTAATGCCTTTTCCTTTTTAATTATCTTAAAATCCTATCTACTCAACGTGCAGATAAAAAGAAGAAGAAAGAAGATGGCAAGGTCCCGAACAAAGAAATGAAGGACAAAAGTGGAGAGGAAGAGAAGAAGAAAGACAAGGCTAAAGCTCATGCGCCTAGTCATGCAAAAATCCGTTCCATAGGTCAGTCATCATAAGAACGAAGGTACTACTGTCTCTTTAAAATACTTTTACTTAAGGACACGTGGTTTTGTAGGTCTTGAGATGGACACGCCAAACCCTGCACCCGCTAAGAAAAGTCCTGCAGCTCCTCAGCTCGGTGACAAGTACAACATCAAGCCTCCGGTTCTCAAGAGATTAAGGTAATGAAATTTATCAGCAAAAACGTGAGCACATCGCCATCAGAGCTTATGTGTGTTTGCTCTCTTTGACCATCTAGTGGTCAGTCACTGTAACTGCTCTCCATTTTATTTTCTCTAAACAGCTCTGGTCCATTTGATAATCCCCCATTGGAGAAGAAATACAAACCTCTAAACATGCCTTCAAACTCAGCCAAAGAAATTAAAGTCAAGATCATTCCAGCACAACGTAAGTGTAAACTTAATTCAACATAAAACAACATAATATTAACAAACTATCAGGGTTCTGCAGGAGGTAACCCATCTATCTTACCTGCCTGTGGTGGCAATCCACCTGCCCTGATTTATAACGTAATACCAAACACTGATATAGTGAAATATTTTATGGGTAGTGGTACAAAGACAATTAGCAGTCAAAATCCCAATTGGAACATGATTGATGCGCACCGGCCTGCGTGTAGAAAACCTAGTAATATTTGTTGCAAGATGGCGGCGCCTTTAAGAGAACGGAGACAAATATTTCACACGAGCAGCGGGAAAAAGTTCACATGCGCAGAAGACAAAATGTGTCACAAAATGGCCGTGCCCAAGGCAGGAAACAACAGATGAAGCGATTGTGATTTTCCTCATTTATTTTACATCACATAATCAAAACGTAATTAGCTGCCCGAAAAGAGTACTTGGCTGCCCCGGGTATTCAGGCAGTCGTTTATGTCCAGCCCTGACTATTGTTATGTATTCACTTTTAAATGTGTAGCTACATGTTCTCATACTATTGAATGTGTCTGTAGCTATGGAGTGCACAGGATTCCTAGATGCCCTCAACTCTGCTCCAGTGCCTGGTATCAAGATCAAGAAGAAGAAGGCTGCTGCTGCTGCTGCCGCCGCCGCTGCTGCTGCCGCCGCCGCCGCTACTGCTTCACCCTCGAATACCAAGGCAGTGTCCCCGACTGCAAACAAGGTAGAATTACTGACGATAGACTGCTGGACAAATGTAGACAAACAAAGGAAAGCATATTTTGTGTTAGATGAATTTATCCCATTCATTAGTGTTTTGCAGTTGATACCAATTTTTTTTCTTGAACAACCTGCTTTTGATGGAAAACAAAAAAATAGGTTATTGGTTAAAACCCTGCATTTTAAAAGTATTGGATTGTAGGTGACTCTTGAATATGAGATGTAAAATCATAAATATTAGTTCAAAGTGCAGAAGCTGCCAACTTCTCCGGAATTTCCGGAGATTTCCCGGACAAGTAACGCAAACTCCGGGACTCCTGACAACCTCCCTAAACTCCGGAAATCCCCCAAAAATTGTCACCACGTTCTTTTTGAAGCAACCATTTTGGTAAAGTACCACATTTCCAATTTAAATGCCTCGAAATTCACACCATCGCTACGGCTTCCGCATCTTACTTCCTTCCGCATTTGATTCAACTGCACTGTAAACCGGATGAATTCGGCAACGCGAGTGCTTTGTGAATCATCCGAGTTACAAGTTCTGACAAATGATTCGTCTCGTGCGACCTCAGCGTGGCAATTGATTCGGAATCGATTGGATAGCTAGCCTCTATAGCTTTAATATTTACTCGTTTTCTTTTCTTTTTTTTCATAAGGGAACTATTGTTAAGGCTGACTAAACCACTAGTCTTGGTTTTGAAACTAATCTGATAATTTCCGTGGTTGTTATAAAGGAAGTAGGTGTACACAACACTGGTTAGTGTTATCAATATCGGGATACGTGCAAAATGGATGGCAATTTTCGATGCAACTTCTAATAATAAACCCAGACACTTGGAGAAGTTTTGGTTCGTATTCGACGAAATATCCCATGTTAAAGCCACCTCCAAAAGGACCGGCATCTGCACATTGCACAACATGCAAGTGCGACTTCAGCGTGACGTGTGCTGGAATTACTCACTGTAAAACGCACACAGTAGGACCCAAAACACAAAGAGAAACTTATTTACATTATGCTGTACTTTTTCAACAGTTTGCAAAAACACTATTTCAATTAATGTAAAAAAAAAAAACAATAACAGTTTGATTAAATTTTTTTTATTTATACATTTCATAACGATTTTGCGTGACTCACATTCACTCCGGGAAAAACTCTGGAAATGGGACAAGGGTACTCCTGAAACGGGGTCGACGGAGGTTGGCAGCTCTGAAAAGTGATTGGACGTCTTTTGGCGTCAATGGCACCCAATGACTTGGGTAGTTTGAAGTCAACATTATCAGTAAACTGGGCTTCAGTTTTAGTAAATATATAATAGGTTGCCGCTAAATTGGCTGTAGAAGGGCACTCAAACAGTTTTTAACCTTTTGACTCTGAAAGCACATTTTTGTGAAAATTAAGTTTTGAGACAGACCAATAGCAAAAGTGCACTTATTGCTAAAATGTTTTGAAATTAGCCACATATTCCCTACATACACCTGTAGAATTGAACATTAATGTTTAGAGTCGTTTAGATGATGCCATTTCTCACCAGCTTGAAGAAATAATCACCCTCTGCAAAACAGCTGTACAAATGTAAACAAAAGTCGGGTGTGGAAGAACATTTTACTGGACTTTTAAACTCAAAAGTTTATTTTTTTCAAGAAAAAATAGTCATAATGAATATATGAATTATCTCAGAAAGCTAGTTTTTATAATATTTGGATGGGATTTGGTTTTCAAAACATCAGGGAATTATGCAAAAGAAGAAATAGAACCTCATATAAGTAAAATGCAATTTCTTGGAAGGATAAGTCCTCCCAACATCGGATAGCCAAAGAGTTAAGGTCAGTTTACTCAGAAATTTAAGCATCGGCCATAAACCTGCTCATCTCATTTAATCAAGTTCACAATATCAATGTCATAAAATGAATTAAGTGCAGTCGTTTTTAATTAATTGGTTCCAGAACTTTTTTTGTAAGTGGACCAGTACTTTGTGCTCTCCTTTTTAATGATTTTTATGCCCCTCAACCAATTCGGCATTGTCCTCCTCGCTAACAACTTCTTTTCATTCGCACTGGCAATTTTCTTGGAAGGCATGATGATAAAAAACAGAAGCAGATGCTTTATCTACAATTGGAAAAACGCAACATAAAAACACCGTCAGAATTCCGTGACGACGAAATGCATTTACTTTTTGGGGAATTCCGTAACTAGGATCTTTTTCGTATCTCGAGGCATTCGTAGGTAGAGGTATAACTGTATACCCAAAGTAAGTTAAGTGAACATAGTAACTTTACGTATGTCAACTTGAAATCATGATTCAAATAAAATAAAATAAACTTTTTAATCGCATGTGGCCAAACAACATCTGGTTCCTATTGTCCATTCTCTTAATCGTTATTACGACAGGGCCTATGTCCGATTATTAAGCAGTTACACCTTGAAACAATTCTAACATCTTCTCTTTTTGTCTTCAGACAAATCCATTTGACAGTAAACCATCTACATATTCTTCATCATCCACCAAACCAACATCTCCAGAGACGATTTCGTCGAATGCTACTTATGAAAACCAGGAGACGGAACGACCTGGGACCCCTGTGCCTTCAGAAGACCCTGACTCCGTGGACAACGGTGAGGCTATTGAGAGAAGAGAACACTAGATGTCTCCTTTCCAGCCATGTATTGTCAGTAATTCCAATTTCAATTAATTGTTGTTTGTATTTTTCAGGAGACAAACCTAATTCTCTCTCAGAACCTCGCGGAGAAGAAGACTTGACTAAGAAGGGAAAGAAAAAGAAGACTGTTCACTGGGCTCAGGAAGATAACCTTAAGCATTACTTTTATTTTGACCTCGATGAGACAGAGAGAGGTATGAAACATGCATAGCTTAGTGAATGTGTCACCCCCGCTATTATTTATTAATTACTGTGACCCCCTCCATTCCCAGTCAATGTCAATAAAATTAAGGACTTTGGTGAGGCAGCCAAACGGGAGCTGATGATGGACAGGCAGACTTTTGAAATGTCCCGACGGCTTTCCCATGACACAATGGAGGAAAGGGTGCCCTGGACACCTCCGAGGCCTCTGACTTTGCCTGGCAGTCTGGTCATTCATGGGTCCAACAGCACAGAAAAGCTCACCCAGCGGGATCGAGAGATGGGCATCCTGCAGGAGATCTTTCTCAGTAAAGAAAGGTGGGCTTGTTTTTTTTTAAAGACTTTAATACTGTCTGTATATATTAATACAGTGTTACCTCCAGATACGAGCTTAATTTGTTCCGGGACTGAGCTCGTATGTCGATTTACTCGTAACTCAAATGAACGTTTTCCATAGAAATGAACTAAAAACAAATTAATTTGTTCCAACCCTCTGAAAAAACACCCAAAACAGGATATTGGATTGGGAAAACATTTTTATTTCGTGTTCTAATTCGCCATCTATTAACAAAGTAACAAATAACTAGTGGTTTAATAGTACTAACATTTGACAGATTTCGAACTAAAAACAAATTAATTCGTTCCAACCCTCTGAAAAAACACCCAAAACAGGATATTGGATTGGAAAAACATTTTTATTTGTTCTAATTCGCTATCTATTAACAAAGTAACAAATAACTAGTGGTTTAATAGTACTAAAATGTGTTTAATAGTACTAAAATTAGACAGATTTCGCGGAGTGAAGAGAGGGGGGGGCGAGGGGGGCTTTTTGCCCGGCAACGCGCTTGTAACATAACATAAACAAATTTAAATGAATTTGGATTACGGTGCAGACACACTCCAAAATAAGTTTAATCTAACCTTATACTAAACTTAATTCAAATTTTGTTTTAAATTTTGATACATTTCTTCTCCTGGGTTGGCCTATTTGCCCCGCCTCCATCCTAACTTTCAGATGAAACCTATCGAGGCTCAAAATGATGCACACAAATGTCCTCACAATAGGATAACGCACGACCACTTGCCAACGAGAAGTAGTATATACGCCATTCGCACTTTCTAACGGGAAAATAAACACTGAAAAAATGCAACGCTACGCCCAGTGCTCGCAGAGACATTACACGAGGGAGTTGCGGGGAGGGAGACAGTCTCTCGCGTCGGCTGTATGCTCGTATATCAAAATTTGTCTCATCTCAAGATAAATATTTGCCCGAAATTTTACTCGTATCTCAAATTGCTCGTATGTCGAGGTACCACTGTACTATATTGCTTTGTTGGATTTACTTGAGATGAAATCTTGAAAAGTTTGTTCCAAGGTTTTTTTTTTGCTTATTTCTTTTTGCTAGTGTGCCTGACAGTCCACATGAACCCGACCCGGAGCCTTATGAACCTATGCCCCCTCGACTCATACCCCTCGATGAGGTTTGTATAATAGTCAAAGCAAAACCCTTTTTTTAGGTCCAAAATTAACTCTCTATTAACTTTGTCTAGGATTCGTCAGTGCCAGATGATAGCTACTCGGAGCCCATGGACACGTCTCAGCAATTTCCTGCATTGGCACAGAACGAGGGCTCCAAACTGCCACCTGTCCTTGCCAACCTGATGGGCAACCTTAACAACAATTCACGTAGCCCCCAGAACACAAACACTGTCAACAATCCCACCACACCAGCTGTCAACGTGCAGGAGCTGCTTTCATCTATCATGGTACATGCCTACTGCAGACTGGCTGCATTTGTCAACAGTGAAATAAAGTTTTTTCATCTGTTTCATTTACTCACTTGAAGCTACTTCATAGGTTCTATAGCCAGGGATGCCCTACCACTTACTGTGGGTTTAGGTTTTTATTCCAACCAATTAAGAGAACATCTTTTCACCAATCTGGTAGTGTACAAGTGTAGTCACTTGATTGAACTCAGGTGTCGCTTGTTTCAGGTTAAACACTTGGATCGGATGGAATGAAAACCTGCACCCGCCGTATGTGGAATCGGTTCGGCACTCATATGTACATTATTTATGCATGTGAACGTGTCAAATTCTTTCATATAATAATGGCAGTGGTTGTTTGATACATTGTTTATTTATCTCACGAGTGAAACTACAATTTCATACAGACAATATTTCATACCTGTCAACCTCTGCCGATAACTGCCCTTATAAATGATTATGATTCCCCTTACAAACCCCCAAAAAACCTTACAAACACCGTACGACTCGTACGGTGTTTGTAAGGTTTTTTGGGGGTTTGTAAGGGGAATCATAATCATTTATAAGGGCAGTTATCGGCAGAGGTTGACAGGTATGATATTTACAAACTTGTGGGAATGCCGAAAATAATTTGAATCAATTGAAAAATACATACAATCTAAAGTTTTCTTAGGATGAATGAATACATTCACAGTGATCAATTGAATTGTATTTGCTTGAAACTATTCAAACAAGCTTTCTCGGCTTTGCCTTTCAAGATGCTTGAGCTCATTTCGGTTCGGCCTCATATCAGTACATGTTCGCATTAGGACTCTACAAAGATGGCTTTGTAGGGGTTCAGTTACAAAACAATTTATACTGCTTTAGAGTTGTAATTCCGCTACAGCTAACGTTTGTATCTTTAGGGGGCATCTGGGAGCCAGTCTACTGAAGACATCATCAAGCAGCCTAACTTCTCTGATAAGCTTAAACAACTTCTGGGTTCCTTGCAACAGACACAAAACCAGAATCAGGGACCCACACCAGGTATAGTGACAACTTGCTCTTTCTTTGTGATCTTGAAACTTTTGCAGGACCCTCCTTTTATCTCATCGGTCGCCCAATCCATTTTGACGGGGAGAAATTGGCAGTAAATACTTGCTACTCTCTGAGTTGAAATGGATTCGACATCTAGCACCGTTCAAAAACCTTGAAACATTCACAGTGATTCTTCCCATTTCACACGAATTGGATGTCTATTGTTGTCAATGGCAGTCATAGTTCATAGTAAATATTTTTTTAATCAAATTTTAAATGTATAATATCCTTAATTTTATGATAAACCAAAGGGATTTTTTATTATTATGTTAAGTTGTTTCTTAAATGTAAAAACAGTTTTAATAATAACAAAATTACAATTTCTTAAACTGAAAACAAATTTAAAAATAAATTCTTAAGTGCATTTTGTTATTATTATTCATCAAATTTAGTGTTATTTCGGGCCAAATCCAGAGTGTATTTCTGTTTTGTTTGATTTGAATTTTGTTTTAAATGTTATTCCAATTTTTAATTAAAGGTTAAGGATGAAATAACAATTAATAATTATATTTTAGACTTGGTGTCCACATAGGTGGAGGTGGAGTTTTTTTAATTTAAATTTTCAATTTCCAAAGAAAGTCACTAAAAGCATTAAAAGAAAGAGATGTTCCTCAAAATGTATATTCTTGTTGATTATTGTTACCGTATTTTCACGACTATATGGCGCATCGTATTTTTAGCCGCAGTGTCAGTAACGAGTGCTATTTCTGTATTTTAAACACACAAAGGACGCACCGTTTTTTAGATGCATATATATTATATATTATATATGAATATCTAACCACAATAGCGCTGGCTACCGGAAGCAGCCTCAGACTTTTTCCGGTTTCCGCTGCGCAGTGACTTTTGGGATATATAGTTCTTGCACGCTACACCCACACGCTAAAAACACGTTTTTAAAAAGGCAACGGAAGCAAAACTGAGTTCGGTTGTACTTTATTTAGCCATTTTACAACTTACTCACGTCATCATCACCCACAAATCCATCAAAGTCCTCATTTTCTGTGTCCGCATTGAACAATTGTCCAAATGAGTCATCGAAAACGCTAGCTAGCTAGCTGGTAGCTAGCGTAACTTTTCCAACGGTACTTTCCATGCTTCGTCATGCTGTGTTGATGTCATTGTATACAGGCCACAACCCATTCGCAAATAGTAGCTAGCTGGTAGCTAGCGTAACTTTTCCAACGGTGCTTTCCATGCTTCGTCAAGCTGTATTGATGTTGATGTATACAGGCCACAATCCATTGGCTGAATTGACAAAAGAACTACTACATATCCGAGCAGTCACTGCGCAGTACTTTGTCTACGGGAAAATAGTAGAGTCGGTGTACCCTATCAACGGATTCATTTTATTTTATCGTGATAACAATTTTAGTATTGGTCCATATATAAAGCGCACTGGATTATAAGGCGCCCCGTCTATTTTGGAGAAAATTTAATACTTTTATGTGCGCCTTATAGTCGTGAAAATACGGTATATTAACTAGTTACATTTGAATTATTTCCCTTTTAAACTTAGTTTCTCATGCCTGACTCATTTTCCCATTTTTCTCCTTTTGCCCATCTAGTCAACCCAGGTTTGCTGGGTCATGGTCCAATGAACAACATGAACAATATGCACATGCCAATGCCTATGAGCAGTGGCGGTTACCCACCCAACATGCCAACAGGTGGTCCCCGCTTCAACCACCCCCCGCCGCCCCACAATCACGGGCCGCCTTTCAACCCCGGAGGCCCGAGAATGATGGGACCACCACCACCACCACCACCCGGGCAGGGCCGTGGGGACAACGGCCACTACTGGGGAGATGACTCTATGAGAGGAGGGCCCCACCGAGGGGGGCATTTTCATCGTGGAGTAAGAGGCCGAGGAGGAGACCCTGGCTTCAGGGGGCGAGGGCGAGGAGGTCCAAGAGGCGGACACAATATGAACGGTATGTGGAGCAGAAAACATAATATGAGGGTTGTTTTTCATGATTTGGTCAGTCAAAGGGGAATAAATAACAAATATGATAATGTGAGATACCTGTACATTTGATTCATCAAACTAATTGTGTTGTTTTTGCCCTAATCCCTGAACAATAGACATGTCCATGCGTCCTGTTTGTCGACACTTTATGATGAAGGGAAACTGCAGGTACGAGAGCAACTGCGCTTTTTATCACCCGGGTGTAAATGGACCACCATTCCCCCCCAACCACCCTGCAAACAACCAGCACGGACACTAAGTTGACGTATTGTCAACCTCATGGTTGTCAAGGACCTCCTGTGCAACAACCTCTCATTTCATCGAACCACTGTAGATTTACTTTACAAGCGCAGGTCTCCAATTCTTTATGTAGACGACCAACTGTTTTTAATAGATTGAAACTTGCTGTTTTTGCCTTTATGTCTGCCTGTCACTGTCAAGTGAGCAAAATCCTGGACCTGAATGGAAGTCGACAAAGATTCTTACATGACCTGTTTTTTCCTATTACTCACGGGATACTTTGACAGAACTTTAAAACAAGATTAAATCAAGTGACACCACAAGTAGTAATAATTTGAGCATGAACAACTATGACATAGGCCCCTTATCCTAATATTCAATATATTTATAGAACTATATTTTTTTTTGCTCGCTGCAGCTGTTAAGTGAATGTGCTTAAGATAATGAGCCTGTAAAAGCTTTGTTTTTTGTTTTTGTTTTGCTTTGTGGCACGGATGCTGATCTTTTTCCAGCAGTCTATTATGATGCGAGTCAGCCGATTACACCAAATGACCTCTGAACCCTCCATCTGGACCCTCACAGAAGGGTTTAATGTCAGTATTATGAAGCATTCTGCAGGTCAGCTATACAGTGTATATGTTTTCTGTGAAAACATTGACCTTTGTCTCTTGTGGGACTTTTTTTTTCCTCATGTATTTTGATACAATGTCGACCAGGTGCCCTTTTTTATGACTGGTTCATTGAAATGTTTGTACTTTATGGTTGTGTACATACATGTTCATGCGGTCATGTTTTTCAGTTGAATTATCTTGTACACTATTAAATGAATGTTAAAATATATTTTTAATGAATTATTTGGAATTGTTTATGCCAAAACACTTTAAAATCAAGGGGAAGCCATTTTATCTTGAATAAAACATCAATATTTAAATATCTAATGAAAGGATTAGAGGGGAAACGTGATTCTTAATCATACGTAACGTCATATAATATTAGTTCTATATAGATTCACTTTGTTACATACTGAGCATCACCAAGACAAGGGTTGTGTGAAGTCTTTTTTTTAGAGTGCAACTAGTTTCAAAACCAGTGGCGGTTCGTGCATTTTCTCGTAGCGCCTTCAACGGGTAAAAACCACTTCCTAGCAGCATTTAACGATTAAATACAAATACTGGAGCTTTTCAGACATTACAACTGGGCCCGGAGTGTCATTTCCCCGGGAAAAAGACAGCGATGAACATCGATATGTCCATATACGTCCATATGCGAAACGGCAAAAATTGCACTAAAATGGGGTAAAATCCACTTCCTAGCAGCATTTATTGATTAAATACAAATACTGGAGCTTTTCAGACATTACAACTGGGCCAGGGGGGTGATTTCAACTCAATCTGATTGGTTAAAGCAATAGTTTTATCAACGCTTGTTTAATGCAGCAGACCCCGCAAAACTGATTGTGAAGGCCTTGAGGCAGATTTCTGACCCGGGCAACAAATAATGGCTGAAATGTGATTGGTTAAATGCTTCAATATGAAAACACACATCTGGAAGCAGTGCAACCAGGGGGAAAAGCAATGAAAGGAAGCTAACAGACAATTTGGAATTATTTAATAAGTATTGATGGACAAAACATAATATATGATTCAGGTATTTCTTAGGCCAGCAGAGAAGGCCCTGACGGCCCACCACTGTTCAAAACATCAAGTAGATATAAATTTCTTCAGCAGTACTGCTGAAATTGAAGAGGGTCACAGGGTGATAAAGCCTATCCCAGCCTCCTTTGGTAAACTCTTTCATCATTGAATACCATATTTACTTGCAAATAAGCCACCTCACGTATAAACCGTACCCTTAAAATTGACTTAAAATCATTGAAATTTACAATTACGTATAAGCCGCCCCCTGATTCCCAATGTTCACCTCCATATTCATGGTTTTAATAGTGAGTACAAATGTGTTACTTTGAAGTGAAAATCAAAAGAAAAATCATCGCACGTGGTATTTCTGAGATACTATATGCATGTAAAAGCACATTATCAGGGTCAATATCATAAGGAATTTAGTAATTCATCCAGGAATGATTGATTTCTTACTGCAAAACAGAAAATAACCACCAAATAGTAAACGTTACCTTGCTGACATCTACTGGTGAAAAATAGTATAGCAAGTCTTGTGCACATATAAGCCAATACCCGATTCGGTCATCATTTTTTTGTTGCAAATATGGCGTGAACGCGAGAAAATTCGGTGGTATATAAAAATATCCTTGAGCAGTTCATATCAATTCTACTCATACCTGCACAGAAAATTGTCCATCCATCCATCCCTTTAAACCAGGGGTCTCAAACTCAATTTACCTGGGGGCCGCTAGAGGCAGAGTCTGGGTGAGACTGGGCCGCATCAGGATTTCCACAAGAAAAAGCGCTGATAAAACATTCCAATGTTATCAAATATCTTTATTTTTTTTTATCAAAAAATAATGAATTAAATAAATTAACTTAAAGATGAATAAAAAATAAATCAATCAGTAATAAAAAATAATAATAATAATAATGAGCATACAGTAGATATACACTGGCTGGCTAAGTAGAGAAAACAAATTATTTTTATTCCGTTTCAAATGTCTGTATTAACAGCTCTTTAACTTTCTGAACTTGAATGGAACATTGAACATGAAATATTCTGAACACGGCTTCTCTTGCCTACTTCTTGCTGCTAGAGACCTGGAAGCGCTTCTTCTCACATAGCTGAGTGACATTTGGCTTGAGGGAGGAAGCAGTGGAGACCCTCAGTAGAGCTTGAAGATGCTCATCAGTAAGTCTGGAACTGTACTTGGACTTATTGAAGTTCAAGGTGGAGAAGAGCTTCTCACACAAGTATGTGTTCCCAAAAAGGCACATGGTCCGCTTGAACATTCGGGAAAGTTCAGGGAAGCTGGGGGTCAACTCTCTCAAAAATTGCCCAAGCTTGTCTGCTTCTCCACTCACCTCCCTGAACTTGGCTTTGAGTGCAGAGTTGCACTGCAGGTCAATGAGCTCCATTTGAAGCTCAGGAGGGGCATCTTCCACATCAAAGGAGAAGGGGTCCGCAAAAATTTGAAATGTGGCTTTGTGTGTCTTGAAGTCTGCAAATCTGTGATCAAATTCCTCCTGTAGCTTCGAAATGGCCTCAACATACTTCTCACCACTGAATGGTGTGCCTGCATCCACAAGAGCCTTGCATGCTGGGAAATGGCAAAGGTTTGTCTGAGAGAGCTGGACTTTCCATAACACAAGTTTAGTGCAGAATGCTATCACGTTGTCATAGGCAGCACTGACAAGTTGCCCCTGGCCTTGTAGCTTCTTGTTCAGTACATTAAGCTCACGTGTGATATCAACAAGAAAAGCTAAGTCCATGAGCCATTTGGGATCACTTAGCACAGGAACAGCAACCCCGTCTATCTCCATGAAGTCTTTTACTTCTGCTCTCAACTCAAAAAATCTCTTCAACACGTTTCCCCTGCTGAGCCAACGTACCTCAGTGAAGTAGAGCACATCCCCATATTCTGACTCAATTTCCTCTAAAAAAGCACGGAACCTTCTGTGCTTTAAGCCCCAGGATCGGATTTGGTGGATGCATTTCACAACGACAGACATCACATTGTCAAACTTCATGCATCTGCTGCAAAGGGCCTGCTGATGGATAATGCAGTGCAGAGCTATGGCCTCCTCCACACCCTCCTCTTCCAGTTTTTTTTGAACAAGTGCTACCAGTCCATTCTTCCTCCCTGTCATTGATGGGGCTCCATTGGTTGTTATTCCAACAAAGCTCTTCCATGGCAAACCGGCATTCTCAATGGCATCACACAGCTGGTGAAATATTTCCTTAGCAGTGGTCTGGCCATGCATTGGAATTACTGTGAGCAACTCCTCCATCACTTCAAAATTGTCATCAACACCACGGACATATATTGCGAGCTGGGCAGTGTCTGTGATGTCTGTGGTCTCATCAAGAGCCACTGAATATGCACTGAAACATTGTGCTTTCTCACACAGTTGATCATAAATGTCACTTGACAGGTCAGAAATGCGCTCTGCCACGGTGTTGGCAGAAAGGCTGATGTGGTTGAACTGACTTTTCTTTTCTGGACAGACAATATGTGCAGCCTGTAATACGCACTTTGTGATAAATTCACCTTCTGTGAATGGCTTTCCTGATTTAGCAATCAACTCACAAACGGCGTAGCTAGCTTCGACTGCTGCATTACTGTCTTTGGTAGCCTTCTTGAAGAAATCCTGTTGCCTCAGAAGACGTGTTTTAAGACTGGCAACCTGGTTGGCTCTCTCATTTCCCTGGTATTTTTCGTACTCCTCAGCATGTCTCGTAGTATAATGACGTTTCAAATTGTAAGCCTCCACCTCAGTATCTTTTGAGTCTCCATTCTCCTCCGTCTTCTGTTTTTTGGTGTCCGCTTTCTCCTATCAAGCAAAGAGAGAAAAATATTACAAATAAAAATGGAAATTTGTGTGGCCTGAAGATTTGACACCAAACTGAAAAGTTGGTACTGGAAGTGTTTTTTTTCCTTGTCCAATGCTTCAAAACCTGGGAGAATTAAAAAGTTGAACAATTTGAAATGAATTTAAATCTGATAATTTTGACAGTAATTTGTTTTTACAATTGTCTCAATCAGGAAATTAAATATTAAATTAATTTTCTCCACAAGAGAATATTTTGAACCTTCCAAATTTTTAAGGCCAGTGTTTTTCAAATGTTTTGTTTTTCCTAAAGGCAACGTTATAACGGAAAGTTCGTCATGAGGTTGGCATTTATCATTGTTTTGTTTAAAGGGTTTGTTAAAATTGAGAAAAGGTGAATTTGTTTGACTTATAGGAAATGTAAAATGCTTTCCATGTGTAATAATTCCTTATTTTCTAAAATATAACCTCTTTCAAATTACATTAATATACATCTATTTAAAAAATAATAATACTAATGAATGAAATGTTAAAATATTAACACAAAATTGAAGAAAGTTAACACAAGTATTTTTTTAAAACTTTCCTTTGTGTTCAACACTCCATTTGACAATGATAGGCATCCAATCTAGATGAACTGGGATGGTTGGCATTATATTAATCATGTTTCAGTACCATTGACGACCCTAGACGCCCAATCCATTTTTATGGGGGGCTGGTTGGGCTGGCAGCGAATGATAGCTCTCCGCTTCAAAATAGATCGAGGTCTAGCAACGTCAATGGCAGACAAAGGTAAATATACTCTGATGGAAAACGTGTAGTTAATTCTGTGTACTTGTGGTGTTTGAATTGGTTGACGATTTTTTTTTTCCTGGGATGATGAAGGTACGGGACCAACCTCCTCTTCTTCAGCCACACGCTTCACCGGCTGTGCGTCCGTCTGATCAGCAGGGGGCGCCTCTTCCTCTGATTTCCCTGCTAGAAAAAAATGATTTTGTCAGAGTGTCATTCAAGACAACGGGAATGTCAATTAAAGGGGGGTGTAACAACAGCAAATGTATTTGAATACAATTATGCACCTTCTCCATTCTTGTGTTCATCTTCCTTCGCGGCATCTTCAACTTTGTCACTGAGATCAGCACCATTCTGAAGGGGGGGAAAATGTCTTTGCCATTTTTCACAAGCCATACAAAGAGCACACGGCCCAGGCAGACTGGCGACACCTGCACGACGAGGGGGCTTTTCGCCTCAAGACAAAAGCCCCCCCGCCCCCTTCGTAGCAGACTCCTCCAACTCACAGTGCCATTAGCAGGCGCGTCCACGTTGTCGTTCTTGTCCTCCTCCTTCTCCACTTCAACTTCTTTCTTCTCTTTCAGCTCCTAAAAATACAAATACAGTCATACCTCGTCATACGACCGCTCGTCATACGACGGAAATTTCGATCAAATAATTCGCCCGAGATACGATCAAAATTTCGTGATGCGACCAAGCCAGGTGGCCATGGCACTGTCTTTTTTGCATCTCTTTCGTGTATAACAAGATCTACGAGCACCGAATGATTTATTCAGACGAGTTCCGACCAGGAAACGCACAACGCGCATGCGCGGGAAAAAAGAGGGCTTTCTGGGTAATGAAGTATACTCGTGCACACAATGCCGATAGACAATGGCACTCTTTCTCAGAATAAAACTGCATTACCCACAATCAATACGTGGGAAGCTCAGCTATTGCATTTCCTGTTATTCTTTCTAAGGAAAGAAGGTCCCGCGATCGTTCTTTAAAGACTACTTCTCGTTGGCAAGTGGTCATGCGTTATCCTATTGTGAGGACATTTGTGTGCATCATTTTCGGAATATTTTGAAGGGAATAGTACAACAGCAAACAGCCCATCGATAGCGAACGTGAGGGTGGAGGCGTGTCAAACAACTAACCCGGCCAGAACGGAGGTAAAAAAAAAAATTAAAACAAAATTAGAATTCAGCTTTGTGTAAAGTTACATTAAACGTATGTTTGAGTGTCTGTATATATTAATCCAAGTTAATTTAAATTTGTTTTTTCCGTTTACGAGTGCGTTGTCGTGGAAAAAAACGAAGCCCCCTGCCCCTTCTGTGCGTCTCTCTTTCCCCTTGGCGAAATCCGCCCAATTTTAGTTGGATTAAACACATTTTATTACTATTAAACCACTAGTTGTGTGTTACTTTGTTAATAGATGGGGAGTTACAAGAAATAAAACATTTTTTCCAATCCAATATCCTGTTTTGGTGTTTTTTCAGAGGGTTGGAACAAATTAATTTGTTTTCAATTCATTTCAATGGGAAACGTCCGCTCGAGTTACGAAAAGCTCGTCATACGATCTCAGTCTCGGAACGGATTACGATCATATGTCGAGGTACCACTGTACGCCGTTTTCCTTTCTGGACTTCAGTAGACTCGTGCCGAGGCGACCTTCTCGGAAGACGTCGTTTTTTTAATCGAATCATTTGTCCACTAAATGGAGTTGCCTATTTGGTTGGTTCGGGCGCGCGCACGCACGAACGCACGCGCGCGAGTGAGTGAGAGAGAGACGTGCATAGGGCTTCTCGTGCTTTTCCCGCCCACAGCAAAAAAAAAAAGCACCGCCTGTTTTCTCCTCGCTTTTGTTCTCCCGGCCTCAAAAGCACCTAGTGCGACATTAAAAGCCAAAGTCTTAACGAAAAAAATGTCAAGTGAGGCTTAATTACGCCCAAGAACGATTCCTACTAGACGTGGGCGTCGATTTTTTTGTTTATTGGCCATTTTAAACGAGAAACATTTCCCCAACCACCATTTTAGAGCCAACATGGCAAACTAGGAGCAACCTCGAGTTGATATGAGCAACTTTATCAACTTCTTATGCTTAATCGGTGACTAGTGGAGGTGAATGTAAAATGAATGAAACGCACCTTGGCTGTAACCTCTGCGGTGACGGTGGTGTCAACAGCTGTGTCGGCCATGTCTATTTTGACGCTGAGTTGAGTTTATTTGATTTTAATTCCAATTTTCAGCCGTCGTCGTCGCGGATAATAATCGGGGGGAGCCGCTTGAAAAGCACTCTTCTTGGAGGGAGAAGGTCAACTCGATGCCCGATTGGACAGCAGCGTCGCATCTGACGTTTGATTGGACAAACGCGACGTCAGTTTCTTTGTGAACACCCGCCTTCCATGTCTGCTCGGCGCTGATTGGTTAGCGGTTTTAAAGCTCCGCTTGGAAATGACAGTTTTTTCTGTTGGTTTTTGTGGTTTTAATTCGAACAATGGACGCAAGTAGTTAAAGTTGTCGATGTATCTATTGTAGCAACTTTTTAATTGTAAACATATTTATTAAAGGTTGGAGAACTATTAGATTGTGAAACACGTTGCCATGCTGAGAACCCCCCTCCAAAAAGTTGGTATTTTCTGGTGTCAAATTACACTTGAGGAACCGTGTACGTAAAAGAAATGTGAATTTTCACGATGAAAATGTTCACTAGATATTTCAAGATATAATGGTTTTGTTAGTTAAGTATGTTTTTTAAAATAATTCTAAAATTCACCATTCATTTATAATACTGAAAACATTAAAACGAAAAAATGGCAGAAAAGAACGTTTTTTGTTCATGATCATTTTAAAGTCCTTTACTTAGATTTTGAATGTGTGCACTCCTTTTGGTTTCAAATTAGATTTAAGGAGGAGTTTTTCATTTACATATTATTTTTGGGGGAATGTTTAAAAAAATGAAAAAATAAAGGTGAATATTTTAACGTGAATTTGTTGAATTGCATCCATGAATTTGGGAAATATGTCATAAAAATGATGGAAGATAATATAAAGTGCCAAACAAACGGAACACTTACCAAAATGTATTTGTTAGACTCACGTTTCTTGTATGAGTCAGCCATTTTTAGACCATATAATGACTAATTAGGATACTGTACATATATTTTTTAAATCCAGTTAAAATATCTGTTTTTTGTCCATATGCTGTCAGGCAAAACCTTATAAAATAAATAGTCTACTTCCTGTTAATGACCAAGCCTTCTAACCCCACCAGTTCAAACTATCCACTTAATTTAAAATCACATAACTTAGGATTCTAAGTGAGTGATTGAGATTACCATTTACTATGAAAGTTAATATGAAAGGAATGTTCAAATTACACAAAATATTCTTACTGTTGCATCTACAGTGTGATTAATCTCCACTTATTTGTAAATTGTTGTCTTTTTTGTCCTTGCACATTAAAAACTACTTGTATAAATTTTCTCCCAAATAATAATTTTTTGGGGCCTGAGAAACAAAAATGGCTATGGGCATTTCAACCCAAATTTCAACAATGTATTCAGTTAGGTAGCTGATTCCACAGTTCGCAACCTTTAGCCTATCCGTTAATTGGCATTTGGTCAAATCAAGTAGAAATTGAATTTTCAGAGGGACTGGCAAGCCTGGACACACCATATTCTTCCTGATTGGTAAAATCCAGTGGCGGTCCGTGCATTTCCTAGTGACGCCTTCAGCAAAAACTATTTTATGGCTATAAAACCTCTACTGCAGCTACAGTTTGGTAGCTCTGGCTAGTCCACTCTATCACTAGCCAATCATAGTTGGTGAAAGCGATGACGTATCCCTACGCCTGCAAGAAGGCAGTGTGGTGTTGCTAACTCGAAATTGGTTAAAGCAACAGTCTTATCGACGCTTTTTTAATGCAGGAGAGCCTGCAGAACTGATTGTGAAGGCCTTGAGGCAGATTTCTGACGTTGACAACAAATAATGGCTGAAATGTGATTGGTTAAATGCTTCAATATGAAAACACATCTGGAAGCAGTGCAACAAGGGGGAAAAGCAATGAAAGGAAGCTAACAGACAATTTGGAATTATTTAATAAGTGTTCATGGACAAAATATAATTAACATCAGTCTGTGATTCAGATATTTCTTAGGCCAGCAGAGAAGGCCTTGAAGGCCCTGACGGCGCACCACTGGTAAAATCAGCACCAGATGATTCATGGACAGAATCTTATACATCAGTGGTCCCCAACTACCTGACCGTGGACCGGTTCTGGTCCGCGAGCCACCTGGTGCCGGTCCGTCAGAGTAATAAATATTAACGTTTTCTATCCCGCCCTTCTACTTGAAATGAAAAAAGTTATTATAATAATGATAAATAATTGCTATTATGCTTGGGACTTTTTATGTTGTTGTTTTGCCGCCGTGGACGTCGTTCATGCACCAATCCCACCCCCACACAATTTTGTCCTATGTTGTCGCCCTCCCCATTAGGCGGTCCGCGAGAAAATAGAAAGCGCTTTACCGGTTCGTGGTGAGAAAAAGGTTGGGGTACGCTGTTATACATTGTCATCCTCTTAAAATAATCGCCTTTTCCGATTCATTAGGAAACACAAAAACTGAACAATTTGTTGAATATATGATATTTACAAAATATTGGATTCAGAACAGTTCTAACAACATGAAAGAATTACTAAATGAAATTTTCGAGCATGCCGTCATGACTTAGGCAATTTTAAACCTTCTACCTAGTCAGGAATGTAGCATAAATAACAGACAAATTAAGCATAATGCTGAAGAGGCATGTGCATTTCTTCACTTCTACTTCCAGGCAATGTTCCCTCTAATTTTTTGTTTGTCTGGGCAGAAAGACAACCTCCCTGAGCACACTGAGTACAAGTGTGAGCAACATCATCAATGCTCGCTATGGGCCCGGCGGATGAGTGGTTTGAGCGTCGGCCTCACAGCTAAAAATAAAAAAATAAAAATAATTGGGATTTTATTTTGTGCGCTCCATATGATTTGCTGTGCACAGAGAAGACGAGAGTAGTGCGCAATTGCGCACGCGCGCAGCTTAGAGGGAACATTGCTTCCAGGTCTTCTTTGCTGTATTCTTCACCGATGCCTATTATTGTGACAAATTGTCAAAGAAGTGATGACACTCAACAGGGATGATGGGTTTCATTGACTGGAGGTCCTGGAACTTTCTCCCCTTGATTGGCATAGCACAGGGGTGGCCAACTCCAGTCCTCGAGAGCCACAATCCGGTCTGTTTTCCATATCTCCCTCCACCAACACACCTGAATCAAATAATCAACTCATCAGCAAGCTGTCCAGAAGCTTGATACCAATCCCGATGATTTGATTCAGGTGTGTTGGTGGAGGGAGATATGGAAAACAGAGCGGATAACGGCTCTCGAGGACCGGACTTGGCCACCCCTGGCATAGCACATGGAAACCGTCTTATCCATGACATTGCCCCATTTGGCACCTGTACCCTTTGTGGCAGTTCTTCCCACACAAAGACTTCCAGGAAAGACAGTTTCAAGATCCCCGTTCTCAAGCTCCCGTTCAAAAGCGTGCTGCCCCCCGCTCTCGAGCGCCCGTCCCACTAGATGGGGGCAACTTGGATGGCGACCCTTCCTGCTTCCAGGGCGAGGCGGTCTGTGACCCAGCCACTTCCCTGTGGACCGGACCACCGTCGATCCAGCCAGCTCGCCGCCACCCCGTGGGCCGGACCGGACGACTGCCTGGCTGGCCAGACCAGCTCCGACGTCCGCCAAACTATGCTTCAGGACCCCTCCACGCCCTCCCCACCTGGTGTTTGGCATTTCTTGTTTTGTTTTGTTGCTGTGGAATGTCTGAAATCAGTCCCCTCGGTGGGGGGTTATGTTAGGGATTAGTTTTGTCATGTTTTTTCCCACTGTGTGACCTGTCCCTGTGATTGCCCATTGAGTTCACCTGTCGTTTCCCCGCCCCGGGTGTATCTGCGGCTTGGTGCCTCTCGTGTGACCCAGGTGTTTCTGATTGTCTCGTCAACCCATGTCTGTCAATTTACTATACGTATTCACTTGCATATAAGCCACCCCCGTACAAGCCGCACCCTTAAAATCACCTTAAAACCGTTGAATTTTAAGTTTTGGCACTCATGGTGAATCTTAATGGCGGCGCACACGGATGCAGCGGCTTTTGGCTCTCCAGTTTGGTGTATTCTTTTCTCAATCCTATCGTTACTTACCAACATCTGCGAGGCAAACTTTTCCTACAGTCGCCACGACTTAATTGCTATCGGAAGGAGATGCGATATATCCGATGCCACAACGAACTACCAACGAACCTACGATATCCCCGAGGGCATCTCGAGACCTCCGGGATCTCCGTGGATAGTCAACCCACTCAAAGCACGTCGAAGGAGGCGAAGGCGGCGGAGAGAAAGGAGGCAAAAGCGCGGTTGTCGGGCGGGCCTTGCTGCTAAGCTAAGTCAACAACCACACCGAGCACCGCTCCCGAGTATCTTTTTGACCAACGCCAGATCCATCACCCACAAAATGGACGAGTTGGAACTTCGAATTGCCACCAACAGCTTTGTTAAGAACTGTAACATTATCCTCATCACGGAAACGTGGCTACACCAGCAAATCCCGGACGCTGCGGTTTCGCTAGCTAGCCGAACGCTTTTTCGGAACGATCGTTCAAAGGAACTAACAGGCAAAAGCAGAGGAGGAGGACTTTGCTTGTTCATACATAATGAATGGTGTGGTGACAGTAGGATCATTGACACTCACTGTTCCCCGGACTTAGAGCTATTGGCAGTACGATGTAGGCCCTACTATCTACCGAGAGAGCTAACTGTCGTCATAGTAACGGCGGTCTATATTCCTCCTGATGCTAACGTCAACACGGCATTAAACCTCCTGCTAATGGCTGTAAACAAACAACAGCTTGACCATCCCGATGGAGTCTGTATTGTTGCTGGTAACTTCAACAGAGCATGTTTAAAGACTGTTCTACCTAAGTTTATCCAATACGTAAAATGTCACACGAGGGGAGACAAAACTCTTGACCATGTTTATTCTAACATTAAACATGCTTACAAAGCCTCTTCCCTCCCTCACCTAGCTGGATCAGATCACCTCTGTCTAGCCCTCACCCCAGCATACACTCCATTCCGGAGGCTAACAAGGCCACAAATAAAGACAATAAAAACTTGGCCCGAGGATGCCCTTTCTCAGCTGCAGGACTGTTTTTTCCGCACCAAGTGGGAACTCTTTGAACACGACAACCTCCAGGACTATACGGACGCTGTACTCTCCTATATCAAAAACTGCATGGACAATGTCACTAGGAATAAACAAATACGGGTTTTTCCAAATCAAAAACCCTGGATGACCAAGGAGACACAGGCACTCATCAAATGCCGTAACACCGCTTTCAGATCAGGGGACAAGATGAAATATAGAGCTGCCAGAGCTGATCTGAAAAGAGGCATTAAAAAGGCCAAGGCAGAATATACTAAGAAAATTGAGGAGCACTTCACAGACAATAACCCAAAGAAGATGTGGCAGGGAATACGACATATTACCAACTACAATAACAATAATATGTCTGTTAACGCAGATGCCTCACTAGCGGAGGAACTGAACCGTTTCTTTGCCCGCTTTGAGACTGACAAATCAGACCCAGTCTCAACACCCCCGCCACTATCCTGCAGCAATACACTGAAGCTCCAGGAAGAGGAAGTGAGACTGGAAATGCGGTCTGTGAATACCAGGAAGGCTGCTGGACCTGATGGAGTACCTGGGAAGGTGCTCAAAGCCTGTGCTGAGCAGCTGGCTGGAGTCTTCACAAAAATCTTCAATTGTTCCCTGCAACAATCCATCATTCCATCCTGCCTGAAATCTGCCACCATTATTCCTGTCCCCAAAAAGCCAACTATCGACAGCATGAATGATTATAGGCCTGTTGCTCTCACACCTGTGATCATGAAGTGCTTTGAAAAGTTGATAGCCCGCCATATCAGGAATACAATCTCTCCCTCAGTTGACCCTCACCAGTTTGCTTATAGAGCTAACAGGTCCACTGAGGATGCTATCACCATTGCTCTACATACAGCATTGAGCCACCTGGAACACCATGGGAATTACGTGAGGATGCTTTTCATTGACTATAGCTCAGCCTTCAACACCATGAAATTCTGACTAACAAACTCTCCCACCTCGGACTATCCTCCTCCATCTGCTGTTGGATAAAGAACTTCCTAACCAACCGACCACAAACTGTTAGACTTGGTTCCCACCTTTCTTCCTCCATTACACTGAGCACTGGCTCCCCTCAAGGCTGTGTACTGAGTCCTCTTCTGTACTCCCTGTACACTTATGACTGTACACCAACCCACCAGTCCAACTACATCATCAAATTTGCTGATGACACCACTGTGGTCGGACTCATCTCAGAAGGGGATGAGGCGGCCTATAGAGACGAGGTCAACAAACTGTCTTCGTGGTGCTTGATGAACAACCTCACACTGAACAACACAAAAACTAAAGAAATAATCCTGGACTTCCGCAAACAGAGCACAGATCTGGCCCCACTCCTCATAAATGGAGTTCGTGTAGACAGGGTCCAGTCCTTTAAATTCCTGGGGGTCCACGTCACGGACAAGCTCTCCTGGTCCACAAACACCACGGCAGTAGTGAAGAAGGCCCAGAAACGACTCCATTTCCTGAGGGTACTCAGGAGGAACAACTTGGACACTAAGCTTCTGGTAACCTTCTATAAAGTCACTGTGGAGAGCATCCTGGCATACGGCATCACAGTGTGGTACACTGGAAGCACGGCAGCAGACAAAAAGGCCATGCAGAGAGTGATCAACACTGCCCAGAGGATCGTCGGCTGCTCTCTGCGCTCACTGGAAGATATTGCCAGCCCTCGTTACCTCAGCAGAGCTCGGAACATTGCTGGGGACCCGGACCACCCTGTTCACGACCTGTTCCAGCTGCTTCCCTCTGGCAGGCGCTACCGGTCTCACAAGGCACGGACAAAGAGGCTTAAGGACAGCTTCTTTCCCACAGCCATCAGGACTCTAAACTGCAGTAGCACGACACACAATCCCCTCTGTGTAACAACTTCGGGGTGAGGAAAGATGAAGGACGTTGGGCGGCGATCTGCCTCCTGCTGGCTGACTAGGTAAGTAAGGAAGACAGTGGGAGGTAAGTGATCCATTTTATTCTTTGTTGGCATCGGTGAGGCAAACCTTCGCAGTCGCCGGGAGCTGGTTGCGCTCGGGAGGTGATGCGATGTATCCATCATGGCAGAATGCCAGCAAGTCTGATCTATCACTTGGTTGGGCTCTTGCCTGAGAAAAGTGCACTTCGTGGAGAAGCACCTTCAATTTCGTCATACGCAGCTGGGTATGATGACAATTAGGCTTTTGTCTAGTCAATGATGATGACAAGCCTAAGTCTGATTTTATTTTTTATTTATTTATTTCTCGCGTATAAGCCGCCCCCTGATTCACAATTTTCCCAACCATATTTATGGTTTTAATAGGGAGTACAAATGTGTTACTTTGAAGGGAAAATCTTAAGAAAAATCATTGCACATGGTATTTCTGAAATACTGTATGAATCGAAAGCACATTAATATGGTCAATATCATAAGGAATTAATTCATCCAGTAATGGTTGTTTTCTTACTGCAAAACAGAAAATAACCAACAAATAGTACATGTTACTTTGCCGACATCTACTGGTTAAAAAGAGTGTATCAAGTCTTGTGCACATATAGGCCGTACCCTTGATTCAGTCATCATTTGTTTTAGTTACAAATACGGCTTATATGCGAGAAAATACGGTAAACCCTGTGTGTTTGTCAGTCCCTGTTCGATCATGTGTGCTTGTCAGTCCATGTCAGAACGTCTGCGTTTGTCATGCTCATGTCCATGTCCTGTGATCCTCATTTCCCCACGTTCTCGCCGTCAGGTTTGATTTGAAAGTCTTTATTTTTTGAGAATCTTACCACATTTCATTAAAGTTTTGTTAGTGCACTCTATTCCCTGCTTTCCCTTGCCTGCTTCCCTGCAAATTGTGTCCACCTACCCCAGGGGTCGGGAACCTTTTTTTGACAGAGAGAGCCATAAACAATTCATACTTTCAAATATTATTCCTTGAGAGCCATACACAGAATTTAAAAGTATAAATACATTTTTTAAATTCATTTCACCACTTTTAAAGTAGAAAAAGTCTCCTATTGGTGTGTTTGGGAATCAACTCTCACTGACGTTTCCATATTTTTAGCTCACAGGTTAGCAGAGAGCCATATGCACCCATCAAAAGAGCCACATATGGCTCATGAGCCATAGGTTCCCTACCCAAGGTCTAGACCAGGGGTCGGGAACCTTTTTGAAAGAGAGAGCCATAAACAATTCCTATTTTCAAATGTTATTCCTTCAGAGCCATACTCACAATTTAAAAGTCAAAATACATGAAAATGTGCACATTTTTTAGTCATTTTACCACTTTTAAAGTACAAAAACTCTCCAAATTCTTTTGACAACAATATGCTGTTGCTAATCAATGAATATCAATGAGTTCAATGAGTATCAATGAGAGAATAGATGCAGAAGACTAATGAAAAAAAATCAATGCCACAGTGCGGACGTGACGTTCTTATTAGTGTGTTCGGGACTCGGCTCTCTCACCACCAGTTCCCATATTTTAGCTCAGAGCCATATGCACCCATCAAAAGAGCCAGATGTGGCTCCCGAGCCATAGGTTCCATACCCCTGACCTACCCTCACTGATCCATGAAACAGATTTCAGTTAAGTTTTGTATACACAGGTTGTTGCATCCTATTCAAGGACGCCAGCCTACAGACCATGTGTGTTTTGCATGTGTGAATGGTAGTCAGATCCGTGTTTTTAAGGCAGGGTTAAGTGCAGGTGGTGAATGTGAAGGGCCAATAGGAGTGGCCTTTAACCCTGGCTTCCAGTTCAAATATTGACCTTGTTGCTGTGCCAACACAGCCTGTATTTATGGAAAGAACTAAAAGAATGACTCAGTGCTGATCATCTTCTAAGTGATAAAGAATAATGTTACATATAATCTTTTTTTCCATTCATTTTCTGAACCGCTGTATCCTCACTAGGGTTGCGGGGGGTGCCAGAGCCTATCCCAGCTGTCTTCGGGGAAATGGAGGCCAGCCAATCGCAGGCCACAAAGAGACAAACAACAATTCACGCTCACACTCATACTGAGGGGCAATTTAGAGTGTCCAATCAGCCTACCATGCATGTATTTTGAATATGGCAGGAAACCGGTGTCCCCGGAGAAAACCCACGCATGAGAACGCGGGAGAACTTGCAAACTCCACACAGGTGGACCGACCTGGATTTGAATCCAGGACCCCCACTGTGAGGCCAACGCGCTAACCACTCAAGCCGCCGGGCCGCCCGAATACATATAATCTGAAAAATGTATTTATGGGTTTCCAAATATTAGTGTTGCTCTCTGTAAAGGCAACGACAAACGGTATAATTAACCTTATAGAAAATTGAAAGTAAATAGCTAACAAGATTTACACAGTATTTCTAGAGCATCAAAAGTAAATCTTTATATTTTGTGTGCATGCAGAGGGCATAAAACTGAATAAGGAAAGTCTTTGAGAGGAAAATCTAATTTACTGTGTAAGAAAGAATGTCTTTTTCAGCCAGTCATAGTTTTACAATCAGTTATTTGGTAAAATTGTTTTAGGTAAATTAACAAAGAGAAACAGCAGATAAGGACAAATATAAGCAAAAATAGACATGTAATTATTTTCTGAGTTTTTTTCTGTTTTCAATTATAATTATGTGGACAGTGTGGACAGTTACGCACTTTTTTTTTCCCAAAGATTTTTTTTTAGATAACGTTCACTCTCTACACCACTAATCAAATATTAAATGTATACTGTGGGAAAGATGACTTAAGACGCAGGGGTGGCCCAAGTTGTTTGCAGTGCTAATACTTGATAATGTGTCATTCTTAGATGTTTAGAGAAGAACAGGAGGATATCCTGTCTGTTTGTCTTTAGGAACTAGTGTGTGCCTGCATTGTGGAGAGTGAGTGGGTTCCCGGATGCTGCTGTAGAAAGGTTTATTCACTCAGTGAGAGCCATATCGATGTCAAGGGGTCCAATGAGAGGAGGCTGAACAAAGCTGCTATTGATACGAGTCAGGCTGCACAAGTCTAGACCTTGGGTAGGGAACCTATGGCTCAGGAGCCACATGTGGCTCTTTTCATGGGTGCGTATGGCTCTCCGTTAACATGTGAGCAAAAATATGGAAACCGCTGAGTGCCGAACGCACCAATAGGAGCGTCACGACGGCCCTGTGGCGTTGACGGAACCTTTAGCGCCGCTTTAATCATCATATTTTTTATTGTGTGGGTTTTTTGGGGTCCTTTCAACACTTAAAGTACAAAAAGTCTCAGAATTATTTTAACTACATAATTACACTGTTGCTAGGGGGAGAATCAACGAGAGTGTGCGTTCACAAGGGAGTCTAAAAGAAGAAAAAAAATATTATAGCGGCGGTAGAGGAACATTTTAGGTTGCAGGTTAACGGTGAGCCATATGCACCCAACAAATGAGCCACATATGGCCTGCGAGCCTGCATTAGAATCTTCTGCATGCATACTCTTATTGATCCTGATTGATTAGCAACAGCGTAACAATGTTTACAAAATAATTCAGAGACTTTTTGTACTTTAAAATTTCACATGCTTTGACTTTTAAATTCCGAATATGGCTCTCAAGGAATAACATTTCAAAATATGAATTCTTTACAGCTCTCTCTCTCAAAAAGGTTCCCGACCCCTGGTCTCGACCTTGGGTAGGGAACCTATGGCTCAGGAGCCATATGTGGCTCTTTTGATGGGTGCATATGGCTCTCTGCTAACCTGTGAGCTAAAAATATGGGAACGTCAGTGAGAGTTGATTCCCAAACACACCAATAGGAGACTTTTTCTACTTTAAAAGTGGTGAAATGAATTTAAAAAAAATGTATTTATACTTTTAAATTCTGTGTATGGCTCTCAAGGAATAATATTTGAAAGTATGAATTGTTTATGGCTCTCTCTGTCAAAAAGGTTCCCGACACCTGGTCTAGACTGAATAAAATGAAACTGAAGTGTAAGAAAAAAATAATGTACCATGCAGAACATGGACAAAATTAACAGACCTTAATTCTACGATTTTATACTACTACAGTGTTACCTCAACTTACGAATGCATCTACAACATACAAAATATTCAGGTTACAAAAAGCTTTGTTGGAAAACCTTTTGTCCCAACCTACGCAATAGAAGTTGCAAAAACATCAACGACATCAAACATACCCAAAACGTAAATACAGTTAGTGTATTCAGTATTTTATTTTTAAATTGTTGTGATAGAACCTCTTGACTATCTCCCAACACTCCGCTGGCCTCCGATTGGCTAAGGGAAGCTACATTTCCATTATATCGGAACCGAGGTTAGCGTGCTTTTGGCGGTCCTGACATGGAAGCAATACATTTCTGACCTTTTTTTCCTTTTATTTGCATACATACATAGATTTGCATAAATCATTCAAAATGGTTATAGTTCTACAATGTTTTAAAGGGCTTTGAGCAGTGGTTCTTAACCTTGTTGGAGCCACCGAACCCCACTAGTTTCATATATGCATTCACCGAACCCTACTAGACCGTAAAATAAAATGTGATTTTTTTTCAAATTCAAGATATATAGGAATTCCTTGCACCAGTGATTGGCCAGCAATGTCACGTGATCATCTGCAGCCGGTCATGGTCAAGCGGGGCATTTTATGGTGAATAGACATGATAAGTCAATGTGTCTTGTCCACGGCAGAGGCTCCACCAAACCCCTGAGACTGACTCACTGAACCCAAAAGTCATAGAATGTAACATTCTGAGAGGAAAAATTGTATTATTATTATTATGATGATGATGATTCTCCCCGGGCCTGCGTGGGTTTCCTCTGGGTACTCCGGTTTCCTCCCACAGTCCAAAAACATGCATGATAGGCTGATTGGACACTCTAAATTGCCCCTAGGTATTGGTGTGAGTGGGCATGGTTGTCCGTCTGCTATGTTAAAGATGTCTCCCTGTTTGATTAAAGTGTATTAATAATAAATCTATCAACCAGAGTGCAACATGAAAACTCCACACAGGTGGAACGACCTGGACTTGAACCCAGGACCCCAGAGCGGTGAGACCGACGCGCTAACCACTTGCCCTACAGGGCCGCCCGGGAAATAAAATATTTTTTAAATGATATCTTAAAGTGGAAAACAGAAAATATTTGTATATTTTTACTTTTCGATTTTACAAAATGCTTTTGAACTAAAAACACAAAAGGAAAAAAAATGGTTTAAAAAATTGCAATGATTGATTTAAAATGTGTATCTATAATCTTCATTTACTTTCTCGGGCTGCACAATATAATGCGGTGGGCCAAATTTGGCCCCTAGACCGCCACTTTGACACCTGTGAGCTAGCCAATCACATTGCGCCCAGTCATCATTCCTTGATGGTCCTACCTCCAAATGCTCATTAGAATATAGAATAATTTGAACTGAACACTAACGTAAAGATAGAATAATTAAAACTGAATACTGAAATAAAAATTATATTCATATTTAATTTATCAACATGCACTTGTATTGTATACAATACATTCATGAAGCAGTGTATACTTTAAAAACATGTGTGGCCCCTGGTAGTACATACAGTATATGATTGCTGATATTTTTATTTTGCTTAAAAAACTATAATGATTTTCTGCATCTGAGTCCTGATTGCTAGGATTAATTATAATAGAACATCAGCCATATTTAAAATTAATGTTAGTTGCATTCTAAGTTTTACAAGGACAGTGCCTGTAGCATTCAGGTAAAGAGGTGAGAGGAGGTGGGTAGAGGGCGGGACTGTAGCGAGACATGCTTAAATATACAGCAGGTGAGGTTGAAAGGTAGATCCTGGAACGGTGATCCTCTGCCATTCTCACCTGACCACCCAAGTACAGGTAAGAGAAATCGGGTCCTCGGCGCGTTGAGACACCCAAATGTTCTGTGAACAATAAGAGAAAAGCTAAATGCTCCAATTTATTTGGAAAATTGAGATTTATCAGGCCATGCGCATTCATTCTACAACTTTTTTTCCTTGTTGAAGCACTTGGCTCAGTTTAAATTTTTTAAGAAAATAAAGTGATTGCACAGCAATAATGGTATTTCATTTCGAAATTGGATTGGATAACTTTATTCATCCCGTATTCGGGAAATTTCGTTGTCACAGTAGCAAGGGGTGAGGATGCAGAAATAGGAAAGGCATTTTAGACATCAATAGATAGGTAATAAGTGGGTTAATAAATAAATACATGAATAAATATACAAATAAATAAGCGTGTTGCTGAAATATATAGGAAAAAAAATGCCACTAGTTACTTTTTTTAAAATGATCATGTTAATTTTAATATTTACTTTTCATTAGATTAGATTTTTTTTTAATTTACAGTCACAGTTGGGGTTTTGATTCTGTCTTTTAGGCCTTTTTTTCCTTTTCCCTGTCATTTCTTGTCCTTTTCTTTTGATTAGCACATACATTCCATCTATATTCTTACTTTTACTCTTCACCGAGCGGCACGTAACTTCTCCTGGTGTTTTGTTTATCTTATTGTGGTTTTCAGTCTTTCTTCATTAGTCTTTTGGAGCTTACAAAAGGATATGATTCAACAAGTTATTGGTCACTCGAAGACCGGAGTTTGTCAAACCTGGAATAAACTGTCAGAGTAGCCTTGTGAGGCAAGAATATTTTGTGGTGTTATATCTTTATATCTTATCCTGTAATGTGTATGTATTTCATTGAATATTTGTTTTTCTTCAAGTAAACCTGCCAAGATGATTAAAACATCACTGTCACTCCTTTTGGTGCTTGTGGCTATGTCTTTTACATTTGGCAAATACACCCCAAAGACTGGCAAAAGGAATCCTCAGACTTTGTCCAGAGGTTAGTTGGAAGGTTCAACAACTAATAATAATAGTGATGTTAACTTATTACTATTATTTTATTGTATACTATGATATTGTGATCCTTTTCCTGCAGGATGGGGTGATCAGCTGATCTGGGCTCAGACCTATGAGGAAGCACTCTACTGGGCGAGGTCAAGGTATGATATGGATTGTAAAATACAGACGCTCCTCTACTTACGAACAAGTTAGATTCCGAGCGATTGTTCATAAGTTGAATTTGTTCGTAAGTTGCTCAGTGCTATATTTTGTATTATAATGTATGTTTAAGGCCTATATAATTATATTGAAGCCTATATAAGTATATTGAACGTTTATATAAGTGCATTTGTATGTTTAAGGCTTGTATAGGTAACACGCATTGGTTTGTACTGAAAAAAACATTTAATAAAATGGAGAATACATACAGTACTGTATACATACATTAGAGAGAGAGAGAGAGAGAGACAGAGAGAGGGAGAGAGATTTACTAGAAACGGTCCGAAAGAAGCTATCTAATGACGATTGGAGTTGTCTTTTTTTCAGCATAAATGATGCGGTAGCACTGTATGGCATCATTCAATTGCTTTGCAAACTTTGTGCAACGTTCAATATTTGGGTCCTGCTGCTCGATCTTTCTGTTTATAAATGGCACTGACGGTCGAACGATTCAAGTTGTATTCCCGTGCAACGCTCACCACTTTCTCACGCGCATCAAGCTTCGTTATTATTGCTACTCATTTCAAATGAAATGGCTTGCCTCTTCCTTGCACCTCCCTCAATAGAAGCCTTTCGCTTTTCACCAACCATATTGAATAATGGATGCACGAGATATTTAATGATAAAAATGAAAAAGGTTCTTTGCGCACTGGAGATACGTTCACGCACTTCCGCACCGCAACGAACTGGGCAGAGGAAGGTGGATGCTGGGTGAGCTGAGCTCTCACAGCGCCAGGCGTTGGTATTAGCGGCGGAAAGAAGCACTACTCGGAAAAAGGCGCGCAATACAAAATCGAACTTACGAACATTTTTCCACATAAACGCAATTTGCAGACATGTTCGTATGTACCGTTGTTCGTAACTCGAATGTTCGTAAGTAGGGGAGCGTCTGTGACCATTCTAGCCTTTTGTTCTATCACGACAATATAAATATTTGCATTTAAGGAACAAGCCTTTGATGGTTCTCTTCCACCTTGAGGACTGTCCTCATTCACAGGGTAAGATTTTGGAAATGTATAGCATTCTGATGAACTACCGTATTTTTCGGATTATAAGTCGCAGTTTTTTTTCCTAGTTTGGCTGGGGTGCGATTTATACTCTAGTGCGATTTATGTGCGAAATTATCTACCTGCCGAGTTGGGGGACTTGTTTAAAAGTGACACCGAGGATGAAGATTTCATTGGATTTAGTGATTTGGAGTGAAACTGATAGTTTGTAAACTTGTTAGCATGTTCTTTATGCTAGACTTATCTGAATAACTCTTAATATGTTACATCGTTACTGACATTACCAGGCATGTCAGTCATGTAATTTTAGTATACCGTATACTTATTAAGCCTGTTCTCTATTTAATTTTAATTTTAAAATGCCTTTCAAGATGGTGTTTTTGGTGTTGGATTTTATCAAATAAATTTCCCCCTAAAATGCGACGTATATGTTTTTTTTCCTTCTTAATTATGCATTTTTGGCTGGTGCGACTTATAGTCCAGAAAATATGGTAGTTGTCCAACTGTTTACACTTTTTGTTTCTTACAGCCCTTAAGAAAGTGTTTGCAGAGAACAATGAGATACAAAAAATCCTTGATGAAGACTTCATTGCACTGAACCTGATGGTACATTTTTAGTATTATATCCTATTTTTGAAAAATCTGAAATGCATTTAATGATTTCTTACAAAGATTTTCATTTAAATCAGCAGTCCCCAACCTTTTTCTTACTATTTTCTCGGGGACCGGCGTATGGGGAGGGTGACAACTTAAGACAAAGGCTTGGCAGGGGGGTGACAAGGGTCCACTTATGACGTCCACGACGGCAAAAAAACAAGTCCCAAGCATAATAGGAATTATTATTATTATTTATTATCATTATGACACATTTTCTCATTTCAAGTCTTCCGGGCCGCCCAAGCCCTCCTACGAGTGGTTAGTGTGTCAGCCTCACAGATCTGGGGTCCTGGGTTCGATACCTCACTGTGTGGAGTTTGCATGTTCTCCCCGGACTTGCGTGTGTTTTCTCTGGGTTCTCTGGTTTTCTCCCACATCCCCAAAACATGCAGGGTAGGCTGGTTGAGCACACTAAATTGCACCTAGGCATGAGTGGGAGTGTGAATGGTTGTCCGTCTCTTTGTGCCATGCGATTGGCAAGCCAGGCCAGAGGATTCACAGGATGTCCCCCCGCCTGGTGCCCGTATTTCGCTGCACCCCCCGGGACACTTGTGAGGATAATCGATTCAAAAAATGAATGGATATATTAATGGATGGGGTGAATTCTGTTATGTCTTTGGCAAGGGAACAAGGAATTAGGACCCAATCGCACGGAAGCAGGCGAGGACGAGGGAGGTGGTGCTCGAACCAAAACTTTAATAACTTAAGCAGGATCTTAGAAAATAACAAAGTCTTAGAAATCAAATCACATAACCAAAGCTGACAAGGGGGGAGACACGGGAAAGCGAGGAACGAGGCACATGGAACATGGATCGAGGTAACGTGGAAACATGGCATGGACAAACAAAAGCAGACGATCCGGCACATGATATAACAATAAGTGGGGTTTAAATAGACTGACATGGGTTGACGAGACAATTAGGGGTGGGGGGGGGGGAACGACAGCTGAACACAATGGGCAATCACTCAGACAGGACACGAGGGCGGAAAAAAAGCATAAAACCAAGCAACCCTAACAAGTTCTCGTTGAAGTTTGGTGACAAAGAACTGTCTTTTTCCCTTTTTCCGCAGTATGAAACCACAGACAAACATCTCTCTCCAGATGGACAGTATGTTCCCAGAGTCATTTTTGTTGGTAAGAATTTGCATTTTAATCATGTTATACAGAGAGAATGTTTTGCATGCTTTGATACTGTGATATTAAGACTTCCAAATTATTAGTAGGTAATTTAAGCATATGTGAATTTTAGCTTTATAAAATACACCCTAGGTTTATCATAACTATGCAGCTTCCCCAATGTTGAGTACAATATAACGCCAATATTAAAGATGTACTTGGGAAAATGTTTGGTCAGTGTTGATCAAAATGGAGCATACCGTATTTTCTGGACTATAAATCGCACCTTAGTATAAACCGCACCAGCCAAAAATGCATAATTAAGAAGGAAAAAACATATATAAGTCGCACTGGAGTATAAGTCGCATTTTTGGGGGAATTTTTTTAAATACAATCCAACACCAAAAGCATACATGTCATTTTGAAAGGCAATTTAAAATTAAAATAAAATAGAGAACAGGCTGAATAAGTGTACGGTATACTAACATTACATGACTGACATGCCTGGTAATGTCAGTAACGATGTAACATATTAAGAGTTATTCAGATAACTAGCATAAAGAACATGCTAACAAGATTACCAAGCTATCAGTTTCACTGCAAATCACTAAATCAAATGAAATCGTCATCCTCAGTGTCACTTTTAAACAAGTCCCCCAACTCGGCAGGTAGATAATTTCGCACATAAATCGCACCAGAGTATAAGTAACACCCTCAGCCAAACTATGAAAAAAACTGCGATTTATAATCCGAAAAATACGGTAGTTCATCAGAATGCCGCGTTTAGCTTTTTTTGTTCAGCCCTTCTCAGTTGTTTTTAAAAATTACCGGCAATGTTAAAATTATCAACACAGGCCCAGAGCACCCTCTTGCGGTTTAGTGTGAAAATAACATGTGAAATGATATAATAATTTGTTAATAATTTCACACACAAGTCGCACCAGAGTATAAATCGCATCCCCGGCCAAACTATGAAAAGAACTGTGATTTATAATTCGAAAAATACGATAATTGTCGTGAAGCAGAATATTTGATCAGGAAAAGACAACTCCTCTAGTATCTTGCTAAAGAGCTGTTGTCACTATTGCACTTAGAACTCCATTCACAACGTGAATATTTTAGTTAATTAAAGAAATGTGGAAAACGTCAACTTACAATGTATCTCTCTCACTCTTTTAGACCCCTCAATGACAGTGAGGGCTGATGTCACTGGTCGCTATGCAAACCGCATGTATGCCTACGAGCCAAATGATATCAAACTCTGTAAGATGACGCCTTGCGACTACACTCTCAGATTTACTTGAGGAATTTTGAAAGTAATGAATTCTCTCCTTTTAGTGATCAGCAACATGCAGAAGGCCAAGAAACTCCTAAAGTCTGAGCTTTAAATGTGAAGACAAGACACGTGGCCTCAACATGCTATCAGTGCCTGTGAAAACTCTTTTACCACACCATCACTTAAATCCTATTCTTATTATTGTGCAAAATTAGATAAATGAAGAATTCTGTGAATTTTTAAAAAATGTATATGGTTCTTTACTAGTGCATTCAATTTGACTTGATTTGACTAAAGGTTATTAATTACAAATATTTCTTTGTTCACACGTCCATTGCCAACGGTGTGGCAGTTTTGAAAAATGTTTGGTGTAAGGTATACAATAAAATTGTCTATTCACCTTTTGCCATATACAAAAAAATGTGATAGGTTCAGGTGAGTATTTAGTTTAAAATCTAACAAAACATCCTTGGGTAGAAGTTAAACAGAAAACTTTATAGCAACCCAAAAACAAAACCATACGTTATTTAAAATGAGGTTAATAAAAGCTAATATATTTCATCTTTCTCACGCTGAGTAAATCGAAAGAAAAATTGACGAAACAAAACTATGCTGATGTGTCAGAAGGCATTTAGGCTTCCGACCACTTTTCAATGGTTGTTTATAATGGTAGAGGCAATCTAGTCACATTTCTGGGGTTTATAGTAGACCAAATGAGATGAAAGTAACATAGCAACCACAAATAGTTTAGAAAAATGCAAAATTTGTCTCATGCTCCCTAAAATGTCCTCATTTCACTGAAAATATTTTCTTTATTAAATATAACCTTTCATTGAGTATATTTCCCACATGCACATGTAACCATAACATTTTTAGTATAGAAGGAACCAGTGAATCACATAGGTTGGACTTGCCATCAGTTTTCTAAAGGAATGGGTAGAACAAATGTACTGAATATCCTACTAATTTTCACATTTTCCAACATAAAGCCTGATTTAATACCTCAATCTACATTGATAGGTCTATTATTAATACACTTTAATCAAAACAGGGAGGCATCATTAACATACTCTGGCTACAACTTGCAAGGAAAATCACTCCCGACTCGCCTTCGTCCAAGATGATTCTAAAGAAACGGCATCTTCCTCTGTCAATTTAGTCAGCGGATAATCAAAACATTTAAGGTAATCTGATTCAAACAATTGCATAAGCTAACCGAATAACACCATTAAGGTCAAAAAACAACTGCCACAACAATCTCATATTAGATCGGAACCAAAAACACCTGCGTAAGAATTTGCACAAGTAAGCATACAAAGTGACCCGAGCGGATCGGAAACCAAAACAACTGCGTAAGAATTTGCACAAATAAGCATAATAATTTCTTTATAAGGTAAACAGAGCGACCATATTTTTAAACAATAATGCGAGTATTTTCGGAAGTTGATTCGATTATCGCCATCTGCCGGAATCCAAGTCAAAGCAATTTAAGAGTCCCTCATAGATCTTCATTGCCAACTCAGATCAACAGTCTCGGCCTGGAACATGGTGTCCTGTTCGGTCAATAGTCCTGAAAACAATTAACTGGCCTCGAAAGCAGCTGTGGGGGGAAAGTGTCCTCGAGCTTACTCGGTCCCAACATAAAGTATAGCACAAATTAAATTATAACTTCATTACCTATTAAATGCTTAATGAACATATAGTAACATCCCAAAATTAACCCAACATACATCTACCCCCTTAATTTTGCATATAAACAGAATAAGACTGTTGTTTTGTATGTATGACCATTTCAAGACCAATATTTTTAGTATTTTTGTTTTTCCAGATGTTTTGTCCTCTTGGTCAGTAGTAACAGCTAGCTTCTATTGGATTGGATTGGATAACCTTATTCATCCCGTATTCGGGAAATTTTGTTGTCACAGTAGCAAGAGGGTGAGGATGCAGAAATAGGAAAGGCATTTTAGACATAAATAGATAGGTAATAAGTAAGTTAATAAAATGTATATAAAAAATATATAAATAAATAAGCGTGTTGCTGAAATATATATATATATATATATAGATATCTATATCTATATATATAAACATATATATATATATATATATATATATATATATATATATATACACACATATACACATACTTGTGCATACACATATATACATACATACACATACATATATATAAGCACGTATATACATACACACAAAAAACCTAATGGTCTAAATTCACCAGCCTGTTACCTGCAACATGGTTCCTCTGACACCAATTGATACAATACCAATTATGATTATTGATATGATACCAATTACCTTTAAAAAAATCTTAAATTGCACAATTTATACCTAACAGTAGAAATATAAAATGCCTCAAGGAATAAGAAAAATATAGATATGTTATGACTAGAATTAATAATTCTGGAATGAGCTAAACAAAACATAACTGTATTTTACTCCTTCAGTCTTTTATTGTGTTTTGACAGTCTTAAGTCTCATAGTTGATTTACAGAATTCCCAGTGCATGTCTATATTTACAAGTCATGCAAAAGTTGCTAAATAAACAAGATGCAGTCAAAAGCAGGATAAGCTGGTAGAGTGTGAACACATTTTCTAACAAACACACATCACACAAACTGTACAATATGCACTCCTTTCATTCCTTAAAGCACTGTCAGACATAGACATGGTTTAAATAATATAAATCATAATGTAGATTTGTGTGGATTATTGCATTCAGCGTGACTCATTTAAGAACACAATACAAGAGAAAAAAAACATAGTGCAGCTCTGTTAATACTTACCGTATTTACTCGCCTATAAGCCGCCCGCGCGTATAAGCCGCACCCTGAAAGTCACCTTGAAATTTTTGAATGTTACAATTTCTCGCGTATAAGCCGCCCCCCCTAATTCCCAATTTTAACCTCCATATTCATGGTTTTATAATAGTGAGTACAAATGTGTTACTTGGAAGGGAAAATCTTAGGAAAAATCATCACAAGTGGTATTTCTGAGCTACTATATGAATCAAAAGCACATTATTAGGGTCAATATCATAAGGAAGTTAATATGCCTCTCTTTGTAAATGCAAAATATCAAATTATTCAATTTGAAAAAAGAAATAAGTCTATCTAGATGAGAACCTGAACCTTCTAATTACAGAAATTACAATTTTCTCACCAGAGGTTTAAGATGTTGTGGCAACCATATTGCTTCTAATGTCAAAATATCTAAATTTTTTCGATGGTTCATTATACTCCAATAGTTGTCACTTTTCGATTAAGAAATACAACGAAAAAAAATTAATATTAGCCAGTTAGCTTAGCATTGCGATGTTCTTTGATAGCGCTGGGACTATACAATGAAAAAAATCTAAGTGGAATTTTGTTTTAATTCAAAATCAAGGCTACTCGCGTCTGGCCAGTCAAAGCACGTTTAACTAGGTTTAGATGGCAGTGCCCCGAGCGAGCAGTGACGGGAATTTTTTTTCACGTTTTATGCAAGATACGTACATTTTTTTCTTGAATTTCATTCATAGACATCAAAATAAATTAGCGTTTTATCTTCTTTATATTTTGAAATAATGACCGTATCAGCATTTGCTTGCATCATGATGTCCCGGCGCACGCAACGACGCCATTTTGTTGAGACGCCATGGTGTCATGGCGCCGTCAACTTGCAGTTTTTTTGCATGTCGTGTTTTTTTGCATGTCGTGTTTTTATACGCATATAAGCCATACCCTCGTATCAGTCATCATTTTTTTTTGTCCGACAAAAGCAGCTTGTATGCGAGTAAATACAGTATAAAAAAAGCAAACTGTTATTAACAAAATGTCTCTAACAGTGTACTCAGTTTGAATGTAGTGAGAGTAAGGAGTAGTGAACTGATTCTCCAAAAGAGATTTCAGTCGCAGAGATAATGGGATACTGCCTACAAAAAACTAATCACATTAAATTCGAATAGCCTGGTATTTACAGGTATAGCCCAAAGAAAGGTCCAGAGACTGATGATTTCACAGGAATGCACTGGGGTTCGCCCGGGGGTCTTTCTGGTTCCTGTAGCGATATGTAAGCCACACACCCAGAATCTGACAGAGGCACAATGAAAGCCATCATTTGTGAACCGTTACAACAAAACCAGACAATTTGCGCACAGCGTCAAAATAAGAGGATACCCTCTAATGTACAGGTGTCAAAGTGGCAGCCCAGGGGCAAAATCTGGCCTGTGGCATCATTTTGTGCGGCCCGAGAAAGTAAATCATGAGTGCCGACTTTCTGCTTTGGGATTAAATTCAAATAATGATTGATGTATAATATATTTCCTGATTTTCCCCTATTTAAAACAATAATTTCACATTTTTAATCCAATTTTCTTCATTTTTGTGTTCAAAAAGCATTTTGTAAAATCTAAAAATAAATATATAAAAATATTTTCAGTTTTCCACTTTAATATTGCACATAATAAAAAATGTTTCATTTTGAAATGAAAAACAAATGATTAAAATATGTTTTCCCTTACCAAGAAAAAAAAGCTCAAATAAACATTGTTTTGGATCTATAAAAAACTGAATATTTAGGGCTTTTGATCCAGGTCTTTAAATCTGATAAAAAAATATATATATTATATCTAAAATGTTCCGGCCCACATGAAATCGAGTTGACGTTAATGCGGTCCGCGAACCAACCCGAGTTTGACACCCTTGCTATAATGGCACTCCGTATATTTTATCAAACATTTCAAAACGAGAATTTCTCAGTGACTTCACTCCCGAATCAGAAACTTTCACTTTAAGGTTTGCATACTTGAGGTATGTTAAAGTGAGTTATTGAAACAGCTAAAGGAAAATATACATAAAAGTTCCTGTTCTGAGAAGTGTTGCCCTGTCAGCTAATAAATACAGTCATACCTCGTCATACGACCGCTCGTCATACAATATACTCGTCTTACGACGGAAATTTCGATCGAATAATTCGCCTGAGATATGATCAAAATTTCGTGATGCGACCAAGCCAGGTGGCCATGGCACTGTCTTTTTTTCATCTCTTTCGTGTATAAAATATATCTACGAGCACTGGGCGGACTTTGCTTTTCCACACCCGTTTTTCCCCCCACGTTGGTCTACATTTACATACCAGGAAAACAACAATGGATCGGCAGAGTTTTGCAAAGAAAAGATCTGGAATATACACGGGGAAGCGGCAAGTTCCAAACAACTCTTGATGCGTTCGTTTTGAAGACTCCGGCGGAACGTCCGGTTGGGGTCAACCCGTTACAAAGGTAAAAAAGATTAAAACTAAATTACAATTCAGTTTTGTGTGAAGTTACATTAAACATTGAGTGTCTGTATATATTAATCCAAGTTAATTTAAATTTGTTTGTTCGTTTACGAGTGCCGTGGATAAAGTCCCCCCTCGAACACCTCCCCCCGCCTCCGTGTGTATGTCGCTGTCTATATCCCCGGCGAAATGCGTCTAATTTTACTTCTATTAAACACATTTTATTACTATTAAACCACTCGTTATTTTTTACTTTGTCAATATATGGCGAATTAGAAGAAATAAAACTTTTTTTCCAATCCAATATCCTGTTTTTAGTGTTTTTTCAGAGGGTTGGAACGAATTAATTTGTTTTCAATTCATTTCAATGGGAAACGTCCGCTTGAGTTACGAAAAGCTCGTCATACGATCTCGGTCTCGGAACGGATTACAATCGTATGTGGAGGTACCACTGTATATGAGCACAATAGCATGGTTGTGTTGCCAATTTAATATCAGGGACCAAAGCATATCTTTATAATACAGCGAAGTCCAATCAGTCGAATTCAGTAAAGTTCAGTCACCTCTTTTCATTTTTGTTAAATGTCATCCAATGCTCACCTCACTGAAACTGAAAAAGAGTCCAGTCCCTCCTGCAAAACGTAGTACTTCATCTGCATGTTCCTGGATTTTATCAGCACAAGGCAAACATGAGTGATTGGGAAAGCAGGTCTGCAGGAAAAAAAACAAGAACTACCATTAACAACCCAGATAAGCAGAGTGGTGTTTATGATTTCAAAAATGCACTCCACTGCAGTCTTGGATATGATAAGGAATAACGTTAAGAGGAAAACATTTAGTTTGACTTGTTGCTATGTTGGTGGAACAAGAACCCAAACATACAGCATCACAGGTGGCGTTGAGGTCAACCTGTCTGAAGCCACAGCAGTTGAGGCTCTTCTCCACATCCTTCTGGGTACTTTGCGAGTTATTCCAGCCGACCTCTAGCAGATGATCCTGGAAGTAGAAATTAACATTGGTTCTTATTAATGATATAAAAATAAAGTCAGATGGCTAGCCTTTCATCCATAAATTCACACTTTGGTGGTGTTTTCAAATACAGTAATCCCTCTCATATCGCGGTTAATGTAGACCAGACATGGCCAATGTTCCCTCTAATTTTTCGTTGGTCTGAGCAGAAAGACAACCTCCCTGAGCGCACTGAGTACCAGTGTGAGCGACATCATCGGTACTCGGATGATTCGACTAAAGACGTTTCGCCGACAGACGGGCAGGTCGCCGAATGGACGTTCCGCCGAAAGTTCATTCGGCCGAACGGAGGTTTCGCGCGCTCGCCGCACCCCCGGATCGTGTGTGTACAAGTTTTTCAACCTCGGCCCGTGGGCCATATACGGCCCGTTAGGATTTTTAATCCGGCCCACCGCCGGTGTTGTCCAAATTATAGTAAAAATCAATGTTAGTCTACCATCAATGGCAGCCCGGGAATAAGCAATCTTGGGCGGGCATGGCAGTCCGGGAATAAGCACTCTTGGGTGGGCAGATGTAGCAGAACCGAGCCGTAAAATGACAGCAATCGGGTCAAATCCATCCTAAACCAGCATTTAATGATTAAATACAAATACTGGAGCTCTTTGGACATTAGAACCGAGCCCAGGGAAGTGAATTCCTTGGTAAAATGTCGCGATGATATCGCGATGGAGGCAAAAAAACGTCTAATACGTCCATTCGGCAAACGGCTCAAAATGCTCTCAAATTCGGTCAAATCCAGCCCAAAACAGCATTTAATGATGAAATACAAATACTGGATCTCTTTGGACATTAGAACCGAGCCCAGGGAAGTGAATTCCTCGGTAAAATGTCGCGATGATGTCGCGATGGAGGCAAAAAAACGTCCATATACGTCCATTCGCCAAACGGCTCAAAATGCTCTCAAATTCGGTGAAATCCAGCTGAAAACAGCGTTTAATGATTAAATACAAATACTAGTATTTGTATTTAATCATTAAACTAACGATTAAATACAAATACTAGTATTTGTATTTAATCATTAAACTAACAAATGTTCATGTATTTATTTATTAACTTACTTTTACCTATCTATTTATGTCTAAAATGCCTTTCTTCCTATTCCTGCATCCTCACCCTCTTGCTACTGTGACAACAAAATTTCCCGAATACGGGATGAATAAAGTTATCCAATCCAATCCAATCCATCGGCGACCTGTCCGTCTGTCAAACGTCCGTCGGCAAAACGTCTTTAGGCGAATCATCCAGTCACGACATCATCATTGCTCGCTATGGGCACACCAGTATCACACCTGCCACAAGCAGGTGCATGTCAATGTTCCCTCTAATTTTTCATGTAAAACATGCTGTAAAACACGAAAAACATAAGAGTGGACAGAGCTACTGCCACTGGCTGCCGCTTAAACGGCGCCATCATGGGGAAAGGGGTAAAAAAACAAAAAAAAAAACCTTCCGATTTTTTTTTTTACTGCGCGCCATATGATTGCTGCTGCGCAGAGAAGACGAGAGTAGTGCGCAATTGCGCACGCGCGCAGCTTAGAGGGAACATTGGACATGGCCGTGGTAAATGAAAAACCGCGAAGTAGGGTCGCCCTATTTAAAAAAAAATGAAAATAAATATATATGCAGACGCTCCCCTACTTACGAACATTCGAGTTGCGAACAACGGTACATACGAACATGTCTGCGAATATGGCATATGCCGAAAAATGTTCGGAAAGAGATGCTGTAAGTTCGTAAGTTAGATTTTGTATTGCGCGCCTTTTTCCGGGTAGTGCTTCTTTCCGTCGCTAATACCGACGCTTGGTGCTGTGAGAGGGAGAAGGCTCAGCAACATGTCGAGGAGGAGGAGGAAGAAACGCCTATTCCTATGAAGAAATTCGCTCATAGATAAAGCCATCGCAGTCTTTGAGCAGCAAGACCCAAATATTGAACGTTGCACAAAGGTTGCAAATCAATTGAATGATGCCATACTCATCATTTATGATGAAAAAAAGAAGAAAACTGTGCAATCGTCGTTAGATCGCTTCTTTCGGCCAGTTTCTAGTAAATCCTCCAAGGAAGATACTCATCAACCCTCATCTTCTTCTCCTCGACCCTCAACTTCTTCCTACATTGAAGTTATGGAGGAGGAAGTAACTTTTGAAACCCATTCCAGCGACGACGAAGACCCTCTCATGATATAAAATCCTCCTCCTCCTCCATCATCTCCTTAAGCATCGAGTACATCTTCCAAAAGTAACTTAAACTTCATTTTATTTATCTTATTACGTACATGTACATACTGTGTGTTACTTACACAAGCCTTAAACTTACTTATATAAACCTTCAATATACTTATATAGGCCTTAAACATAAATTATAATACAAAATATAGCACTGAAGCAACTTACGAACAAATTAACCTTACGAACAATCGCTCGGAACGTAACTCGTTCGTAAGTAGGGGAGCGTCTGTATATATTTTTTTACTTCAGTGGTCAGTCCTAGTAGCAAGCGGAGGACAGGGGAGTGGCTTCCGCTTACGAGTTTCAGCGTGGATTTTCACATTTTTATGAACTTACAAAAAAAAATTCCCCCAGAAAAAAAAACACGTTGTAGTGAAGCCGCGATAATCGAGGGATTACTGTATAAAGCACAGACCTCTTAAAGGGAGAAACAAGGTTATGATCAAGTGCATCCCAGCGGAAATAATGTTATTTAACAATTTTGGGGAAAAAATGCAAATTGTCAATAAAAGTTACAATGGGAAGAAGACAAAATTGCTGTGAGCAATCATTGGTGTCAGAACTGTTTTAGCCAATCAAATACGACCACAGTGGCGTACCTCTAGTTACAAATGTCTCAACGGGAAAAAATGTTTCTCTGGATACCAAAAAATTTTTTAAAGTGCAAAATCTCAAAAATGCAAACATCCGCTGAAACGTAAATATACTTATTGCATCCTGTATTTTATTTTCAAATCTTAATGTTAACATGCAAATGTCTAGATACCATTGTGTATAAAATAAAAAACAATTAAAATGAATAAAAAACAAGTTAAAAAAAGGGAAAAGTCTCAAGATCGGGCGATATGGAAAAAAATGTATTTAGGCAATCTGAACACGTATGACGGAATAAGAAAGATTTTCTTTCCTCTGATCCAAAACAAAAAGTGGTTGTTAACCCCTTTTCTTCTTTTTTTTCCTCAATGAAATGCAATAATAGCTACTGTATTGAGGTTGACACAGAAGTAAATTTACCTTAATTAAAACCAGATTTTTTTTAACTGGCGCTTATGGCAGTCTGTAACTGCCACACTCGGTGGCTTTCCATTTTGGGCATATTAAAATGCATTCCAAAGTTTAGCTTATTTGTCAGGCTACTTATGTCTGGTATACAGGTACGATTAATTAATTTCACCTCACCTGTTGCTCTTTGTTGATGGCCAGACAGGCACTGGAAACAGAAAACTGGACAATAAACACCATGAAGAGAATAATCATGTACTGCGTCAGAGTCAAGGAACAAGCCGACAATTTTTAAACCATTTTGCGTGACGCCCAAATTAAAAAAGAAAAAAAAAGCAGTTGTGTATTGAATTTAATAAACTGCGCAGATACAAAACACCACTTTGACCACAGAGAAATTTATGATTTTGCTGGGGTAATTAATGGGAACATTTTGTGTCGTGTTTTCAAGGTTTGGAAAAATTTTGAAAAAAAAAACGTGCATATCTTGCATAAAACATTAAAAAAAACTCACGTTCCCGTCACTGCTTGGTCGGGGCACGGCCATCTTACCTAGGGCGCTGCCGTCTAAACCTAGTTAAATGTGCTCTGACTGGCCAGACGCGAGTAGCCTTGATTTTGAAATAAAACAAAATTCCACTTTGATTTTTTTTGTTTTATTTCTTGTTCGAAAATGACAACTATTGGAGTAATATGAACCATTGAAAGAATTGAGATATTTTGACATTAAAAGCAATATGGCTACCACAACATCTTAAACTTCTGGTAAGAAAATTGTAATTTCTGTAATTAAAAAGCATCAGGTTCTCATCAAGATCGACTTATTTCTTTTTTCAAATTGAATAATTTGATATTTTGCATTTACAAAGACAGGCATATTAACTTCCTTGTGATATTGACCCCAACTAATAATCTGCTTTTAATTCATACAGTATCTCACGAAATACCACGTGTGATGATTTTTCTTAAGATTTTACCTTCAAAGTAACACATTTGTACTCCCTATTAAAACCATGAATATGGAGGTGAAAATTGGGAATCAGAGGGGGGCTTATACGTGAGAAATTGTAAAATTCAACAATTTTAAGGCCATTTTAAGGATGCGGCTTATCTGCGCGGGCAGTTTATATGCTCGGACGGTTTATATGCGAGAAATTATGTACAGTAATAGTCACCTGAACACACAGATGTCCCCCTAAAATAGCCAAAACTAAAAAAAGCCCAATTTCAATTCCCCAAAAATATTCAGCTTTCAAATTAATGAGTCTTTTGGGTTCATTTAGAACATGGTTGTTGTTCAATATTAAAATTCATCCTCAAAAATACAACTTGCCTCATAATTCTGCACTCCCTGTATGATGATAAATGAATGAAACAGACAGGAAGGTGTTGCTTGCAAGACTAGTTTGTTATAGACGCTCCCCTACTTATGAACATTCGAGTTACGAACAACGGTACATACGAACATGTCTGCGCATAGGTTTTTTTTCCCCCTTTTTTTCCCCCCAAGATGGTGCCGTCACGTGGAAGCCAATGACAGTAGCTCTGTATATTCTTATGTTTTTCGTGTTTTACAGCCCTTCTATCTTTTTTTAAATTACATTTTAATATTTCTTAATACATTCCTCTTTACTTTACTTTGTACTTTTTACTTTAATGTTTTTACAACTTTCTTTGTTCTGTGAGCCTGGCTTCTTTCGGCTACTTCTTGTAGTGCTTCTTTCCGCCGCTAATACCGACGCCTGGCGCTGTGAGAGCTCACCCAGCATCCACCTTCCTCTGCCCCGTTCGTTGCAGTGCGTAAGTGCGTGAACGTATCTCCAGTGCGCAAAGAACATTTTTATCATTAAATATCTCGTGCATCCATTATTCAATATGGTTGGTGAAAAGCGAAAGGCTTCTAGTGAGGGTGGTAGTGCAAGGAAGAGGCAAGCCATTTCATTTGAAACGAAAATGGCAATAATAAAGAAGCTTGATGCGGGTGAGAAAATGGTGAGCGTTGCAGGGGCATACAACTTGAATCGTTCGACGATCGTTCGTTAAATGTTTTTTTCCGTACAAACCAGTGCAGGTTACTTATACAAGCCTTAAACATACAAATGCGCTTATATAAACCTTCAATATACTTATATAGGCCTTAAACATAAATTATAATACAAAATGTAGCACTGAATCAGCTTACGAACAAATTCAACTTATGAACAATCGCTCGGAACCTAACTCGTTCGTAAGTAGTGGAGCGTCTGTACTACCAAAATCCAAAACTGCAAATTCAGCGTTTTACAGATTGAAGACCAGAAAATTGATTCTTCAGTCGACCTACAAAAAAAGGATGGGTCCATAACTGTCCATTCTCTAATGTGGTCTCTGGCTAAAAACAGCCACATTCTTACTTAATTAATTAAAATCTTATCCAAATAATATCACATTGCATCAGCACAAATCAGTGTAGCAGTGTATAAATTCACAAATACAGTCGAACCTCTATTTACAAAATTAATTGGTTCCAAGACTTTTTTCGTAACTTGAAAATTTCGTATGTAGAGGTGTACTTTATATGTAAATTCTCTAATTCATTCTACGGTCCTCACACAACTCCCAACTAAACCCTTTAAAATTGGTCAAAGTGTCCCAATTTTGTATGAGAGATGTGAGCAAAGACACAAAAATGAGAGAAAATTATAAGGATTTTTTTAATTAATGTCTTAAAATAAATAAAGCATATGGAAATTTGCCCTGCGCGGCTGAAATATCTCTCTCTCTGCGGCCGTTATAGATGTAATCAAGATGGCGGCAAGAGCCCGTTCTACCAGGGCCGAAAGCCGTCAACTTTGTATTACATTTTAGACTTTTACGTGTGCCCAATGTGTGTGTGTGTTTGAAAATATGTGCCACGTTGCATTTTTAGTTTTTAATCGCTGAATAAGGGGAATTCAAAATAAAATAACGGATAAGGAAATGCATTTACTTTTTGGAGATTTCGTAACTTGTTACATTAGCGAACTGGTAGTATTGTGTTCATATTGGTTTGGCTTCAAATATGTAGACATCATTGAGGGTAAGTCAGACAAAGGATACAAAAAAGAGGAGGACCTGGTGGTGCTTCATAGCACCGATTAGGCCAGCCAAAGCAACAAAAAAGAGGAAAACGCCTACTCCGATGACGCCACCCACCACCTGGAAACTGGAGACAAGACCAAACCACTTCCCCCAGGCTGCGATACCGATCATCAGCAGGCTCACCATCTGCATCAAAACAGGACAGATAGTGTATGAGCCAATCTGAATACTAGAATAGAAATACAGTAATACCTTGACATACGAGTGCCCGACATACGAGCAATTTCAGATAGGAGTAAAATTCAGAGAAAATATTTGCCTTGAGATACGAGACACATTTTGAGATACGAGGATTTGAGACAGCCTCTTGGCCAGGCCGCAAGAGGCTGCTTAATGATTTCACCGCAGTGTCTCTCTCGCCGCATCTCCCTCGTGCAAAGATCTCTAAGAGCACTGGGCGCAGCGTTGCTTTTTTTCCCATGTTGTTTTTGCGTTAGTCAGTGCAGAATTAAGGGAAACACAATGGGTCCAAAGCCAGCCGGTGCAAGGAAGGGTAGTGCGAAGAAAAGGCGTATGATGACAATCAATATTAAGCACCAAATAATCGAAAAACATGAGTAGTGTACGCTGACTAAGCTGGCCCGCCAATATGTAGGGAGAAGCAGGAAGTTTGCCTCGAAAACCGCGGTGGACTACATTAACCTCTTTGCCTTAGCTATTGCACAAAAAGGTTTATATTTAGTGTAACGTAAGATTAAAACTTTTTTTTAAACTGTGTATAGGAATCTAAGTTAATTTAAGTTAAATTTAAAATTTATGTTACGTTATGAGCGCATCCATTAAGTCTTTCGCTCTCCCATCCGCGAACTCCGCGTTGTATTAAATTTCTCATTATATTATTAAACATCATAACCACTAGTTATTTGTTACTCTGTTAGTAGATGGTGAATTAGGCAGATCTGATCTGGCAACAAATAATGGCTGAAATGTGATTGGTTAAATGCTTCAATATGAAAACACACATCTGGAAGCAGTGCAACCAGGGGGGAAAGCAATGAAAAGAAGCTAACAGACCATTTGGAATAATAAGTATTGATGGACAAAATATAATATGATTCAGATATTTCTTAGGCCGGCAGAGAAGGCCTTGAAGGCCCTGACGGCCCGCCACTGCAGGGATCTCACTTTCCCCATAATAATAGATGGAATGATTGGTCTGAAGCGTCGCTTCTTCTCCCGGCGCTTTTTTCCAGCTCCGGATTTCCAGCGGCATCGAGGTGTTGCTCTTTCTGCTGCGTATTGTTCACAGCTAATCCCATGTGTATGACAGCGAAGGAATGGCTGAATGGTTCCAAAAAAGAAGTATCAGAAAGAAGCCAAGCTAACAGAACAAAGACAGTTGTAAAAACATTAAAGTATAAAGTACAAAGTAAAGTAAAAAGAAATGTATTAATAAATATTAAAATGTAATAAAAAAAGATAGAAAGGCTGTAAAACACAAAAAACAAATAAGAGTGGACAGAGCTACTGCCACCGGCTGCCGCCTAAGGGGGCCATCTTGAAAAAAAAAAGTTTGACTGTCCTCATGCTTTAAAAAACAAGAACAAAGCCCATGTTCTGATTGATTTGTTTATAACAGACAAAGGTGGTTTTTTAAGGTTGATTTGTTACCTGACATGTTTCCATCCCACGCTTAGTCCGGTGAATACAGCAATCCCTCGAATATTACGGATGATGTAGACCAGACATGGCCACAAGAAGACAAAATGAACTTAATACAAGTAAGAAAAATCCTTGCTGCTTGTATACTGGATGAGCAACCGGAAAGCCTGAATCACAAAAGCCTTCACAAACTGTTTCTTCACAAACTGTTTCATCCCAAACGTGAAGCTGTGCTTTGCTGAAAGAGGGCTTCCCTTCAAGGACTTGGAATAAAACTCCCATTAACCTGTTATTTGTTTTCATTTTTTTATATCAAGCAGAGGAACTATATTCTATACTATATACAGTGGTACCTCGTCATACGTCCGCTCGTCATACAAAATTCTCGTCTTACGAGGGAAATTTCGATCGAATAATTCGCCAGTCATGCGATCAAAATTTCGTGATGCCACCAAACCAGGTCTTTTTTGCATATCTTTCGTGTATAACAATATCTACGAGCACGGAACGATTAATTCAGACGAGTTTCTCATACGACCAGGAAACGCACAACGCGCGGGCAAAAAGAGGGCTTTCTGGGTAATGAAGTATACTCGTGCACACAACACCCATAGGCAATGGCAACCTTTCTCAGAATAAAACTTCATTACCCACAATCAATACGTGGGTAAGCTCAACTATTGTATTTCCTGTTATTCTTTCTAAGGAAAAAAAAGGCCCCGCGATCGTTCTTTAAAGACTATTTCTCGTTGGCAAGTGGTCGTGCGTTATCCTATTGTGATGACATTTGTATGCGACATTATAGAAATATTTTGAAGGGTAGACAAAAACAAACAACTCTTGATGCATTCGTTTTGAAGACTTTGGCGGAGCGGCCAGGTGGTGTCAACCCGTAGAACTACGTAAGGTAAAAAAAGATAACAAATTTAGAATTTAGTTTTGTTTGAAGTTACATTCAACGTTGAGTGTCTGTATATAGTTATCCAAGTTAAATTAAATTTGTTTGTTCGTTTACGAGTGCATTGTTGCCGTGGATAAAGCCCCCCGAACAGCCCCCCCCCCCGCCTCAGTGTGTATATCGTTCCCTTCCCCTCCGCGAAATGCATCTAATTTTACTTCTATTAAACGCATTTTATTACTATCAAACCACTCGTTATTTATTACTTTGTCAAAATATGGCGAATTATAAGAAATAAAACATTTTTTTCAATCCAATATCCTGTTTGTGGTGTTTTTTTTCCAGAGAGTTGGAACGAATTAATTTGTTTTCAATTCATTTCAATGCGTAAAAATTCAAAGAGCAAAAACAACAAATGTGACAAACCAAGTGGGTTTTTTTTCCCGGAAGCTTTTCAAAATAAAATGTGCCAATGGTTTGATGCGAGCCCGGACTTCACTCTGCCCAAGCCGGTTCGCTCCGCTCAGCGAGAAAGCAGCGGGAGGTCTCCGGGGCTCATGATGAGGCTGGGGTCCAGATTGAGGTTCTCTTGGTCAAAGATGGGCTTCTTCCCCGGCCCGTCCATGTACCCAGGCTGACAGCCGTAACACCTCCCCCCTCAAGAGTCAACCTGTTGACGAAATTGAACCACCAACTTGCCTCAACCAACCAACACTATCCTGATATAACTATCCTCCTAAACCCGAGACAGGGCATCAGCCAAAACGTTTTCTGAGCATCTTTTGTGACGAATACTCAAATTATAATTTTGAAGGACAAGCGCCCAGTGCGCCCAGATTGTGGTTAAACATTTTATCCAGAAAGACTAACGGATTGTGGTCAGTGTACACCACGACTGGAGTTGAAGTAGATCCTACATAAACATCAAAGAATTGGAGCGCTAATAGCAGAGCAAGCGTCTCCTGTTCAATCGTAGAATACCACTTTTGACTGGCATTAAACTTCTTAAAGTACGCAACGGGATGGACTAAACCATCTGGGTCCTTGTCAAAACCGCTGGCACCCCCCCTTGGATTTGGCCCCCCCTGCCCCAGTTGTCATCGAGGCGCTCAGAGCCACGCGACTGCTCATCAGCCACGGCATCGGCCGAAAGGCTTTCTCTGCAGTAGATGTTGAGGATGTCCTCCAGTTGCCGGCTAAGCTCGTTGGCTTTGTCGCACCGTGACTGAGCTGCTGCTGCCTCGGCTGCCGCTTCTTCACTTGTTCCCTCGTCTCCTTGAGGACGTGCCGAAGCTTTTCCAGCCGCTGGACTTCACCTTGAAGGGCGTCAAAATCGCGGTCTTGAATGGATGTCTGCTGAGCCATTTCCACCAGAGCCTTGTTGCTGCTTTCCCACCTGGACCGATACATCGCCGTCTCCTTCTCCAGCTTTTTTTTGTCATCTTTTTCATCTCCTGCTTGAAGGTGGCGAAGACCTCGTTGCTCTTGGACAACGTGGTCTGGAACTCCTCGAACTTCTCAGTGTACAGCGAAAGCTGCTGTTTGAGGTGGCCTTCCTGCTGATTCATCAGCTCGCACATCCGCTGAGACTCCAGTGCCTCTTGTAGCAGAAAAAGCTTCTGTCAAAAAGCAAGGAGAAACTATAGCAGATGTGAGGACTTTACCCAATGCATCAGTGGTGGATAATATTCGAGAGGTGTCCGGCAGTGCGGTTGGCAGGGAGCTGATCGAGGTTGGTTGTGAGGACCAGAAGCTCGCCTTCACGATGAAGGGCTACATTTCCCACGCAAACTACGCCGTCTCCTTCTCCAGCTTTTTGATTTTTTTGGTCATCTTTTCCATCTCCTGCTTGAAGGTGGCGAAGACCTCATTGCTCTTGGACAACGTGGTCTGGAACTCCTCGAACTTCTCCGTGTACAGCGAAAGCTGCTGTTTGAGGTGGCCTTCCTGCTGATTCATCAGCTCGCACATCCACTGAGACTCCAGTGCCTCTTGTAGCAGAAAAAGCTTCTCTGTCAAAAAGCAAGGAGAAAATATAGCAGATGGAAGGACTTTACCCAATGCGTCAGTGGTGGATAATATTCGAAAGGTGTTCGGCAGTGCGGTCAGCAGGGAGCTGATCGAGGTTGGTTGTGAGGACCAGAAGCTCGCCTACACGATGAAGGGCTACATTTCCCACGCAAACTACTCCGTCTCCTTCTCCAGCTTTTGGATTTTTTTGGTCATCTTTTCCATCTCCTGCTTGAAGGGGGCGAAGACCTCGTTGCTCTTGGACAACGTGGTCTGGAACTCCTCGAACTTCTCAGTGTACAGCGAAAGCTGCTGTTTGAGGTGGCCTTCCTGCTGATTCATCAGCTCACACATCCACTGAGACTCCAGTGCCTCTTGTAGCAGAAAAAGCTTCTCTGTCAAAAAGCCAGGAGAAACTATAGCAGATGGGAGGACTTTACCCAATGCGTCAGTGGTGGATAAGATTCGAAAGGTGTTCGGCAGTGCGGTCAGCAGGGAGCTGATCAAGGTTGGTTGTGAGGACCAGAAGCTCGCCTACACGATGAAGGGCTACATTTCCCACGCAAACTACGCCGTCTCCTTCTCCAGCTTTTTGATTTTTTTGGTCATCTTTTCCATCTCCTGCTTGAAGGTGGCGAAGACCTTGTTGCTCTTGGACAACGTGGTCTGGAACTCCTCAAACTTCAGTGTACAGCGAAAGCTGCTGTTTGAGGTGGCCTTCCTGCTGATTCATCAGCTCGCACATCCACTGAGACTCCAGTGCCTCTTGTAGCAGAAAAAGCTTCTCTGTCAAAAAGCAAGGAGAAACTATAGCAGATGGGAGGACTTTACCCAATGAGTCAGTGGTGGATAATATTCGAAAGGTGTTCGGCAGTGCAGTCAGCAGGGAGCTGATCGAGGTTGGTTGTGAGGACCAGAAACTCGCCTACACGATGAAGGGCTACATTTCCCACGCAAACTACGCCGTCTCCTTCTCCAGCTTTTTGATTTTTTTTGTCATCTTTTCCATCTCCTGCTTGAAGGTGGCGAAGACCTCGTTGCTCTTGGACTACGTGGTCTGGAACGCCTCGAACTTGTCAGTGTACAGCGAAAGCTGCTGTTTGAGGTGGCCTTCCTGCTGATTCATCAGCTCGCACATCCGCTGAGACTCCAGTGCCTCTTGTAGCAGAAAAAGCTTCTCTGTCAAAAAGCAAGGAGAAACTATAGCAGATGTGAGGACTTTACCCAATGCGTCAGTGGTGGATAATATTCGAGAGGTGTTCGGCAGTGCGGTCAGCAGGGCGCTGATCGAGGTTGGTTGTGAGGACCAGAAGCTCGCCTTCACGATGAAGGGCTACATTTCCCACGCAAACTACGCCGTCTCCTTCTCCATTTTCTTGAGGGCTAGCTGATGGGCATACTCCCTATCCTTAGCCTCACATTGCATACACAACATCTCTAGAGCAATATGGGGATCTTCCCTAACAGGTAAAGTAACATTTCCCTCTGGTTTACCTTTTAAACCAGCCATGGGATTTGGAACCCTGAATCTGGCGCCAACCAGTGGCGAAGGATCGCCATCCCTAGATAGGCCTTAAAGGTGGCCCCATCCCTGCCTACCTCCTTTTTCTCCCCCCTGCCTGATTCCGCAGAATCAGCCAAAGATGAAGAAACATCCGCAGATGCTCCTCCTGTGGGTTCCAAGTACTGTTTTGCTATTAAAACTTGGATAACCTCCTGCTTCAAATCAGCGAGCCTGGCAGTCATGGAAAGATTGAACCCCAAATGAGCGGCCAGACCCACCAGATCTCGCCTCTTACACCGGTCAAGCTGATCTACAGTGCCAAATTGAAAAAGGAACTGCTCCACATCAAAGTCCATCCTGCGAGTTACAGCGCTACCCTACACTGAATGATAGCTTCATAAATGTGCCTACCTCAGCACTGTTTGCCCAGCCTTCACCGGCCTACTGCAGATGCAGTCTGCACCACCATTTACCAAACTACTGCTGTGATAACAGATCTTAATACTCCCGGACAAGCCCCCACTTTGTTACGACTCCCCCTGATGGCAAGCTATACCAGGGAGTCGCAACTACCACAGCAGAAAGATTCAGTCAATGACGAGCCAGACACATTGCAAGTAGCCTTCACTGAGGATTTATTAACAACAATGTCCACCAAAACCAGGACTACGGGACAACATAGGGGAAGCAAAAGATATTAAAGCGGCACCCTCAAATAAAAACAGTAAAAAACCACCCTCCCAGACAGGTGTTCATATGAACACCCACAAAATACAGGAAATAAGGCCTAAGGGTGCCACTGTCAGAACTGATGTGATAAAAGTCTAGAGAGGGGAATGAACTACATGTATAAATGCAACAAACTATGTATACCCCGGGGTGTCTAAACTTATCTCAAGTCCCCCTATGCAGCCCCAAAATAATTAACTTTATCAACATAAATACTCAATATAACCATGAGTAGCGTACTTACAATACCAGGTGAAGCTGGGGCAAACAAAACTTACTTATCTCTAGACAATAAGTGCTATCTCAAGAAAGTAAGGACTCCACTGCCTCAGCATTTACAATCACATGCAGTCAGGGAGTCAAAGGCATCAAGGAAGCCAAACAGCCACGAGCCAAAGGCCAAGAGCCAAGGGCCAAGGGTCGAAGTGCAAAATAAAAAGGGTTTAAATAAGGACAGGAAGTGGATCTTGATTGGAGGAGGGATGATTGGGAAGTAGTCACAGCTGTGTTGGCCTGGGCAAGGCTTTGCGACAGGGGGGTGGAGCCACAGCTCCAGGTACCTGTGAAGAAAAGAAACCACACACAAAACAACACACCCTACTATATAGTGTACCCAGGCTGACAGCCGTAACAGTAATAATAGGAGTGGTCGTTTATCGCGGCCATGTCTGGTACACGAACAAAACCCACAAGGGCAAAAAAAACAAGTCCCAAGCATAATCACAATTATTTATCTCTTATCTCATCTAATTTTCTGAACCACTTTTATCCTCATTAGGGTAGCAGGGGGTGCTGGAGCCTATCCCAGCTGACTCCGGGCCAGAGGCGGGGGACACCCTGAATCGGTGGCCAGCCGATCGCAGGGCACAAGGAGACGGACAGCCATGCACACTCACACCCATACCTAGGGGCAATTTAGAGTGTCCAATCAGCCTACCATGCATGTTTTTTGGAATGTGGGAGGCAACCGGAGTACCCGGAGGAAACCCACGCAGGCCCGGGGAGAACATGCAAACTCCAGACAGATTGACATGACCTGGATTTGAACTCAGGACTCCAGAGCTGTGAGGCCGACGCACTAACCACTCGCTCCACCGGGCCAGCAATTATTTATTATCATTATTAATATTATAACAACTTTTCTCATTTCAAGTAGGAGGGCGAGATTGAAAGCGTTAATATTTTTTACTCTGACGGACCGGCACTAGGTAGCTCGCGGACCGATTCCGGTCCGCGGACCGGTGGTTGAGGACCACTGATTTACATAAATTGTATAAATATAAAACTAGAATGAGATTCATAGAGATACAAGATACATCCTATCAATATCTCCATGGCTATCAATTTTATCACAAAAATGTGATGTTTTTGTAAAAGTAAGTTTTTTGTTTTACTTTAAAACGAGTCATTTTGGCAGTGTTCTAACTTTGATGTCAGTTGTTCTATTTAAAGGTGAGCAAGCACCTTACCCACTTACAAAAAGGTGCAATGTCCATAAGAGTTGAGGTGAAGTCATAATGGAGCTCCCTTTGAACTCTGTAGTCAAGTGGCACAGCAGATAAACGTTAATGCAGCTGTTTATTTTCCAGTCTGTACCACAATCTGAAGTTTTTCTCACAGGCTCAACATTAAAGCCTTGTGCTAAAGTCACATCATTTGAAACATGATTATTACAATTAAGATTATGATGTCATCCAGTCTCCCCAGTTTAAATTAATCGGTCAATCAATGTAAATTGCAAGCCATTAATTAAATACTATAAAAGTAAAATAGGGCGACCTGGTGGCGGGAGTGGTTAGCGCGTCGGCCTCACACCTCTGGGGTCCTGGGTACAAATCCAGGTCGGTCCATCTGTGTGGAGTTTGCATGTTCTACCCGGGCCTGTGTGGGTTTTCTCCGAGTACTCCGGTTTCCTCCCACATTTCCAAAAACATGCATGGTAGGCTGATCGGACACTCTAAATTGAATGAATGGTGAATGGTTGTCCAATCGGCTGGCCACCGATTCAGGGTGTCCTCTGCCTCTGGCCCGAAGTCAGCTGGGATAGGCTCCAGCACCCCCTGCGACCCTAGTGATGATAAAGCGGTTCAGAAAATGAATGAATAAAAAAAAAGTAAAATAACAATAATTAAACTAAGAGCAGGGCAGCCCAGCGGTTGAGTGGTTGGCGCCACAGTTCTGGGGTCCTGGATTCGATCCCAAGTCAGTCCTCCTTTGTGGAGTTAGCAGATTCTCCCTGGGCTTGCTTGGGTTTTCTCCGGGTACTCCGGTTTCCTCCCACATTCCAAAATCATGCATGGTAGGCTGGTTGATCACCCGAAGGTATGAATGATTGTCCGTTTCCTTGTGACCTGTGATTGGCTGGTCACCAATTCAGGGTGTTCCCCGGCGCTTGCCCGAAATCTGCTGGGATATGCTCCAGCACCCCCTACGACCCTTGTGAGGAAGCGGTTCAGAAAATGAATGAATAAATAATTTAGCCTAAGCAAATGACTCGAAGATGGGATGCCAGACAAAGATAAAGAGACAGGATATCCTATAAAATTTCACTAAAAAGGGGATTTGATAGAAAATAGCCCTAAGAAGCGTATTCAGGCACTAAAAGAGCAAATAAGCAGCTTTTTTTCTTGGTCACACACTAAGCATCTGACAAGGTTCCTCGGTGAATAATTGATTCAGCAAGTGTGTGACCTCATCACAAGATGTTTTCCTTCTGTATATGTATTTCCTTCCAGAAAAATAAACGTACATCGTTCGGAACCAGAGTAATATTGTAATGACTCAATCCATATGGTGCAGTGTGTTGTGTTGGATACTTACAACATAGAGGATGTTGAGCGCGCACAAGGAGTGTTTGGAGCAGGTGAATCCAACGCAACCCATTTTGAAAAATAAATAAATAAATAAATAGGCAAAACAAAGGTCAAATAATGGTATATGAAATTAAATTTCTATAGAAAAAAACACCCCCGATGGATATTTCAGCAGTGGTGGGAATCCATCCAGCAGAACGCCCAAACTAGAAACGTCGGATCGCGTCACTCCACTCCGTCGTAACGTAAATCAAAGAACGGAAGCAGTACATTTTTTTTCAGAATAAAAGAAACACAGAGCATGGAATATAGGTTTTGTTATAAAATTCAAGGGACACGTTTTAACTAGTAAATGTGTACTTTTAAAAGTAGCATTTGTGTCACAGCTTCTCAACGAAATCATATTCAATTGTACTGAAATGTTATTGAATTTATTATTTGAGTCATTAGACTTTACTTTATTTGTATGTAAAATTTGTATGTCAATGTTGTCTTTTTTGTTATCCTAGTGGAGGAAAATGGTACAGAAAATGCAAGAATCCGTATTTTACTTTTTTCCCCCATTTAAAGATTTCTATTTTGTTTTGAAACGTATAGATCTATTTCCAGTCATAAACATTGCTTCAATGGCGTCTGACATCAACAGGGGGGGCATCCAATCCAGCGACCCTTGTCAGACTGCGAATTTACCGAACTTCTACTCATTGGTTAAGTCAGCGTCACGTGATTTGCGGAGGCCATGTTTTTTTCTGTTCCTTTCATTGCGTCACGTTAACAACTGACAGTTTTTCGGGCCTCTTTGTGAATAAATGGCTATTTTAGGCAAAATTGTTAGCTTTGTGGGTTATGGATGGTTAATTTATTGTGGACAAGCAATATTCCTTCACGTATTTTTTCTTCAATCCAATTTCCATTAATTTGTCTAACAAATATTTATTACAAATATATATAAAAATATATATTTGTAATAAATATTTGAAATAAATAATAATAAACAATAATTTAAAAATAATAATAAATGAATAATAATAATAAATCATAATTTAAATAAATAAAAAAATGAATAATAATAATAAATAAATATTTAATCTATGCCAGAGACATTAGCCAGAACAAGATCATCATTTCATTATTCATATTTTTCGATACATTTTTGTGTAGTCATGTGCCATGAGATGGCATGTGGCTGCCTTGTTGTTTGGCAAACAATGTTCAAGTTTCCTCAGAAACAAATTGTGTCATCATTACCACAAATGTTGACATTCACGTGAGACTTGCACCTGTTTGAAGTTCCAACAATTTTAAGACACATTCATTTGATATTTCAAATACGTATCAGTGTTCGTGGATTCCCAAGCTGTGTGACATGAAAAAAAAGATTAAATTTCAACTTTTTTTTCAACACAAATTGCCTGCAAATGGCACACATTAGTACCGTATTTTCTCTCATATAAGCCGCCCCCGCGTATAAGCCACACCCTTAAAATTGACAGTAAATTGTTGAATTTTACAATTTCTCACGTATAAGCCGCCCCTGATTCACAATTTTCACCTCCATATTCATAGTTTTAAGAGGGAGTACAAATGTGTTACTTTGAAGGGAAAATCTTTTTAAAAAATCATCGCACGTGGTATTTCTGAGATACTGTATGAATCAAACCAAACATAACCAACAAATAGTAAATGTTATTTTGCCAACATCTACTGGTGAAAAAGAGTATAGCAACGCTGTAAGTCTTGTGCGCATACAAGCCATACCCTTTGATTCAGTCATCATTTTTTGAGTTACAAATTATATGCGAGAAAACAGTGCATTTTCAACTACCTCTGCCACATTTAATGACATAACGGACAGTGAAAAACTGTTCCACGAGATGGCAGAATATAGGTAATTAACTCGTGACCCCACGTAAGTGTATGTATGTTTACCAATAAAGAATCAACACTGACACATTTGTGTTGAGTTGAGTCTGACAACTATAACTATCTTTGGGCTGTAGAGAAATTTTAAAAACTGTGTTCGTTTTTTTTCTTTTGCGCCAACTTATTGAATTGTTTGATCCCTGTTATCTTAGTGACATTACTTAACAAATGTGGATGTAATGTTAAAAACAAGATTGACATATTAAAAAATAAAAAGTAAAAGGCATGGCTGCAAGGTTTGTTTCAAATTGTTGTTGTTTTTCCCCCACAATGTATATAGTTACTGTAATTGTAATTTTGAGCAAATGTAGTAACAAGTAGTAAAACCGAGGGGTCAGGGGTAGTGATATCAAAATATTCCAGTGGCGGGCCGTCAGGGCCTTCAAGGCCTTCTCTGCTGGCCTAAGAAATATCTGAATCATATATGATATTTTGCCCATCAATACTTATTAAATAATTCCAAATTGTCTGTTAGCTTCCTTTCCCCCTGGTTACACTGCTTCCAGATGTGTGTTTTCATATTGAAGCATTTAACCAATCACATTTCAGCCATTATTTGTTGCCAGGGTCAGAAATCTGCCTCAAAGCCTTCACAATCAGTTCTGCGGGCTCTGCCGCTTTAAACAAGCGTCGATAAGACTGTTGCTCTGACCAATCAGATTTCGAGTCGGCAACACCACAATGTATTGTCGCGGGCGTAGGGATACGTCATTGCCTTGTCGCTGGCGGAGGGATACGTCATTGCTTTCACCAACTATGAGGCTAGTCATTAGCCAGAGCTACCAAACTGTATTTGGAGCGGGCTGCACAAGCAAATATATTGTTGTGTTGATTTAAAGCCATTTTCAAGACAGACTATGCCAGAAATACAACAAAAATGATTTTTGGTGAGTAAAATATGGCTATATTCCTAAATATTTCAATTGTGGGCCAAGTTCTGATATCTGAAAAGCTCTAGTGTTTGTATTTAATGACTAAATGCTGCTAGGAAGTGGATTTTACCCCATTTTAGTGAAATTTTTGCCCTTTCGCCATTGACGTCCATCGCTGTCTTTTCCCGAGGAAATCACCTCCCTGGCCCGGTTGTAATGTCTGAAAAGCTCCAGTATTTGTATTTAATCAATAAATGCTGCTAAGAAGTGGATTTTACCCCATTTTAGTGCAATTTTTGCCGTTTTGCGTATGGACGTATCGACCTTCATCGCTGTCGTTTTCCCGGGGAAATGTTACTCCGGGCCTGGTTCTGATGTCTAAAAAGCTCCAGTATTTGTATTTAATCAATAAATGCTGTTTTCGGCTGGATTTTACCCAATTTTCGGGCAAAAAGTGGGAACTAAGATAACAGGGATCAAACAATTCAATAAGTTGCCGCAAAAGAAAAAAAAACGAACACAGTTTTTAAAATTTCTCTATAGCCAAAAGATAGTTATAGTTGTCAGACCCAACTCAACACAAATGTGTCCGGTTAAATCACCCCCCTGGCCCGGTTGTAATGTCTGAAAAGCTCCAGTATTTGTATTTAATCATTAAATCCTGCTAGGAAGTGGATTTTACCCCATTTTTGTGCATTGATTTATTGATTATTTTTATGTGTCGCAGCTGTAGCTGCAGTTGAGGTTTTATAGCCATAAAATAGTTTTTGAGGGTTGGATTGATTCGTTGAAGGCGCTACGAGAAAATGCACGGACCGCCACTGAAATATTCTGATGCTTTCTCTACATTAAATATACAAGTGGCTATAGTATATATCATTTCACATGATGACAAATAGCACAGTTAAAAAAAAACGAATACATATTCCACAGTCATAATGACTAATGTAAGTGGACAGTTAAACAAGGTCCCTAAACAAACAGCAATGGAAAATATATAAAGCATTATAAAGACAGACTCATGTGTAATTATAACCTAAATAAAATTTGTACCGAACGTTTTCTATTCATCAGTAAATGATTTATTGTAATTTGTCCGAGACGAAATAAGGATAGAAAATAGGCACAACTTTGCTAGAAAACATGTCTAAATGGAAGAGACCACTTTTCAAATTCAGCACATGCACATGAGCTTTGTGTGTCTTGCTTTCATGTTTAATGTATCGTCATTCAGTATTTACTACATATGTATTTATACAGAGCAAATTACAAGATATGAGTTACCAATTAAAATGACAGCATATATGGCTATGCCTCCCTCTTTGTTTGCTAGTGGTATGATCCAAGAATGGCTCATCCTTCTCAAGTATTTGCCGCACTTCATCAGTCCTTTTGAGAACACTTCCAATTAGATTTTGTTCACATTGACTAAAGAGAGCACAAATAATATCTGACCAGAACAAAGAATGGCTGTGCCAATCAAGGGAGATCTTACAGCATCAGAAAGGAAACTTTTGGAATTAGTTGAGACAGGTGAGTTGAACTTGTACAAATTCTCTGATTGATTCCTTATTTTAGATTTAATCTCTGTTTTAATATTATTATCGTGATCTCAGACCTGGAGTGGCAACTTTACTATTGTTACTGTGCTTTATGGTACATTTTGTAAAGTACATATAGTGTATAATTGGGGTAAAAATCATCAATGTCATGATGATATAATGCCATATCAATTATATGAATAACAACACAATATTTGCCAATATTACAACTTCAGCCATGTTTTTGCAATTCAATTCGATTCGAGCGTCTTTGATCTATTATTTATAGATTTAACGCGTTCAATTCCATTTCACCCAAAGTAATCAAAAAGTACTAAACAATTATCATGCCTTTGACATTTTTGTTGCCGAAATATTTGGGGCATTTTAATTCTTTAAAAAATAGCATATCTAAAGGATGACAATATTTAACAATATTTTTTTTATTGTTTTTAGCTATTTAGATTCAATTGTGCTTTGCATATTGACATATTGATCCAATTTGATTTATTATTAAACTCCTAGTGCACAGTCATGTACTTAATATATTAATGGTTTACACATTGGATGAATTGAATAGTTTTTTTTCTTTAGGTGATGTGCAAGAGGCAACCCAGCTGCTTACAAGTGAAGATGTACGAGTCAACTGTTTGGACGAGGTATGAAATAGGTGGTAATAGATAAACTGCTTTTGCCACATAGTATTTATGTACATACATACAGTACATTAATCACTATACATACTGATTTTTTATAGTTATATCTCTCAGTCTCTCCCCCTAAACCCCTTGCCCCCACCCTACCTCCCTCTCACTCTCAACCCGGGAGGGTCTACCCCAGGGTTGGGCAAACTTTTCGGCCCGGGGGCCACATTGACTTTAAAAATTTGACAGGTGGGCCGGGTCAGCACAAGATACGATACATATAAAAACTGAATCCGTTAACAGTACATATGAAACATAAACAGAAAAAAAGGACTAAAGTATGAACATACTCATCACTCATCTGGGATTTATGGGGTGCTTTCTTGGTTTTCATCAGACTAAAAGCTCTGTTCACACATATGTAGAGCCAAATAACACAAGAATCCTCTGTGCCATCTTCTGGATGTTTGGAAATTTGGCTGCACTTAATGAAGCCTAAAACTCAAGAGACTTTCAGGGAGTTGAACTTGTCACATTGGAGATCAATCAGTTCCAACTGCAACTCCTGTGGAACCGTTTCCGGGTCTTGTGAGAAAGGAAATGACACCAGCTGTCAATTTTTCCAAAATCACAAAACCGACGGCAGAATTGCTCATGCAGGTCATCCAATGATTTCCTGTATTTTGACCGCATTAAAAAAAAAAAAAAAAATATTATTATTATTTGGACAACGTCGGCGGGCCGGATTAAAAGGCCTAACGGGCCGCATATGGCCCGTGGGCCGTAGTTTGCCCATGTCTGGTCTACCCCCTCGTGTGTGTGTTTGTGTATATGTATTAACTCTTGTGACCAAACCAAATAATTACTTTTAAAAAGTCACATGATAACTGTTTACAAAACTGAATCAAATCTAATTTCTGAGTTTGTGGTTTTAAAAAACTATAAATTAAACTCAGCACAGTTATGACAAGCAACTGCTTCAGATATGCGAGTTCAATAAAATTTCAAAAATTAAATTTGTTGGCGGGTGGCCCGGAGGCTTAGTGGTTATCGCGTCGGCCTCATGTTGGGGGACCTGGGTTTAAATCCAGGTCGGTCCACCTGTGTGGAGTTTGCATGTTCTCCCCGGGCCTGCGTGGGTTTTCTCCAGGTACTCCGGTTTACTCCCACATTCCAAAGACATGCATGGTAGGCTGATTGGACACTCAAAATTGGCCCTAGGTATGGGTGTCTCTCTCATCATTATGCACCTTTTTGTAAGTGGGTAAGGTGCTTGCTCACCTTTAAGTAGAACAACTGACATCAAAGTTAGAACACTGTCAAAATGACTCGTTTTAAAGTAAAACTAAAACAAACAAAACACTTACTTTTACAAAAACATCACATTCTTGTGATAAAATTGATAGCCATGGAGATATTAATAGGATGTATCTTGTATCTCTATGAATCTCATTCTAGTTTTATATTTATCCAATTTATGTAAATCAGTGGTCCTCAACCACCGATACCGGTCCGCGAGCTACCTAGTGCCGGTCCGTCAGAGTAAAAAATATTAACGCTTTCAATCTCGCCCTCCTACTTGAAATGAGAAAAGTTGTTATAATAATAATAATGATAATAAATAATTGCTGGCCCGGTGGAGCGAGTGGTTAGTGCGTCGGCCTCACAGCTCTGGAGTCCTGAGTTCAAATCCAGGTCATGTCAATCTGTCTGGAGTTTGCATGTTCGCCCCGGGCCTGCGTGGGTTTCCTCCAGGTACTCCGGTTTCCTCCCACATTCCAAAGACATGCATGGTAGGCTGATTGGACACTCTAAATTGCCCTTAGGTATGAGTGTGAGCATGAATGGTCGTTTGTTTCCTTGTGCCCTGCGATTGGCTGGCCACCAATTCAGGGTGTCCCCTGCCTCTGGCCCCAAGTCAGCTGGGATAGGCTCCAGCACCCCCGTGACCCTAGTGAGGATAAAGTGGTTCAGAAAATGAGACGAGAGATGAAAATTTAGTCAATATAAAATAACTTTTACTTGATGTTCTAATAGTGTGTGTGGTAACCTCAAACTGTTTTCAACACCTGCCAGATATTGCTCTTTTTGCGGAATATTGGGGGAACTGATTTTCTCAGGGGCACTACCACTCTGAGGAGCTGTTTTATATACCATGTTGCCAGTGGACCTACTTGGTAGTACAAATGATTTTTCAGCTGTTTTCTGTATATGCAATTGACTTCTCTAGCCTTTTATTGTTACCTGTCTCAACTTTTTGTAGATTTGTTGACGCCTTGAAATTTTAATTCATTATATTTTACATCAGGGGTGGCCAAGTCCGGTCCTCGAGAGCCCCTATCCGCGCTGGGTCAGGGTCAGGTCTAGGGTTAGATTTAGGGTTAGGTTTAGCTTCATATCGATCCCGATGATTTGATTGAGGTGTGTTGGTGGAGGGAAACATGGAAAACAGACTGGATTAGGAGCTGTCGAGGACCGGACTTGGCCACCCCTGTTTTACATTACCTTAGTTTTATATTTTACTCTTTCATCCATGTTCTATTCATTCATTCTTTTTCTGTACCGCTTATCCTCACAAGGGTTATGTTTCATGTTGCATATTGAATAAAATACGGGATAAAATAAATTCATCTAATATATCAGAAATCTATGATAATATGACAGTATATACTATATAGGCCTTATATATTTTGGCAGTGGCGGGCCGTCAGGGCCTTCAAGGCCTTCTCTGCTGGCCTAAGAAATATCTGAATCATATATTATATTTTGTCCATCAATACTTATTAAATAATTCCAAATTGTCTGTTAGCTTCCTTTCATTACTTTTCCCCCTGGTTGCACTGCTTCCAGATGTGTGTCTTCATATTGAAGCATTGAACCAATCACATTTCAGCCATTATTTGTTGCCAGGGTCAGAAATCTGCCTCAAGGCCTTCACAATCAGTTCTGCAGGCTCTGCTGCATTAAACAACCGTCGATAAGACTTTGCTTTACCAATCAGATTTCGAGTTGGCAACACCACAATGCCTTGTCGCAGGCGTAGGGATACGTCATCGCTTTCACCAACTATGATTGGCTAGTGATTAGCCAGAGCTACCAAACTGTATCTGTAGCGAGCTGCACAAGCAAATATATTGTTGTGTTGATTTAAAGCCATTTTCAAGATCATTAAATGCTGTTAGGAAGTGGATTTTACCCGTTGAAGGCGCTACGAGAAAATGTACGGACCGCCACTGCAGTATATACAATATAGGCCTTACATATTTTGGTAATCCAATTTTTTTAAAGAAGAAAAGCATTGGTGTAAAATAAATTGCAACCTAAAAATCTTACCAACCTCAAATAGGAAGCAATTGTTAAATCTTAATATTCTCACATAATACATTTGGCTGTCTATAAATAATAAATAATAATAATTTCTTTACAAAACAGTTACGGCAGTCTAACATTCATTCATTCATTTTATGTACCGCTTATCCTCACAAGGGTCTCAGGGGGTGCTGGAGCATATCCCAGCTAAGTACAGGCACTAGGCGGGGGACACTGAATTGGTGGCCCACCAATCGCAGGGCACGAAGAGACAGCCAACCATTTGTGCTCACACTCATAATTAGGGAGAATTCAGAGTGTTCAACCAAACTACCAAGCATGTTTTTGGGACTGTAGTAAACCCACGCAAGCCCAACATGCAAACTCCCTACAGGAAGGGCAGTCTAACATATGCTACCTATTGTGATAGAAACATATGGCGATGACTCATGAGAGGCAGCCCTCTGAGTTTGTTTATAATAGAAGGGCACCACTACACAAGCTTCTTCAAAGCGCTTGTCCGTCATAATCAGGTGACAGTGCTTCATAGCAACTTCCACAAAGACAAAAAAGTAATATTAGTTCAAGTAACCAAAAAGGAAATGGTTTGGATAGTGCCATGTTATTTGAGTCCGATTAAATAAACAATGTGTTCCACTATTTTTGTTTTGTGTCATTAAGTGTGGGATGACTCCACTGATGCATGCGGCCTACAAGGGCAAAGCCGATATGTGCCGCTTGTTGCTACAGCATGGGGCTGATGTCAACTGCAACCAACATGAGTATGGCTACACTGCTCTCATGTTCGCGGGCTTGTCAGGTAAAATATATAAACATCTCTTACTTGTTACTATGTTTTTAGAGTGTCAATTGCAGTGGCGGGCCGTCAGGGCCTTCAAGGCCTTCTCTGCTGGCCTAAGAAATATCTGAATCATATATTATATTTTGTCCATCAATACTTATTATTCCAAATGGTCTGTTAGCTTCCTTTCATTGCTTTTCCCCCTGGTTGCACTGCTTCCAGATGTGTGTTTTCATATTGAAGCATTTAACCAATCACATTTCAGTCATTATTTGTTGCCAGGATCAGAAATCTGCCTCAAAGCCTTCACAATCAGTTCTGCGGGCTCTGCTGCATTAAACAAGACTGTTTTGCTTTTAACCAATCAGATTTCGAGTTGGCAACCCCACAATGCTTTTTTGGAGGCATTGCCATTTTGCTGGCTGGGATACGTCATTGCTTTCACCAACTATGATTGGCTAGCTATAGAGAGTAGGTGGGCCAAAGCCATAGTGAGGCAGCCAGAGATTGCAAACTCCACCCACAATGGCCGACAGAGGCAAAAACAAATGGATTTGGTTGCAGATTTGCTCACAAAGCTATTTTTCAGACGGACTTTTCCAGAAAAAATTGACATCATTAAGAAAGGGCGGTCAACTCTGAAGCTCGCAAGCCTGTTACAGCCGGGAAAAGGGTGTGTGCGCCAGTTTCAGTGCGCTAACTACAAAGAGCTACCAAACTGTATTTGGAGCAAGCTGCACAAGCAAATATATTGTTGTGTTGATTTAAAGCCATTTTCAAGACGGACTATGTCCTGAAACACGACAGGACAGGCTCGACTTTCAGCATTAGCTTTGATACCGATAGAAAAGAAGGAGGAAAGAAAGGAGGATGGATATTGTGTACAGTTAAAAAGGATTTTTGGTGAGTAAAATATGGCTATATTCCTAAATAATATTTCAATTGTATGAGGTTATTATTGATGATTTTTTATGTGTAGCAGCTGTAGCTGCTGTAGAGGTTTTATAGCCATAAAATAGTTTTTGAAGGTTGGATTGATTCCGATAGCAGAAGGCGCTACCCCAAAATGCACGGACCGCCACTGGTCAATTGCAGGAAACCTCATGCCAAGTATCACTTGAAAAAAAAACACAATACTGCGATGTACTGACTACTATCTAACAACATAAAAAAAATTCTACTTTAAGTGAACCTAAATATTCCTGAAAAAAACACTGAGGTTTAATACATAAGGTTTTAATTGGTTAAAACTGAAAAAGAAAATGCTCCATTCATAGGTGAATAAAATCGAAATACTAATACCATGTATTTGGAGGGAGTGAGTTTATAGGGATGAAGTAAAATATTAAATATTACAAAACTTAGGTTGGAACATTACCAAGAATAATTAGAGTGAAAAACAATAAAGTCATGATCTTGCATGTCAAGCATTTCTAACTTGTGAGAATAATGTCAAAAGATTATCAGCAAAAGAAAAGATATTTTTCTATGAGAAGCCACTGTATTCACTGTACGTATCTTTGTACAGTTACAAATCTACCACAAAGTGGAAAGACACTCAAAGCAACAAACCAAATACTCTAAACGAAGTAGTTCCACAGTATTTCTCCAACTATAATTCGTTGTTTTATCTACCCGCTTTTAGCCCTTCCTCTTTTACTCCACTGTGATCTATAAAAATTACACAGAAACATTTTTTTCTAATGTACATAATCAATAGTTTTTTTAAAAGTGTTATTAAATGCAAACGTACTGACTAGTTAACTTGTCTTAACCCGGCAGGAAAGACAGGCATCACGTCAATGATGCTGGACGCTGGGGCCGAAACAGATCTAGTGAATTCTGTGGGTCGCACCGCTGCTCAAATGGCAGCTTTTGTTGGTAAGACAAGCACAATTCTGCAATGTCAAGTGTAAAACAGAAATCAACTGTCTCATTGTTTATATCTTTTGGCAGGCCAGCATGACTGTGTGACAGTAATCAACAACTTTTTTTCACGGGCAAGCTTGGAGTACTACACGAGACCTCAGGGGCTGGAGAGAGAGCCCAAGCTTCCTCCGTGCTTAGTAGGACCCCTACACAAGATTATCATGACAACCAACCTCAACCCAGTCAAGGTTAGGACCATAAATCCAATAACACAAATACAGTCGTACCTGTATTTATGTAATTAATTGGTAACAGACCTTGTTTCGTAACTTGGATTTTTTGTAAGTAGAGCAGTACTTTATATGCAAATTCTCTAATTCGTTGGACAGTCCTCAAAAAACTACCAACTACATACCGTATTTTCACGACTATAAGGCGCACATAAAAGTCTTAAATTTTCTCAAAAATAGACAGGGCGCCTTATAATCCAGTGCGCTTTATATATGGACCAATACTAAAATTGTTATCATGATAAAATAAAATAAGTCAGTCGATAGGGTACACCGTCCTCTACAGCTCTCACAACTACGGCAAGCAGCCCCCGACTCTACTATTTTCCCCGTAGAAAAAGTACTGTGCAGTGACTGCTGGGATATGTAGTTCTTTTGTCAATACACCCAATGGATTGTGGCCTGTATACATCAACATAAACAGCTTGACGAAGTATGGAAAGCAGCGTTGAAAAAGTTACGCTAGCTACTAGCTAGCTACTATTTGCGAATGGATTGTTGCCTGTATACATCGACATCAAGACAGCTTGACGAAGCATGGAAAGCAGCCTTGGAAAAGTTACGCTAGCTACTATTTGCGAATGGATTGTGGCCTGTATACATCGACATCAACACAGCTTGACGAAGCATGGAAAGCAGCCTTGGAAAAGTTACGCCTGCTACTAGCTAGCTACTATTTGTGAATGGATTGTGGCCTGTATACATTGACATCAACACACCTTGACGAAGCATGGAAAGCAGCCTTGGAAAAGTTACGCTTGCTACTAGCTAGCTACTATTTGCGAATGGATTGTGGCCGCCTGGACGAACGTATAAAACTCAGAAAATGAGGACTTTGATGTATTTGTGGGTGATGATGACGTGAGTACATTGTAAAATGGCAAAATAAAGTACAACCGAACTCACTTTTGCTTCCGTTGCCTTTTTAAAAATGTGTTTTTAGCGTGTGGGTGTAGCGTGTATGTTTAAGCTGGTGTATGTTTTGCCATGCCTGGCTGCGTCTATAAAAACGGTGCGTCCTTTGTGTGTGTAAAATACTGAAATAGCACTCGTTATTGACACTGCGGCTAAAAATATGATGCGCCGTATAGGCGTGAAAATACGGTACTTTAAAAATGATCAAAATGTCACAATTTTGTATGAAAGATGTGAGTGTTAGTCATGGGTGGAGGACCCAAAAGCAGGCAAATGAAGCAATCTGGATGTGGAACTTTCTATTTATTGAAAGCATTCCAAAGACGGGCGAATGCACAAAAGGAGCCATTGACTTCTGCCATTTTTTTTTTCTCCCTGTTTTCCGCTTGGGAGTTTCAGCGTGGATTTTGACATTTCTTATGAACTTTTTTATATACTTAAGATTAAAAAAACTGCAATGTACTGAAGCCGTGAATGTTGAAGCCGCGAAATGGTGAAAGATCACAGTACAGTCATACCTCTACTAACGAATGCCTCTAGGTGCGAAAGTTTCAGGTTACGAAATCTTTGTATGCAAATGAGTGACTCGAGATACGAAAAAGATCTAAGTTACGAAATCCCCCAAAAGTAAATGCATTTCCTTATCCATTATTTTTGTTTGAATTCCCCTTATTAAGCGATTAAAAACTACAAATGCAACGTGCCACATATTTTCACACACACATTTTCATATGCTTTATTTATTTGAAGACATTAATAAATAATTTCCTTAAAATTTTTTCTCATTTTGTGTGTTTCCTCACACCTCATACAAAATTGGGACACTGACCAATTTTAAAGGGTTTAGTTGGTAGTTGTGTGAGGACCGTGGAACGAATTAGAGAATTTACATATAAAGTACACTTCTACTTACGAAATTTTCAAGTTACGAAAAAAGTCTTGGAACCAATTAATTTCGTAATTAGAGGTACGACTGTATATATTACATATATTCAACATATATATTCATTTCATTCACACCAATAATTTTAAATAAAGAACTCTGTGACGACAAGCAGCGATCAAAAGAGAATTGCTGTTCTGAGGCTCCAATAGGAAGCCAGGGGAGTGTCAGGCAGGACAAATTAAAACAAAATAATGGATACAAGAAATGTATTTATGTCTTGGAGAATTTTCTAACTATCAAAGTGTTTTGTAACCTGAAAAATTCATATTTGGAGGCATTCATAAGTAGAGGTAGCACTGCATATCTCCCACACTGGTATGGCTAAAGTTATTGGGTTTGTGTTTGGTCCTTTCAAGTTTGTTCCATAGTGTCTCTTGTCTTTGTGACTGCCTATTGAGTCCACCTGTTGTAGCCTTATCCTTGTGTCTCTACCCATCGGCTTCCTCTTGTGTCACCAACCTCTTCCTAATTTTCTGGGAATCCTCAGTCTGTCTATGTAAACCCTTAGTTTTTCTTTGTCAGATCGTCATCCATGTTTCGTCGTGTCATTGTCAGATTTGTCTACCTGTCCGTTCAAGCCTTGTTGCTGGTAAAATGGCTACTATAAAGACAGTAAGTTTCTTATTTTACCCAGTCTTTTGTCTGCCTCCTGAGTTTTTAGCTGTATGTACAGTGTTACCTCTACTTACGGGCAATGTTCCCTCTAAGCTGCGCGCGTGCGCAATTGCGCACTACTCTCGTCTTCTCTGCGCACAGCAAATCATACGGAGCGCACAAAATAAAATACCTTTTTTTAGCTGTGAGGCCGACGCGCGAACAACTCATCCGCCGGGCCGCCCATTCATAGTTATTAATCCTTAAATTTTATTATTACTAAATCATTTATGTGTAGTAGACATGCACCTGCTTATGGCAGGTGTGATACTGGTGTGTCCCCATAGCGAGCAATGATGATGTTGCTCACACCTGTAGTCAGTGTGCTCAGGGAGGTTGTCATTCTGCCCAGACAAACAAAAAATTTGAGGGAACATTGCTTACGAGTGACTCTACTTACAAAATATTCAGGTTATGATAAGCCGCAATTGCTGAAGATACGTAAGAAATGTAAGTTACAAAACGCAAATTATGAAAAATAAAATCAAACATCCCTGAAACGTAAATACACTTCCTGTATTTTAGTTTTGAATTTGCATGACAGAGTTGCTATCCCAACTCCCATTAGCGGTCTCCAAACACCACGCTGGCCTCCTTCCTTGTATCATTGTTTAATTAGTTTTTGAAGTTACTTAAAGTACCGTTATTCTTTATTTTTCGTTTTGGCCACCATGAAAGGTGAGTTCACGGAATTGATAATTTTAAGTTGTGTGTTCACATGTTTGCGTTCATAAGTTTTGTCAGTTGCCAAACGTTTGCCTTTTCTTCTCTTACCTACATGCCCCTGTAAAAACAATTGAAAATGTTTTTGCACGTGTTTATTAATAATTTTAATGGATTCATAAATAATGTTTTTGTCTCTTTTTGTGGTCCTCACTTCTTTAATACAAAATTTTAACTCTGACTCATTTCTGAAGGGTTTAATTGATAAATTTGAAGACTGTGGAATGAAGTAGAACATTTATACATGTAAATTGTGTCTCTGCTTACGGAAAATCTAAATTACAAACAATGTTCCCTCTAAGATGCGCACGTGCACAATTGCGCACTACTCTCGTCTTCTCTGCGCACAGCAAATCATATGGAGCGCACAAAATAAAATCCCATTTAAAAAAAAAAAATTCTAGCTGTGAGGCCGACGCGCGAACCACTCATCCGCAGCGCCGCCCATTCATAGATATTAATCATTACATTTTATTATTACTAAATCATTTATGTGTAGTAGACATGCACCTGCTTATGGCAGGTGTGATACTGGTGTGTGCCCATAGCGAGCAATGATGATGTTGCTCACACCAGTAGTCAGTGTGCTCAGGGAGGTTGTCATTCTGCCCAGACAAACAAAAAATTAGAGCGAACATTGGTTACAAAACCACTTCCGTAAAGAATTAATTTCCTAAATAGATATATATCACTATACTTTTTTTAGGACTTTCAACATAAAAACATTCTTAGTCATTCAATACTTTGCCTGACTTCCCTGCTTTTTCTAGCAATTGGGTCCCCCGCTCATCCACAAATGTAACAAAGTTGTCCCATTACTGTTCTGCCAGATTGTTATGTTGGTGAGAGAGAACCCTGTTTTGGTGGATGCGGTAGCCCTGAAGAAGTGTTACCAGGTGATGGACCTGCTGTGTGAACAGTGCGTGAAGCAGCAAGACATGAATGAGGTTCTGGCCATGAAGATGCATTACATCAGCTGCATCCTGCAGAAATGTGTGATCTTCCTACAGAAACAAGATGACAAGTTGGATGCTTTAGTGAAGAGGTAAGGCAAAGTATCTACAAACACCTCTGATTAAATTTAGTTTTAGGCATTCCAAACTTGGAGAAATTTGGGCTTCACAGTTCTTGAAAAATAAGCTTTCACATCTGTTTTTTTCTGCTACATAATCATAAAACATAGATGACAAAATGATAGGTTTATTAATAGGTATACTTTAATATAATATAAACAATACAAGGTGGGCATCGGGTACATCTCTGGCGTTAAACTTGCAAGTGAGAATCGTCCTGGCTCGTCCTCGCCACCGTGACATTCTGAAGAAACGGCATCCTCCTCTGTCCATTTAGTCGCGCATTATCAAAACACTTAAGGTAATCTGATTCAAACAATTGCATAAGCTAACCGAATAACACCATTAAGGTAAAAAAAACAACTGCCACAACAATTGCATATCAGGTCGGAAACCAAAAACACCTGCGTAAGAATTTGCACAAGTAAGCATAATAATTCCATATAAGGTAAAACCGAGCAACAGTGTTTTTATACAATATGCGAGTATTTTCGGAAGTTGATTCGATTATCGCCATCTGCCGGAATCCAAGTCAAAGCAATTTAAGAGTCCTTCACAGATCTTCATTGCGAACTCTGATCAACAGTCCTCGGACTGGAACATGGTGACCTGTCCGGTCAATAGTCCTGAAAACAATTAAATGTACTGGAAGCCAGCTGTGGGGGGGAAGTGTCCTTGTTATATCGAGCTTTCGTCGGCTTCGTAAGAATGATTTAATAATATGCACATATTCCATATGTGCCCCAATATGCACTTATATAATAACATCCCAGAATAACCCCAACACAATCTTTGAAAGCCTTCATTCATTTGGCATACAAAGCAATGGTAACATTTTTATTAGACCATCCAAAGGGAGGACTCAACTTCTCACCTTTGTTTTTTTCTTCTTGGTGAGGATACTATAATTAAAATTCCTATTACTCTGACATCTCATCTAATCTCATTTTCTGAACCGTTTTATCCTCATTATGGTCGCGGGGGGTGGCCACCAATTCAGGATGTCCCCTGCCTCTGGCCCGGAGACAGCTAGGATTGGCTCCAGCACCCCCCGCGACCGTAATGATGATAAAGCGGTTCAGAAAATGAATGAATGTACAAATTGGCTTTCAACCTGTGATTGGCATACAAGCTCATCAGACAACGTGTACTACAGAAATATTTTTACAATAAATGTGATGTTTGTGCTTTTTCTTAATTATCATATTGGTGGCCCCCAGTCTTCTAAGGGGGAGAGACAGTGATGGCTTCCCACAGTACCAAGAGAAATTCATTCGAGAGTGCATCAGAAAGTTCCCGTATTGCGAGACTACACTGCTTCAGCAGCTGGTGAGGAGCATTGCGCCGGTAGAGATAGTAAGTGAAGAATTTAACAGAGAATTAAACTATAGCACACAAAACTGTACTTGTATTTTATTTCATTCACTCCCATTACTGGCAATGATCATTTTCTGCCAGCCCTTGTAATAAAAATGCATTGAGATTATGTTTTGTCATCTGTAGCACTAAATGAGTTAATAAACAAAACAAGATATTAGAGCTATTGTTAAATAGTAGAATTGTTTTTATGTAGTTAACTGTAGATTTTTCCTATTTTCAGGGCAACAACCCAACTGCCTACTCAGTCTTAACTCAGGCTCTCACAGGTCAGATGGCTTTTGTGGATGATAACTATTGTGCCACATGTGGAGAACGGGGAGCTGACAAACGGTGCTCCCTCTGCAAATCTGTAAGTATTCCATGAAAAGTACTAAGAAATATTACAGCAAGTGCCTTTTTTCAACGAAAGCAAACATTATACAGTAATACCTCGACATACGAGGGCCCCAACATACGAGCAATTTGAGATATGAGTAAAATTTCGAGCAAATATTTATTTTGAGATACGAGACAAATTTTGACACAGCCGACGCTAGAGGCTGCTCATAAGAACATCATGGGAACTGTCCTTCTGGTCGCAACTCCCTCGTGTAATGTCTTGATAGGTTTATTAATTAGTCTTTAATAAAACAGAGAGACATCATTTGGCATACTCTAGCTACCAACTTGCAAGGAAAATCACTCCCGACTCGTCCTCGTCCAAGATGATTCTGAAGAGCGGCATCCTCCTCTGTCCATTTAGTAGCGGATAATTCAAAACATCTAAGGTAATCTGATTCAAACAATTGCATAAGATAACTGAATAACACCATCGAGGTCAAAAACAACTGCAACAATAATCGCATATCAGGTATTCATTGATAACAATTAAGGTCCGAACTCAAAACCAACTCCATTGGAAATTAAACAAACGAGCCTCCATTCGGCAAAACAATTCCATATCAAGCGAACCGAGCGTCATAATTTGAGAAACATATGCGAGTAATCCCGGAGGTTGATTGATAGCCATCCGCTGAATCAACAACAATTTAAGCGTCCTTCACAGATCTTCATTGCGAACTTGTATCTGGGGAAAGGGTCGAGGCGTATCTTCCAGTAATCAGTCCTGGAGCGAGGACTCGGTGAAATGTTAAGTCTCTAGCTGGAGCCAGCTGTCTGGGAGGGTGACCTCGAGTTTGCCCCAGTCTCAAATTAAAGACACTCTTATACAATAATAATTAATATGCATAGATCTATAATAGTATCCCAGAATAACCCCAACATGTCTCTACGAGGATTGGGCGGAGCGTTGCATTTTTTCAGTGTTTTTTTCCCGTTAGTCAGTGCGAATGGGGGAGCGATCGCTAATACGAGAGGAGTATATATTACTTCTCGTTGGCAAGTGGTCGTGCGTTATCCTATTGTGAGGACTTTTGTGTGCATCATTTTCGGAATATTTTGAAGGGAAGACAAAAGCAAACAACCCTCGATGGGTTGCATCTGAAAGTCAGGGTGGAGGCGGGGAAAATAGAGCCAACCCCAGAGAAGAAAGGTATAAAAATTTAAAACAAAATTAGAATTAAGTTTAGTGCAAGGTTAGATTAAACTTATTTTTGAGTGTGTCTGCATCGTAATCCAAGTTCATTTAAATTTGTTTATGTTATGTTACTAGCACGTTGTCTTGCAATAATTCCCCATCTCTCTCTCTGGCCCTCTCTCTCCACTCCGCGAAATCTGTCATTTTAGTACTATTAAACACATTTTAGTACTATTAAACCACTAGTTATTTGTTACTTTATTAATAGATGGCAAATTACAACAAATAAAAAAGTTTTTCCAATCCAATATCCAGTTTTGGGTGTTTTTTCAGAGGGTTGGAACTAATTAATTTGTTTTTAGTTCATTTCTATGGGAAACATTCGTTTGAGTTACGAGAAAATTGACATACGAGGTCAGTCCCGGAACGCAGTAAGCTCGTATCTTTAGGTACCACTGTAAACGCAAGTCCATGCAAAAAAACTGACAGAAAACGCTTAAGAATAAGTTAGATCCTAATTCATCTTTCTTTCTTAGATGCCATGGCCCCGCCTACTGAAAAATCTCCAACAGTAGATAGTCACACCCTGAATGAGCTGCAGATTTGTGCAGTCAGCTAGCATGCTTTTCATAGGCTTTCTACTGTCATGTTGCATGTTCTGTAAACATGTACTGGCTAACGTAGAGCTAGAAAGCTAGACATGAGATGCATTGTGTTGTAATAATTAAACAATCGTAAAAACTAAGAGCGATTTGACTGCCAAATTCCTATTCTGCATGTAAAATTACTTGTAAAGTAATTACAGTGTAGTCAATTTCAGAATTTTATAGCACATTTAGTTATAAGAAAATGCTATAGAAGGAAAGCTCTCATGTTATGTCATTTACTGTTAATTCTGGGTCTGTTCGTTTTGATTAGTAGGCAATTATGAGTCACTTTTAAATTGATATTGGATATATGTGTACGTATTCATATATATGTATGTATGTATGTATATATATATACACATATACATATATATATACATATACATATATACATATATACATATATATATATTATATATATATATATATATATATATATATATATATATATATATATATATATATATATATATATATATATATATACACACATATATACATATATATATATATATATATATATATATACACATATATATATAAATATATATACACACATATATACATATATATACACATATATAAATATATATACAGACGCTCCCCTACTTACGAACAACGGTACATACGAACATGTCTGCAAATTGCGTTTAAGTCCAAAAATGTTCGCAAGTCCAATTTTGTATTTCGCGTCTTTTTCGGAGTAGTACCGTAATTACTCGAATATAACACGCATATTTTTGCTATATAATTAATTCCAATAGTTGGGGGTGCGTGTTATAATCAATAACTAAAATAAATTACAAATTTTCGATCGAAAAAAGCATTGTCAAACTCACTTTGACGCACGGACATTGTGCAATTTCCAACTTTGAATTCAAAATACACGCATATTAAAGATCGTCAAGCCTCACAAACATCACAATCCTGCATTAATAAGCTGGAAAGTAGAATACTACATTGTAGTGTAGTACGTACTTGTATTTAGAAATATGTCCAGCGGGGGGCAGTACATTCCCTTGTTACATGTGATAGTCTTTTCCATTGTGCATATCTTCAAATCATTTATTTATTCAATTTGTATGTTCCTTTTCTTGTTTGAGAATGACAATAGATATTTGAATTAAAACATGTTATTGTCAATTGAAATGTAGTCAATGTTCAAGGAAGTCTAAAAGGTATTGCAACATAACATGTCTACATGATATGTTTGTCCACTCTGTGTATCATCTATTGCCCTAAAATTCAAACGCATAACTCCACCAACTGCACGACACTAGACACGCTCGTACCTGAAGATTTCTCTATCCGGTTTTGAACAAAACAATCGTGAAACGAAGGAAAAAAAGGTAAGATTTCTGATTTTCGTCAGCGGGAAATTTTAGGTGCGCACTATATTCGAGTACTGCGTTTTTCCAGATTTTTTGGGCCCAAAATTACCTGCGTGTTATTTTCGAGTGCGCGTTATATTCGAGTAATTACGGTACTTCTTTCCGCCGCTAATACCGACGCCTGGCGCTGTGAGAGCTCAGCTCACCCAGCATCTACCTTCTTCTTCGTTGCAATGCGGAAGTGCGTGAATGTATCTCCAGTGTGCAAAGAACCTTTTTCATTTGTATCATTAAATATCTCATGCATCCAATATTGAATATGGTTGGTAAAAAGCTAAAGGCTTCTATTGAGGGAGTTGCAAGGAAGAGGCAAGCCATTTCATTTGAAACGAGTGGCAATAATAACGAAGCTTGATGCGCGTGAGAGTGGTGAGCGTTTCACGGGCATTGAATCGTTCGACCGTCAGTACCATTTATAAACAGAAAGATCGAGCAGCAGGACCCAAATATTGAACGTTGCACAAAGTTTGCAAATCAATTGAATGATGCCATACAGTGCTACCGCATCATTTATGATGAAAAAAAGAAGAAAACTGTGCAATTGTCATTATGTCGCTTCTTTTGGCCAGTTTCTAATACATAAATCTCTCTCTCTCTCTACAGTACTGTACATATTCTCTCCATTTTATTAAATGTTTTTTTTTTCAGTACAAACCAATGCGTGTTACTTATACAAGCCTTAAACATACAAATGCGCTTATATAAACCTTCAATATACTTATATCGGCCTTAAACATAAATTATAATACAAAATATAGCACTGAATCAACTTACAAACAAATTCAACTTATGAACAATCACTCGGAACCAATTGCGTTCGTAAGTAGGGGAGCGTCTGTATATATACACACACACATATATATTTATATATATATATATATATATATATATATATATATTGTGTCACATATTTTACTCTCACGAGCTGAAGGTCGGTCTCTACTATCCTTAGTTCTCGCTCATTTCCCCCATTTATTAATTCCTCAAAATAAATCTTTCATATGTCTAGCTTCTGTTAACACCTTAACATCTCTACGCTTCATCACTCTACACTCTGCCATACACAGAGCTGCCAACCTCCGTCGACCCCATTTCAGGAGTACCCTTCTCCCATTTCCGGAGTTTTTCCAGAGTGAATGCGATTCACGCAAAATCTATATAAAACGTTAAAAAAAACAATGTAGGACAATTTAAGTCAAACTGTTATTATCATGTTTTTACATTAATTTAAATATTGTGTTTTTGCAAACTATTGAAAAAGTACAGCATAATGAAAATAAGTTTATCTTTGTTTTTGGGTCATTCTACGTGCGTTTTACAGTCAGTAATTCCACCATGTGTCACGCTGAAGTCGCACTTGCATGTTGTGCAATGTGCAAATCTCTGTGCTTTTGGAGACGGCTTCAAAATGGGATATTTTGTCGAATACGAACCAATAAACTCCTTCGAGTGTCTGGGTTTCTTATTAGATGTTGCATCCAAATTGCCATGGATTTTGCACCAGCAAGCATATTGATAAGACCTACCAGTGCTGTGTACTCCTACTTCCTTTAGAACAATCCCGGAGATGGTGTGAATTTCGCGGCATTTAAATTGGAAATTTGGTACTTTTCTGAATTGGTTGCTTCAAAAATAATTTACGGGACAATTTTTTTAGGATTTCCGTAGTTTAGGGATGTTGTCAGGAGTCCCGGAGTTTGCTTAAACTCCGGAAATTCCGGAGAAGTTGGTAGCTCTGCATACAGATCATCATATGCTTCCTGTATGGTATTTGCCTGTCCTCTCAATATCCCACTCTTACCTAATCTCTTTTCCTGAATACTATTCTGCACTTTCTGGTTACACCACCAGGTCTTGCTATCTCCTTTCCCAATGAAGACACCCCCAGTACTATAAGGTGGACATGCTACCCAGTACCTCACTGCACTCCCTAATAGTGGAACAGCTAATGCTAAAAATGCAGTGGCGGGCTGTGAATTTCAAATCGACACCTTCAATGCTATGTATGAATCAATCCAAGCTGTGACACATATTTAAAAAAGCATCAATAATAATCTCATACGATTGAAATATTATTTAGGAATATAGCCATATTCTACTTACTAAAAATCATTTTTATTTGTACACAAAATCCACCCTCCTTTCTTTCCTCCTTATTTGGCTCTAGCTCGCTCACTCTGGTTTGGTGTCGCTAACTCGAAATCTGATTGGTTAAAGCAACAGTTTTATCGACGCTTGTTTTATGCAGCAGAGCCTGCAGAACAGATTGTGAAGGCCGCAAAGCAGATTTCTGACCCTGGCAACAAATAATGGCTGAAATGTGATTGGTTAGATGCTTAAATATGAAAACACATTTGGAAGCAGCGCAACCAGGGGAAAAGCAATGGAAGGAAGCTGACAGACAATTTGGAATTATTTAATAAGTATTCATGGTCAAAACATAATTAACATCAGTCTGTGATTCAGATATTTTTTAGGCCAGCAGAGAAGGCCTTGCAGCCCCCGACTGTCCACCACTGTAAAAATGTGTATTGTAATGAGCTTTTTTATATTTTTTATTGTATTGTAGGTCACTTATTGCAGTTTGACATGCCAAAAGATCCATTGGTTTACCCACAAAAAGATGTGCAGGGTCATGCAGGAGCAGAATGCCGACCTGGAAAGGGATGCCCCAAAGCTGAAAAAGCTGAAAGGTGCTCACTTCTTTTTGTTTTAGCTCAAGGAAATCAGTCATTGGTTATGTGGAAATTGTTTCTTATAAAGTCACACATAGAGTTGCTTCTCATAAAAATCGAATATTATGCAAAAAGGCAAGCTTTCGTCAATCATTTAAAAAGTGAATCTCATACCACATTATTTATTACATATAGCTTAAAATATCTCAAAGCTTTGTTTTTTTTCATAATCAAGAGAATTATAGTTTACAGATCAATAAAACCCAAAATTGCCTAAGAAGCAAATATTAGAACGTGCGCTGTCACATTCTTATCTTGTTTATATAATAATCCAATCAGGCCTTTAGGATTTTTTTTTCCAACCATGGTTCACTGTTTGGTAGTTGTCTGACAGCTTGTGTTCTGTCAATTCACCAAGGTTCAGTTTTAGGCTCTATAAGTTCAGAAAATGTCAAAAAAAAATAATATAAAGAGTAGTGGAACCAGCTGTTTAATGCCTCTGTATCTGCATGATCGCATTTGCTTAGCATTGCGTCAACCAGCAGGGTAATTCTCTAACATTTCATACTTCTCTATGCTGAATGACTATATTGAGACGATTTTATATTTAATGGCCATAGTGGTACTGACTATGGTAGTGTATTTTATTAGCTTGGAATCTCCCCTGACTTTAATTTCACAGAAAATCTATGAGTTATCGTACATAGAAAATTGAGAGAGACCAATCTCAACATTGTAGCTGACCTGAAGAAACACCATCAGAGCACCTTGAGCTCGTGACCGGATGATTCGCCGAAAGACGTTTCGCCGACGGACGTTTGACAGACGGACAGGTCGCCGAATGAACGTTTCGCCGAACGTTCATTCGGCCAAATGAATGTTTGGCCGAACGGAGGTTTTGCCGAAACGCGATTCACGCGCTCGCCCCGCCCCCGGATCGTGTGTGTACAAGATTTTCAACCTCAGCCCGCGGGCCATATACGGCCTGTTAGGATTTTTATCCCGCCCCCCCCCGGTGTTGTCCAAATTATAGTAAAAATCAATGATTCATTTCCCTTTGCCGCTCATCACTCTCAATTTATTAGTCTACCTTCAATGGCAGCCCGGGAATAAGCTCTCTTGGGCCGGCATTGCTGGGCATGTCATTTTACGGCTCAATTCTGCTACATCTGCCCGCCCAAGAGTGCTTATTCCCGGGTGAGATGCCCGCCCAAGAGTGCTTATCCCCAGGCTGCCATTGACGGTAGACTAATAAATTGAGAGTGATGAGCGGCAAAGGAAAATGAATCATTGATTTTTACTATAATTTGGACAGCGCCGGCGGCGGGCCGGATTAAAAATCCTAACGGGCCGTAAATGGCCCGCGGGCCGAGATTGAAAAACTTGTACACACACGATCCGGGGGCGGGACGAGCGCGCAAATCCCGTTTCGGCGAAACCTCCGTTCGGGCAAACGTTCATTCGGCCGAACAGCCGTTCGGCCGAAAGAACGTTCGGCGAAACGTCCATTCGGTGACCTGTCCGTCTGTCAAACGTCCGTCGGCGAAACGTCTTTCGGTGAATCATCCGAGTACCCCTTGAGCTTCCATTGCATGTTGTATTTTATGCAAAAGTAGGCACAACCGACTGTTGAGTGGTTAGATATATACATATTTATCCTGACATTTGTGCTTCAAATGTCTTTTGCAGATTGGTCTCATGTAAAATTTAAATTTTCTAAGGCAGCAAATTTTAGCTTTTGATGATTTTTAAGCGATAGTCACCAAAATTACAAGAAAAACAAGCTATACATGTTTGGAAAAATGCTCTTTCTCTCATTTTCTGAACCGCTTTGTTCTCATTAGGGTCGCGGGGGGTGCTGGAGCCAATCCCAGCTGTCTCCGGGCCAGTGGTGGGGGACACCCTAAATTGGTGGCCAGCCGATTGCAGGGCACAAGAAGATGGACAACCATGCACGCTCAAACCCAATTTAGAGTGTCCAATCAGCCTACCATGCATGTTTTTGGAATGTGGGAGGAAACCGGAGTACCCAGAGAAAACCCACGCAGGCCCAGGGAGAACATGCAAACTCCACACAGGTGGGACGCGACCTGGATTTGAACCCAGGACCCCAGAGCTGTGAGGCCAACACGCTAACCACTCGTGCCACTGGGCCACCGACTAAATGCTTTTAATCTATATCAAATAACATAGGGTTACCTGGTGGCTGAGTGGTTAGCGTGTCACCCTCAAATTCAGGTCGGTCCACCTGTGTGGAGTTTGCATGTTCTACCCGGGCGTACGTGGGTTTTCTTTGGGTACTCCGGTTTCCTGCCACATTCCAAAGACATACATGGTAGGCTGATTGGAGACTCTAAATTGCCCCTAGGTATGAGTGTGAGCGTGAATGGTTGTTTTTCTCCTTGTGCCCTGCGATTGGCTGGCCACCAATTTAGGGTGTCCACCGCATCTGGTCCGAAGTCAGCAGGGATAGGCTCCAGCACCCCCCGCGACCCTAGTGAGGATAAAGTAGTTCAGAAAATGAGTTGAGATGAGAAAATAACATTTTGATATTTTGAAATGGCTGAATTATTGCATTCAACAACAATTGAGTGTATGAGATATGAAGATGAAATTTAGTTTGAATAGTTGTTTTCCTTTTTGTACTTTTACGTACAAGTAATCAATTATGTTTACGCCCTGTTAGATGATGAGAGTGACTTGGAAATGGAGACGGCCAACTTCCTTCAGGAGTTGTGCCTGCGGGCTGAAGAGACGGTGGCTGCTGCTGGCGGGTGCCCTGCCGAGCTGCTTGGCTGCCCTTCTGCCTCATCACAGGAACCATCTACTATCCAAGAATGAAAAGGACCCATCAGAGATATTGAAAATACTCTTCATATGATTTTCTTAATAATAATATTTCCAGTGCTTTGACTGAAAGAAAATCTGACACATGAAGCTACTTTTTAAGACATGGACCAGATTGTGAAATATACAGTGGTACCTCGTCACACGACCGCTCGTCATACAATATTCTCGTCTTACGACGGATATTTCGATCGAATAATTCGCCCGTCATGCGATCAAAATTTCGTGATGCGACCAAGCCTTTTTTGCATATCTTTCATGTATAACAATATCTACGAGCACTGAACGATTAATTCAGACGAGTTTCTCCTACACATCAACCAGGAAACGCACAACGCGCATGCCCGGGCAAAAAGAGGGCTTTCTGGGTAATGAAGTATACTCGTGCACACAACGCTGATAGGCAATGGCACTCTTTCTCAGAATGAAACTTCATTACCCACAATCAATACGTGGGTAAGCTCAGCTGTTGCATTTCCTGTTATTTTTATTATCTAATACGAGGAGTATTATATTACTTCTCGTTCGCTGCTCCTAAGAACATCAGCGGCACTGGCTCGCAATTCCCTCTTTGTAATATTTCTGGTCGCAACTCTCTCTCATAGGCGCCGTTCAAAGCGGTTGCAACCAGAGCCATTACAACGAGGGAGTTGCGAGCTGGTCTTTATGAGCAGCGGAGCGATCGCTAAAATGTACTACAAGACTTCTCGTTGGCAAGTGGTGGTGGGTTATCCTATTGTGAGGAGATTTGTGTGAATCATTTTCAGAATATTTTGAAGGGAATACGTAGTACAACAGCAAACAGCCCATCGATAGCGAACGTGAGGGTGGAGGCGTGGCAAACCGCCAACCCGGAAAACGAAGGTAACAAAAGATTACAACAAAATTAGAATTCAGTTTTGTGTAAAGTTACATTAAACGTATGTTTGAGTGTCTGTATATATTAATCCAAGTTAATTTAAATTCGTTTGTTCCGTTTACAAGTGCGTTGTCGTGGAAAAAAAAACCCCACCCCCCCAAACGTCTCTGTCTCCCGTCGGCGAAATCTGCCCAATTTTAGTTAGATTAAACACATTTTATTACTATTAAACCACTGGTTATGTGGTACTTTGTTAATAGATGGCGAATTATAAGAAATAAAACATTTGTTCCAATCCAATATCCTGTTTTTGGTGTTTTTTCAGAGAGTTGGAACAAATTAATTTGTTTTCCATTCATTTCAATGGGAAACGTCCGCTCAAGTTACGAGAATCTCGTGATACGATCTCAGTCTCGGAACGGATTACGATCGTATGTCGAGGTACCACTGTAGAATGTATTTCTCATGTATTCATTTATATATATTATGTAGTCACTAGAATAGAATTTTACTGACACCTACAGGTCAAAGCCTGTCATCACTTTGTATATAACACACCTCCCCTTTTGTATTCCCGCCTAAAGTTTGTCTCCGCCTACCTCTATTAAAAGCTTTCCCGACCGATGGCACGGCGTATTTGGGCGGGAGATGTTTCCATTGAATGGGATTTCTGCCCCCCCTGCTAGGAAGGGTGGGGGCTAGAGAAGAGAACAAAGAAAGCGAGCAGGCAGCAGCCATTTTGAGAAGCGTTCAGAGGCGTCTATCCCCAGATAACCTCCATCGGCCGGGAGTCAAAAAATATTCCGTGCTTGATGCTCCCTCTGTATGAAGATTATTGTTGAGGATCCAGCCTTAACACAGATCATATACAGTGGTACCTTGAGATACAAGCTTAATGTGTTCCGGGACTGAGCTCGTATGTCGATTTTCTCGGAACTCAAACAAACGTTTCCAATAGAAATGAACTAAAAACAAATTAATTTGTTCCAACCCTCTGAAAAAAACACCAAAAACAGGATATTGGATTGGAAAACCTTTTTTATTTGTTCTAATTCGCCATCTATTAACAAAGTAACAAATAACTAGTGGTTTAATAGTACTAAAATGTGTTTAATAGTACTAAAATTAGACGGATTTCGCGGAAGTGAGAGAGAGAGAGTGACAGAGAAAGAGGGGGGGAGACGTTTTGCACGGCAACGCGCTCATAACATAACAAACAAATTTAAATGAACTTGGATTACGATGTAGACACACTCAAAAATAACTTTAATCTAACCTCACACTAAACTTTAAAGTTTTAAATTTTGATACCTTTCTTCTCCCGGGTTGGCTCTATTTGCCCCGCCTCTACCCTGACTTTCAGATTCAACCTATCGAGGGTTGTTTGCTTTTGTATTCCCTTCAAAATATTCCGAAAATGATGCACACAAATGTCCTCACAATAGGATAACGCATGACCACTTGCCAACGAGAAGTAGTATATACTCCTCTCGTATTAGCGATCGCTCCCCCATTCGCACTGACTAACGGGAAAAAAACACTGAAAAAATGCAACGCTCTGCCCAGTCCTCGTAGAGACATTACACGAGGGAGTTGCGACCAGAAGGATAGTGCCCATGATGTTCTTATGAGCAGCCTCTCGTGTTCGCTGTCTGCTCGTATATCAAAATTTGTCTCGTATCTCAAGATAAATATTTGCTCAAAATTTTACTCGTATCTCAAATTGCTCGTTTGTCGGGGCACTCGTATGTCGAGGTACCACTGTAGTTAGTTAGTCATATAGATTACGACCATTACCGAGCTAAATGATCCCCAAACTATAAATCCAAGGCAGCTGTTAAAGATATTTACCAAGAGTGTACTCAGGTTTCCAGTTGTAGAGATCAAAAACTCCCCAGACTTCACTCCTGAGGGTCCTAGTGAGCTAAAAGTCAGTCATTTGCATAAACCTATAGCATTAGGAACCAAAGAAAAAGGATTGTGATAGCCCACTGAACATTAGAATATACTACATTAACATTCTGACCTGGCTTGTTGTTTCTTAACAGCAGGTGTACAGTTCTACAGTACTTATGTTAGCCCTGCATTGCAAAGTTTTCATTCAATTGTGAGTTAGAATACAATCTGACTTCTCAGATCAATCTACAGACTGTGGGTTTTTAAATGATATTACTCAAAAAACATATAAACCTACTGTTGTAACATGCTTGGGTAATTTAATTCTTACTACCTCACGTTTTTCCCACAGTCATACTGTATTTGAACAAGTAGATAATTGAAACTAGTATCATTAAAGTCCTTGACCTAGTGAGTTTGTTTTTTACAGTGTGTTAGAAAACTCTCACAATGTCTTTTTATCAATGTTGACATTAATTAAGGTGGTGCGAGTGGTTAGTGCGTTGGCCTCACAGCTCTGGGGTCTGGGGTTCAAATCCAGGTCATGTCCATCTGTGTGGAGTTTGCATGTGTGGGTTTCCTCTGGGTACTCCGGTTCAATGTTCCCTCTAATTTTTTGTTTGTCTGGGTAGAAAGACAACCTCCCTGAGCACACTGAGTACCGGTGTGAGCAACATCATCATTGCTCGCTATGGGCACACACCAGTATCACACCTGCCATAAGCAGGTGTATGTCTACTACATATAAATTATTTAGTAATAATAAAATTTAATGATTAATATCTATGAATGGGCGGCCCGGCGGATGAGTGGTTCGCACGTCGGCCTCACAGCTAAAAAATAAATAAATAAATAAACATTTAAAAAAAAAAAAAAAAGATTTTATTTTGTGCGCTCCATATGATTTGCTGTGCGCAGAGAAGAGGAGAGTAGTGCGCAATGGCGCACGCTCGCAGCTTAGAGGGAACATTGCTCCGGTTACCTCCCACATTCCAAAAACATGCATGGTAGGCTGATTGGACACTCTAAATTACCCCTAGCTATGGGTGTGAGAATGCATGGTTGTTTGTCTCATTCTGCCCTGTGATTGGCTGGCCACTGATTTGTCCCCCGCCTCTGGCCCGGAGACAGCTGGGACAGCACCCCCTGCGACCCTATTGATGATTAGCGGTTCAGAAAATGAGATGAGATGAGATGAGACATTAATTAAAGAACTGGAATTTGTAAAGATTTTCCTTATCCTCAACTAACATTGTCTTTACTACATAACAAAAGCTGTTTAAAATTAGATGAACTGAACAGTTTTCCATCTGTGGATTTTTAAGATTCTATCAAATGAAAGTCAGCAACAATAAATAATTTGAAGCCCGAAAAAAGTGTTGTTAACGGGCCAGCCATTTAGAGATTTTGATTACAAAAATGTTAAACTATTCATTCATTCATTTTCCATACCGCTCATCCTCACAAGGGTGTTGGAGGCCAACCCATCCAACTATGGGCACCAGGCGGGAGACATACAACCTAATTCGTAGCCAGCTAATCGCAGGGCACAAGGAGACAACCATTCGCACTCATACCTAGGAGCAATTTAGAGCAGGGGTGCTCTACCTTTTTTCAAGGAGCCAACCTCCCGTGATCTATACTTTGTTCAAGGATGCTAACCTGGTGAGGGTGGGGCAGATTCGGAGGAGGCCCACTCAGATGCGTCTCATTACCCACAAAGAGCACCGAAATGAAGCTGTTCAACATCAGAGGAAAGACTTAACAAGCAGTCGTGATAGGTCGTTCATATTAGCTGAAACTGTCGGCACCATACTTTGATCCTGATGAGTCAGATATGCAAAAATAGTGTGAGTATGTATTGCGGTGGACACATTGCAATGTCGCGGTACAAATGAAACATTGTTGCCACCGGGCCGCTCTGAATTCATTTTTGGGGTTGTTTTTTGAACTATTTTTTTCTTCTTCTTCGTTTTTAAAATTAATTATTTTTTAGCATTGTTTTTTGAATAATTATTTTTCAAATTAATAAATTTTGGGGTTTGATTTTTGAATTATTTGTTGGAAAAAACGGCCAGGGCTTTTCTTTTAAAGGTGAATGCAATAAGTTTCCGTAATACTACTATAACATTCCAGAAATGATCACATATTGTCACGTTATTACCTTTTAATTTTCTGTACGCGTAACAACCAAAAGGTGACAGCAGCGCCAAAGAGTGTAGCCCTTTCCGACCTCCAGAAAAGCCATGAACATGAAAGCCGTCCGTCGTCCTCGTTGATCATTCATCAATTCTCTTGCGTTTTTTCTTCCATGGCAACCAGAAGGTGGCAGTAGCGCCACGAAATGTAGCCCTTTCCCACACCCAGAAAAGCCACGAACAAGAAATCGGCCCTCGTCCTCGCTGGTCATTCATCAATTCTCTTGCGTATTTCTTCCCTGGCAACCAGAGGGTGGCAGTAGCGCCACGGAATGTAGCCCTTCCCCACATCCGGGAAACCCACGAACAAGATAGCCACGAACAAGAAAGCCGACCGTCGTCCTGCTAATCATTCATCAATTCTCTTGCGTTTTTCTTCCATTTAATTGTCAAAACGTCTTATGCAATGAGGTAAGAAATGTGCATTGTATTGTAACATTATGTTTTGCTTGATTGTTTGTAATTTGAGTTGGAGATGTTGTTTTAATAGTCTACTGTTCTCTTTGCTATTAAGTAATGCAGTCGTTAGCCTTGTGCTAAAACTATCATATTTCCAGGACGGATCTTTATTGTAAGTAAAATGCATTAAATCTAGATAAAAATATTTAAAATTCGAACTGATTCAATTTAAAAGAGAGCCTCCTGATGTGTTAACATGTGTTTTTTGTACTCACTGGTCGCTATGCGAGTGAATGAATTGATAGCTCTTTGGTCCTTAAATCCACATTTTCAAACAACCCTGCCTTCGACGAACATTTCCAACATTTTCTTATGTTTTTGTTCAGAGGGGAACGCGGCAGGGGTCGAGGAGGCCGCTTTGGGTCCCGTGGAGGACTCGTTCAGGGGTGAGTTACACTTCTTGTTCACATTTTCCCAAGAAATTGGGTGATTATATTCTATTTTCTCTGCCATTTTATTGGATAGTACGCAAAGGTAGATTTTAGATTGGTTTTGTCCAATCAGTCTTCAGAATTAATTGAGCCAAGTCAGAGTAGACTAAACTACAGGAGGGTATGTTTTTTATTTTAATTTACCGTATTGCCCCGAATATAAGACGATACCGATTATGTCACGGACCCCTCTTTTTCAAGATTCAGGTTTGAAAGACTTTTTGAACACCAAATTCAATTTTTATACAGAAAATAATTACAGTACATCTGAAACAAATGATTATAACAAAATATTCGAGAGAAAAGGCATGTTATTTTGCCTCACTTCATTAACATGAATATAACAAAAGTTAGTTCAGCTAGTTATGCACAATTTTAAATGCACAACCATGATTAATGTGCAGATTGTTCGCCCTCGTTGAAAAATATGTCCATTGCAACTGCATTAACCATCAAAGCGTTCAGCATTTACTTTAAAGATATCTGGCGTTAATCTCGAAACAGTGCCCCATTCTCGGTGGTGATCGGGTTGCGTAACTACAGTTTAAAATTATCAATTTTTTATCGAAAGTTTTTATTTTTATAGTTGACAAATTATTTCACAATAATTATCGGTATCGTTTTATCGCCCAGCTCTATACGAGGGTAAGGACAAGTATCTGTACTTTTGTTCTAATTGCGTTTATATTGGCGATATGGCTTTGCTAACTATGTCAGCATCCAGAGGGCAAACAATCTGCACATTAATCATGGTTGGGCATATAAAATTGTGCATAACTAGCTGAACTAACTTTTGTCAGCAATCAACATATGGGCTTTGCTCCTTAACTGAAAACTTTTCTGAGGGTATCAAAAAGCTTGTGCAATGATGGACAAAGTGCATTGAGCAGATTGGCTTAAAATAAATGATGTGAATTTATCCAGTGTGTTGTTGTTTTAAATAATAATAATGGAGTGCATATATTTATTGACTGCCATATATTTACAATTGCTTAGATGAGATTTACCTTTACACTAATGACTAACTATTTTATGTTATTTTTTATTCCTGTAGGTATCGTCCGTTTGTTCCACACATTCCATTTGATTTTTATGTGGTGAGTATGTGGTGTTGCAGGGTTCTACATTAACTTTTTAAGCCACCTGCCCATTGGGCAGATAACCGATCTATCTTACTTGCGCGAAATGGCAATCCACCAACCCTAATTTATAACGTAATACCAAACACAGATATTGTAAAATATTTTATGAGTACTGGTAAAAAGACGATGAGCAGACGAAATCCCAAACAGAACATGATTGAAATGTACCGGCCTGTATAAAAAAACTAATATTCGTTGCAAAATGGCTGGTGTACTTTTTCGAAAATTTGCAAAACACAATATTTCTATTAATGCAAAAACGCCCCTATACAGATATACAAATACACTAGTACAATTATCAAAGTGTATATTTATTAAATATTAAAGCAATAAGCATGTCAAAAGACTGGAATGTATTAATATCTAAATATAATGTATATATTTAAGTATAGTTCCTTGATATACATTTAAATAAAAACAGGTAAATGGGAGTTTTAGTCCAAGTATTTTGTCTTCCTGTGGCCATGGGTCCATTGTCCGTGATATTCACAGGATTACTGTACTCGCCTGACTAAACATGTCTTGTAACAAAACGACTTAAAAAACACCATTGTCTGTTATAAACAACTCTGTCAGGACAGAAACTTTGTTCGTGTTTTTTAAACCATGAGGATGGTCGAACTTGTTGATTAAGGCTGGCTTTTCCATGAAGCCAGCCAGCAGCATCTCCACACATGCGATCCAAATGAAACCTGGCATTTTCAGTACGTTTTTGAAGTATAATGTCCAGCATCCTCTTTCAAAAAGCTTGTCACTCCCTGTTCTGGTGGAGACCTCGCTCGCCGCCGGATCACAGGACGCCGCCGCCGGAAGGGACCGCCGACGTCGCGGAAATGAGGCGTCAAACCGTTGGTCGGGAAATTAAACTTCCACCGTAACGTCGCCTGGAGCTCGCATTTCTCACAAAAATCCACCCTCACAGCAGCTCCCGGTCCCTCAAAAAGCTCTATTTTCGGATAAAAATGATAGCCACCGCCCGCTGCCCACAAAAAAATGCAATGTGGTGAATCCGCGAAAGTTGAAGCCCCGATTTTTGAGGGATTACTGTATATTTGTATCCCTTTTCATTATGCGTTTTTATTTTTGCTCGTGCGACTTAAAGTCAATAAAATACAGTAATTTATGACTTGGTGTGAAAACCTAATTCAGAAACTATTGTTCCGGTAACGGAATTGTTCTTCTCCTCAGTGTGAGATGGCCTTCCCCAGAGTGAAGCCTGCACCTGATGAGAGTGCATTTAGCGAGTGTCTGCTAAAGAGAAATCAAGACCTGAGCCCGACATCCACAGAGCAGGTCAGTAACATTCATGAGATTGTAATAAAGTGTTTTAATGGCCTGTTTGTATTTGCAGTCCTCCATCTTGTCTCTGGTCACAAAGATCAACAATGTCATCGATAACCTGATTGTTGCTCCTGGTAATTTTGAGGTGGTGAGTAATATTGGTTTCTGACCTTCCTCTATGAATTTTGAATGTTCTCCCTGTGGCTGCGTGGGTTATCTCCCGGTATTCCAGTTTCCTCCCACATTCCAAAAACGTGTTAAAAACTAAATTGTTAAGCGTAATCAAATCTGTTAAGGTAAATTTGTTAGTGACTTATAGTACCATTCATAAAAAAAATAACTGTTTTAGCTAAGGCAATCTTATTTACCTTGCTCTGTGTTTAAGCAGCTAAACAAGACAAGGTAAATAAAAATAAAGGTAAGGAAAAGTTTTGTGAAGTGGTTAATATGAGTAATATGTGCAATTTCTTATAGCAAATTGAGGAGGTGCGTCAGGTGGGCTCTTACAAGAAGGGTACCATGACAACTGGCCACAATGTTGCCGACCTTGTTGTGATGCTCAAGATTCTTCCAACTTGTGAGTTTTTGTGCTGGCCATGTTGTATGTGTATGAATTTTTGTAGTCACAATTTAAATGTATTATGTATTTGTGCCACATTCCACTGTCTTAACATATGGGAGACATTGGGAAGGGTTCTTTTTTTGGTCCATATAATGATCAGGCTTGATGTTTGTGTTTAAGTGGAGGCTGTTGCAGCTCTTGGCAACAAAGTAGTGGAGACTCTTCGTACCCAGGATCCCACAGAAGGTACGACCGAGTAGCTTCAGCACAATATTCAAAGCTCAATGAAATTCAATACAGTGTTGAAGTTGATGTAAGTGATGGCACAGTAAGCACTACATAATTTTTGGAGCATAGGGACCGACCCATGTCTCAAGTTAAACTTCAAACTATGATCCATGTTTATTTAGTGAGTTAAATTAATTGCTCAACCATTTAAGCATCTATATTTCTTGTATTTTCGGTTGCACTTATGTTCAGAAATTGGTTGGGCCTGCGACTTATACTAGCTCGAGGATTTGGTAAACAACTTATGCAGTTTAGGTTACCGTATTTACTCGCTTATAAGTTGCACCCTTAAAATTGCCTTAATGTTCAAATTTTAAAATTTCTCGCATATATACGTTTTATGCAAGATACATGCGTTTTTTTTCTTGAATTTCATTCATAGACGTCAAAATAAATGTTGTTTAGCGTTTTAACTGTTTATCTTTTCTCTATTTTCAAATAAATGACCGTATCGGCCGCATTCGCTTGCCTCATGACGTCACGGGGCTGTGGCGTCATGACGTCACGGGGCTGTGGCGTCATGACGTCACGGGGCTGTGGCGTCATGACGTCACGGCGCGGTGGCGTCATGACGTCACGGCGCGATTGTGTCGTGACGTCATCGTGTCATGCTGTCGTCAACTTGCGGTTTCGTGCATGTCGTGTTTTTATGCGCATATAATCGATTCAGTCATTTTTCTGCCCGACAAAAGTGGCTTATATGCGAGTAATTAGGGCAGTTGTCTGAATTATCGATAATGTTAACAGATGCCTGTTTAGCCCTTTGGTTTTAGGTCTCTGATAAAATAGTTTTTTTAAAAATCACAATGAAAACGAGTTCAGGGCGGTGGGGCGAGTGGTTAGCGCTTCGGCTTCACAGCTCTGGGGTCCTGGGTTCAAATCCAGGTCACGTCCACCTCTGGGGAGTTTGCATGTTCTCCCCGGACCTGCGTGGGTTTCCTCCGGGTACTCCGGTTTCCTCCCACATTCCAAAAACATGCATGGTAGGCTGATTGGACACTCTAAATTGCCCCTAGGTATGGGTGTGAGTCTGCATGGTTGTCCGTCTCCCTTGTGCTCTGCGATTGATTGGCCACCGATTCAGGGTGTCCCCCGCCTCTGGCCCGGAGTCAGCTGGGATAGGCTCCAGCACCCCACACGACCCTAATGAGGATAAAGCAGTTCAGAAAATGGGATGAGAGAAAACACATTCGATGGAAGATATTTGAAGTAAAAAGGAATTATTAATAAATGAAATTTAGTTAAAAAGTCCATAATTTAAACATTTTTTATTGCAATTTCTTATGTACTTGTTTTTAATTTTCAGATGTTCTATTTTTTGCTTTCTTTTTTTCAATTCTATATTTAGTTTTGAACATGCTATGTTGTCTAGTATAATCCTCTATAGTTTTGCTACTGGTGTGCATACGGATCACTTTATTCGATGCATGTTTTAGCGGTCGTTTTATTGTTCTAATCATGCGTGACGCTCGTTCCGAACATAGCTGAATAGTGGGAAAAATGTTAAAATAGGTGTTTTCAGTAAATCACGGTTCTTAACAAATATGAAGAGCCAATGACAAATGTGAGGGGTTTAGCTTAATAGTTGTGGATATAACTGGAATAAATGTTTGTGTTTATGTTAGTGCTGTCCATGCTGACCAATGAGACTGGCTTTGAGATCAGCTCAGCGGATGCGACTGTCAAGATCCTCATCACCACTGTGCCTCCCAACTTGCGCAAACTGGACCCTGAGCTACATTGTAATAGCCTAACATACGTACACACACGCACACATTTCTCACACAGTCACAATTATATGAATTTGTGGGTATGACAGCACATGCACTTTGACCGATTCTAGCATTCCAACTTCAAAACCTCCCAAAATTTCACCTACGTTGCACAATTCACATAGCCGAAAAAACACATTATTATTTTTTTAAAGCTCCATTCATTTCCAATGGCATAAACATCAGAATTTTCAAATTTAAAATGTATCTTGTCCTCCATTTTTTTTAAAAATCCAATTCACATGGTTTACAACTAAAAGGAAATCAAGGCGCACAAAAATTCTAAGCAATTTTTTACCAAAAATGTACTGTTCCAGCTAATCTGACCCAGATAATATCTCTTTATTTTTAATAGACTCATTTCCAATAGAAAAAAATATAAATAAAATGTTCACATTTGAAAATGTATGTAGTCTTTTTTTCATCCAATTCACGTAATGTACATTGAAGAAATACAGAAAATTACGGCACACACAAATTTTATAAAAAAAAATTGCCAATAACATAATTTCACCAAATTTGACAAAAAACAAAATCTCCATTTATTTCAATGGGCAAAAACCTTTAAAAATGTCCAATTTAAAAATGTATGTTGTGCTACATTCTTTTTTGTTTCAATCTGCACAGTAAAAACTTAAAGAAATCAAGGCGTACAAAGTTGTTTACAATATCTGATGTACGGTTCTGAAAAAAAATCCCTCTATGTACAATGGACCGATTCATTTCCAATAGTAATAGTATTGACATTATCCCATTTCCCCAAAAATTATTGTTACTTTTTTTAAATCACATTCACACAGGAAAAAATGGACACTAAAGGTTTATGCAGTTTATGCCAGAACTGCATGATTCTACCAAAATTTCCCTAAAACTACAGCATTTATGTCTAACGTGGGAAAAAGGTATCCAATATCGAAAAGAGACCCAAAAATAGCACTAAAATCTGCAGGTAGTGACCCAAAAATACAATAAAATCAATAGTAAATGATTGAAAATCTACTGCAAATGACCTGTAATTACCCTAAAATTGACAAGAAAGTCAACCAAAAACTCGTCACACCATTAACAAATACCTACATTAAACTCATTTAAACTGGGAGGACTACCCGTTAATGTTCATCTTTAATGCCATTGACTGCAGGAGAGTCCAATCCATGGCACTGATACACGATTTAACAATAAAGTGATCAAAAAATACCCCAATAGGAAGTGACAAAAATGTGCTACTTTTATCTACAGTGGACATCAAGGTACTACAGAGCGCCCTGGCTGCCATTCGCCACGCACGCTGGTTTGAGGAAAATGCTTCTCAATCCACGTGAGGAAAAAAAGTTGCTTTTGCATTATGCAATACTAACAATTTTTCCTAACGTTTGATTAAATGTGATGAGATTTCATGATTTTCAGGGTCAAAGTGTTGATCCGGCTTCTGAAGGACATCAGGCTGCGTTTTGCTGGCTTTGACCCTCTCACTCCTTGGATTTTGGATTTATTGGTAAGATCGCAAACCTCCATATTTGACGATTTTGTGACAGTGAATGCACCTTGAAATTTGGGAAGACCTTTGGTATTAGGATCATTATTCAATTGTGTGGCAGACGTGTCAAACTCAGTCATTTAGAGTGGTACCTCCTATGAATGCCTCTAAATATCAACTTTTCTGGTTACAAAACACTGATATGCCAATGACCGTTCCAATATATGAAAACAAGATCTTAGTTACGAAACCCTCCAAAATTAAAATCAATTTCCTGTATCTGTTCATTTATTCCGCTTTGATTCTTTTTTCCCCTTATTGTTCAAAAGTGACAACTATTGCACAAAAAGAGATTTTTCGACATTAGAAGTAATTTTGGCCACCACAAAATTGTAATTTCTGTCATTAAAAAGCATGAAGTTCTCATCAAGATAGACTTATTTCTTTTTTCAAATTGAATAATTTGATATTTTGCATTTACAAAGACAGGCATATTAACTTCCTTATGATATTGACCCTAATAATGTGCTTGTGATTCATACAGCATCTCAGAAAAACCACATGCGATGATTTTTCTTAAGATTTTCCCTCCAAAGTAACACATTTGTACTCTCTATTAAAACCATCAATATGGAGGTGAAAATTGTGAATCAGGGGGTGGCTTACATGCGAGTAAATACGGTCGGTAATGTTTTGCACCAATGCCATTTTTTTTACCAGCGCAATCAAAATTGGTAACAAAAATACCGTATTTTCACGACTATATGGCGCATGGTATTTTTAGCCGCAGTGTCAGTAACGAGTGCTATTTCTGTATTTTAAACACACAAAGGACGCACCGTTTTTTTAGACTCATATATATTATATATGAATATCGAACCGCAATAGCGCTGGCTACCGGAAGCAGCCCCAGACTCTATTTCCGGTTTCCTGTGCGCAGTGACTGCTGGGATATATAGTTCTTGCACGCTACACCCACACGCTAAAAACACGTTTTCAAAAAGGCAACGGAAGCAAAACTGAGTTCGGTTGTACTGTATTTAGCCATTTTACAACTTACTCACGTCGTCATCACCCACAAATCCATCAAAGTCCTAATTTTCTGTGTCCGAATTGAACAATTGTCCAAATTAGTCATCAAACGCTGAGTTTTATACGTTCGTCCAGGCGGCCACAATCCATTCGCAAATAGTAGCTAGCTAGTAGGTAGCGTAACTATTTCGGAGCTGTGTTCCATGCTTCGCAAGGCTGTATTGATGCCGATCGCCAGGCTACAATCCATTCGCAAATAGTAGCTAGCTAGTAGCTAGCGTAACTAGCCCGGCGCTGCCTGCCACCCTTCGTCAAGCTGTGCTGATGTCAATGTATACAGGCCACAATCCATTGGTATCGACTGATTTTATTTTATCGTGATAACAATTTTAGTATTGGTCCATATATAAAGCACACTGGATTATAAGGCGCCCTGGCTATTTTGGAGAAAATTTAAGACTTTAATGTGCGCCTTATAGTCGTGAAAATATGGTAGTTGCTGGTTAATGAATTCATCGTGACAGCTCGAGCTAGTAGAAATTGGCCCTCTGAAGGAATCCATAACTAAAATGACAAAGATGAGTTTGACATAGTGTGTAGCATAATCGCTTGCATGTGTTCCAGGGACACTCTGCTGTGATGAACAATCCATCCAGGCAGCCACTGTCCCTAAATGTGGCATACAGGTTTGTTCACCTTTTCAAAACAGTTGGCACATCGATTTGCGAACCTGCCTACGTTTCATTTTAAAGGCGCTGCCTTCAGATGTTGGCGGCCGGTCTCTTCCTTCCCGGCTCGGTGGGCATCACCGACCCGTGTGAGAGTGGAAATTTCCGAGTGCACACAGTCATGACTCTAGAACAGCAGGTAGGTTTTTTTTTAGTTTTAGTTGTCTACTGGGCCGGGCCGGTGGATGAGTGGTTAGTGCGTCGGACTCACAGTGGGGCACCTGGGTTCAAATCCAGGTCGGTCCAACTGTGTGGAGTTTGCATGTTCTCCGGGCCTGTGTGGGTTTTCTCTGGGTACTCCGGTTTCCTCCCACATTAAAAAAAAGCATGCATGGCAAGCTGATTGGACACTTTAAATTACCCCTAGGTATGAGTGTGAGTGTAAATGGTTGTCCATCTCCTTGTGCGCTGTGATTGGCTGGTCACCGATTCAGGTCAATTCAGAAAATGAATGAATGAATTTGCTCAATTAAAAATACAAGCATTATTGAAATCATGGAGAAAAATGAATGATGATCCTCTTTTTGTATTTGCTTTTGAGACCTCAGAAAGTATCTTGTATGGAAGGCAAAATATTTGACAGCACAAAAAAGGTATCAGCCTATTTCAGACATTCTTTCAATTCTTCAAATTATTATTTTATTCTATTATTACCAGTAAGGCATTACGCAAAACCTCTGTATAAATAAAATTATCATTCGATTTAAACACAAGCAATTGTGTCTCATAAAATCTAAATGTATCAATGCTGTGGGATATGCAATACTTTATATTACCATATTGATATGCCATGATATACATTTTTAATTACTATTCATTTATCATACATCCCGCTTATCCTCATAAGGGTCATGGGGGGTGCTGGAGCCTATCCCAACCAACTATGCTATATATAGGCAGGGGACACTGAATTTGTTGCCAGCCAACCGCAGGGCACACACAGGACATGCATGGTAGGCTTATTGGACACTCTAAATTGCCCCTAGGTGGTTGTTTGTCTCCATGTCCCCTGCGATTGGCTGGCCACCAATTCAGGGTGTCCCCCGCCTCTGGCCTGAAGTCAGCTGGGATAGGCTCCAGCACCCCCGCGACCCTAGTGAGGATAAAGCGGTTCAGAAAATGAGATGAGTTGGCTACTGGTACCTCGATTCACTATTTAACATTTCTGTTACACGCAGGACATGGTGTGCTTCACTGCTCAGACACTGGTGAGGGTCTTGTCACATGGAGGTTTCAGAAAAATCCTCGGACTGGATGGAGATGCTAGTTGTAAGATATCGTTTTGAGTTGGCGTCATCCCAAACTTTATGTAAGGGTTTTTAACCAATGACACACTTTTGTTTGAAGATCTGGCTACAGAGATGTCCACTTGGGACGGTGTGATCGTCACCCCTTCAGATAAGGCCTATGAGAAGCCCCCTGAAAAGAAGGAGGAAGAGGATGAGGCTCTGGAGGAGGGAGCTGATGGTGGAGAGGGAGAGGATGACAGCATGGAGACCCAGGAATGATCTTGATGTCAGGCTTGCTATTTTGGGGGGTATTTCCATCATTTTCAGAGAATACTGAGAAGCCTCATTGATTTATTTTTCTGCACAGATTAGTTACATATTGACGGGAGCTGTGAACTGCAGGTGGTCACCTAGGCAGAAACACCAGCAGGATTCCACTTTTTGATTGTTGTTTGGTTAAAAAGGATTGGCTCTGGTTGTGATTTTTTTTTTTTAAAGTTTTTATTTGAAGCTTTTTATTCGGAAATAAACCTTTTTTTACTGTCTTTGAGTGATGTCATAAGGAAGCAAACCCTTAAAATGGTCCAGTTAATTTTGAGAACAATTTTGCTGGTTAAACTATTATTCAAACATATCAAATGATAGAATAACTGAGTATCTTTTGTCAATTTCATGCAAATGCTTTGTGTCAAGTTGGAAAAACAATGAGAATTCTTTGTAGACCTATATTGGGGGACAATATCAGAACCAGTTAAAAGATTTTACAAAGACGTAATATGAACTACCAAAGGAGTGCAATAAAACATGGACTGGTATGACATAACATGACATAAACATTTTCCAATCAACGGTTCATGATCATAGTGCAAATCAAATGGCATTTCATTATCATATGCTCTGGTTCAACTATCACTTAGCCCAAAGAAAACCCAAGTTTTTACAATACCACAAAAAAGGGAAAATATGGTCCACAAATTGATCAAGTGAACTATATTTTGACAGGTGGGTAGAATAGCTATAAACTTGTTACTCAAGTCAAACTTCACAATACTCCTAAACCAAAAGTAGTCATTTTTTAGTATTTTATATATATATATGTATATATATATATATATATGTGTATATATATGTATATATATGTGTATATATATGCATATATATATGTATATATATATATATATGTATATATATATATGTAGATGTATATATATATATATACACACACACACATACACACACACATCACATGCGGGGGCAGTACATGCCCTTGTTATTCCTAAATGAATGTTATCTGTAACGGGCTCTATATGGCCCGCGGGCCAAGGTCAAAAAACATGTACACACACAATCCGGGGGCGGGGCGAGCGCGCGAATCCCATTTCGGCGAAACGTCCGTTCGGCAAACTGTCTATCGGCCAAACGTCCGTCGGCCAAACGTCTTTCGGCGAATCGTCTGAGTACCAAAACGCATGCAGAAATGCTCGCAATGTGAGTGCAAGCGTGCAGGTGAGCGTCTTGGATGGTTTTCTACGCACAAGAATGATTATGAAATTTCCTGCAAATTTTGGTTGGGCGACCAATAATTGATCATTTTTCAGCATGAAAATAATTATATTTATATCGTAAAATCTGAACTGAAAATATATTTATAGAAATGTACTGCAATCATTTTCTACTAGTTATTTATTGCCGACCTCTGGCGCTGACTATCGGTGCCATGCTGGAATCCGGCCTTTTTATTCATGCTAATTTATTTCAAATATAGTTTAATTTTTATTAGACTTTTCTGCAAAACTAATCAATTGACGTTACGAGTTATGCAATTAGGAAAATAAGTATATTATTTTTTTAAAGTATCAAATATTTGGCCAGCCACCAATTCAGTTTCTCAGATGCATTGATAGTTAAAGATAAAGTTTTCAATTGGATCGTAAAGTTATATGGGCAATGCTTGTATATAACTTGGGCTATTCGTTACAGCAAAAAAGTAGTTTCGTTATGTAACGGTGTTAGTTCCAACACTGATTATTACACACCTCTGTTAATTTTGAAATGTGCTGACAAAAGCAAAAACAAACAAAAAAACATCAAAATCTTAAACCTCCAAATGGTTCGTAGAAACCAACGTTGTCTCTAATTTTTTTCTGTCTGGGCATACAGACAACCTCCCTGATAACAATGAGGACCCCTGTGAGCAACACCACAAGTGCTCGCTATGGCCACACACCAGTATCACACCTGCCATCAGCAGGTGCATTTCTACTACCTATAAATGATCTAGTCATCATAAAATTCAATGATTAATATCCATAAAGAAAACATTTTAATAAACGTCACTAGACTACACACAATTTTGACTTATTTTTCCACATCTGTCCTCACTTCTCATTTTCATTCAAACGACTTTTCTGCTGAATGTGTCACTTGAGGTAGTCTAGCTTCCATTTAGTTCATATTTTTCCATCGGAATACTCACAACTTTAGCTGCGCTGCATGTTTTGCAAACAGACCTTCTCACTCGAAAAGAAAATTTCAAACCCAGTGTCATCACTTGTTTTTCTATTTGCATATACTCCAACCGTCATTTTAACTTAGAAAAACCACAGTTCTTTTTTTACTTTGGTTTGGGTAGTCGACACATCACGTTCACTTTATCAGTGTTAGCATTACTGTCGCTTAACTCCGTCGCTCTTCTACATGCACAAGTACTGTCAATGCCGTGATTGGCTGCGTTGCATAATTCAGAGCTGCCAACCTCCGTCGACCCCATTTCAGGAGTACCCTTGTCCAATTTCCGGAGCTTTTCCAGATTGAATGCGATTTGCACAAAATCGATACAAAACGTAAAAAAAAAAAATGTAGGACAATTTAAGTCAAACTGTTATTTTAGTTACGCTGTGCTTTTTCAATAGTTTGCAAAAACACTTTCAATTAGTGTAAAAACATGATAATAAGTTTATCTTTGTGTTTGGGTCCTTCCACCTGCGTTTTACAGTCAGTAATTCCACCATGTGTCATGGTGAAGTCGCACTTGCAGACTTCGGTCCTTTTGGAGACGGCTCCAACATGGGATATTTTGTCGAATACGAACCAATAAAATTCTGCAAGTGTCTGGGTTTCTTATTAGAAGTTTTATCCAAATTGCCATCCATTATCTGTGTATCCCGAGGAGGCATATTGATAAGAATTACAAGTGCTGTGTACGCCTACTTCCTTTAGAACAACCTCGGAAATGATAGGATTTGTTTCAAAACAAAACACTGGTGGTTTAGTTGGGCTTAGTAATACTTACTTCCCCTGTGAAAAAAACGAAAATGTTAGCTTCCTATGCAATCGATTCCGAATCGATTGCCACGCTGAAGTCGCACAAAACGAGTCATTTGTCAGAACTAGTAACTGGGATGATTCACAATGCACTCGTGTTACCGAATTCATCTGGTTTTCAGTGCAGTTGAATCAAATCCGGAAGTAAGATGCGGAAGCCGTAGCGATGGTGTGAATTTCGAGGCATTTAAATTGGAAATTTGGTACTTTTCCGAAATGTTTGCTTCAAAAAAGAATTTAAGTGACAATTTTTTGGGATTTCCAGAGTTTAGGTTGTCAGGGTTTGCGTTACTTGTCCGGGTGATCTCCGGAAATTCCAGAGAAGTTGGCAGCTCTGATAATTGCATCATATCTTCTGATTGGCTGGACACCTGTCACTCACTGAATTACACAGAAATAAGTTATATATCTAATTCCTTGGTAGTGCTCACTGCGTTGGATAGGTTTTCTTGCGCGCTGAGTGTGCAACCAATACGCAATTGCGCAGCTTAGAGGGAACGTTGGTATGAACTATTCTCTTGGCAACACTGACTTCACTATATGTAAATGCTAAGTTTTGGTTTTGTTTTGTCCAATCAGAGTCTTGTTATTATTGCATTGTCAATCTAATTTTCAAATTTTTGAAAAGTTGTCATGGCAATGTGACTGTTTTCACAGGGCAAACAAAAATTGTATTCGTCAAAAAAATGTAGAAAACTGCACTCATTTTTAAGGAAATATTATTGTCATGTTAAACTAAATTTAATTATACTGACCCCTGAGCTCACACAAGTCTTAAGTCCTCTCAGTCCTCCCTCCACAGTGTCTGCTGCTTCATGGCTTGAGCTTCAGCCAAGGGTGGACTATTGTAAGGATGGAGAGCAGAGAGGAAGCCAGTCCGCAGGCGCCGACAAAGCCTGTCCCAGTGTTGTAAATAGCCAGGCGGTCCAACGGGATGAAGATGTCGCACGTGTTCTTCAGCAGATCCAGCAGCAGCGGAGGGTTGTCGTGCAGCACCGTCAACAACAGGTGGAGCCGCCCTTGGAGCCACGCCGACAGATAGGGAAGGACCGCCGAAGCGGCCGGCGACGATGAGGACGACAAACCGGGGGCCATCAGGGTGGGGCCAGAGTCGCGAGAGGGTGGAGATTTGGCCGCTCTGTGGCGTGCTTCGCGTTCCATGAGTAGGAGCAGCTCGTATACATCTCGAGTCAGGTTGAGGATCAGAGCAAAGAGGTAGTACCTGCAACAAACAACCATGCACGCTAACTATAACGGCAAACAAGAATTCTAAAACTATTAGTAGTAGTAGTAGTATTTAGCCCAAAAACGATAAATGAAAGGGGAAAAACAACAACAACAAAAAAAATCGCACTGGAGTTGCATTTTGGGGGGAATTTTATTTGATAAACAAGGAACAGACATGCGCAAAGTAGGGTCACCCCTATTTAAAAAATAAATAAATATATATGCATTTTTTTTTTTTAACTTCAGTGCTGACTCCTAGTAGCAAGCGGAAGACAGGGGAGTGGCTTCTGCTTGCAAGTTTCAGCGTGGATTTTCACATTTTTATGAACTTAATTTTTTTTTTTTTAAATACCCTGGAAAAAAATAAATCATTTTCTTATAATTTGTGTTTCTCACATCTTTCATACAAAATTGGGAAACTTTGACCAATTTTAAAGGGTTTAACTGGTAGTTGTGTGAGGATCGTGGAACGAATGAGAGCATTTACATATAAAGTAATGCTCTACTTACAAAATGTTCAAGTTACGAAAAAAGCTCTGGAATCAGTTAATTTCGTAAGTCGAGGTATGACTGTATTTCCCTTTAAAATTTGAAGGGTGGGCATTTAATGATCCCCCAACGGAGCGGCTGTGAAGCTGACTCACTTAAAAGATCTCTGGCTCCATTTGTGCTGATCCAACTTGGATAGGAGACCAGTCTTCCCCGCCCAGAGGACGTTGTCGCAGGCGAAGTACATAGCTCTGTTGAGGTGGCTTATGGTGAGGCAGAGCCTTAGTATGCTATCAGAGAGATGGATAGCTCTTTTTGCTGCCTCCAAGGCCTCCACCGAGTTTCCTAGGCGTAGCACTAAGACACAAGCGCAACTTAATTAGACTAAGCATCCTGAATGACTTGAAGTCAAACAGAAAGACACCGATGTCAAATTGTTCATGTAAATTCAAAGGTTCTACTGTAGTATACTTACATTTTCTCGTCAGACTCATGTGTGCTTCTAGCTGACTGACAGTTTTGCGAAGTTCTGCTCCTGCTCCACCTCTGTGCAGAGTGTAGCCTAGCAGTGTGCAGGCGTACTGGGCAGCCCTGGAAATGAGGAAAAAAAAGGTTTTGGTGTGTAAGCCAGTTTTCCCATTGGATTTGCCGTGCACCAGGAGGGAATTCCAGAACTGGAAGATATTTTTCATCCCACCGTTTAAATTCTAAATAATCCACAACCAAAAAAATTATACATTCAGATTTTCAATATGTCTTGATAATAGATAATGTCCCAATAATGACTTTTTGACCTCTGACCCAATCGGATTTCTGTTTCGCCAATACTGATCCAATGCCGATATTTTAAGACCAGATAAAATAATGCCAACTATAAGGTCACTGGTAAATGATAAATCACTTTGTATTAAAGTCAAGAAAGGCCGTTTACGATATTACACAATGATCTGTGACTGAGTAGTTTCTAAAGGAAAGTAACCCCTCTCAGCGGACATGTTTGCCTTGCGGTTCGATTTACAGCAGCCAAAAAGCATGATAGTACTGAAAACATACGACTAGTGGATCGGATCCGATCAATATAAAAAAATAAAAAACACATAAAAAGAAAACCATTTAAAAATAGTATCAAATAAGCCTGAAGTACCCAGTAAAATTCTGTTTTTAACCTGTCACCTCACCCCACATGATCAAAATCAATCTCATTAAAACAGTTAATATTAAACTTGAATTTCATTTTGGGGGTATTTTCTGTTTGATTTCTGTTTCTTGTAGCTTTGTGAACATTTTTGTAACAAACATTTAAATATTATAAGAATAATATATTGATTTTAACTCGTGCAATTTGTGTCCCACAATATCCACACAACCCTGCTACAATAGCATTTTTATCATGGTAGAATCAGAAAGTAGTGAATTACATGAGACTGGACTTCATCTCTTCAGTTTTGCTAAATTATTCAAGTTTTCATGCTTGTAACATTATTAACTCTAGCTCATGCAACAATATTACACATATGATCAGAACAAGATTAGCCAGATAATTAGCTAGTTTTTGAGAAAAAAAGATACAATTAACAGGCTTTATGTTACTGTAATTATATTAACTATTGTAAACAGCAAACAAAGGGCTTAGAAATTTATAACTTTGATCATCAACTTGGCAGGCTGACGACTGAATGGTTAGTGCGTCGGCCTCACAATGTGGGCCCTTGGTTCAAATCCAGGTCGGTCCACCTGTGTGGAGTTTGCATGTTCTCCTCAGGCCTGCATGGGTTTTCTCCGGGAACTCTGGTTTCCTCCCACATTCCAAAGACATGCATGGTAGGCTGATTGGACACTCTAAATTATAAGAGTGTGAGCGTGAATGGTTGTCCGTCTCCTCGTGCCCGATTTGCTGGCGACCGATTCAGGGTGTTGTCCCCCCCGCCTCTGACCAAAGTCAGCTGGGATAGGCTCCAGCACCCCCCACGACCCTAGTGGTTCAGAAAATGAGATGATCATCAACGTAATCATCAGCCAGTCACGTTGCCATTTTCAAAACAAAACATAAACTTTCTGTGATATTCCCAAAACGTGCCACAAGAGGGCAAGCGAGTTTCATTCATCATCTACCCAGCCGCTTATCCTCATAAGTGTTGTGGAAGTGCTGTTATACGTACCAGCTAACACGAATAACAAATGAGACACATCCACAAAATAGTGTTTTCGCAAGCACTTACTATTATTGATGAAAATAGCTAATAAAATCATAAAAGTCAACGTTCTTTTTCAAGTATTTTCAAGACCAAACGTCTTCCAATACTGGAATGACTGTGTAATTTGTGATCAGACTTCGACGCATTCCGTAGTATATTATTGGATTACAGTGTCACAAGAATGGAATCGACTAATAAACCAATCTGAGTTGGAGTTTTGCGTCAACCACACAGATGGACTGTCAACGTGTTTAATAGCGTTACTCAAAGGTTTAGGTTTTACGAGAACGAAACAGCTTGAAAAGTTGCAAACTCTTTTTTCAATGTCAGTTCAAATGAAACCAATAATGTTTTGAACACGTACCGTATAATCCTCTCTTTGGCTTGGCTTTGCGAGTTGAACCGAACCCAATAATCCATCCTGCCGTATCGAAACAACTAATCGATGATCTGTTGCTAATAACTTTTTTAGCTGACAGTGCCTGACACGCGCCAGTCTATGACATTGGTCTTCCAAATGCAAATAGGTGATATTATGGGAATAAATAAATAAATGTAGGATTACAGTTGACAACTTAGAGAGTATGACAAATATATATTTTACAAGCTGTGTAATTTCTTTAAAATCCTGGTGTGCACATCTTTTCCGGGTCCGTTCGCCTACTACTTCTTCATGTGTTTGAGAGAGTTCAAATTACTCTACTGTCACCTTGTGGCGACAAGAAGAACCGCACAAAATATCTACTAGTACATATGTGTATAGTACTACTACAGTAGGGGTCGGGAACCTTTTTGACAGAGAGAGCCATAAACAATTCATATTTTCAAATGTTATTCCATGAGAGCCATACTCAGAATTTAAAAATAAATGACCATGTGTTATTTTTAGTTATTTTATCACTTTTAAAGAACAAAAGTCTGAATTATTTTGACAACATTGCTACACTGTTGCTAATCAATGAGTATCAGTGAGAGTATCCATACCGATAGGTCTAAATAAAAAAATAGTATATATATATATATATATATATATATATATATATATATATATATATATATAGCGCCTTCTGCTATCGGAATCAATCCAACCCTCAAAAACTATTTTATGGCTATAAAACTTCTACTGCAGGTACAGCTGCGACACATACAAAAACATCAATAATAACCTCATACAATTGAAATATTACTTAAGAATATAGCCATATTTTACTCACCAAAAATCCTTTTTAACTGTACTCAATATCCAACCTCCTTTCTCTCCTCCTTCTTTTCTATCGCCATCAAAGCTAATGCTGAAAGTCGACCCTGTCCTGTCGTATTTCTGGCATACGTTTTTATTCGATTTACTGCTGAAAATGTTCGTTCCCGGTTGCGACAGGCTTGCTTGCTTTGGAGGTGTTCGACCTTTCTTAATGATGTCCAGCTTTTTTTCTTGAAAAGTCCGTCTTGAAAATGGCTTTGACAGTAAATCTGCAAACAAATCCATTTCTTCTCCTTCAGCCATTGCGGGTTGACAAAACCGCTATTAAATCAACACAACAATATATTTGCTTGTGCAGCTCGCTCCAGATACAGTTTGGTAGCTCTGGCTAGTCCACTCTATCACTAGCCAATCATAGTTGGTGAAAGCGATGACGTATCCCTACGCCTGCAAGAAGAAAATGACGTATCTCTACGCCTGCGAGAAGGCCTTGGTGTCACCAAATCGAATTCTGATTGGTTGAAGCAACAGTATTATCGACGCTTGTTTAATGCAGCAGAGCCTGCAGAACTGATTGTGAAGGCCTTGAGGCAGATTTCTGATCCTGGCAACAAATAATGGCTTGAAATGCTTCAATATGAAAACACACATCTGGAAGCAGTGCAACCAGGGGGAAAGCAATGAAAGGAAGCTGACAGACAATTTGGAATTATTTAATAAGTATTCATGGACAAAATATAATTAACATCAGTCTGTGATTCAGATATTTCTTAGGCCAGCAGAGAAGGCCTTGGAGGCCCTGACGGCACACCACTGATATATAAATATATATATTTAAGGGGGGCTAGAGGTAGTGTCAACGCCACAGTGCCGACATGATGCTCCTATTGGTGCGTTCGGGATTCAGTACTTTCACCAGGGGTTTCCATATTTGACCTCAGAGAGCCATATACAACCATCAAAAGAGCCATACAAAAAACACAAAAAACGGATATTTCAATGGAAAATCATATTTTTATTGGTTCTAATTCACCATCTACTAACAGAGTAACAAATAACTAGTGGTTATGATGTTCAATACTAAAATGAGACATTATTCAGTACAATGCGGGGTGCACCCAGCGGGGAGAGAGAGAGAGAAAGAAAGAGACACTTGTTGGATGGCATCATGCTCATAACATAAAATAATTAAACATAAATTTAACTTAAATGAAGGGTTCTGGTGGTGTTGAAGGCTCCCCTTTTTCAGATGCTTGCTTTGTTTTTAAATTCATGTAAATTCCGCTGGCCTTTTTGCATATTATCGACCCGGTCACGCTATCTCCCGCCAACTGTTTATCTTTTATCCATATTAAAAGAAGGCTCTCCATCTCGTTATGAATGTCACTGCGCAGCTTTGAAATTATGGTTAGTCTTTGGAAGGCTTGATATCCTTAATAGCGTCCTTCTGCTTCAAGGTGGTGCATATTGTTGGAAAAACTTCTCTCGTATTGGCGAGTCAGCTCCATCACGCGTACATCACTCTCATGTTTTTCGATTATTTCGTGCTTAATATTGATTGTCACTGTTACACCCTGCATTCGATCTTGACACACAGGGGGAAATAATCAGAACAGCGAGATGTTGTTGTTAGTTCAATCCAAACTTTTACTGTAATGATTCAACACAAAAACCCATAACATACAATTAAACCCATATATATACATTATCAACACGTTAGAACCCAAAACATAATGTACAATTACACCTATATATATATAAATATATATTAGCAACACTTTAGAACCCAAAACCCAATGCACACACACACTCGTTCAACACACGGTCATAACTTGTCATATCTTTTCCCATTACAACTTCCAGTAGTCCTACTATTATTCAACAGGGCAAACAATGCAAAATCAACAATATAACATCCTTTCTATGACCGTTATAGACACTGTCAACGATAATGGTGGCCGAAGGTAGCGTGCTAAATGCTATTCCATGTGCGTGACCGAGACTCTCACATTCACGCCCGTAATTCAAACGTAAATAAACATTAATAACCATTATCTCTTTTCTCACACGCTAAACAGTGTATATTACAAACCCCAAACTCAAACAACCTTTACAACAAACAGCATACCTTGACACACAGGGGGAAATAATCAGAACAGCGAGATGTTGTTGTTAGTTCAATCCAAACTTTTACTGTAATGATTCAACACACCTCCCGTGCTTCAAGCTATTTGCTAAGACATCAATAATCGAATACCGATCTACTTTAACATGCCCCACACTTGCCATGTGGATCCAAGGATCACCAATCGAACACCGATACACACATTCAATCCAAACTCGTCATAGCTTCTTTACATGCAATCGTTAATAAATCAAACACTCTAGCATGTCACACTAATAAATCAAACACTCTAGTATGTCACACTAATAGATCAAACACTCTAGTATGTCACACTCTCCCCCACAAAAACAAATGTCGTCCCGACATCAGTATATTCCAAATATCTTCCCCTTGTTGGGTGTTATGCTGAACAGTCTAGCGAACTTGTCATTTCACATCCTCTTCTGTAAACTGATACTCATGAAAACTCCAGGCGGCAAGGGCCACAGTTCAAATATAATCCACACCTCGTACGGTCCACGTTCACTGGATGGAAACTGTAATCACAGTCGTAACAGTCCATGTTCGCATAATACATGCCACCCTTGTAGGCTCAAGCCTGTTGGAGTCCATACCTAAAGGGTGGTTGAATGTAATATGGCTGCAGGTGTCCTAACCAAGGAACCACTCCTGGTGCAGGGTAAGAAGGTAGCAGCTGATGTGGTGACTGAGTACTATAACAGGAGGGGACACCAAGCTGATCATAGGTCGTTCGTCGTGGTGGATGTCTCTCCCTTCTTGGCCGTTCATAAGTCAACGCCTCAGGTTCATTCACAGTGGTTGGCAGACAGGTCTCTGATAAATGATCATCACGAGGATCTTCAACAGCCAGATTTGTTCCCTCACCAGGCAGGTCCTCCCGCTGATAGTCATCTTCTCGTTGTACTGGTCCGGAAGCAGGGCCCTTCACTCCGAGTCTCTGATTCGCTGGCATTGGCCTGTGCGCAGACTCCATCCCTTGTCTCCCTTTCTCCACTTTGGCCTTGTATAACTCCAGCTTGTCAGCTTTGATTGCGCGTTCTCTCAGCGCATCCAGTTCATCACGATAGGCGCGGGCTGCACGGGCGTCTACGAGCAGCTTCAAATTCTCCTGCTGGAGCCTCTTTATTTCTTCCTCCATGTTTTCCTGCTGGTGTCTGTTGTCGAGCAGTTGTTCATTCCTCTCTTCTAGCTCTTGTCTAAGTCGTCTGATCTTTGCCTTTGAATCGGCAGGTTCCACCATCAGGTGTTGCTGAGTTCCCACCTGCTGCTGTTGCATGCTGGGAGGATTGACGATGGCCAGTGGACTGGGTGTGCCACAAAGCACACGAACCACACCTTCCCTTTCCTGAGTTAGCTCTGCTATAGTCTCTTCTTTTAGTGGTCTGCCTCCTCGGATTTTACATCCAGCTTGGAAATGTTCTCCACTCCCACACCGATAACAATGTGTGCACTTCACATCTCGCCCTCCCTGCTGACAAGCAAAACACCTTCTTGGGACATAAGCAGGGCGGCTAGTGTTCCAGGGGGGTGCTGGGGGCTTGCTGTAGTAATTTTGTTTTGCAAAAGGTGGCTGGGGCTCCCTAACTGGTCTTCTAACTGAAGGTGGGAGGTAGGACTGAGGCTGAAACATAGCCTGCTGTAGTGTCTTTCTGATCTGAGCTATCTCTGCACTGAGATCTTTAAGAGAAGCAACACTTGCCTTAAGTTCAGTCAACTCCGCTCGTACCTCACGGGACACTTTTGGTTTTTCTTCTCCAGGGCAATTGGTAGGTCGTAGTTCTTCTGAGTGCACCTTGCTAACATGTGTCGCTGCCTGTGGGGTACTAAACTTCTTTTTATTTCTCCTTTCTGTTTCATTAGCACAGGCTACATTTAACCTCTCTAGCAAAAGCTCATCTGAAGTCTTACAGTTCAGCAAGAGAGGCTGCATATCTACTCTAACACTGTCACTCTGGAGACCAGTGAGTATCGTGTGCAAGCACATACGCTGGACTAAACTTGGGTTGTACTGGATTCCTGATTCTGATTCTCGAGATGCAAACAGTACCTTCTGCCTAAGAACTAAGACTCGCATTAAGAAACTTTGAGGAGTCTCTTTGATATGCTGCACTTCTGAAGCTAACTGCACATAGAGGTCGGTAGCACTCCTTTCCTGAAAATGAGCGCGTAGGATGCGTTTGAGTGTGGGAAGAGTGAGGTTAGGTTTCTCTTCCAAATAATTACGTAGCTGCAAACTGGGGGAGATAGCTCTGATAACTGCATCAATAATTTCCACATCTAAGTAACCCCTATTCAGTCCATTTTCAATTTGATGAACAAGGCTGGAGAATGTCAGCTTGTCCCTCTGGCCTGGTTCACCTATCTGGCCAGCAATTTTGAAGTCCTTGCGCCAGTATGAGCTTGGCTGGGGCTGGGGAGACACACCCCCTTGAGGGTCCGCAGCATCTGGTAGCTGGGGCAAAGTTATTGGAGTCTCTTCCAATCTTGATCCTTGCTTTTCGTTTTCATCTCTTTTGACTTCATGCTTCATATCTGATATTTTATCTTTCAGTTTCAACAATTCAGACATGCCTTCATCCTGCAGTTCCTCTAGTTCTTCTCTTTCTAGGTACTTTACAATGTGAGCCACTAATGATAGACGCGATTTCCGTTTAACACTTCTTAATATGTTAAGAAAATCACATATTTCCAGTAGGTTATTTTCCGTCAGGTTGTTCAATGTTCCTACCACCTCTTCGAGTAACTGTTCCATTTTGTTGACGATCTAGGAGCTCTGTTGACTGTACAGGAGTGAACTCTGAACTGGCACGTCTTTACTGTCCCTCTGATGATCTCGTAGGCCTCAGATGACAAGTACTCAACCGCCAACTTCCAGTTCTTCTTAAACAGCAACACCTCCTCTCACTGCCATCTGCCTGGTTTGTGGGGGGATTTAGCTGGCTCAGAATTCAGTGAGCAGGTCATGGACACTGGACATCTGAACAGCAATCCCAGCGGTGCCTCCAAAATGTTACACCCTGCATTCGATCTTGACACACAGGGGGAAATAATCAGAACAGCGAGATGTTGTTGTTAGTTCAATCCAAACTTTTACTGTAATGATTCAACACAAAAACCCATAACATACAATTAAACCCATATATATACATTATCAACACGTTAGAACCCAAAACATAATGTACAATTACACCTATATATATATAAATATATATTAGCAACACTTTAGAACCCAAAACCCAATGCACACACACACTCGTTCAACACACGGTCATAACTTGTCATATCTTTTCCCATTACAACTTCCAGTAGTCCTACTATTATTCAACAGGGCAAACAATGCAAAATCAACAATATAACATCCTTTCTATGACCGTTATAGACACTGTCAACGATAATGGTGGCCGAAGGTAGCGTGCTAAATGCTATTCCATGTGCGTGACCGAGACTCTCACATTCACGCCCGTAATTCAAACGTAAATAAACATTAATAACCATTATCTCTTTTCTCACACGCTAAACAGTGTATATTACAAACCCCAAACTCAAACAACCTTTACAACAAACAGCATACCTTGACACACAGGGGGAAATAATCAGAACAGCGAGATGTTGTTGTTAGTTCAATCCAAACTTTTACTGTAATGATTCAACACACCTCCCGTGCTTCAAGCTATTTGCTAAGACATCAATAATCGAATACCGATCTACTTTAACATGCCCCACACTTGCCATGTGGATCCAAGGATCACCAATCGAACACCGATACACACATTCAATCCAAACTCGTCATAGCTTCTTTACATGCAATCGTTAATAAATCAAACACTCTAGCATGTCACACTAATAAATCAAACACTCTAGTATGTCACACTAATAGATCAAACACTCTAGTATGTCACATCACCATTCGCCTTTTCTTCGCACTACCCTTCATTGTACCTGCTTGCATTGGACCTATTGTTTTTCCCTTAATTCTGCACTGACTAACGCAAAAAAACACAGAAAAAAATGCAATGCTCCGCCCAGTGCTCGTAGAGATCTTTACACAAGGGAGATCCGGCGAGAAAAATAAGCAGCCTCTTGCATATCGGCCACCTGACTGTTTCATATGCTCATATCTCAAAATTTGTCTCGTATCTCAAGGCAAATATTTGCTTGGAATTTTACTCGAATCTCAAATTGCTTGTATGCTGGGGGCACTCGTATGTCAAAGTATTACTGTATACTGCTTTTGGTAATGTTTATTTAACCCCGCAAAGGCCTGGCGTCCTCGTACAATGACGTCACAGTTTGGAAACACAATCCTAACATTCAGCATTCAATTATGGCCTACATTTATAATAGTAATTGGATAATAATAATCGGACATAGGCTTTGTCATCATAATTGACTCGACAGAAAGCCTAATTGTCATCATACCCAGAAACTGCGTATGACGAAATTGATAGTGCTTCTCCATAAGGTGCGTTTTCCCGGCAAAAGACCCAAATAAGTGATAATTTTGGACTAGTAATTTGGCATTCTGCCGTGATGGATACATCACATCACCCCCCCCCCCCCCCCGAGTGTATCACTTACCTCTCACTGTCTTTCACTTACCTTCAGTCAGCCAGTAGGAGGCAGATCACCGCCCAACGTCTATTTATATTACCTCACCCCAAAGTTATTACGCAGAAAGGATTGTGTGTCGTGTTACCGCAAGTTTAGAGTCCTGATGGATGTGGGAAAAAAGCTGTCCTTAAGCCTATTTGTCCATACTTTGTGAGACCTGTAGCGTCTGCCAGAGGGCAGCAGCTGGAACAGATTGTGACCAGGGTGGTATGGGTCCCCGATGATGTTCCTGGCTCTGCTGAGGTATCGGGGACTGGCAATGTCTTCCAGTGAGGGCAGAGAGAGGCAGACGATCTTCTGGGCAGTGTTAATCACTTTCTGCATGGCCTTTTTTTCTGCTGCCGTGCTTCCAGCGTACCACACTGTGATGCAGTATGCCAGGATGCTCTCCACAGTGCCTCTATAGAAGGTTACCAGAAGCTTAGTGTTCAAGTTGTTCCTCCTGAGTACCCTGAGGAAATGGAGTTGTTTCTGGGCCTTCTTCACTACTGCCGTGGTGTTTGTAGACCAGGAGAGCTTATCCGTGACGTGGACCCCCAGGAATTTAAAGGACTGGACCCTGTCTACACATACTCCATTTATGAGGAGTGGGGCCAGATCTGTGCTGTGTTTGTGAAAGTCCAGGATTAAATTATGCCCTGTGAAGCTCTGGTGAAAAAGGTTAAGGCGTGATAGTGTTCTTATTTTGCTCTGAAGGATTTTGTGAGAGAATTGACAAAACATAGACAAGACATTATTGAAGCTTCAATGGTCAATTCTCTTTATTCGCAAGGGAAAGGACAACCTCTCATGCTCTGACTCACGCTTAAAAGCTCTCTCTTTTGCAGCCCAAAGTGGGCGCTAATTTGATTATGAGTGGGTGGGTTTCAGTTACAAAGGAATTTCCATATAGGGATTTTTCTAAGACTTGGTGGTCTTTTAATTAACTTGATTTAGTACTTAGACCTTGAGATCTTTCAGGCTTCTTGGACAGCTAGGCCTTAACAAAGAAGAAATTATGGGTCTTAAGATAAGTGTGGTTAGCGCGTCGGCCTCACAGTGGGGGTCCTGGGTTCAAATCCAGCTCGGTTTCCCTGTGTGGAGTTTGCATGTTCTCCCCTGGCCTGCGTGGGTTTTCTCCGGGTACTCTGGTTTCCTCCCGAATGCCAAATACATGCATGGTAGGCTGATTGGACACTCTAAATTGCCCTTAGGTATGAGTCTGATCGTGAATGGTTGTTTGTCTCCTTGTGCGCTGTGATTGGCTGGTCCCCCGTCTCTGGCCAGAAGTCAGCTGGGATAGGCTCCAGCACCCCCATGACCCTAGAGAGGATAAAGCGGTTTAAAAAAATGAATGAATGAAAGGATAATTATCATTATCGATTTATAGCACAGCTCTAATTTCAAGGTATGCAGAAAATTTTAAGCATGCTGCTTAACACGTACTCGAGTTTGTGTTGATTGTACAATAATAAAATAAAAACCATAAAGTGTTGACATAATGGTGTTTTATTACAACTTAATTCATACTGATACATAGAGTATTATAATAAGTGAATACAGATGCTAGTGTAGTCACACAAAACTATCAATCACATGATCCATCATTCAATCAAATTGACATGTTTGGGACCTGACAAAAACAGCTGAGGATGTAGGAACAAAACATCATAAAGATTTCCACAATTTGGGGGCTCGGTAGGAATTAATTTGAGGGAAAAAGAAAATTATGCACTGACAAGACACAGAAATGATCATCAGATATAAATAAAAACTTTAAACAAAAATCTCATTCACTTTAATGTTTGGAGACTAAATGTGAAAATCATTAAAGTATAAAATATACCATGATACTGTAATTTGGTCTGAGCTGTTACAAACTGAAAATTTACTTCAAGGTTTCCCCAAATTAAAAAAATAAAATAAAACCTGAAGAAAAACAAGAGAATGGTGACGTTTATGTGATCTGATGACAATGGAAAAAATAAAAAGGTACATTAATTTGCTCATTTGTTGAGGACACCTTCTGGTACTTCCCTGAATATGGACTGTATGTTAAGAATATAAAACTATGTTGGACTTCTTTCACACCCACAAAAAACTAAGTCAATAAATTATACTACTCTGATACAATAGATATTTTCTTAATAACTCTATTTTTATAAAGCAGTTTTACATTTGATGATACCAGAAACCTGAGGGAACCACAAGATGTCATCAAATTATGGCGAAAACCAAATCACGTTGTGCAACAACAGGAATGTTAACAGAAGAGAAGACAAACCAAACTGTGTTACAATCCAGTGTTTTTGGCACATCTACCGTTAACAACAAAAGGCACAAATCACAAATATGCATATTACAATAGTGGGCTCATTGTTGAAACGCAGCTGATTTCACAAGAGACAAAAAACTGACAACACTTTTGAGTACTCGATTGACTGCAAGAACACTAATTGGTGCAGTTACTTATAATTGGACTAAGTTCAAGTAACAATGTAAACCACGTGGCACTTTTAGATCTTGAATAGCCCGTACCTTTTATAATAAGCTAACACAAACCTTTAATTGTTAAAAATCACAGCAGAAACTTGCAGTTCTTACAGAGCAGTTTAGTAGAACTCTGGTTTGTTTCCTCACTCAAACTGGTTAATATGTCTTGCAATTTGGCACAGTAGTAAAATTATATCTAATATAAATGACCTTGATGCTGAAAGTCTGCAAATCACCAATTTCTTAGACGCCTAAGATGTTTAAACACAAAAAGACACTGAGGTCCATTAAACAATGGAAGTAAATGACATGACAAAGATCAATCTGCGAGACTAAAATAGTACCAGCATTCATAAAATATCTGCTCACATTTGTTTTGCTACCCTGTGACCTATCAGAAAAATAAAATTCTGTGCTTTTTCAATTGATTAAACAACATTACTTCCAACGGGATGCACAATAAAAAAAAATATTGTCCCTTTAAGTTCCGGTATTATTCTGTTTGCAAGTCAAATTAAAAAATATTCAGGTTCATTCTACTCTTTACATTGATTTTGTATTATAATACATACTATTATTATAATAATCACAGTATAATTCCCAGTGATATTATCTAGAAAGCTTCTACCAAATAGGACTTTTTTTCTTACTTTCACTGTTTATTTAATACAGATTTTGATGTTATAATGTATTATAAAACACATTTAGACATTTGAGGTTAGTTTTAACGCAAACAGCAGTAACAATGTAGTATTCCTCCTATGAGAAACTATATTGTATATGCATAAGTGCTGGACAATATAAATTGACAACAATATGAATATTTTAGACATATATAGAGAGTGGCCCGACGGCCATTCTGGGGTCGTGGGTTCAATCCCAGGTCGGTCCCCTTGTGTGGAGTTTGCATGTAACATCCAGAGTAGACTGGTTGAATACTCTATATTGCCCCTAGGTATGAGTGTGAGCGTGAATGGTTGTCCGTCTCCTTGTGCCCTGTGATTGGCTGGTCACCAATTCAGGGTGTCTCCCGCCTCTGTCCCGAAGTCAGCTGGGATAGGCTCCAGCACCCCCCGTGACCCTTGTGATAAGCGATTCAGAAAATGAATGAATGAATATAATATAGATACGGTCATGAACCTGTACCTGCAATGCACATTTTGGCAAACAGATGGCCCCTAATTTGGGGATTTTATATGCTATAGTAATACCACGAATCGGCAAATTTAATGTTCCTATTACGGCTAGCCTACTGCCATTGTGAGTAATGCATACCAAACAATCAAAAATAGCAACACAATCCAACCAGAATACAGACAACATATTTCATTTCAATCTCATTTTCCGAACCGCTTTATCCTCACTAGGGTCGTGGGGGGTGCTGGAGCCTATCCCAGCTGACTTCGGGCCAGAGGCGGGGGACACCCTGAATTGGTGGCCAGCCAATCAAAGGGCACAAGGAGACAAACAACCATTCCTAGGGGCAATTTAGAGTTTCCAATCAGCCTACCTTGCATGTCTTTGGAATGTGGGAGGAATCCGGAGTACACGAAGAAAACCCACACAGGCCCGGGGAGAACATGGAAACTCCACACAGATGGACCGACCTGGATTTGAACCCAGTTCCTCCACTGTGAGGCCGACGCGCTAACCACTTGCACCACCGTGCTGCCCATTCATTTCAATATCAATATTATTTCATTTATCAGGCACCATGGTGGGGTTGTGGTTGGCATGTACACCTCACAGTTCTGAGATTGAGGGTTCAATCCCCGGTGGGTTACAACCTTCCTTTGTGGAATTTGCATGTGGCTGTGTTGTTTTTTGGGGGGGGTACTCCGGTCTATTCCCACATCCCAAAAATATGTATGGTTGAACACTCTAAATTGTCCCTCCGTATTAGTGTGAATGTGAATGATTGTTCATCTACTTGTGCCCCGCGGTTGGCTGGCAACAAATTCAAACTGTCCACTGCCTATATATAGCATAGTTGGTTGGGATAGGCTCCAGCACCCCCCACGACCCTTATGAGGATAAGTGTTTATCATGGCATATCAATATGGTAATATAAAGTATTGCATATCCCACAGCATTGATACATATAGATTTTATGAGACACAATTGCTTGTGTTTAAATCGAATGATACGTTTATTTATACAGAGGTTTTGTGTAATGCTGTACTGGTAATAATAAAATAAAATAATAATTTGAAGACAATTTGAAGAATTGAAAGAATTTCTGAAATAGGTTGATGCCTTTTTTGTGCTGTCAAATATTTTGCCTTCCATACAAGATGCTTTCTGAGGTCTCAAAAGCAAATAGAAAAAGAAGATCATCATTCATTTTTCTCCATGATGTCAATAATGCTTGTATTTTTAATTGGGCAAATTCATTCATTCATTTTCTGAATTGACCTGAATCGGTGACCAGCCAATCACAGCGCACAAGGAGATGGACAACCATTCACACTCACACTCATACTATGGGTAATTTAAAGTGTCCAATCAGCTTGCCACACGTTTTTTTAATGTGGGAGGAAGCCGGTGTACCCAGAAAAAACTCACGCAGGCCAGGGGAGAACATGCAAACTCCACACAGGTGGACCGACCTGGATTTGAACCCAGGAACACAGAGCTGTGAGGCCGACACGCTAACCACACAGCCGCTGGGCCCCAAGCGTATTTGAATATTTTCAAATATGAAAAAAAATGTAAAATTGTGCCATACCTAGATTTTACTGGGTTTTGTTTCAATCATGTTAAAATTGGCAAGAATTATGAAAGTCTATCTGCCAGAATAAAATTGAATAGCAAAGATTTAAAACTATTTAAGTGGAGGAAACCTACCAGATTAGTGACAATAATAAATACTCAGTCAGTGTTGGTGTTAGCTGGAAAGGCACTGGTGCTAAAAGGTAATTTTTCATAAGCCAAGATAAGCACTCAGACTTCTGTCTCTGGTGTTTGAAGTCACTTGTCAAACAGTTTTTTCGATCACATTTAACACTCTGCTGCAGAATAACTTCCAGTAAGAAATGAATGCTACTGTACATATAAAACCTACATAAACTCTATATTGTTCCAATGAGAACATTGTTGTTGTTGAATTGAGCAATCCTGAATTTTGAAGTCAGTTAGTGAGGAACTAAGCAGATTTGGTGGGGGAGAATATGAGCACTAGTCATGAGGTATTCCATCTTTGGTGATTCACACCAAACATTTGGTTAAATACAGAGTAGCACTAGTTCATCACGAAGACCAACAAGACAACTTTAAAGCTAATTGTTTTTGGCGTTTTAGTCTTAAGGTATGAAAAGAAATATTGATATAGGTACTTGAATAGAGAGTAGTACGCGGACCAACAAGCTAGAGGTTGGGTTAACAGACAGTGACAAGCACAGTACAAGCACAGAAGTTACAAAATACTTTCTTCTCTCATCCTCATGTACACATCACTTCAGTTATTCGTACTACATGAAGATAAAAATAGTGCTGTGTCTTCAAACATCCTTTTATAGAGGTACTCAATTTTGATTTGAAACTTGCATTGCTTTAAACCTTATGTAGTCAAATGAATGTGACTACACAATGCCAATTGAAATTTGAGAAAAGTGCATAAAGAGATATGGATAATAAAGCATTATATTTGTACTGAGTGTTTTTTTTTGTGTGAGTGTGTGTGATCTGTATGTGTTGTTTGTAGAATATCAACACAAATAATCAAACATCTTGGAATGAAATTATAAAAAATAATTTGCCCAACTCCCAACAGGATTGAAATTTAGCTGTATCTTATTTCTGTTTTAAAGTACTTTACTTGTTAATGTCAACATCCTGTGACTCACCCTCATTTTGAACGTTAGTGTGTAAATTTTCATCTATTGTACTTTGTACAAATATGTAAGCCATATTAGAGTGCAGGGATAGGCTAAACTGATTGTTACAAGCATTAAGTGTTGGTCGTTTGAATTTGTTTTTGTATTCGCATTGGAATTGCTGGTACTTGGATGATTCGCCTAAAGACGTTTCGCCGACGGACATTTGACAGACGGACAGGTCGCCGAATGGACGTTCCGCCGAACGGAGGTTTCGCTGAAACGGGATTTGCGCGCTCGCCCCGCCCCCGGATCGTGTGTGTACAAGTTTTTCAACCTTGGCCCGCGGGCCATATACGGCCCGTTAGGATTTTTAATCCGGCCCGCCGCCGGCGTTGTCCAAATTATAGTAAAAATCAAGGATTAATTTCCCTTTGCCGGTCATCACTCAATTTATTAGTCTACCGTCAATGGCACCCTGGGAATAAGCACTCTTGGGCGGGCAGATGTAGCAGAACCGAGCCGTGAAATGACAGGAATCGGGTCAAATCCATCCTAAAACAGCATTTAATGATTGAATACAAATACTGGAGCTCTTTGGACATTAGAACCGAGCCCAGGGAAGTGAATTCCTCGGTAAAATGACGCGATGATGTCGCGATAAGGCAAAAAAACGTCTATATACGTCCATTCGCCAAACGGCTCAAAATGCTCTCAAATCAGGTCAAATACAGCCGAAAACAGCGTTTTTATTGATTAAATACAAATACTGGAGCTCTTTGGACATTAGAATCGAGCCCAGGGAAGTGAATTCCTCGGTAAAATGTCGCGATGATGTCGCGATAAGGCAAAAAAACGTCTATATACGTCCATTCGCCAAACGGCTCAAAATGCTCTCAAATTTGGTCAAATCCAGCCGAAAACAGCGTTTAATGATTAAATACAAATACTAGTATTGTATATACAAATACTAGTATTTGAATGAACGTTCGGCGGAACGTCCATTCGGCGACCTGTCCGTCTGTCAAACGTCCGTCGGCGAAACGTCTTTAGGCGAATCATCCGGTCACGGAATTGCTTCCTTTAGGAGGGCAGGGGTGGGCAAACTATTCCACAAAGGGTCACAGTGGGTGCGGGTTTTCATTCCAACCCATAGAGAGGGCCCCTTTTCATCAATCCATCCTACAGGTGCAATCAGGGGATTGCAGTCAGGTGCTTTTTGTTTTCTGCAGAAATCTCACTGGTTAAACTGCCTGTGCTGGGTCGTTTGGAACAAAGACCTGCACCCACGGTGGCTCTTTGTGGAATAGTTAGAACATCCCTGCTTTAGGGGAAACCTTTTGGTACAAAGCAAAAACTATCTAATGAATTGGCTCCGTGTGTGTGCACATTCAAATAATCCACATCTAAATTACAGCATAAATGTTCTCAGTTAGCAGGTCCCGGATCAGCTAATGGCATGGTATGTAACACCTCATCCAGAAGCTGCAAAGCACGATGGAGGTGGACCTCCACCCAACATGGTGTGTGTTTGATGCTCTGCCTTGGGTAGTCAGGCCCCCAGCCCTTGACAAAGCTTAGACGCAAGATACAGAGTCGCCGGAGGTCGTCCACGCCGATTCCCGCAGCTGCAGACAGGCCTGCAAAGGATGTGTGAAATGTTACAAATACATGGATTAAAGAAAAAAATATATATTATATATTATATCTATCCATCCATCCATCCATCTCTATATATATATATTTATATATATTTATTTATTTAATTTTTTTCGTAACTTGGATCTTTTTCGTATCTCTAGTCACTCATTTGCATATAAAACATTTCATAACCTGAAAGGCATTCGTAAGTAGAGGTATGACTGACTGTATATATATAAAACAGTCAGACAACATATTTTTCAACTTGTTTCTCATAATGCACTGGGAAAAAATGAACAATCAGAGCTAAACATCATCATCATCATCATCATCATCATTTTCTGAACCGCTTTATCTTCATTAGGGTCAACGGGGGTGCTGGAGCCTATCCCAGCTGACTCCGGGCCAGAGGCGGGGGACACCCTGAATCGGTGGCAAGCTGATCACAGGGCACAAGGAGACGGACAACCATGCACACTCACACCCATACCAAGGGGCACTTTAGAGTGTCCAATCAGCCTACAATGCATGTTTTTGGAATGTGGGAGGAAACTGTAGAAACCGGAGGAAACCCTTGCAAGCTCAAGGGCAACATGCAAACTCCACACAGGTGGACCGGTACACGGTCGATTGGTCGACCGGAAGGTAAGTGATAATTACCATTTAAATCGTTGCTCAAATTCCCTAAATACAAACTGCGAATTACTATTTAGTCATACTTAATGCCCTAGTAATAATTAGGCTAAAGAAAAGCTCCAAATTTCCCGGACTTTTATTGTTTTTTGTTGGAGAACTTGTTAAGACCCTGACTGACGTAGCTTCTTAAAGGGACAACGCATGTACATACAAACTCTTATACACTCACACGTCGGCTCAGTGAAACTGCTCATGGCCATTGTTGGCTTTTATTGATGCGTAGACCGTGTTGTTTTACATTGTTTTGTCGCCGGTCTTTTGGTCGTCGGTCTTTTGGTCGCCGTTCTTTTGGTCGCCCGTTGTCGCGGTTGGGGCGACCAAACGACCGGCGACCAATTGACCGCACACGGGTGGACCAGCCTGGATTTAAGCCCAGGACCCCAGAGCTGTGAGGCCGACGTGCTAACCACTCAGTCGCCAGGCTGCCCCCGAGGTTCTCATCTCATTTTCTGAACCGCTTTATCTTCATTAGGGTCACGGGGGTGCTGGAGCCTATCCCAGCTGATATCAGGGCCAGAGGCAGGGGACACCCTGAACCGGTGGCCAGCCGATCACAGGGCACAAGGAGACGGACAACCATGCACACTCACACCAATACCTAGGGGCAATCCAGAGTGTCCAATCAGTCTACCATGCATGTCTTTGGAATGTGGGAGGAAACCAGAGTACCCGGAGGAAACCCACGCAAAAATAGCAGTATTGTCCGCTAATTATAATACAGTAATGCCTCGACATACAAGTGCCCCAACATACGAGCAATTTGAGATATGAGTAAAATTTCGAGCAAATTATGATATACGAGCATACAGCCAGGTGTGGCCAACGCGAGAGGCTGCTTTTGAGAACAACATGGACACTCTCTTTCTGGTCGCAACTCCCTCGTGTAAATGGTTCTATGAGCCCTGGGCGGAGCGTTGCATTTTTTCAGTGTTTTTTTACACAGTGTAGAATGGTGTACGCGTGGCTGAGCTTGCTCGCTAATACGAGAGGAGTACACTACTTCTCGTTGGCAAGTGGTCGTGCGTTACACTATTGTGAGGACATTTGTGTGCATCATTTTCTGAGTATTTGAAGGGAAGACATAAGCAAACAACCCTCGATAGGTTGCAGCTGAAAGTCAGGGTGGAGGCGGGGCAAATAGAGCCAAGAAAGGTATAAAAATGTAAAACAAAATTAGAATTAAGTTTAGTGTATGGTTAGATTAAACTTATTTTTGAGTGTGTCTGTATCATAATCCAAGTTCTTTTAAATTTGTTTGTTATCTTACGAGCATGTTGCAGTGCAAAAAGTCCCCCTCCTCTCTCTCTCTGTCCCTCTCTCTCTCACCTCCGCGAAATCCGTCTAATTTTAGTACTATTAAACATCATAACCACTAGTTATTTGTTACTCTGTTAATAGATGGCGAATTAGAACAAATAAAAATGTTTTTCCATTCCAATATCCTGTTTTTGGGTGTTTTTTTCAGAGCACAAATTAATGTTTTTAGTTCATTTCTATGGAAAACGTTGATTTGAGATACGAGTAAATCGACATACGAGCTCAGTCCCGGAACGCATTAAGCTCGTATCTAAAGGTACCACTGTAATAATAAAAATATTGGCTGCTAATCGGGACATCTCTACAATACTCACTGACTGCAGGGGCAATGCCTCCAACACTGCCTGGTCCAGGTATATTTCCTGCCACCGCAGCCGCCTGTGCAGCAGCAGCAGCCTGAGCAGTCGCAGCTTGCTGTTGCATCTGTCTGTGGCACTGTCGTAGATCAAATACCTGAAAATCACAAGCAATGTTACCTAGACCAGTGTTTCCCAACCACTGTGCCGCGTCACACCGGAGTGCTGTGAACAATGGTCAGGTGTGCTGCGGGAAACTGCAAGAAGACTTACAATGTAACATTCCGAGAGAAAATTTCATATAAATATGAGATAAAATTTAATTATAACAAGGCTGATAGGTTTATCCTTAGGTATTTCCAAATTCACCTTTCAATAAAAGAGGCATCTGAAGTCAAATCTTTGTTTTAATTCTTGCAAGAAGAGAATACATCCATCCGCGTCTCCGGTCTAGATCATTCTAACAACTCGAGGTCTCTCTCGCTAATTTATTCATAAGATTTTAACGCCATGCCCCACAGAAGTCTAAACATTTTTAGAGTCTCATAACAATTTATCACAGTTCTCAAAACAATTGTAGGTCTGTCGAATCTTCCCAAGAGAGTTCTGATGTGAACAATCCTGAGAAGATGATGGTTCCTATAATAATGATAAACCTAACAAAGGTTAAAATCAAAATATGATGAACGTTAAATTATAGATTATACTATTACAAGATTCAAATTGTGAAACAGTCATTTTGTTGCTTACAGTAATCCCTCGATTATCGTGGCTTTACGACATCGTGTTTTTTTTCGGGGGAAATTTGTTTTCTTAATTAAATTTCTTTTTGTAAGTTCATAAAAATGTGAAAATCCACACTGAAACTCGCAAGTGGAAGCCACTACCCTGTCCTCCGCTTGCTACTAGGACTCAGCACTGAAATTATATATATATATATATATATATACATATATATATATATATATATATATATATATATATATATATATAGTTTTAAAATAGGGGTGACCCTACTTTGCGGTTTTTCGTTTATTGCGGCCATGTCTGGTCTACATTAACCGCGATAATCGAGGGATTACTGTACAGTGAAGGTCTAGCTAAACATGTTGGCACGTGTTAGCCAGAAAGATTAAATCCAGTTCTCTAGGGGAGCACAAAGGTCCAAATCAAGTTTGGTGCTAACAGTGACTCATACTGAAATTAAATTTCATTGACATTGTCAGTGACTACATTCTCTGTGATGATGCTCTGAGGTTAGGACTGGTGGACTGGGGTAGTGGCCACTGGCAGAGTATGAGCGCAAGTGTCCAAGCAAAAGCCTCCCTTCCAAGTACTTTCTCATCTTTTTTCAGGACTATGGCGGAGCCGCTCCGGCGGTGAGATCATGATTCGTGTGCCTTTGACCCTCGGTCGTCAAAGCATTCTAACACATTGTTTCTTGAGTTTTTCTTAGTGTATCTAATAAACGCATGACACTGTAGCCTGAGTTCATTCAAGGTTTCTTTGGATTTAGTATTGCGACTCATTTAACAATCATTAGGCTCTGATCAGGATTCAAAGTGTGGTGCCGACACATACGTGAGCTTTCACAGCTGGTTGTTTGATATTGAGACTAAAGAGACTTGCCTCATGCCTAAATTCATGAAGTGTTTGGATGGCAGCAACGTCCAAATACTTACAAAATGTTTTATTAGATGCCTTCGGTGCATAAAAAACCCAAAAGGACTCAAAACAACGTCCAAATCCTTACAAAATGTTTTATTAGATGCCTTCGGTGCATAAAAAACCCAAAAGGACTCAAAACAACCCATTCCTGTCCGGAAGGAAGCGTAGCCTGTTTTTGGCCAGGCTGAAGTCATTCCGTCCAAACGCCATGCCTATAAAGTGCCCTCAGTCTGTATGATTAAGCAAAAAGCACAAGATTTTAAGTGTGGTGCCGACACATAAATGAGGAGCTTTCACAGCTCCTTGTTTAGAGTTTTTCATTTTATGTTGAGACTAAAGAGACTTGCCCCATCGAGGCTTCATTTCGGCACCCTACACTGATAATGAGACGTGTCTCGGCTGCCCTGCCCCAGGAAACATTGAACAGTGAAGTTGAGACTGCTGATCCTATTTTGGGGTTTTTCCGATTATCGCGGCCAGGTCTAGTCTACATTATCCGCGGCATTCGAGGGAAGACTGTATACAAGCTTTATACAGACCTTGATGTATGCTCCAGGGTATATCTTGTGCACAGCATCGCCAGGGGCTCGGCCTGCCTCCCTGTCGAGATAGTAACTCTGAACGAACACAGCGTGGTCACTCATACACCGCATCCACACGTCGCATTCTCCGCGACATTCCAGTTGAACCCCTTTACCGATGTGTAACCTGGGACAAATAAGAATGGAATAAAGTGAGGTAAAATGTCAGTCATCAATCAAAGAAATGAGGAACGGAATTAAACAATTTTGATACCCACATAATCCTGTATGGTGATCATAATATTAACAAATATAGTCTATTGAAAGTTTCATGAGGAAACCCGTAGTTTAATAGGAACAAAAAAAATTATAAAGTGATTTTCGCCGCATACCGGGCTCTCTCACTGGCATCTGTGCGATGAACGTTACTCAGCTGGCCAAGGCAGAAACGGTCGCCTCCCGATGGATCGACATAGCCATCAACCGTCACAACAGGGCAGCTGGAGGGCACTTTGAACATCTCACCCACTTGAACGTCCATTTCAAAATAGGAAATTGAGCACCAAAACTCTGGTCCTAGCCAGACAATAGAACATATGTAACATATTCACATTATTTTCTCGCATATAGTCAGAAACAAAACTATCTAATACGCAGTTTAAATGCTTTACAAGTAGTCATACCTCTACTTACGAATGCCTCTAGGTAAGAAATTTTCAGGTTACGAAAGCTTTTTATATGCAAATGAGTGCCTTGAGTTACGAAATCCCCCCAAAATTAAATGCATTTCCTTATCCGTTATTTTATTTTGAAAATATTGTCGCCGATGCATTGATTCTTCCTTCAGAAAGTCGCTACACTCTACTGGGCTCTCATTGGCTGTCTCACAACAATCACTACCCATGTTTCAAGATTCTCTCTTATGTACTTTTGACCGCCGTTCATCGTCACGGAGCTATGACGTTGTTTTTTTGTTGAGTTTTTCCAAGTGTGGATAAAGCAGCTGCTTCTCTTTTTATCATCATGCCTCCTAAGAAAATTACCAGCGCGAATGAAAAGAAGTGGTCAGAGAGGAGGACAAGGTCGAGGGGCATAAAAACAAACTCTCTAGCGTTAATGGAACACTCGGCAAGAAGGTGAACGAGGAAGAAGCAGCGAGCATTCCAGCAGCAAAAATCAAAAAAATGCTGGAGAAATTTCACAAACTTTCCGTGTTCAGGAAAAAAAAACACATCCAGAGAAAATCTTTACGAGTCGTGCGATCGTCTATTTTGACAACGTTCGTCTGTTGCATTATTAAAAGTTGTCAAAGGCAATCGTGTTTGGATAGTTTTTTTTCTTTTTTTAAAAACGTCCGTCAACCAGCACTGCAGAAGGGCAATTTACATCCAAACAGGTAAGAACCAGTTGCGACTAATAAAACGGGTAAAAAAATAAATTCCAAAGAAATCATAAAACGTTAATTTTTGTTGTTGATTAATGTTGTTAATGTTATTATTTGAATTGTCAATGTTGCGTTTATGAGATGTGTGATCATGTGCTGAGCACTGCTCTCTTTCTGATGCCTACCGTTAGCTTCCTCTTGATCCCCTGCGTTTCAACGCGGATAGATTTTGTATGCTTGTTATTCATTTTAAGACGTTAATAAATCATGTTCTTATACTTTTCTCTCATTTTTGGGTGTTTCTCAAATCTTTCATACAAAATTGGGACACTTTGACCAATTTTAAAGGGTTTAATTGGTAGTTCTGTGAGGATCGTGGAATGAGTTAGAGAATTTACATATAAAGTACTGCTCTACTCATGAAATTTTCAAGTTACAAAAAAAGTTCGGGAACCAAGTAATTTCGAGAGTACAGGTACGACTGTACAAGAAAATAATGGCCTCTGCTTGTTTCTAACCTGGATGATTGGCTACAGAAGGGGCAAAAGATGTTGAACCCTGATGATGAGACCCTGGAAGATGAGACCCTGGAAAAGAAGAAAAAAAAACATTACAAAAACATTTCCTTCTTTGCATTAACACACTTTTTTTATAACACAGTTTTTATTTTCCTCCCTATAAATGTTTAAGCGGCTCTGAGTACAGGGATGGGCACTATTTCCAATAACGATATATATTTGGCAGAAGTTGCAATGCCCGGTGGAGCAAGTGGTTAGCGCGTCGGCCTCAGAGCTCCGGGGCCCTGGGTTCAAATCCAGGTCATGTACATCTGTCTGGAGTTTGCATGTTCTCCCCGGGGCTGCGTGGGTTTCCTCCGGGTACTCCGGTTTCCTCCCACATTCCAAAAACATGCATGGTAGGCCGATTGGACACTCTCAATTGCCCCTAGGTATAGGTGTGAGTATGCATGGTTGTCCGTCTCCTTGTGCCCTGCGATTGGCTGGCCACCGACTCAGGGTGTCCCCCTCCTCTGGCCCGGAGACAGCTGGGATGGGCTCCAGCAACCCCCGCAACCCAAATGAGGATAAAGCGGTTCAGAAAATGAGATGAGATGAGTTGCAATGCCATTGATTTTGTAATTTTGTATCCAACTACTATATTGAATATTTTGGTTTACACACTTAGAGAAGGTGAAGAAATTCAATCACTGTTTATTAGGATCCGACAGCCGTTTCTGGCCACCATAAAAAATTCAAATCTCAACGATGCACGGTTTGGAGAAATGTAGCATGAGAACTTCATGATAGTTGTGCTTGTTTACTTGTATGTTTGTATCGGTGCGAAAACATGTAATATGGTAGTAATAATAGGGGTTTTTCAATTATCGCAGCCATATCTGGCCTACATTATCCGTTATATTTGAGGGATTACTGTAGTGAGAATGTTACCAATAGAACAACTGCTTTTGGAAAGAATACATTGTGAGATAGTTGGAAATATACAATAAAATATTTTTATTCTGTTACAGATTATGGCAATCTATTTTGTTGTTTGCTGTGGAACAGGTACAAATTAACTATCTGGCATTGTATTTGAAAATGCTTTCATTGTATTTTCTAACCATTTCTTTCTGGGTTTATAATGAAGAAGAAAAATAATCCTGTAAGTGATTGGTTCAAAGGTTTTACAACAATTTCATCCTATCCTAAGAGGACAAGCAGTAAAGAGGATAGATGGATTTTGAGGCATATCTTACAATGTTGATTTGGATGGTGAAGTGGAGTTGGCTGGTTACCACGTCCATTTTGCAGGGGTCCTATTGGCGTGTAGGAGGCTGTGCTGCTGCCCGTCCACACCGCTGCATTACAGGAAAGTAAAAAGTTCAATGTGTTATTGTTTGTTCAGCTAGACCAGGGGCCGACAACCCTAAATGTTGAAAGAGCCATATTGGATGAAAAAATAACCCAATTCTGTCTGGAGCCACACTAAATTAAAAACCTTAAAATTTAGTCTGAGAGCGGCCCGTCGTACGAGTGGTTAGTGCAGGGGTAGGGAACCTATGGCTCGGGAGCCACATGTGGCTCTTTTGATGGGTGCATATGGCTCTGAGCTCAAATATGGAAACCGGTGGTGAGAGAAAAGAGTCCCGAACGCACCAATAGGAACGTCACGTCGGCACTGTGGCATTGATTTTTTTTTTTCATTAGTCTTCTGCATTCATTCTCTCATTGATACTCATTGAACTAATTGACATTCATTGATTAGAAACAGCTTAACAATGTAGTCAAAATAATTAAGAGACTTTTTGTACTTTAAAAGTTGTAAAATGACTAAAAAAAATCGCACATTTTCATGTGTTTTGACTTTTAAATTGTGATTATGGCTCTCAAGGAATAAGGTTCCCGACCCCTGGGTTAGTGCGTTGGCCTCAGAGTTCTGGGATTCTGGGTTCAAATCCAGGTCGGCCCACCTGTGTGGAGTTTGCATGTTCTCCCTGGTCCTGTGTGGGTTTTTTCCGGGTACTCCGGTTTCCTCCCACATTCCAAAAACATGCATGGTAGGGTGGTTGGACAATCTAAATTGAATGAGTGTTAGCGTGAATGGTTGTTTGTCTCCTTGTGCCCTGTGATTGGCTGGCCACCAATTCAGGGTGTCCCCCGAAGTCAGCTGGGATAGGCTCCAGCACCCCCGCGAACCTAAAGCTGTTCAGAAAATGAGAGAGAGAGAGAGAGAAAGAGAGAGAAAGAGAGAGAAAGTGAGAAAGAGAGATAGAGATACAGAAAAAGAGAGAGAGATACAGAAAGAGAGAGAGAGAGAAAGAGAGAGATACGGAAAGAGAGAGAGAGATACAGAAAGAGAGATACAGAAAGAGAGAGAGAGATACAGAAAGAGAGAGAGAGAGAAAGAGAGAGAGAGAAAGAGAGAGAGAGAGAGAGAGAGAGAGAGAGAGAGAGAGAAAGAGAGAGAGAAAGAGAGAGAGAGAAAGAGACATAGAGAAAGAGAGAGATAGATAATGTATGTATCTATATTAGCCTACTATCAAAATGATTAAGTTGGCTTCAAATACATCATGAGCATTCATGAGTAAATGTTTGTTTTCCCTGGAGTGCATTCTGTAGAGAACGACGCACATGACTGTTCTGCTGTACGATGCCGCCTCAAGTTTAACTTCATTGCCGTATTAATGAATTGTTGCATTGCATTGATGAAATTAAAGAAATCAGATTTTTGATGTCATTATAATTTTGAGGACTCGACAAAACAGCAACAACGAACGTGCATAACGCGCCACTTAAACACCTGTGAACGGTTTTCCACACTTTATTATCTCCAGGATTACAACAAATCATGCAGCAGTAGTCTATTTTTGCACTCCTCTAATGCAATCGCACTTTTTCTCTCTTTCCCAACTGGGTACTTGCCTGCAAATGCAGCATGCCAGGCAATCCTTCCACAGGGAAAATAATGCAAATGATTCGGTCCAAGAAAGGTTGAACCCTCTGTTTTCCTCAGTTATTTTTCTCTTTTCCCTTTAGGATCCATAATCCATCTCACATTCGCCGGTTTGTTTACAACAGCGACCGACCTTGCTGATAGAAACGTGTGTCGCAGGCTATGACGCAACTCTTTGTTGACAGAAATATTGAAATGTAATATTTATTCTACAGGATGTTTGTGTCATGTTTGTCCTCCTACAGAAACCATAGTAAACAAAAAATAAATTTCTATCATTTTAAAAAAAGCTCCAGGGAGCCACTAGGCCAGGGGTCGGGAACCTTTTGGACGAAGAGAGCCATAAACAATTCATATTTTCTAATGTTATTCCTTGAGAGCCATACTCCGAATTTAAAAGTCAAAATACATGTAAATGGGTGTCTTTTATTTTAGTAATTTCACCACTTTTAAAGTGGAAAAAAGAATACTTTTGACAACATTCTTATGTAGTTGCTAATCAATGAGAGTATGCATTCTAGCAGAGTCTAATGCAAAAAAAGAAGACTAAAGCAGCACTGGACGTAGTATCTCAGTTCTGTCACCAGCGGGTTCCATATTTTAGCTCGCAGGTTAGCGAAGAGCCAGATGCACCCATCGAAAGAGCCACATGGGGCTCCCGAGCCATAGGTCCCCTACCCCTGCACTAGGCTATGGAGCCTGTGGCCCCAGAGCCTATGGTTGTCAATCCCCGAGCTAGTTGTACATCTGCACAATGAAATAAGCATCTGGAGATTCTTTGAAAAAAAATTACAGTTACAATTACATTCAGATTTTTTACCCAACTCACTGTGAAAGGCAGCCTGGCTTTGAGAGTGTTTCCTGCTACTGTAGCCATTCTGACTGTGGGATTGATGAGGAGGTATAGAGGATTGTTGTGGATGTGGTGGTTGAGGTGTTTGGGGACCTTGTTGTTGATTTGGAGTTGGGGAATGTGGGTCTTGAGTCATAACTTGAACCTGTGGAGAATCAGTCTGGTGGCGACCATCACTATGACTGGCCTGTAATGGCATCATGGAGCCAGAGTTTGACACTATGGAGGAAAACGTACACAGATCAGGATCTTTGCAGGAATCAGACTTGAAGACAAAAGATGTATCATTTTTGGTTTTGCATTTCCCAGATTTTTAGCTCACAGAAAAACAAACACATAGGCCTGTTTTTGTTAGGGTGTAGTACTTTTTCCACTTTACTTTTTACTTGTTGCAAGAATTCCGTTAGTTTGCGCACCCACTCATCAAGAAATTATTTTGCATGAATTGCCATCATTCTGTTTTTCTGTCAAATCAAAAAATATTGTAAGTCAGCTAACTGTTTTGGAAGGTTATTAGTTTTCATATTGTTGGATCAGGTTTGCAAGACAATTTCCATGAAAAATGATGCCAATATTATTTTTCAAGCTATTTTAGTAGGTCCATTTCATTTGTACATGCAATTCTCATGGCTGATTATATTGAATTTTAATCCAAAGTTTTTCCTTTTCATTAAGATTATTTTGTCAGAATATGAAACAAAATATCACACATCAATATAGTTATTTTGCATGAATTGCCATCATTCCGTTTTTCTGTCAAATCAAAAAATATTGTAAGTCAGCTAACTGTTTTGGAAGGTTATGAGTTTTCATATCGTTGGATATAATTTTATCAGGTTTGCAAGACAATTTCCATGAAAAATGAACCAATATTATTTTTCAAGCTATTTTAGTAGGTCAATTTTATTTGCACATGCAATTCTCATGGCTGACTATATTGAATTTTAATCCAAAGTTTTTTTCTTTTCATTAAGATTATTTTGTCAGGATATGAAACAAAATATCACACATCAATATAGTTATTTTGTATGAATTGCCATCATTCCGTTTTTCTGTCAAATCAAAAAATATTGTAAGTCAGCTAACTGTTTTGGAAGATTATGAGTTTTCATATCGTTGGATATAATTTTATCAGGTTTGCAAGACAATTTCCATGAAAAATGAACCAATATTATTTTTCAAGCTATTTTAGTAGGTCAATTTTATTTGCACATGCAATTCTCATGGCTGACTATATTGAACTTTAATCCAAAGTTTTTCCTTTTCATTAAGATTATTTTGTCAGGATATGAAACAAAATATCACACATCAATATAGTTCTGTCAATTTAAGAAAGGAGACAAGGTTTACCTTTGGGTGAGACAGGCAGCTGAGTGTATCTGGTGACCGGTGGTGGTCCATGAGGCTCAGAGGACAGATGTGGAGGGTGTAGGGGTTGGCCATAGTGATCTGGAGGAGGCATCTTTAGCGCTGTTTGGTGATCAGAAAGTGGCATGCCAGGTGGGAGATCCATCTGGATACAGTCATGGATGTACTCTTCTTTAATAAGACCACCAGGTGAAGCTGTGGGATGTAACAGAAGGGTGTGTAAAAAATCCAAGTTAAATATCAGAAAACCATTACAATAACTTTTTGTAATGAGTCAATTTGCAATAAAGCTTAGTCAAACTTCTAAATTGAATTTATTCAAAGGAAAGAACCCGATCATATACAGTGGTACCTCAACATACGAGTTCCCCGACATACGAGCAATTTGAGATACAAGTAAAATTTCGGGTAAATATTTAGCTTGCGTTACGAGACAAATTTTGATATACGAGCATAAAGCGGACACGGGAGCACTGGGCGGAGCGTTGCATTTTTTCAGTGTTTTTTCCCCCGTTAGTCAGTGCAAATGGCGTATATACTACTTCTCGTTGGCAAGTGGTCGTGTGTTATCCTATTGTGAGGATATTTCTGTGCATCATTTTCGAAATATTTTGAAGGGAATACAAAAGCAAACAACCCTCGTTAGGTTGCATCTGAAAGTCAGGGTGGAGGCGGGCCAAATAGAATTGTTTTTAGTTCATTTCTATGGAAACATTCATTTGAGTTACGAGTAAATCGATATACTAGCTCAGTCCCGGAACGACTTAAGCACGTATCTCGAGGTACCACTGTACTGAAATTGGTAGATCATATAATGTACTGTATTTCTGTTTTCTGGAACTTACCTGTGTTGTGTAGACTGAGACCAACTATCAGGGGACACAAAAATGGCAAATCAATTCAAAATTTAATAAAACTACAACATCAGTCTTCACCGGAGAGATAATGCCTAAATAGTGTATTTCTAGTAACGTACTGGGAACCTACCAATGCCTGGAGACACCACCCTCTCATAATGGTAAGGGTTTACGCACACATTGTCATACTTCAGATCAAAGGCATACTGGCAGAACTTGACATGCTTGAGTTCATTTTTGTGGAGGTCAGGCCAGCGCCACAGCCGTGCATAAATCACATGAGGAAAACCTTTTCTCCCTGCCACCTGAGAGAAAATAAAAATAAAATGCATGAAGCAGATTTATCAACACCAAACATTGACAAGCAATTTAATGCAAGATTGTTTTTTTGGACTGGCAAGGCTGACCTGTAGTCGTCCATCAAGTGTCCTCTGAATTGTGACACACTTGCTTGGGTGAACGCCATTGGTAGTGATAGCAGTGATGAGCGAGTCCAACTCATCTTTCTTCTCCTTCAGCTTTTTGACCAAACTCTCAATGGCCCGCTTGGCGAAGCCTTCGTTCTCCCCACCCTGGCGGTGGCACATGAGGCTGTGGACAATGCTGAGGCAGGCGTCATTGCTACTTGGGGGGTTCACTGACATGATGCCACTGGAATGACACAAAAGAAATAAACCATCAGTCAAAAGGTACTAGGATCCGTCAAAAATATGCCCACAGAGAAAAATTGAAGTAATTGTGGCATGTGTTTAACATAAAACACACTTCTAACAAGATTCTCGGATTGTGCGTGTTCTTTCAGAACATAATTGTCAGATCTAAATGTCGCTGATGCCAAACCTAAAGCTTTCATTGTGCTCTGCTCTGTTCAATTCTTGGAACATAACACAAGCTAAAAGTCCCAATGGTCATTGTCAATTGAATAACAAAGATGTAATTTTGCAAAATGCATTGATAGGGGTTGAGGTTTTCACAGAAAGTTTGAATTCATTGTTTCTCTGCTACATCTTGCTCTCACTCACTCATCTTTTTTATCATTTCAGCCACTTGTATCTGGTCACCACCCACAACCAGTGACCATATACAGTCATACCTCTACTTACGAATGCCTCTTTGTACGAAAGTTTCAGGTTACGAAATTTTTAATATGCAAATCAGTGACTCGAGATACGAAAAAGATCCAAGGTACAAAATCTCCCAATAAGTAAATGCATTTCCTTATCCGTCATTTATTTTGAATTCCCCTTATTACGCGATTAAAAACTACAAATGCAATGTGGCACATATTTTCACACACACACACACACACACACACACACACACACACACAGGGCACACGTAAACGTCTAAAATGTACTACAGTGGACGGCTTTCGGCCCTGGTACAATGGGCCCTTGCCGCCATCTGGCGGGCAAAGTGGGTATTAAATCTATAACGGCCGCGGAGGGAGATATTTCAGCGGAGCAGGGCACATTTTCATATACTTTATTTATTTTAAGACATTAATAAATCATTTCCTTATAATTTTTCAATCCACGGCTTCAGTCCATTTTCCAAGCGTTCACACCCACATTCTGTTGTCATTCACATCAGGCATTTCCTCTGTATAGGACTAAAGTGCTGTTTCTTTAAGTATTGAGTTGTTTTTGAGGGTTAAAACCGCTGCAAGCACACGGAAGTCAAATGGCTTCATACAAAAATTTTAATTTAGTACACAAACAAGGCGCATCAACCATTTTAGAGAAAAATTTTGACTTTGAAGTGCGCCCTATAGGTGTGAAACTACGGTAGATACATTTTAAAATATATATATATTATATTTAGATATTAATAATTTACAGTCTTGACATGCTTATAGCTGTAATATTTAATAAATATACACGTTTTGATAATTCTACATGTGTACTTGTATTTCTGTATAGGCGCGAAAACAGTTATAATGGGGGGTGATCCTACTTCGAGTTTTTGTGTTTATCGTGGCTATGTCTGGTCTACATTAACCGCGATATTGAAGGGATTACTGCATGTGTGTGTACATATTCATTCGTTTTCTGAACCGCTTTATCCTCGGCTGGCCACTGATTCAGGGTGTCAGCAAGGATTGGCTCCAGCACCCCTCGCTACCCTAATGAAGATTAAGCGTTAATAAAATTAGATGTGATGAGTATATTGACTTTATTAGTCTTTTTATCTCAGTTTTTCTGTATATATAGGTATATTTTGTGTAACATGCTTATTCATTTATTTATTTAGTTATTTATTTATCTTTTCTATTAGGTCTACGATGTCTTTTCCTGTGTCTGTGTTTTCACCTTCTTGCTTCTGCAACAAAGGGAATTTCCCGAGTACTTGATGAATAAAGTTTAATCTAATCAAATCTAATGTAATCTAATCTAATTTTAAACTTTGATCTGAATTGGTGTGACCCTCCAGTCACAAATTAGCAAAAAGCTTCTGATTGGTTTAAGAAATTCTAGGTCAGCAGGAGAGAAAAGTCATGGATTTGGTAAACAGCATTTAACAGATCCTGGATCAGCGAGCAACCAATGAATAAAATCAAGGTTTAGGCAATATAAAAATCGCGTAGTCAGAGATTGCGATTCAATTTAGAAACGATAAAAACTATCAATTAGTCTTGAAAAAATGTTTTTTTATGAAAGTATTAATAAACTCTGCTTCTTTGTCATTAAGGCATAGGCTAGTATTTTAATGTTGATCCTTACAATTATACTTGGAGAAATCCTGTAAGTTACATTTAGTATCTAACCTTAACCCTTGAAGTGGAATTTAGTTTAAAAGGTTTGGCAAACCACTGTCCTACACCCTTAACCTCTAAACACAGAACACTGCTTATATAATTACCATTGTTAACACGCTGTATAATACATTTAGGAAAAATCCTGATTTATTTCCTGCTATCTTGGTTCTGAACCAAAAACTTTGACAAATGGCTTTCATGACAATGCATGCAAGCATCATTCAAACAAATCCCTTGAGCTTGGTCTAAAGTCAGCGCTTTAGATTAAATTTTGATAAATTATGTGTTAAATGTCATTTTGGGTTGTACTCGTGTGGACCGCCTGTTTTTGTGCCAGACATGAGGAAACCCAAACAAATTGCAGACTGATAGTAAGGACCCCAAACATACACTCACCCAACTGCACATTCAGGACACCTCGAAGTGTGCTTATATCAGCGAAGCCTTTGTCATATTGGCAAAAATGAAAGCAACGGAATCATGTCTAAGGTTATATTTGGTCCCCGACAATTTCTATCTGTTAACAAACGTTCCCCTGAAAAAAATCAAATGAAATGAGTGAGTCACATGAAACGTTCCAAATAAATGCTTAGCCTTCTTCTTCTTTATCTTGGTGAATATTTCAGTTAGCTGATTTGGCGTTTTTACAAGGCCACATGCTCTTCCATAGTAATATATGGCATTATAGCCAAAAATCTCATCTGAATTAAAACTTCAATGACGAATTGCCACAACAGACTAATTCACTTAAGAAAAAATAGGGGAATAAAAATGATAAAATTCATAAGTGTGGTCTTAATCAAAACTTCAATGGCGAATTGCCACAACAAACAGACTAATTCACTTAAGAAAAATTGGGGGGATAAAAAATGATGAAATTAATAAGTGTGTGACATTTTTAGTCATATTCCTTGTCAAATAATAAAATTACCAATTTACCATTGAAACCAAAAGTAGGTAAACTACAATAGACCTTATTTATCTGGTTATCTTTGGATATTGAGTCTGTCTGTCTGTGTGTTATGATCAATGTGACCACCACACATATCGGTGATGTCACGTCACAGAGTACTGAGTCTCAGTTTTCTAGAGAGGAAAAATGACTCCTGAGACAGTTTAATGCTTTTGTCAGTGATTTCAACAGTTTAGTGAATTGATTTATGAGCATAAAGAAGTACAGTAATGATGGTATACTTGTAGTATTTATACCTGACACCATTATGAGCATCTTGCTTTCCAACATATAAATTAAACACCACATTTTTTTTATTCTGAGGTATTCCTCATTTGGTGGGAAATCTCTATATATACTATAGTAATTTATACATAAACCCTTCCATCCGTCCTCTGAAACAGTTATCTTCATTAGACTCACATTCCATTAGTGCTGACTGGATCTGTAATTTATTCATTCATTGATTCATTCATTTTCTGAACCGCTTTACCCCCACTAGGGTTGCGGGGGGTGCTGGAGCCTATCCCAGCTGACTTCGGGCCAGAGGCGGGAGACACCCTGAATCGGTGACCAGCCAATTGCAGAGCACGAGGAGACCGACAACCATTCACGCTCACACCCAGACATAGGGGCAATTTAGAGTGTCCAATCAGCCTACCATGCATGTTTTTGGAATGTGGGAGGAAACCGGAGTACCCAGAGAAAACCCACACAGGCCCGAGGAGAACATGCAAACGCCACACAGTTGGACAAACCTGGATTTGAACCGAGGACCCCAGAGTTGTGAGGCCGACGTGCTAACCGCTCAACCCACCGGGCCGCCCTGTAATTTACTTGAATAATCAAATCATGTTGCTTAGTCAAAACGAAAAAAAAAGAAACAATGAGGTGAGAATAGATTCCCATGTAGTATAAATTACGATGGGGATCTCACAGATAATGGCAGATTAACGTTTTTAAATGTTGTATTAATATCTGTCCAATTATAATCACTAACTTCAGGAGCATTCAAGTTGATATTGGACCTAGTACAAATGACTGAAATTAATTGAAATTGTTTTGTATTTTTTAATAAATAAATGAAATTCTTTTTGCTGGTATGCACATTTTAAAATGTTGTCTGTTCTTTCAAGTTTAAATGCATTATTGAATTAAAATGCTTAAAAGAGTGCTCATGTTTTGCTTACCTGGAATTAAGTTGGTCAACCAATGAGTGACCAGAAGATTCACTGGGATCATGGTGGCCCAGTTCTGAATCAGTCCCTGAGAGCAAAATGGATAGAGACACGTCGTAAGAATACAATCGCTTATAAGACACCAAATCCTTAGATATATTAAGATTCTGGGGCTCATATTATGTTATATCACTTGCATGCTACTACACTATTTAAATCTCGTCCTGATTCCAGCTCCTTCAGATGATTAGAGTCTTGTGGTAAAAAAGACAGAGTGATGCTGTTCTCGCATACTCGGCCACCCGGACTGCCGCATCGGGAACCATCTCGTATGCTCGTATCTAAGGGCAAAAATTTGCTCAGAATTTTCCTCGTATTTCAAATTTCTCGTGTGTTGGGAGACTTGTATGTTAAGGTATTACTGTATTCAAATATGCCAATAAAACTAAAGTAGGGGCTGCTCATTTAAAGCTTATTACTTGCATATAAGCCATATTTCTCGCTCAAAAAAATGATGACTGAATCGGGGGTACGGCTAATCTGCGCATAAAAAGACGAGATGGACGAAACTGCAAGGAGACAAAGATGAAACGCCATAACGTAAGACAATGCGGCCGAAACGGTCATTTATTTCAAAATAGAGAAAAGATAAACAGATAAAACGCTAAACTAAATTTATTTTGACGTCTATGAATGAAATTCAAGAAAAAAACATGGGTATCTTGCATAAAACGTAAAAAAACTCATGTTCCTGTCACTGCTCGCTCGGGGCACGGCCATTTTACCTAGGTCCCGGCCGGGGCAGCCATGTTACCGAGGGCGCTGCCGTCTAAACCTAGTTAAACGTGCTTTGTCTGGCCAGATGCGAGTAGCCTTGATTCTGAAATAAAACAAAATTCCACTTTGTTTTGTTATTTTTTTCTTGTTCGAAAGTGACAACTATTGCAGTAATATGGAGCATCAAAAGAATTGAGATATTTTGACATTAGAAGCAATATGGCTGCCACAACATCTTAAACTTCTGTTAAGAAAATTGTAATTTCTGTCATTAGAAAGCATCAGATTCTCATCAATATAGACATTTCTTTTTTCTAATTGAATCATTTGATATTTTGCATTTACAAAGACAGGCATATTAAATTCCTTATGATATTGACCCTAATAATGTGCTTTTGATTCATACAGTATCTCAGAAATACCACTTTCTTAAGATTTTCCCTTCAAAGTAACACATTTGTACTCCCTATTAAAACCATGAATATGGAGGTGAAAATTGGGAATCAGGGGGAGGCTTATACACGAGAAATTGTAAAATTCTAAATTTTAAAGGCAATTTCCAGGGTGTCTCTTATACGCGCGGGCGGCTTACATGCAAGTACTAAATACAGTGGTACCTCGAGATACGAGCTTAATTCGTTCCGGGACTGAGCTCGTATGTCGATATTCTCGTAACTCGAACGAACGTTTCCCATTGAAATGAACTAAAAAACAAATTAATTCGTTCCAACCCTCTGAAAAAAAAACCAAAAACAGGATATTGGGTTGGAAAAAAATGTTTTATTTCTTCTAATCGCCATTTACAGTGGTACCTCAACATACGATCGTAATCCGTTCCGAGACTGAGATTGTATGTCGAGCTTTTCGTAACTTGAGCGAACGTTTCCCATTGAAATAAACTGAAAAAAAATTAATTCGCTCCAACCCTCTGAAAAAACACCAAAAACAATATATTGTATTGCAAAAATGTTTTATTTCTTCTAATTCGTCCGAGTGGGGGAACCTTTTTGCACCGGTGAATCGTAATATAACATAAACAAATTTAAATGAACTTGGATTACGATGCAGACACACTCAAAAATAAATTTAATCTAACCTTACACTAAACTTAATTCTAATTTTGTTTTACATTTTTATACCTTCTCCTGGCCGGGTTAGCTGTTTGCCCCGCCTCCAACCTCACGTTCGCTATCGATGGGCTGTTTGCTGTTGTATTCCCTTCAAAATATTCCGAAAATGATGCACACAAATGTCCTCACAATAGGATAACGCACGACCACTTGCCAACGAGAAGTCGTATTGAATTAGCGATCGCTCCGCTAACGGGAGCTAACAGGCTAAGGGGGGAAAAACACTGAAAAAATGCAACGCTCCACTCAGTGCGCGCAGAGACGTTACAAAGAGGTAGTTGCGACCAGAGATATTACACAAGGAGTTGCAGGGGAGAGAGCCAGTGCCCCTGATGTTCTTATGAGCAGCCAACGAGAAGTAATATATACTGCTCGTATTAGCGATCGCTCCGACATTCGCGCTGAGTGACGGAAAAAAACACTGAAAAAAATGCAACGCTCCGCCCAGTGCTCGTAGATATCTGTTATACACGAAAGAGATGCAGCAAAAAAGACAGTGCGCTACAATGATAAACAGCGTCTTATGTCTTGGCCACCCGGCTTTCTCGCATCTCAAAATTTTTCTCGTATCTACAGATAATTATTTGCTCGAAATTTTACTCGTATCTCGAAATGCTCGTATGTAGGGGTGCTCGTATGTAGGGGTGCTCGTATGTAGGGGTGCTCGTATGTAGGGGTGCTCGTATGTAGAGGTACCACTGTACGGTAATTTATTTTATATTGACACCAATAACTTTTCAACCGACTAATCCGTGGACTGTTGTACCTGTATGTCAATCTAATACGTTGCACCACTGTCTGGTTTATAACACAATGGGATTCAGATGTGCCACCTTGTACTCTGTTCTTAGCAAAGTGCAGTGGAGATAAACTTGTTTCTCATTACCAGTTCCGATTGGCCGCCAAAGCTGGGAACACGAGCATCGGCCCTGATTGCAGAATTGTTTTTTCACTCTGAGATTGGTAAAAAGGTAACTCAGATCATGACGTTACATTATTGCATCACTAAAACCTCAATGTCGATGAAATGTAGGTTAATCACTCAATTCCAGATATTTTACTGACGACCCTGGTCTTCTATACTTTCAAATAAATAAAAAATCAAAGTCTTTAATTCCTTAAGTGCCAAAAAAAACATTCTTTAGAAGCCAACTGTTTAGTGACAAGGTTTATTTTGTTTTTTTAATAGAAATATAGCATATAGAAAATGGGGATTTGCGGCGGCCCAGCGGCTTGAGTGGTTAGTACGTCGGTTTGCATGTTCTCCCCCGGGACTTTGTGGATTTTTTCCGGGTACTCTGTTTTCCTCCCACATTCCAAAGACATGCATGGTAGGGTGATTGGACACTCTAAATTCCCCCTAGGTATGAGTGTGAGAATGAATGGTTGTCCATCTGCTCGTGCCCCGCGATCGGCTGCCCACTGATTCATGGTGTCCTCCCCCCGGCCCGAAGTCAGCTGGGATAGGCTCCAGCAACCCCCGTGACCTTAGTTAGGGTGAAGCGGTTCAGAAACTGGATTTGATTTGAGCACGTCACAGATAATTTGTCACTACTAATGACCTGCTAACATTAAGTAACTTATCGATAGTTTTAAGTTCATTTGCCCTGTTGACAACTCAGTGTCGCGAATGTGAGTAAATTTATTAATAGCACTAGGTCAACATTGATGGCTCTGTACTGTTACTGCTAACTAGATTTTTCCAGATGAATTGAAATATTTCAGGACAAAGACATACTAGATCAGGGGTCGGGAACCTTCTTGACAAGAGAGCCACAAACAATTCATATTTTCCAATGTTATTCATTGTGAGCCATACTACAAATTTAAAAGTCAAAATACTTACATGTAAACGAGTGCCTTTTCAATTTTTTTTGTAATTTCACCACTTTTAAAGTGGAAAAAAAATGAATATTTTTAAAAGATTCTTATGCTGTTGCTAATCAATGAGAGGATGCATTCCAGAAGAGTCTACTGCAAAAAAATGAAGATTAAAGCAGTTCTAAATGTAATATCTCAGTTCTGTCAACAGCGATTTCCATATTTTAGCTCACAGGTTGGCAAAGAGCCAGATGCACCCATCAAAAGAGCCACATGTGGCTCCCGAGCCATAGGTTCCCTACCCCTGTACTAGATGATGCTAGTCAGATTTTATTAGACTCCATACTGATAATGGTAAAAATGTATAATTTTAAATATTCATTTTCATTCGTTTTCAAAAGCACTTATCCTGGTCAGCTGGGTGCTAGAACCTATCCTAGCTGACAACTGATAGGGTTATACCACCAAATTCATTGGCATTTCTTAAATGGATTTATTTCTTGTCTCATACCTATTGTCTGGTTTCCTACCATATCCCATTCAACAAGCTCTTGGCCTTCTGAGCTCCAAGCCAATCAGGAAAAGAGGTGAGAGATGCAGACATGACATCAGCAAGAAGCAACTATCTGGTTGAATACAATGACGGAGTGCAGAGCGGTTCTTGTAGATAGGTCAAAGTTTGTCTGAAATACGTACACTCAATTTCTTCATTAAGAGGAGCAAAGAACGTTCCTTAAAACTTGTTTGCATGTGTTTTATTTTCTCCTGACTGACACACATCCAATACGTGTGAAGCAATGTAAATTGGTCAGTGATGAGTGAGACAAGAGCACTCATCCAAATCAGCAGCTGTTTCCTTTTGAAGATTCCTCCCATGAAAACAGTCTCAATTGGATCTTTCTCAGAGAGACCTCTGAAATATTTCGGTGGCGGAGATATGGACCAGTCCATCTGGCGTCCCAGATTAAGTTAGGTGATTGAGCACTCTAAATCAATGTTTGCCAGCCACTACCCCTGTATCGGGAGTCATGGGCAGGTGTGCTTAAGGAAATTATCTGCATTTAAGTCATACAACGTAATATTCCGAGAAAAGTCGTAATACCACTGTCAAATTTTTTTCAAGATAGGTTTTGCTAACTGCAATTGGTTACCAATGACATCCCAGAATTTTTCATCCAGGTGTCATTAGATTTTAAAAAGAAATGCTCTATCTTACACCATCCTCTGTTACCATCATTACTTGTTAAAGAGAAATTGTCCCACTCAGCAGACATCGTTTGATTTACTCCGGACGAAAAGCTCAATGGTACTGAGAACACACGCTAATACTAGATCGGATCCGATCTTGTGGCAAAATTCGATACTGTCCCATACTCCAAAAATAGCCGTATCGGGCAAAAATACCAATACTTAGTATCGGATTGGGACATCACTAAATTAAATGAGATTAAAGTTGTAATATTAAGAGAATCACCATATAAAGTGGGTCCCACATCCCAAAAACATGCAGTGTAGGCTGGTTGAACATTCTAAATTGCACACTGCCCCCACTGACCAAGTCCATTAAACGCAATTTAGTATTTCATACCCACGAAGGACCTATATATTAGCACCATTTTCTTGTCCATGTCATGCAGTCACAGGTATTTGGTGGTGACTCTTCCTCGTCTTAAATACACTGTACACAAGAGATAAGATCTTTAGCCCGACCCCGACCAGGTCGGGTCGGGCTCTATTTTTTCGGCCCAATCTTACCTCTACTTAGAGCTGCAAACTACTCCGGAATTTCAGGAGATTACTCGGAAATGCAAGGCAAACTCTGGGACTCCGCACAACCTCCCTAAACTCTGCAAATCCCCAAAAATTGTCACTTAAATCTTTTTTGAAGTAACCATTTTGGAAAAGTACCAAATTTCTAATTTAAATGCCTCGAAATTCACATCATCGCTACGGCTTCCACCATCTCGATTCAACTGCAATGTGGAAGAATTCAGGAAAACGCGTGCATTGTGAATCATCCGAGTTGCAAGTTCTGACAAATGATTCGTCTTGTGAGACTTCAGTGCATATCGATTTTGCGTGAATCGCATTCACACCGGATAAACTCAGGAAATGGAACAAGGGTACTCCTGATATGGGGTTGACGGAGGTTGGCAGCTCTACTGTACGACAACTGAAGTACACTGTAGTCCAAATGAAAACTTAAATCAATAATTCCCAGGAATCATGAGGTCGTACTGGCTGTCACTCACTGATAAAATCCAAGCAGCGGCAGTGGTTTCCACGGAGTCCATTAAAATAGATATACGCTCGTCACCAACATGTAACCGTATACATATATATATATATATATATATATATACACAGACGCTCCCCTACTTACGAACGAGTTAGGTTCCGAGCGATTGTTCATAAGTTGAATTTGTTTGTAAGTTGATTCAGTGCTACATTTTGTATTATAATTTATGTTTAAGGCCTATATAAGTATATTGAAGGTTTATATAAGTGCATTTGTATGTTTAAGGCTTGTATAAGTAACACGCATTGTTTGTACTGAAAAAAACATTTATTAAAATGGAGAGAATATGTACAGTACTGTATAGAGAGAGAGAGATTTATGTATTAGAAACTGGCCGAAAGAAGCGATCTGACGACGATTGCAGTTTTCTTCTTTTTTTCATCATAAATGATGCGGTAGCACTGTATGGCATCATTCGATTGATTTGCAAACTTTGTGCAACGTTCAATATTTGGGTCCTGCTGCTCGATCTTTCTGTTTATAAATGGTACTGACGGTCGAACGATTCAAGTTGTATGCGTGAAATGCTCACCACTCTCACGCGCATCAAGCTTCGTTATTATTGCCACTCGTTTCAAATGAAATGGTTTGCCTCTTCCTTGCAACTCCCTCAATAGAAGCCTTTCGCTTTTTACCAACCATATTCAATAATGGATGCACAAGATATTTAATGATACAAATGAAAAAGGTTCTCTGCGCACTGGCGATACGTTCACGCACTTCCGCATTGCAACGAAGAAGGTAGACGCTGGGTGAGCTGAGCCCTCACAGCGCCAGGCGTATTAGCGGCAGAAAGAAGCACTACTCGGAAAAAAATCGAACTTACGAACATTTTTCGACATAAACGCAATTTGCAGACATGTTTGTATGTACCGTTGTTCGTAAGTCGTATGTTCGTAAGTAGGGGAGCATCTGTATATATATATATCTATATATATCTATATATAGATATATATATATATATATATATATAATTTCTGCACCGCTTTATCCTCACGGGGGTGCTGGAGCCTATCCCAGCTGACTTCGGGCCAGAGGCGGGAGACACCCGGAATTTGTGGCCAGCCAATCGCCATTCACGCTCAAACTCATACCTAAGGGCAATTTGGAGTGTCCAATCAGCCTACCATGCATGTCTTTGGAATGCGGGAGGTCCCCGGAGAAAACCCATGCAGGCCCGGGGAGAACATGCATACTCCACACAGGTGGACCGACCTGGAATTGAACCCAGGTCTCCCACTGTGAGGCCGACGCGCTAACCACTCATATATATATATATATATATATATATATATATATATATATATATATATATATATATATATATATATATATATATATATATATATATATATATATATATATATATATATATATATATATATATATATGTATATATAATACATATATTATATATATAATACATATATTATATATATAATACATATATTATATATATACATACATATATATATACACACATACATATATATATATACACATGCATACATATATATATACATATATACACATATATACAGAACAGAAAATGCAATGTACATTGTTTCATGTGAACTACATAGTACATGCCTGAAGAAATGGCCAACTGAACACATGCAAATAGAATAACGAGCACATCACCTGAAACGAACCTGGTATAAATCGAAAAAGAAGCGCGGCATTTTTTTTCTAGATAAAGGCGACAATATATCAAGCTAGTAATTGTGAGCAAGTTGCACTTCAAAATATAGATTATATCGTCTGGTTGGAATGGAGGCGGCAGCTGGAGAAACAAACATTCGCGTTGAATTGCTAATACTTACACATCAGACGGAGAAAAGAGAAGAACTTGAATAGAAAGACCGCTGAGCTGTCCGCCAATTGCTTCAAGTATACTGAGTGGTGTTGACCAGCTAGTATTAATGTTTACTGGCCTCTACATGAGCTGGGTTTTCACGCTGTCTGTCACACCGGCGACACTTCCATGAATTGCTGCCTAGCGGAGTATAAATGTCTACTATGCTACACAGCGCTAGCTTCAGTGTCTCACACTAGCTTTATCATTTTATCAGTCTTGCTGTCTCCTCGTGCATCCTGCTCGTTACTCACGCGCACGACACAATAACAATAGAGGGGAGACATCGTGCGCGTCAGTGTCGCGACACGATTCAGCCAATAGCTGCCAAGCTCTCATACGCACGGGAGGTGTCAACCAATGGGAAAGCTGTTTTCACCGCGACACTGCGAGCCAGGGTCTGTCTGGTTCGTCGAGATTGACAGGCCCGGGAGACTGTTTTCTTTAAGGTGGCGCCGTTGAGATTAGCGCTCCCCCAACATACATTGCATAGGCGCGAATTACAACTGTACCCCGAGGTGGGCCAAAACTTGAATTTGGAAATTCTTTTTTACTCCAACTTTTTTGGCAGTATTTTAAAAACCAGCCTCAAACACGACAGTGACGGTGTACTATTTATGCGTATTTCCACGAATGCAAAATATTTGTATGTGCAGGTCCATTCAAATTATACAAATTGTATTAATAAATTACTTATTGACATCAAATGCGCAGTCTTTTTGTCATCATTATGACTTCTTTTTTTAATTCAACTTTTTTCTCATTTAGAAAAAAGGAAAAAAACTTAACCCCATAAAGACCTGATGACCTTTTGGGTCATGTAAACTAAAATGTTAATATTTGGCATACAAGTGTGGTGTCCTTGACCCATAATGTAATTTTCACATACTGTACCTATGTTAACTACAGATATCAATTATACTTACATATAATGCCACAAATTTTAATGTATTTCTAATAATAGGGCTGCAACCTATTCAATGTAAACAGAAGTAGCACAATAGTATTTTTGTCGGCCTCACAGCTCTGGGGTCCTGGGTTCAAATCCAGGTCACCTGTATGGAGTTTATATGTTCCCCCGTTTCCTCCCACATTTTAAAAACATGCATGGTAGGCTGATTGGACACTCTAAATTGCCCCTAGGTATCGGTGTGAGCGTGCATGGTTGTCCGTCTTCTTGTGCCCTGCGATTGGCTGGCCACCGATATAGGGTGTCCCCCGCCTCTGGCCCGGAGTCAGCTGGGATAGGTTCCAGCACCCCCCGCGACCCTAATGAGGATAAAGCGGTTCAGAAAATGAGATGAGATGAGAAGATATAAAATTATCTACTCATACTTGTGTCGTGTAGTTTTGACTTTCAAACCTGCTATGTAGTATATATTAATTTAGTATGTTATTAATAATTCATTAATTCATTTTCCGTACCGCTCATACTCACAAGGGTCACGGGGGCTGCTGGAGCCTATCCCAGCAACCTATGGTAGGCGGGGGACACCCTGAATCGCAGAAGACGTGAACCAATTCATTTTCTGATGGCCATTACTCGACATTACTTTTTTTAGTCTCGTCGCCACCCGAATTGGTTTGCTGAACGTCTATCTCTTTTTTTAATACTGGATAAGAGACAATAATATCGTCAATATTGCCATGGATCATCTTCAGATGTTGTTTTTCAGGGAACATTTATTATTTAGCATTGAGCTACTGTGCCGTCTAAAGTGGAAGATCGTCTAGTGTAAGTTTTATTACACATCAACAAACACTGCTGAATCAGGTGAGTGGAAATTTTTGAGTTTTCAGGAATCGGCTCAGAGTTTCGGAAAAATTGGACAAATCTTTAAAAATAGGTCACTTCCTACTATTTCGGGGCATTTCTGATTCACTTCCTGCTAAAATGGGGCATTGTGGGTCAGTTCCTATTATTGTCAGGCATTTCTGAGTTACTTCCCATTGCGTTCCGGGCAACTCTCTCCTAAAATATTGAAATCAAGCTGAATACCCAGAAAATTATTCAAATTTTGCTGTCTGACAACAACTTAAAAAGTGCCCTACAAAGGGTTAAAAGCGAACTTGTACACGCCACATGAAAAGGTTGGGACCCACTGGGGATTGATCCTTTGATCTCAGAACTGTGAGGCAGACGTGCCGACCAGTCTTTCACCAGAATGCCCTTATATAATTTTTAAAAATATTAATCATTATAATTTTCGTGTCTAAATAAAATTAGACATTTTCTACAGGTACTCCGGTTTCCTCCCACATCCCAAAAGACTTGCAGGGTAGGCTGGTTGAACACTCTAAATTGCCCCTCGCTAGGAGTGTGAGCGTGAATGGTTGTTCTTGTCCATCTCCTTGTCTCCTCCAATTGGTTGGCCATCAATTGAGAGTGTCCAATGACTAGTGCCCATAGTTTGCTGGGATACGCTCCAGCATCACCGGTGATCCCGCAGTATGGAAAATGAATGAATGAACAAAAACAGACCGGCCCAGACGGTCCCAGCTCTGGGGTCCTGGGTTGAAATCCAGGCCGGTCCACCTGTGGGAAGTTTGTATGTTCTGCCTCGGCCTGCGTGGGTTTTCTTCTGGTTCCCTCCCACATTCCAAAGACATGCAGGGTAGGCTGATTGAACACTCAAAATTGCCCATAAGTAAGAGTGTAAGTGTGAATGGTTGACTGTCTCCATGTGCCCTGCAATTGACAGCCCACCAATTCAGGGTGTCCCCCTCCTCTTGCCCGATGTCAGCTGGGAGAGGAGGATAAAGCGGTTCAAAAAATAAATGAATGTTTGTCATCATCATCGCCATGCAATGCACGTTTTAGCAAACAGATGGCCTCTAATTTGTGCTGCCTTGCTCGATTTGGGGATTTTATATGCTTTAGTAATACCACCAACATCTGAAGTTATTTTAGTTGTCCAATAAAGCAAGAAACACTGATAAAGAGAGACTCCAGGTGTATTCGTTCATTTATTCATTCATTTTCTGGACCGCTTTATCCTCCCGAGGGTTGCGGGGGGTGCTGGAGCCCATCCCAGCTGACTTCGGCTAGAGGCGGGAGGCACCCTGTATCGGTGGCCAGCCGATCCAAGGACAAGACGGACAACCATTCGCACTCATACCCATACCTAGGGGCAATTTAGAGTGTCCACTCAGCCTACCAGGCATGTCTTTGGAATGTGGGAGGAAAATGGAGTACGCGGAGAAAACCCACACAGGTCCAGGGAGACCATGCAAACTCCACACAGGTTGACTGACCTGGATTTGAACCCAGGACCCCAGAGCTGTGAGGGCAAAAACTCAAACCGCCAGGCCGCCACTCCAGGTGTACCCAATCAGATTGTAGAGTCTAAACACGTGATGTTTAATTTTTTCACAGCTCATTGACTTATTTGCAATAAAATCCCTCACAATTTCTGCAACAGCCCAATTCTGAGCTCAAAGACTAAAACCCATAGCTAAAGCAATGACAAAGCCAAACATAGCCAGGGTGGCCATTATGCGGCCTGAGCACTTGATTTTACTTGAGATCACGCAGAATCCTCGTACTAATCGCAGCCTCAAGGGAGGAGGAGAGTTCCATGGATAGCCATCAAATGCTGTAAATCCATATAATACACAAGCTTCATCTTATCTCATTTATCTTCACTAGGGTCACGGGGGGGGGGGGGGGGGGGGGGGGGTGCTGGAGCCTATCCCAGCTGACTTCAGGCCAGAGGCGGGGGACACCCTGTATTGGTGGCCAGCCAATCGCAAGGCATAAGGAGACGGACAACCATTCACGCTCACACTCATACATAGTGGCAATTTAGAGTGTCCAATCAGCCTACCATGCATGTCTTTGGAATATGGGCGGAAAACGTAGTACCCAGAGAAAACTCACGCAGGCCCGGGGAGAACATGCAAACTCCACACACGTCGAGCGACCTGGATTTCAAACCAGGTCCCCCACTGTGAGGCTAACGCGCTAACCACTTAGCCGCCGGGTCGACAATATACACATGTTACTAATTGTCATATTTTGTTATTTGACATGTTATTATTGACAGATTTAGAAAGAATTTGTAATGTATTGTTCAACGACAAAAAGATATCTGATACTGTCTTCCATAGTATTGTTTATTTATTGACTTGGAAATTAATTAATTTGTTCGTTCATCCGTCCCTCCATCCATTTGTTCATTCGTTCATTCGTTCAGCCATTCATTCATTCATTCATTCAGAAAGGGGGGTGCCAGAGCCTATCCCAGCTGACTTCGGGCACGGGGCGTGGGACACCCTCAATTGGTGGCCAGCCAACCGCAGGGGACAAGGAGACGGATAACAATTCACACTGACACTAATACCTAGGGGCAATTTAGAGTGTTCAACCATCCTACCATGATTGTTTTTGGAATGTGGGAGCAAACCTTATTAGACACAGAACATGCAAACTACACACAGTAGGACCAAGCTGGGATTCGACCCAAGAACTGTGAGACCAACTCACTAACCACTCATCTGCCTTACTGACACCTTTGATCAATAAAATCACTTGTTTTAACATTAAATGTGTTGGAAAAAGTGTCAGAAAATGAACATTGGGACTGCTGAATATATTTTGGGGTTAATCATAGGGACCTTAAATGATGTCAGGCGTTCGCTAACCGATTAAACATTTTAGATGTGATTGCTTACAACTGAACTTCAAAAAGTGTGAAACCCCAACATCCCAGTTTTGTATTTTCAAAGTGGGAATGTTTTAAAATGATGTATCTTGTCTTCATATATTGTAGGTAACAAAAATTTATCATTTAAACAGGTGTGTAGACTTTTTATCTTCACCATGTCATCCTCAATATCCGACCACATGTTGGGTCAAGGCTGGAGTTCATTGTCGTATTGCAGATGTCTGGAGTCGACACACAAGATAGCGAGAGAGAGAGAGAGCGATGACTTTTTCCAGTCAGCAACCTGAAAGTGCATCTAGATCAGATGGATGTCGAATGGTCAATATAGTAACAAAATGATGATTTGATGAATGATGAAACGATTTAGACGACATCTTATGACGAGTAAAATAAATGAACTACGTTTTCCCTGAACGTGGATCACATGGGCCCCATTCAGGACCCAGGCCTGGAGGCAAAAAAGAAGTTCAGAGTATCCACCCTTTTTGGATTCCCTGGAAAGGGTGCAGGCGAGTGCCTCTCCTGGGGACTCGCTAGTTCTGCTGGGGGAATTCAATGCTCACATGGGCAATTACTATGAGATGACAGTGAGACCTGGAGGGGCATGATTTGGAAGAACGTCTCTCCTGATCTGAACCCGACAGGTGTTCTATTGCATAACGGTGTCCATATGTGGACTTGGCAACAGGACACCCTAGGCCGCAGTGCGATGATCAACTTTGTAGTCATGTCATCGGATTTGCAGACGCATGTCTTGGGCATTCGGGTGAAGAGAGGGGCGGAACTGTCAACCGATCACCACCTGATACTGAGTTGACACCAATGGTAGGGGAGGATGCCGGTCCAGCCCGGCAGACCTAAACATTTCCTTCTGGGACTTCCAACCAACCTTCTACATGTGTTTTGCGGGCTTGGAAAAGGTGTTCGGCTAAGTTCCCTGGGGAGTCTTGTGGGGTGTCTGACCGGTGTCAGACTCTGGTCCCCATAGTAAGTCGGATCCATTTGCACTGGGGGTTGGACTATGACAAGGCTGCACTATGTTGAGCCGTTGAGGGGCTCCAGTTTGATGGCCTCAGTATTACATCCCTGCTTTTTGCAGATGATGTGGTTCTGTTGGCTACATCTCCAACTCTCACTGGAACCATTTGCAACCGGGTATGGAGTAGTTAGGATGAGAATCAGCACCTCCAAATCTGAGACCATGGTCCTCAGTCGGAAAAAGGTGGCATCCCCACCCTAGGCCACAGATGAAGTACTTCCTCAAGTGGAAGAGTTTAAGTTTTTTGGGGTCTTGTCCATGAGTGAGGGAAAAATGGAGCGGGAGATTGACATGTGAACCGGTGCGGTTTCTGGAGTGATGCAGACTCTGCATTGGTCCATCGTGGCGAAGAAGGAGCTGAGCCGTAAATTGAAGCTCTCTATTTACCCGTCAATCTACGTTTCTTCCCTCATCTATGGTCACTAGCTGTGGGTTGTGACGGAAAGAACAAGATCCAAGCGGATACAAGCGGCTGAAATGAGTTTCCTCTGCAGGATATTCGAACTCTCCCGAAGACATAAGTTGAGAAGCTCAGTCATCTGGGAGGGTTGCTGCTCCGCTGCTCCTCCGGATCGAGAGGAGTCAGATGAGTTGGCTCGAGCATCTGATTAGGATGCCTCCTAGATGCTTCCCTAGTGGGGTGTTGCAGGCACTATGTTGAGCCGTTGAGGGGCTCCAGTTTGGTGGCGCCTCTGATTGGAATGATCACTGCCAGCCTCTTCCAATCACAATCGATTGGGCGTCAAACACTGTCAATGACACTAAAAGATGAGTATTCACATCTAGTCCACACAATGTAAATTAATTGGACGTTATGACTGTCAATGGAAGGCAAAGCATTATTTTTTAAAACGTTTTTTGGGGGAGGGTTCTCATACCCAAGAATGTATTCCTGGTAAGGTGTTCCAGGCACGCCTCACCAGGAGGAGGACACAGGGCTGACCCAGGACATGCCGGGGGGATTATGTCTCCCGGCTTGCTTGGGAACGCCTTGGGATTCTCCTGGAAGAGCTGGATGAAGTGGCTCGGGAGAGGTAAGACTGGGCTTCCCTGCTGAAGCTGCTGACCCTGCGACCTTACTTCATACAAAGAGGAAGATGACAGATGGGCGCATAATCATTAATACTTTATTTGTACTTGCATCAAAGGTAAACATTACAACCTTTCATTGAAAAACAATATTTATTTGTCTAATTATTTTGCCCATGTACATCCCAAATGTGGATTTGAATTAAACAATCAACATGGAATTGACTATGTAGGCCCAATTAATGATTTGGGCATAAAAAAAATCAATTAACAAATCAACAAAAACAATTTTAAAGAGTGATCATGCCTTTTAAAAGAATGCGGCAAACACAAATATCAAAAGTATTTCTCTTTAAAATGTCTCGTCTTTTGCAGCATCACAAAATGAGGAAAAAAATTGAGGCCCTACTTAATAGTCACCTTGGTCTTAATATCCAATTCTGCAGTGTGTAAGGGTGAATCACAAATACTCCAAGTATTTAGCCCTAATAATTTATCAAATTGTTATTAACATGCAATCAGGATTGTTCGAAATGCTTTCTCGTGAGACATAACTCATACAATAATGCAGTGCAGTACATCAATATATCAGCAAATAGCAGGCTTCGGGTCATTGGAAGATTGATCTTTTATATGTATAGGTATTTGAGTTCTTGTTGATTGAAGCAATCCAAAATTCTGAAATTTAAGGTTTACTGGGAGAGCGTGAGGTGAACACTCCAGAGGCCTCCAACATGGTTTTTCTTCGTGCAGTCTCTTTGGCTACATTATGGTTTAATCTTCTTAGACGTTCCTGAGGACAAAATAACATGGGTATTTCAATGCTTACTTTACTTTTTTTGCAGTTGTTTCATCTGGTTGTCATTTCTATACATTTAAACCTTTATGAGGCACTCATTTAACTCATGGACTGCCATTAATGGCACAAGACAATCCACGGTGATTGTTCATTAAGAAATTTATTGTGGACTGACAGGGAATGATCACTGCCAGCCTCTTCCAATCACAATCGATTGGGCGTCAAACATTGTCAATGACACTAAAAGATGAGTATTGACATCTAGTCCACACAATGTAAATTAATTGGACATTATGACTGTCAATGGTAGGCAAAGCATTATTTTTAAAAACGTTTTTGGGGGGGTTCTCATACCCAAGAATGTATATTCCTGTTTTAATTTTTTTTCTATAGCAGCCCAGCAGGGGAGTGGTTTGCGCCTCAGCCTTACAGTTCTGGGATCGAGAGTTCAATCCCAGGTTGGGATCTTCCTGAGTTGGGTTTGCATGTTCTCCCCGGGCTTGGCTTAGCTAGACTTGGAGACAAAACATTAATATTGGGGTATAAATAAACCCAAATGTGATGTCCTCATATGTAAACTCCAGGTAAGTCTTTGTGGATTTTTTTATTTATTTTTTAAATGACCCAAAATATTCACATGCCCTGTATCGGGTTAAAAGATCCTTCAACAGTTAGAAATCACAACATACTTCAGTTGTTAAAAAGCTTTCGTGAAATGTAGAATTATCATCAAAATGAAATGTCAAATGGTCATACGAAACCTAACTTTATAATTTAAAAAAGTTTTGGGGCATGATGAACTAAACTAAAATAAACTTACCCATGTTGACTACTTCTTAATTATGTTGACCATTTATTTATCTATTACTATTTATTGATTATTTATTTATCATGACTATATATATTGATTATCTGTGTTTCTTTGTTTGTTTGTTGTGGAGTCCATAGAACTGAACAACTCAAACACCATGGAACTCATCCTAGACTTCAGATGGAACAAGGCCGCTCCGTTCTGCTGATCTCTCTTGGACTACCGAATTTATTCGAGTATAAAGCGCAACATTTTGTACCAAAAAACTGAAGCAAAGTTTGGGTGCGCATTATACACGAATCCCGGTGAAACACTGCCCTCCGCCAGTGAAAAAGTCCCCTCAGCAGGCGTTATAATGGGAGACGTACAACCTGTATTTGTCCGCCAGATGGGGCGCGAGAGCCCGTTCTATTGGCCGGTGCTCAACACTTAAAAAAAGAACTCAAGACTGGAATCAATTGTTTGGTGAGTCCGATGATGATGAATCAGACTTTGAAAAAAATTAAATATTATAATGATGAATTAGACTTTAAGGATTTAAAATTCTAAATTCCATTTGAGATGTGTGTTCATATTGGTAGTAGTTTGTTTTACCAACTTTCGTACCATACGTTGTGTATAAATATTTTGTCATGGCGATGTGTTCAACATTTGCCAGTTACCAGTACCCGTGCAATCCTTGGTGAGTTGAGAAAAAGTGAAAAAATTATATATAATAAAATATAACAACTTTTAGTCACAAATTATGGGTGCGCGTTTTACACGTGTGTGGGTTATACAGTCATACCTCGTCATACGGCCGCTCGTCATACGAAATTTTCGTGGTACGACGAAAATTTCGATTGAATAATTCGCTCGCGATACAATTAAAATTTCGAGATGCGACCAAGCCAGGTGGCCATGACATGAGAGGCTGTTTATCATTGTAGCGCACTGTCTTTTTTGCCGCATGTCTTTCGTGTATAACAATATCTACGAGCACTGGACGATTAATTCAGACGAGTTTCTCCTACGCATCGACCAGGAAACGCACAACGCGCATGCGCGGGCAAAAAGAGGGCTTTCTGGGTAATTAAGTATATTCGTGCACAACGCCGATAGGCAATGGCACTCTTTCTCAGAATAAAACTTCATTACCCACAATCAATACGTGGGTAAGCTCAGCTGTTGCATTTCCTGTTATTATTATCTAATACGAGGAGTATTATATTACTTTCCGTTCGCTGCTCATAAGAACATCCAGCGGCACTGGCTCGCAATTCCCTCTTTGTAATATTTCTGGTCGCAACTCTCTCTCATAGGCGCCGTTCAAAGTGGTTGCGAACAGAGCTATTACAACGAGGGAGTTGCGAGCCGGTCCCCCTGATGTTCTTATGAGCAGCGGAGCGATCGCTAATATGTACTACAAGACTATTTCTCGTTGGCAAGTGGTCGTGGGTTATCCTATTGTGAGGACATTTGTGTGCATCATTTTCGGAATATTTTGAAGGGAATACGTAGTACTGCAGCAAACAGCCCATCGATAGCGAACGTGAGGGTGGAGGCGTGGCAAACAACTAACCCGAAGAGAATGAAGGTAAAAAAAAAAGATTAAAACAAAATTAGAATTCAGTTTTGTGTAGTTATATTAAACGTATGTTTGAGTGTGTCTGTATATATTAATCCAAGTTAATTTAAATTTGTTTGTTCCGTTAACGAGTGCGCTGTCGTGGGGAAAAAAACGCACCCCCCCCCCCCCACACCCCCAAACATCTGTCTCCCGTCGGCGAAATCTGCCCAATTTTAGTTAGATTAAACACATTTTATTACTATTAAACCACTAGTTATGTGTTACTTTGTTAATAGATGGCGCATTAGAAGAAATAAAACATTTTTTCCAATCTAATATCCTGATTTTGGTGTTTTTTCAGAGGGTTGGAACGAATTAATTTGTTTTCAATTCATTTCAATGGGAAACGTCCGCTCGAGTTACGAAAAGCTCGTCATACGATCTCAGACTCGGAACGGATTACGATCGTATGTCAAGGTACCACTGTATAATGACATTAAAAGCATTCAATTCAATAAACTCAAATGTATTTATACAGTGGTTTCAGAACAACTGCAGCTGAAAATCTGGAATGCCATAAAAGACAAACATAATACAATCAATGTAACACTTAATTTTCTTCATCTTCATGTGTATGATTTGAAGTCCCTTTTTAACAAATAATAAAAAATATGTCAGTGGTGGCAGTGTGCATGACGTCACTCATCTACAAGAAGATAAATGTCCTGTTTTGTCCTTTCAAGCTGTTAATATTTCAAAATCACACAGCACTAACCTGAGCATTCTGCAGTATGTTGTTGACAAGTACCACTCTTCGTCTTGCATTGAGAAGTTTCTTTACATATGGATCCAGATCTAGCACTACCTTTTGATGTTCATTTATTCTGAGTAATTCTGTAGACAAAGCAGATCAAACAACAATAATATGAATATGCATTCAGTGTATATTTTATAATAGATGTAAATGTAGACTTTTGGTAAAGCAAAATCTGTTGACTGTTTATAGTTCGTGTTTTTTAAATTTGTGAGTCGTGGATGAGGGGAGCCCGGTGTCTGAGTGGTTAGCGCGTCGGCCTCACAGTGGGGGACCTGGGTTCAAATCCAGGTTGGTCCACCTGTGTGGAGTTTGCATGCGTGGGTTTTCTCCGGGTACTCCAGTTTCCTCCCACATTCCAAAAACATGCATGGTAGGCCGATTGGACACTAAATTGCCCCTAGTTATGAGTGTGAGCGTGAATGGTTGTTTGTCTCCTTGTGCCCTGTGATTGGCTGGCCACCAATTCAGAGTGTCCCCCGCCTCTGGCCCAGAGTCATCTGGAATAGGCTACAGCACCCCCCGCGACCCTAGTGAGGATAAAGCGGTTCAGAATATGAAATGAGATGCGTCGTGGATGAGACATTCAGCAAATTTAAAATGACAATAACTACCTGTGGCAAGATTATCTATGTGCTCCCTTAGTTCGACTTGACTCTCTCTGTAGAGAAGAAAAAAATGCCATTCAAAAAAAATCTGCTTTCGTCGAATATCAAACATTCTTGGGAGACACGAGATGTGTCACGAGACCATTGATTAACAGCAATGTGGGAGTTATTACGTTTTAATAAAGTAAAATGAAATGAATAATTTTCGTGTATATACCTGACAGAGTGCACATGTAGGTCGAGCTGGTGAATGGCTGGTTCTAAGAGGTCGAGCATCCCCTCAGCAATTGCATCTTTGCCCGAGGAACTGTCAACAACAACCGCGGAAGCCATTTTCATTGTCAATGAAGAAAAAAACACGAGGAAAACCTACAACGGAAGTGACGTCGTCGTGACGTAGGTTATAAAGCTTCTCCATTTTCTCCCAGTGATACGTTCAGCTTCATAGGGCATAGGCAGTACCATTTTATAAATTCACTCCTTCTGAGGTCCTGTTCCACTTTTCCGTTTCGTTGTAGATAGTAAACCTGACGTCAATCCATACTTGTTTTTTTGTGGCGCTAAATTTGGTGGAAAATTGTTTTTCGTCGATCTAAAGGGACAAAACCCAACACCTCTCTCGGCCTGGTAGTGTTGGTTCAAGCTAGCTCTTGAAGCTAAATTGAGCCTACTAGCTTTTCCTGACCAATGCAACATTCATTGTAAGTCAATTATTCAATTCTTTTTCACTAAATGTCGTATAGTCACTTACGCTACATTTAAAAGTGCGTGATTTGTTTATACAACTTGTATGTAGTATATTTTTTTATAACAGATGAGTGAGTAATCAAAGCCTAATGTGCTAATGTGTGGGAGTGGTGGGGGTTATCTGTTGTAGTCTTTAAGAGAGCCAATTGAATGACTTAAACAGGTGATATTTAACCAAACCTTTATAGGCCGAGTGACACTTTTTTAAAACAACAGAGAAAATGGAAAAAGGAATAACTTAACCTTATAAAAGAGACCCTGCGTCCACATTCGTGAAAATCACATTTTGCGTAATGTACTGTAAAGTTAATATCTTGTGTGTGGCCAATATGCTGCCAAGGTCTAATTATTTTTTAAATGTATTTTTTTAATTCATTTATAATTGAAATGTCATGTTCTCCAATAGTGTGTGGAAACACACTAATAGTTAAGAGTTTATTAGTATTTAACTCACTGCCTGCTATTGACAAAAATAGATGTGCCATTCATTTAAACTGGCAGCTCAGGCTGTGAATTCTCATGTTGTAGTGCCATTGATGACAGAGGGCGCCTCCGTCGACCCCATTTCAGGAGTGCCCTTGTCCCATTTCCGGGGGATTTCCGGAGTGAATGCGATTCACGCCAAATCGATATAACATGTAAAAAAATAAATAATAATAACATAGGGCAATTTCAATCAAAATGTTATCATGTTTTTACATTAATTGAAATATTGTGTTTTTGCCAACTATTGAAAAAGTACACATAATGAAAATATATTTATTTTTGTGTTTGGGTCCTATGTGCGTTTTACAGTCAGTAATTCCACCATATGTTACGCTGAAGTCGCACTTGCAAGTTGTCCAATGTGCAAATGTCGGTCCTTTTGGAGACTGCTTTAACATGGGATATTTCGTTGTATACGGGGGGGGGGGGGCTTCGAAATTTCGGAGAGGTTGCCAGCTCTGTGATTGAGTGACGGAGTGCGTCATAGAGGATTAACTGACTCTGTTTATCTTTTCGTAATGTTGCCGTCCAACTTTCCGTTTATTTTTTTGCAACCCAATTGAATGTCTCTGTATTCAATTTTTTTTTCCAGGAGCCTGCAACAGAATTCATTAAAAATGAGTGCTGCATCATCTCAAAAAGTGGTCCTGAAGAGCACCACCAAAGTGTCCCTGAATGAGCGGTGAGACGCCATGCACCCTGTCTCCAGTTTATCACCAGACCCAAGGGCCATCCTTGTTATTTTGGAGGTCTTTGTGCTCTCTGAAGAAGGCCACTGTCAGGGAGCTGTCTCAAAATGGATGCCGTTTAGAATGTCCCTGTCTGTGTACTGCTCACTCAGCTTCGTTGGACCTGTGAAACATTTTGGCTGCATAAAATCGATTAAGAAGGTAGCAAGCCACTAAACATGTTATCCAGTCCACGTTGTGTGTGAGCAGTACACAAAAGGCCTGGAAGTGGTACTTGCTAGACCTACAATGGCCTTGAACATTGTCCTGAAAATTCCATGGCACTTGCACTCCCTGTAATGTACATGGTACTGTGTACATAAAGTATAACCCATAAAAGGGAGTGGATATGCACTTTAATAGTCTAAAAAGGTTTCTCTCTCAAACCAGCCAAAGTTGAGCACTTCTTGTCTTTCTAATCTGTTTCTTTCACTTCGTCTATACACGGTACTTAGTCCTAGCTTGGACGTGACAAAGCAGCCTTCCCTGCTGCGCTTCATCTGTGTCATGGTCCTTGCTGTAAGAGGCCAAGTTGCCAAATAGTCCATGGCCTCTGCGACTGCAGGACGACCCAATGAACCAGTCAGCTTGGGGCCAGTAAGAGGCAATTCTACTCTATCTCTCTTCCTGTTGAATTCACATCTTTGGCTCTTCTTTCTCCCTCAGTCTACTTTGCTCCTTGTCTTTGGTTTTGAATAAAATGTTTTGACATTCCAAAGAGAGAAATTAGTGCCTGCAAATGGAATATAAATCACATACGAGCCATGGCAGTAAGTGTGGCCACATCCATGACGTGAGAAATGACTTGATGTGGAATCCTGCTTCCTCCTCTTCTGTGTGCCCTGTCCTCGTATTTTACGTCCTCTTTTCCCTTCCACCTTCTAAAGCTTCACTAACATGCTGAAGAACAAGCAGCCCACTGCGCTTAGCATTCGAGCCACCATGCAACAGCAGCATATGGCCAGTGCTCGCAATCGCCGGTTGGCCCAGCAGATGGAGAATCGACCGTCAGTGCAAGCTGCCCTGAGTCACAAACAGGTACGTGTCCCTAGGGTCGTTGGACTTTTATAAAATCATTTGTATTATATTTTGTCGTGTTGGGAATGTATGGCCCGTGAGCAATGTTCCCTCTAATTTTTCGTTGGTCTGAGCAGAAAGTCAACCTCCCTGAGCGCACTGAGTACCAGTGTGAGCGACATCATCGGTACTCGGATGATTCGCCTAAAGACGTTTCGCCGACGGACGTTTGACAGACGGGCAGGTCGCCGAATGGACGTTCCGCCGAACGTTCATTCGGCCGAACGGAGGTTTCGCCGAAACGGGATTCGCGCGCTCGCCCCGCCCCCGGATCGTGTGTGTACAAGTTTTTCAACCTCGGCCCGCGGGCCATATACGGCCCGTTAGGATTTTTAATCCGGCCCGCCGCCGGTGTTGTCCAAATTATAGTAAAAATCAATGTTAGTCTACCATCAATGGCAGCCCGGGAATAAACACTCTTGGGCGGGCAGATGTAGCAGAACCGAGCCGTAAAATGACAGCAATCGGGTCAAATCCATCCTAAAACAGCATTTAATGATTAAATACAAATACTGGAGCTCTTTGGACATTAGAACCGAGCCCAGGGAAGTGAATTCCTCGGTAAAATGTCGCGATGATGTCGCGATGGAGGCAAAAAAATGTCCATATACGTCCATTCGCCAAACGGCTTAAAATGCTCTCAAATTCGGTCAAATCCAGCTGAAAACAGCGTTTAATGATTAAATACAAATACTAGTATTTGTATTTAATCATTAAACGCTGTTTGAACGAACGTTCATTCGGAGACCTGTCCGTCTGTCAAACGTCCGTCGGCAAAACGTCTTTAGGCGAATCATCCGGTCACGACATCATCATTGCTCGCTATGGGCACACCAGTATCACACATAAGTGGACAGAGCTACTGCCACTGGCTGCTGCTTAAACGGCGCCATCATGAAGAAAGGGGTAAAAAAAAAAAAAAAAAAAAAAAAAAAAAAAAAAAAAAAAAAAAAAAAAAAAAATATCAGTTTTTTTTTTTTTTACTGCGCGCCATAGGATTGCTGCTGCGCAGAGGAGACGAGAGTAGTGCGCAATTGCGCACGCGCGCAGCTTAGAGGGAACAGTGCCCGTGAGCCATGTTTGGCTCCGTTGATGAGCACCTCTTGCTCTCAGACCGCATCGCATCCGACATTTTAAGTGGGGAACTGGTTGGCTGGCTTGACATAAGAGTTTTGACAATCCGCCTGTTTATTGACACATTATCTTGGACACTTGAAATGTGTGCCTTAAGCATACGTACGCTTACATAAGCATGCAGTCTTTTGCATACCTCAATAGTAACGAAAGGTTGAGTTACTGTTGCCTTTCTATCACCTCAAACCAATCTAACCTTAAGCATCAACAAGGCATTTTTGTCCTGAGGACTGCCACTGACTGGCATTTTTTCAGCTCATTCTTTTTAAACTCGAGATATTTGAGAATGAGGCTCTAAGTAGATCAGTAGTTTCTGAAGAAAATACTGAGATCAGCCCATCTGGGACCAACAACCATGTCATGTTCGATCACTATATGTTCCAACTGGAACATCCAGTTTAGCACCGTTGTTCAACACGTTTTTAACAATAGAAGATGGTCTTGACAATGTCTAGAATAGACCATGAATCATGCGTGGATTTATTATTTATGCTTTTGTCGGATTGTTTTATATTGATGAAAATCATGTATTTATGTGTTACGGATCCCACACATTCCCATTGATTATTATTCCCGTAAACATCGCAATCTTGGATTAATAAAATTTTGATTCCCATCCCACAGGAATCCGGTTACGCCTGGGATTTCACAAAATAATTCATGTTGTAGTCAAGATGCCTAAATGGATTGATTTGCTGTCATGTGTTTAGCAATTGGAAATGGTGTTAACAAGCCATTGGATGTGTGCCTCATGAAGCGGCTGAGGAATGTATGCGGTACAGTAGTATAGTAACCCTTCGAATATCGCGGATAATGTAGACCAGATATGGCTGCCATAATCGGTTAATTAGCATGAAGTGTATTTATTAAATATGACAGCTATAAGCATATGAAAAGACTAATGTATTAATATATAAATGTAATCTATATATAAAAAAAATTAAATGCTTTAAATACTGTACTCGCAGCTAAAATAGTTCCTCTCCGCTTGATATAAATAAATAAAAAACAGGTTAATGGGAGTTTTAGTCCAAATCCATTATACTTGTGTAATGACAATAAAGGAATTCTAGTCCTCCTGCACTGCAGTAGAAGGAGGACCTTGAAGGGCAGCCCCCTTTCAGCGAGGTACAGTGTCATGTTCAGGATGAAATAGTTTAAGAACCAGTCTTTTGTGAAGGATTTCATGATTTAGGCTTTTCTGTTGCTCATCCAGTAGACGGGCATCAAGGCTTTGTTCTTGTCTTTAAGCATGAGGACGGTCGAACTTCTCGATTAAGACTGGCTTTACCATCATTCCCACACGATGATCCTTATGTTCAGTTCATCTTTGAATAAGAATGCCCATGAAGGCATCCTCATTCATGTTAAAAACTCGTTCTCGGCGTAGAGTTTTGCTGCCTCCTGGTCTCCCAAGGAGACACTGGAACGAGGCTGAAGTTCATCTTCGTTGTCTTCGTCAGGAGCTAAGCTATCGTAAAAGTTCTTTGGTTTGGTTCTAATCATGTTAGTATCCAGAGGAATCATCTCGCAATAGGCCATTTTCCATCTTAACGATGATTTTATTCCTAGTGGTTACCCAATGTTCGCTCCTTCTTTCTTGATGTAATGCACTGTCCATTCATTTATGATGCATTAGATGACACAGGACACTTAAGAGGCATTTTCAACCCTGATTCAAAATCCATACAGTGCTAAAAGAGGCTCGGCATAGTATAGGTGTGAAAATACGGTGTGTGTGTGTGCATACCACAAATATTCCGACTTGAAATTGTAGCTGGACATTGTATAATCTACAAGCTATAATTCACTGTTTTTATTCAAACTGTTTAAAATCAAGGTGTTTCTGCCATGTTTTGGATGTTTACTTGTTTAAAATCAAGGTGTTTTCCAAGCCTGGAAAAGAAGCACAGGAGGGAGACAATTAAATCATGCAATAGCTGACAGTACACACTAAAGCATCTCATTTTTCTAGTCACCTTCATGAGTTTTCAAGCCACTGTCTTGCTGCTTGCCTTCCTGAATCCTGAATTTTGATCAGTGCTATTTGAGAGGCACATTAAACAAAAGTCCTCACATTTTTTAAATGATTTGTCAGAGCCTGAAGCAACGACTGGGAAAGAGCAACATCCAAGCCAGGTTGGGTCGTCCAATTGGCGTGGGGATGCGCGGTGGGGCCATTGGTGGTAGAGGAGGAATGCGTGGGATGAGCAGAGGACTCCGAGGAAGAGGCAGAGGAGCAATGATGAGAGGTGCTCTTTCCCTGAGAGGTGCGTATTCAGATCTTGTGTTCTCCAAATCTAAGCATCATTTCCACAGTTTGGGCTTTTATTTTTGTATATTTTTATATGTAGGAAAGCGGATGGCTCCTGGTTTTCCCATGCGCGGCCGTGGATTTGCTGGTCGTATAGCGATGCGTAGAGGTGGCCGCCAACGTGGAGGAATTCCTGGACGAGGAGGAGCAATGGGGAGAGGAGCACCCCGTGGAGGAATAGTCAGAGGTACACTTATTTCAGTGTTGCTCAATTACCATCATTGGTGCACAAATTCTCTAGTGCAGGGGTGGTGAACATGTGACTCTTGAGCTGCATGGGGCTCCTGGCCAAAATGAATGTGGCTCTTGGCTTCTTGTCATATTATTTTTATTCTCGCTTAAAACAGTCAAATTTCTCAAAAACATAATAAATTATAGTGATTTGTAAAGTTTGCCTAAATTAAATGATTAAATATCAAGTTACAAAATATTCACATTTAATGGTTTAGAATGATTTCATTTTAAATATGAAATCTTGTTTCATTAAACAAGATTTTTTTTTCGTATGTAGAATAGTAGAGATCAAAGTAGATAAAAGTCAATTTCCCGGAATTATAGAAATAATCAATTTTGTCAGACTTTTAAATGAATTTCCTATTTTGTAAGTTTTCTTCTGGTCACGACGTGTAATGGTTCAATGCAGCGCTATAATGAATACATTTGAGTCCATTTCGTTACCGTAATATCTTAATAGTAAACTGCTATTCTCCACTGATCTGAACCCTGGAGTTATAATCCATTGCTGCTTAGTCCTGACTTTTTACAGGTTAATGCACTGCATGTATTTAGGGGTAAATGGCCCATATATTACAATATGGGTGTCTGCGGTTGAGACATGTGAGGAAAGAGTTTCCTTGTTAAATTCCGTTGCCGGTCGACTCTCACTGAAGATGGAGGGAGGCAGCTGAGACCCGTCTCATTAGCAACAAAGGGCGCTGAATTGAAGCATAATCGCGGGAAGTGTCTTTGTTAAAGATAAAAGATCCCTTAACGACCAGGTCTTTTACTATCAGCGTGGATGTGAATTGTGCATGACACAGCAGGCAGGAGAAAGAGAAGAGAAGCGTGGCTGCATCTGAGCTGAAATAACCCAGTTTTAAATCGGGTTGAAAAAAAGCCAATATACATCAAAATCCCAAATATTGGTGTCATCATAGATCCGTCGCCAATTTTACTGTGGTTCAAGTGTTCTTTCATCACAATGGAAACCCTCCATTTTATAATTAACGCAAATTTTGTTTCATCATTCTGCAATGCTATGTTTCAGAATGAAGCTATCATCCATTTAAAATTTGTGGCTGGTCAGTTGAATCTCAATTCAGTAATTAAATTACTGTGGAGAAGCTGAAAAAGTAGAATAGTTTTTCACCAAATACATTTATTGTGGCCAATTCATATCGTGATATAAAATGGCCGACATTGTGGTAGTTTTTTTCTTTGTCGGACAGCACTAATAATTGTTTGTCTTTAATTTCTCATTATGTTGATCACAGTGTAAACTAGCAGCCTCAACAATATCTTTTTTTTAAACCAGAGGTGCCCAATTCTTGTCCTCGAGGGACCCTAACCAGTCTGTTATCCATGTCTTGCTACACCAACACACCTGAATCAAATATTCAGGATCGTTGTTAATCTTTTGGACAGCTTGCTGGTGAGTTGATCATTTGATTCCGGTGTAGTAGAGGAGGGGGATTTGGAAAACTGACTGGATAGGGGCCCTCAAGGACCGGATTTGGGCACCTCTGCCTTAAACCATGATGTTGGTCTTTTTCCTTCACATCATTTGAGACCTGTTTTGAGGCATCTACGCTGCCACTCTTTGTTGAAGATTGAAAGAAAAGCACAACAAGCAATTCGCCACCTCAAATTTTCTCATTGTTTTTTTCCCTCCGTTAGGTCGAAAGCATGATAAGGTCACACCAATTTTGGTTTTCAATTCTCCAGTGCTGAAAAGTTGCAGGTTTACACAGTGTCTCCCAATTTTTGCCCTTGTGTACTGTATTTACTCGCATATAAGCTACATTTGTCGGACAAAAAATGACTGTTTCAAGGGTACGGCTTTTTTGCGCATAAACAGACGACAAGCAAGGAGACAGACGAAACGCCATAACGCAAGACAATGCGGATGATACGGTCATTTATTTTGCAATAGAGAAAACAAACAGATAAAACGCTAAACTTTATTTTGATGTCTATGAATTAAATTCAAGGGAAAAAACTTTTGCATAAAAGGTGAAATACCTCACTTGTGCCTGTCACTGCTCGCTAAGGGCGTTGCCATCTTACATAGGGCACCGCCTAGTTAAATGTGCTCTGACTGGCCAGACGCGAGTAGCCTTGATGAATGCGTTTGTAGCGTTTACCATGTCAGCACATCCCAATAGTTGTTAAGGCTGATCGAAGATCTTGCGGTCGATCATTAAAATATCAGCCTTGATACCTGCGTTATGTGTATCTCATGCTATTATTGCACCCAAAGACTTGGTGAACACTATACCGCTACAGACACACTTCCTAGTTGTGCTTACGTTACTTCCTTTTTGAAAGGAAATGATTGTACCTTTGTGGTTATGAAATAAAACAAAATTCCGCATTGCTTTTTATTTTTTGTTCGAAAGTGACAACTATTGCAGTAATATGAACCATCGGGGAAAAAAAAAGAGATTAAGACATAAGAAGCAATTTGCCCACCACAGCATCTTAAACTTCTGGTAAGAAAATTGTAATTTCTGTCATTAAAAAGCATCAGGATCTCATCAATATAGACTTTTTTTTTTTTTTTTTTTTTTTCAAATTAAATATTTTGATATTTTGCATTTACAAAGACCGGCATATTAACTTCCTTTACTGTATTGACCCTAATGTGCTTTTGATTCATATAGTATCTCAGAAATACCATGTGCGATGATTTTTCTTATGATTTTCCCTTCAAGTAACACATTTGTACTTCCTATTAAAACTATGAATATGGATGTGAAATTTGTGAATCGGGGTGGCTTCTATGCGATAAAATTGTAAAATTCAACATTTTAAGGCAATTTTAAGGGTGCGGCTTCTACACAGAGGCGGCTTATATGCGGGTAAATATGGCGGATCTGTTTTAATGCACACTAAACATCTGTTCTTCCGATAAATCTTTTAATTCTGATTACTTTGTCCATTTTTATTTATGTTTTTATATCAAAATGAAATTGCTGATTATACTATTGTACTCGTTTCAAGTGTATTAGCAAGCGGTATCATTTTTCGGAATACGATTTTCTCCATTATGACAAGTCTGAACAAATGCGGTATTTGCATACCTTATATACTTGGAGCATTTTTTATTGTCATTCAAACTAGGTCTTGCCTTTTCCTTAAATGTGTTGACATCGCACTCTCAAAACTTGAGTTTAAACTGGAGCTTAACAAAAAAAAGCACAGAAATTGGCTACAGTTTTCTTAACATAAGGTTCTACTTCCAATTAATCTTTCCACCTTGTATTGTTTTGTGCACAGGGCGGGGTGGTCTGCGTGGACGAGGTGGATTTGCTGGAAGACGGGGCCGTGGCAGAGGTGTCGGCCGACCTTCGATGACTCGCGAGCAACTGGACAACCAGCTAGATGCCTACATGTCAAAGACCAAAGGTCACCTAGATGCTGAATTGGATGCCTACATGGCCCAGGCAGACCCAGAAAGTATGGAGTGACACTGGCCTTAAGTTAATGCAAGAACTGTACAGATCCTTTTAAGACATACTGTGTAGTGTTATCGACTTGTTCTTAGTAAATGGGCTCATTGGTTTTGATGAGAGAATAAACAGTCCTGGACTCTTTCGACAAGCAGAAAATCACTAACGCTGAATGTGCTTTCATCCTACATGTAATTTCTACAGCTTTTCCTATGAAGCCCCTTTTAGTTATACTTAACAGTTTAAAAGGACTTTTATAAATCTTGACTGTTTTTAATTGTCCTTTTAGAATAAGTTCAAGGTTTATCACTGTTGGAAATTACGTTTAAGTCACCTTTTGACACAGAATTTGTTCCACGTTCATTTTTTTGTTTGAAATGTTTCATAAGTTCTGTAAAAAAAAAAGTGAAAACAAATCTTTCTTTGTAGCAATCCATTTATTGTTTTTTTTATGTGTGGATTTTAAGACCTTTTGAGGAGCTGAAAACATTTCCAGCTCAATTTCAATACACTTGAGATTTGACATTTTTTATTTTATTTGGAAAAAGAAAAACTTATTATTTTCAGTTCAATTTCAATGTCATCCAAACATTATCAGCAGAAAAGCAAGTTAGTACGTACATGTGATCATCTCATCCGTGAAGTCAAAATGGTCTTGGGAAAACGTGAGCAAAAGATCCTTAACTGTAAGCATAACATAGAATAACAATTGTTGGCCAATGCGAGAATAAGAAGTTATAAAGATTAAGTCCAGCCTTTTCTTGTTTAACGGGAGAAAATTAGAAATAGTCATCTCAGGAAACAGGTTCTCTGAAATTAAGGCAGACATTTTGTCGGTGCACATGCCGTTGTAACCAATGTTCCCTCTAATTTTTTGTTTGTCTGGGCAGAAAGACAACCTCCCTGAGCACACTGAGTACCGGTGTGAGCAACATCATTGCTCGCTATGGGCACACACCAGTATCACACCTGCCATAAGCAGGTGTATGTCTACTACACATTAATGATTTAGTAATAATAAAATGTAATGATTAATATCTATGAATGGGCGGCCCGGCGGATGAGTGGTTCGCGCGTCCACCTCACAGCTAAAAAAAAAAAAGGGATTTTATTTTGTGCGCTCCATATGATTTGCTGTGCGAAGAGAAGACGAAAGTAGTGCGCAATTGTGCACGCGCAGATTAGAGGGAACATTGTAACCAATCATTCATTTAAAAACTACCTTCTTAAGCATGTTCATGTACTGCAAGACAACACCTAGTAGAAATCAAAATTCTATTTAAAAGACTCAAGGTCTATTTAAAAAATGTAAACGGAAAAAAAAATAACAGTTTATGGGCATAGCTGTTTGTGATGTTAGTGAAACAAGGAAGGATGAAAAATTTGGGATATGTAATCACATTCGATTAGTTGAGACAGGGCAGCCCAGCCTCACGATCTGAGATCCAGGGTTCAGACCTTCCTATGTGGATTTTGTATGTTCTCTCCGGTACTCTGGTTTCCTCACACATCCCCAAAACATGCGTGGTAGCCTGGCTCAACACTGAATTGCCCCTAAATATGACTATGACTGAATGGTTGTCCATCTTCTTGTGCCTTGCGATTGGTTGGCCACCGATTCAGGGTGTTCCCTGGCTGATTCTCATAGTTGACTGGGATAGATTCCAGTCCCCCATGACCCTCATGAGGCTAAGCAGTTCAGAAAATGAATATTAAAATAAACTGTTGATAATTATTGTAGGGGTGGTCCGGCGGATGAGTGGTTAACACGTCGGCCTCACAGTGGGGGTCCTGGGTTCAAATCCAGGTCAGTCCACCTGTGTGGAGTTTGCATCTTCTCCCCGGGTCTCCGTGGGTTTCCTTTGGGTACTCCGGTTTTCTCCCACATTGCAAAAACATGCATGGTAGGCTGATTGGACACTCTAAAATTTAGAGTCTAAATGGTCTCTAGGTATGGGTGTGAGTGCGAATGGTTGTTCGTCTGCTTGTGCCCTGTCTCTGGCCCGAAGTCAGCTGGGATAGGCTCCAGCACCCCCACGACCCTAATCAGGATAAAGCTGTTCAGAAAATGTTATGTAAAAAAACTATTAGTTTTTCCATGTGCTGATATCATACAAATATGCACCTAATTGGTTCAGGTTTGAGTTAGATAATTTAAAAAATAAATAACCGGCCAGCCCTACCTAGTGGTAAATATTACTACTACTCGTATAACTGGTCACCATGGTAACTACAAGCGTTTTAATAAATTGTTCATAATTGGGATGGAGACACTTCAAATAACACTATAAATCCAATGCAGCGGACTAAAAACTCATTTAAAGTAGTAACGTAAATCATATAATATATTAGGATCGAAGAAAAGAACAATTGCGCATTTAACGTAAAGTACTTCTAATTGTCGCAACACACAGTATAAAAAGCTTTGCAACACTGCCAGTCATTCTTTTCGAGTTCGACTCGACGCTGTCTACACCACCTCTGTGTTACAAAGATAGTAGCAAAGTAAGTACCGACCGAGGAGCAAACGCCTTAGCTTTAATGTTATTTTGGCTGTTTGAATGTATATATTACGGTGAACAAAATTGTTTTGATTACGTTTTTTCACGTTTCCAGTGCCAATGTTGTTCGCCACTAATGCTTCCCATCAACTAGCCTAGTCGTTAGCTTACAACGGAAGTTTAAGCCGCATTGATTGGTAGAGAAGTTTAACTACATCCACAGAGTTAAACTTGCAATGTGTTTGCATGTTATTGTTCATTTATTTGAGGGAATGCTGAAATAGTTGGGTCGGAAGTTGCGGCCTTTTACACACGTGTTTCATTGCTTGCTAGGGACCCAATTGGACACGCTTTCAATGTTACTCAAATTAACCCACGTTGGATCTCAAATTAACAGTTTGTAGGCAAACTCAAATAATTCCGCAATAAACATTTAATTTCCCATTTAACTGCCACATAATTTTTCCAATTTTCGGACTGTCCTGTTCAGTGGGTTTTTCCCGTGGTTAATGTGGCCATATTACATCAGGTTTTTGCTTGCATCGCTGCACTACTGGTTGCTGAAAGGTGTCAATGAGGCCTGATACATCAAAATACAATGTTAGCAAAACATTTTTGAAAGTATTTCCCAAACTTTGCTATATCAAAACCTTAAAATGACGTTTTCTTGCAGATTGTGGTCTTGTTACTTCTGCGACTGGCTGTTGATCATAACCTTTTGAGGTAAGTAGCTTACGTATGTTACAGTAATACCTTGAATGAGTGCCCCAAAATACTAGGGGTTTGAAATGAGTAAAATTCCGAGAAAGTATTTGCCTTGAGATACAAGCATACAAAACAGCCTGGTGACTCGTTGGGCTGCTTATGATTTCAGCGCACTCTTTCTTGCCACATCTACCTCGTGCAAAGATCTCTACGAACACTGGGCGGAGCGATGCATTGTTTTTTTTTTGCGTTTTTATTCATTGATTTACATTTTGTGCTAGTCAATGCAGAATTAAGAGAAACTCAATGGGTCTAAAGCAAGCTGTTTCAATGAAGGGTAGTGTGGAGAAAAGGCAAAGGAAGACAATCAATATTAAGCACGAAATAATGGGGAAAAAAACATGAGTAGTGTACACGTGATTGAGCTGAGTTGCCAATATGTATAGAGAAGTTGGAAGTTTGCCTCGAAAGCCGCGGTTCACTACATTAACCTCTTTGCCTTGGTTATTGCACAAGGTTTAAATTTAGTGTGCTGAAGACTAAAACTTTAACTTTTTTAAGTGTGCAGGAATTTAAGTTTACTAAGTTAAGTTTAAAGTTCATGCTATGGGTGCATCCCTCAAGTCTCTCCCATCCGCAAAAAAATCCATTGTAATATCCAGTTATTTTTGAGGGGGTGAGACCAAATTAATTTGTATTTGGTTCTTTTTTATGGGAAACATTGATTTGAGATGAGCAAATCGACATACAAGCTCAGTCCTGGAATGCATTAAGCTAGTATCTCAAGGCATGACTATTCTTTTGGGTATATTGGTGCCCACTATTGTTAAAATGGGAATATGTATGCTGGAAGTTTCTTTTTGGCACAGCAGAGGCAAAATGGTCCGGTTTGGTGGGCCACCAAGCAATTGCAGTGCAAAGAGCAACTCATTCTCTTGCAACCACTGCAGTGCACTCTTCTCTGTAGTGTTACTAGGATGAATGACATGTGTTATATTTCCTTTTTTTCACCCTTTTTAAATCAATAATTGCCGTTTTTATTCCATTTCTTTTGTTCAAAATGCATTTTGTAAAATCGAAAAATAAAATCTTTAATATAATAATGAAATATTTCTTTTTTCCACTTTAATGTTGATCAGGATTAAAAAATCTATTTTGTTTCCTCTTGAAATGGAAAGCAAATGATAGACTTCCCTTATGATTAAAAAAAGATCAAATCAACATTGTTGTACATCTATAAAAAAAACTAGGGCTTTTGATCTGGTTCTTTTAATCTGATGGGGAAAAAAATTAAATATCTGAAATCATCTAGCTCACATGGAATCGAGTTGATGAATTACCCTGCGAACATATTGCATCAGGTTTTGCTTGCACCGCTGCACTACTGGTTGCTGAAAGGTGCCAATGAGGCCTGATGCATTAAAATACAATGTTAGCAAAACATTTTTGAAAGTATTTCCCAAACTATTTCATTTTATATCAAAACCTGAACATGACGTTTTCCTGCAGAGTGTGGTCTCGTTACTTCTGCGAATGGGTGTTGATCATGACCTTTTAAGGTAAGTATCTTGGGTGTGTTACAGTAATACCTTGACATTAGTGCCCCAAAATACTAGGGAATTGAGATGAGTAAAATTCCAAGAAAGTATGTGCCTTGAGATATGAGCATACACAACAGCCAGGTGGGCGAGACGCGACAGGCTGCTTATGATTTCCGCGCACTGTTTTGGACGCATCTCCCTGGAAAGATTTCTCCGAGCACTGGGCAGAGCATTACATTTTTTGTATTAAGTTTGTTTAAGTTTATGCTAGGAGTGCATCCCTCAAGTCTCTCCCATCCACAAACTCCACGTTGTACTGAATAAACTCATTTTAGTATTGAACATCATAACCACTAGTTATTTGTCACCTTGTTAGATGGCAAATTACAACCAATTAAAAAAAATCCATTGTTATATCCTGTTATATTTCAGGGGTTGAGAACAAATTAATTTGTATTTGATTCATTTCTATGGGAAACATTGATTTGAGATAAGAGCAAATCGACATACCAGCTCAGTCCTGGAACGCATTAAGCTTGTATCTCAAGGCATGACTATTCTTTTGGATATAGTGGCGCCCACTATTGTTAAAATGGGAATATATGTATACTGGAAATTTCTTTTTGGCACAGCAGAGGCAAAATGGTCCGGTTTGGTGGGCCACCAAGCAATTGTAGTGCAAAGAGCAACTCATTCTCCTGTACACCACTGCAGTGCACTCTTCTCTGTAGTGTTACTAAGACGAATGACATTTGCTATATTTACTGGTTTTCCCCGTTTTTATATCAATAATTGCCATTTTTATTCCATTTCTTTTGTTCAAAATGCATTTTTTTTAAATCCAAAAGTGAAATATTTAATATAATGAAATATTTTCTTTATCCACTTTAATGATCATGATTTTAAAAAATGTATTTTGTTTCCTCTTGGAATGAAAACCAAATGATAAAGACTTTCCTTACGATGAAAAAAAGATCAAATCAACATTGTTGTATGTCTATAATAAAATAACTAGGGCTTTTTATCTGGTTCTTTTAATCTGATTGGAAAAAAAATCTGAAATCGTCTAGCTCACATGGAATCGAGTAGATAAATGACCCCGCGAACATATTACATCAGGTTTTGCTTGCACCGCTGCACTACTGGTTGCTGAAAGGTGCCAATGAGGCCTGATACATTCAAATACAATGTTAGCAAAACATTTTTGAAAGTATTTCCCAAACTATTTCATTTTATATCAAAACCTGAACATGACGTTTTCTTGCAGATTGTGGTCTCGTTACTTCTGCGACTGGCTGTTGATCATAACCTTTTGAGGTAAGTAGCTTAAGTATGTTACAGTAATACCTTGACATGAGTGCCCCAAAATAATAGGGGTTTGAGATGAGTCAAATTCTGAGAAAGTATTTGCCTTGAGATACGAGCATACAAAATAGCCAGGTGGCTGAGACGCGACAGGCTGCTTATGATTTCCACGCACTTTTTTTTGCTGCATCTCCCTCGTGCAAAGATCTCTGCGAGCACTGGGCAGAGCGTTGCATTGTTTTTTTGTGCAAGTTCATTTAAGTTAAATTTAAAGCTTATGCCAGGAGTGCATCCCTCAAGTGTTTCCATCCGCAAACTCCGTGTTGTACTGAATCTCTCATTTTAGTATTAAACATCATAACCACTAGTTATTTGTCACCTTGTTAGATGGTGAATTACAACCAATAAAAAAATCCATTGTACATAGTTATTTTTTAGGGAGTGAGAATAAATTAATTTATTTTTGGTTCATTTCTATGGGAAACATTTTCAGATGAAAGAAAATCGACACATGCAAGCTCAGTCCTGGAACGCATTAAGCACGTATTTCAAGACAGGACTATACTTTTGGATATAGTGGTGCCCACTATTGTTAAAATGGGAATATATGTATACAGTGGTACCTCGTCATACAACTGCCCCTCATACAATATTCTTGTCTTACAACGGAAATTTCGATCGAATAATTCGCCCGTGATGCGGTCAAAATTTCGTGATGCGACAAAGCCAGGTGGCCATGGCACTGTCTTTTTTGCATATCTTTCGTGTATAAAATGTCTACGAGCACTGGGCGGACTTAATAATTCCACACCCGTTTTTTTCCCCCCACTTAGTCTACATTTACATACCAGGTAAACAACAATGGATCGGTAGAGTTTTGCAAAGAAAAGATCTGGAATATAATATAGACTCGGTAATCAGACACGGAAGCGGCAAGTTCCAAACAACTCTTGATGCGTTTTGAAGGCTCCGGCGGAACGTCAGGGAGGGGTCAACCCGTTACAAAGGTAAAAAAGATTCAAACTAAATTAGAATTCAGTTTTGTGAAGTTTCATTAAACGTTGAGTGTGTATATATTAGTTTAAGTTTGTTCGTTTACGGGTGCCGTGGATAAAGTCCCCCCGAACACCTCGCCCCGCCTCCGTGTGTATGTCGCTGTCGATATCCCCGGCGAAATGCGTCTAATTTTACTTCTATTAAACACTTTATTACTATTAAACCACTCGTTATTTATTACTTTGTCAATACATGACCTTTTACACGTGTTTCATTGTTTGCTAGGGACCCAATTGGCCACGGAAATTGTGGCCAGCTTCCGCTGAAAGAGAATTTGGAACAGCGGCCCCTGCTGCATATGATGAACTAATGGATGATATCATGTCACTTGGAAATTCTTTGGGGCTGGAGGTTGATGAGGCAGATGTGAATGACCTAATCGCCGAGCACCACGAAGAACTCATGACACAGGATTTAATCAACCTACAGGAGAGTGAACATTTGTTGCCGGAACTCAGTAGCGCTGAGGCGGTGGAGGAGGTGGGGCCCCTGGCTACAAAAGATATTAAAGACATGCTCGCGAAGTGGCAAGAGGTTTCGGATTTTGTAGAAAAGACTCACCCTGACCAGCTGGCAAGTGGTCGCGCATCATCGTATATTGATGACATTTGTATGCGACATTATCGAAATATTTTGAAGGGGAGACAAAAACAAACAACTCTTGATGCATTCGTTTTGAAGACTTCGGCGGAGCGGCCAGGTGGTGTCAACCCATAGAACTACGTAAGGTAAAAAAGATTACAACAAATTTAGAATTCGATTTTGTTTGAAGTTACATTAAATGTTGAGTGTCTGTATATAGTTATCTCGTCATACGATCTCAGTCCCGGAACGGATTAAGATTATGTCGAGGTACCACTGTACTGGAAGTTTCTTTTTGGCACAGCAGAGGCAAAATGGTCCTGTTTGGTGGGCCACCAAGCAATTGCAGTGCAAAGAGTAACTCCTTCTCCTGCAAGACGCTGCAGTGCACTCTTCTCTGTAGTGTTACAAGGACGACTGACATGTGCTATACGTGTGCATTTTTTGGGTCACTTGATCAACTTGTATGCTAACGTTCTCCCAATCCATTATACAGGCACAAAGGCAAACTCCCAGCCACCTGGGTAAGTTTTTCCTCATTAAAGTTATTACTTGATACTTGATTTGTATGATGATTGGCTAAAAATGTTCAACTGCTCTGACTTGTGATGATATGTGCCTATCTGAACAATATTGGGTATTCTTGACTCCTGAATATGGTTGTTTCAAAGCTTCACCCTCACCTTTTTGCTTTTACAGGGGCCTGTGCTGGAGTATGCCCTCCTGACCTTCACATGTGATGCAATTAAATGTAATTACAATTCTTATTTAAGAAGCCAAATTGTCAGCATTACTTGGGCAACAAAAGGTTGGCTCAAAATTTCCAGGAAGTGGCTCAGTTATATTGGCAATGGTGGTACTGTTTTTACCAATCAAGGGTTGGTATCCCAAATAACCCACCCTTCCTCGTAGCACAATTCTTCACCTGTGAGTTTATATTGGGGTTGGGAACTGGCTTCATACAGAAATTACTGTTTGAAATGTCACTTGTTTCAAAAGAACTGCACCGTATGGTATCTGCAGCCAGCTGCTTCATCAGCAGGCCTGTTCAAAAGCTGGTGCGAGAGCAAAAGTCAGCATGTAGCATCGTTGGTCACCACACTTTGTGTGTGGAGTCCTGGTATGATTGCTGACATGTTGCCCCTTTTTAAGGCTTCCTAGTTTTAATTGTTTCAGGCATAGGGATTGGCATTAATTTCAGAAATGAAAGTGATTAAAATGAGCAGTGAAATATATTGTAACTCCTTTACATGGTCTGTATTTTTTGTCTTAGGTTGCACTGAATCTGCGTCCTAACTGGTACTCTCCATCAGGGATATCGTCACCAGGGTGAATAAACTGAAATGTTCCTTTGATTTGAATGATCTCTAATTATAGTGATAACTTTTGGGTGTAGTTTCAGATAAACGGTAATCATGAACTAAATTGTTGGTATCTATTTCTTGTATTCAATCAGCACTTATGGGTTTCTGCAGCTTGCTGTTTAATCGGCAGGCATGTTAAAATTGAGTGCGAAAGCAAAATCAACGTGGCCTCGTTGGTCTCCTCACTGTGTGTTTGAAGATCTGGTATGGCTGTTGATACATGCTCATCCTCCACACTCTATCATATTGTGGAAAAACCAAATTAAATTCTCTATTCTTGTGCTCAAATGACCATTGTTTGATTCTGTATTTTGGTCTTGCAGGCAACTGATTTTGTCCTGGGCATTGTGCTGACATGGCTTAAAAGGTATGCAGTTCCTGGATTTCTTTTTATACATTGTGTGCATTGGTCATATACCAAGGCTTTCAGGTAGTTCTGTTCCTGACTTGCTGTGGACTTGACCAAAAATTAAAAAAATCCAATGGACTTCTACAGCAGTCTGTGCTGAGTTGATCCATTGGGAACATGTTTTCTGCATCTCATATTTTCTAGTTTTATAAGTCTTATTTTCCCCCCCTTGCTCAGCATCTGTAATTGAAGAGGCCTTTAAGTTGTTGCTGGAACAAAGAATTGACCCATCACTGCAGAACTTTTCAAGCATTGGCTTAAAAGGAGTTTTGCATGGCTGTAAAAAAAATAATTTAAAAAAAAATTATAGTAGTTGGCACAATGTCAGCAGAGGTTTTGGAATTGTAAGGATTGCCTTGTTTGTCAGTGTTGTGGGTAGAAGCCCAATATATTACTTGGAAGTAAATAAATTTGAGTGAGTTATTTAAACCGTGTCTTTGTCTTAATTAACAGGAGTGCAGTGATAAAGATTTGTGGTACTCTATTTTCCTTGGAAACATTTGTCTGGTCCACAATGAACATTTGGGGTTGAACACAAGTAAGCATGCCAAGTCAGATGAGTGAGATTTTGACACTTCTGCTGGAGTAGTGCATGGGGGAAGAACGGACAGTAACTTTAAGACTCCGGTCAATCTTTGGCTGTTTACGTTCTCCAATATCCGACTACTTTGTGCATCAACAGTTCAATTAGGTCAAGATTACGTGACATGCAAAGTCTCAACGATAAAGATGCAGGGCTGTGGTACAGATGAAAGAAAGCTCTGATGCGGATGAAGGTTGTGACAATTATTGAAAGCTATGACACGTATTGAAATATTCCTTTTATTTTTCTTAAGATTATTTCACAACATTTTTAAAGGTTTTTTTTTCTCGAATATTTTTTTACAGATACTATTCAAGCTGATGTAGTACATTATTCTGTCCAGCGTGTGGCGGTGCATGGTAATGGTGGCATTCTAACCCATTCATATAATTTCTGTATATTAAGGGCTTGCTTTTTAGACGGGTGAGATTTTTAGGCAAGGGGTTGACAGCCATAGATCCTGGAGTTACCAACGGCTCTTTAGCACTGTCCTAGTGACTGCTGGGAGCTTTTTCAAAACTAGAAAATGGAGATAAATTTTTTTTGTTCTGATATGGTTTTTGTAGGAAGGACAAATATGTTTTCCAATACTATAAGAATGTTAAGAATTTTAAATTTCAAAAGTTTTCAATGGAGATATGCCTTAAACTGCAATGCATTACTATTAGGAGGGTGGGATGCTAGGCAGGTGCCTATTGTAGAAAAAAAAAACTGGCAACTGATTTGCTATGTATCTCAAGTGGTAAAGAGAAAAATAATGGAGGAAAACGGAATTAATGTTTCTTGGGTTGAACATCAGCATTCATTGACAATGCAGAAAAAATCCGTTGATGTTTGCTGTGTACAATCATGGCCTAAAGTTTTCAGAATGGCAATACATTTTCACAAAGGCTGTTCTTTCAAGATCTTTAGGTGTTGGCCAGTTGTTTCTATGGTATGATGACATATAATTAGAAGCATTTCACAAGTATCAAAAGCTTTTGAGACTCATGCAATAGGTAAATATTTGCAGTGTTGGCCTTTTCCCCCCTCAAGACTTCTGCAATTCTCCCTGGCATGCTGTCAATCAACTTGTGAATCAAATCCTGACATGTCTGTCCATTCTTGCATATTCAATGGTTGGAGTTTGTCAGAATTTGTGGGTTTTTTGTTCTCCCCCTGCCTCTTGAAGATTCTCAACAGGATGAAGATCTGGAGAGTTTCCTGGCCAAAGGCCCCAAATCTTAATATTTTGTTCCCTAAACCATTTTGTTATGACCTTTACTTTATGGCAAGGTACTATGATTGGATTGGATAATCCAACGGAAACATCCCGTATTTGGGACATTTCATTGTGACAATAGCAAGAGGGTTATTAGACAGAACAACAAAGCCAAAGTACAAAGCAAATCACAGTAAATGGGATAATTAAGAATCACCAAGTCAAATCATTAAGACAGAAAAGCAGCGAAAACACAAAACGAACAAGAGTGGATGGAGCTACCGCTGCTGGCTGCCACTTGAACAGCGCCATCTTGGTTGAGGTAGCTAAAATGGATACAGACTCAAAAAGATGTAAAGTTGGACAAAAACTGGAACCACACACAGGAAGTCTTCCACAAGATAGGGAACTTCTGCAGACTGACCGAGGTAGAGAATATGCAGAGTCACTCTTCCAAGCTTATCCACACAGTTCCTCAGTAGTCTGGAGCTGAAGACAACAGCAGCAGAGCAGAACTCCTCGACTCCGCTTCTGGCCTGGTAAGTGCCAACAGCTCTTCCATTTATCCAATGATGGAATGGTTGGTCAGAAGCGTTGCTTCTTCTCCCGGCACTTTTGTCCAGCTCCGAATTTCCAGCTGGATTGAAGTGTTGCTCCTGCTGCGTATTGTAACAGCTAGTCCCATGTGTATGAGACCTTGGGCATGGCTGAATGGTTCCAAAAAAGAAGTGGCAGAAAGAAGCTAGGCTAACAGAACAAAGAAAGTTGTAAAAACAAGGGCTGTAAAACACGAAAAACAAATAAGAGTGGGCAGAGCTACTGCCACAGGCTTCCGCGTGACGGTGCCATCTTGGGGAAAAAAAACATGATGACTTTACCCCAGTCCTTCTAATTAATGTATAATATTCTGTCCCTGATGTTTTTGCTGGAGAGGAGTGGTTTCTGTGCTGCCCTTGTTGACACCAGGCCTTCCTCCAAAAGTATTCACCTTACTGAGCATGCAGATGCACTCTCGCCTGCTTGCTGCCATTTCTGAGCAAGGTCTGTACTGGTGGTGGTCCGATCCCGTAGCTGAAACAACTTCAGGAGATAGTCCTGCAGCTTGCTGGACTTCCTTGGACCCCTTGTAGCCTGTTTGGCACCAATTCAACCTCTCTCCCAACCATGCAGAGGCAATTTGGTGATGAAGAATGCCTTTAACAGCATGATGGAGCACCTTGCCATTAAGCAAAGGTCATAACAAAATTACTTGGGGAACAAAACATTAAGATTTTGGGCCCTTGGCCAGGAAACTCTCCAGATCTTAGTCCCATTGTGAGCTTGTGGTCAATCCTCAAGATGTGGGTGGACAATCAAGAATGCACAGATTCTGAAAAATTCCAAGCATTGATTATGCAAAGATCGATGGCCATCAGTCAGGTTTTGGTTACGAATTTGGTTAACAGCATGCCAGGGAGAATTGCAGAGGACTTGAAAAAGAGGGGTTAACACAGCAAATATTGACCTATTGCATGTAAATCTCAAAAGAAGCTTTTGATACTTGTAAAATTCTTCTAATTGTATGTCATCATACCATAGAAACATCTGGCAAACACCTAAAAGCCTTGAAGGAACAGACTTTGTGAAAATGTAATGCGTATTTGTGACATTCTCAAAACTTTTGGCCATGACTGCAGTGTGAAGATGTCAAAAACAGCCATGTGGAAAGACATTTCCAGGTAAGGCATGCTTCATTTGCAAACGAGTACACCGTTGGGAAAGGTAGTGTGATTGCATTTCTTTAGAGGATCACAAAGAGATTTATGAAGTGGATTGCATCTCCAAACTCCACTACTGTTGCAACCCTGGAGGTGAAGCGTAAACAACCATTCCCAGTTGGCCAAAGGGCACATTATGCCCGTTCCAGTTTCTTGTGGTTTTGTCAAATCTTCAAAATAGCATTAAAAATCAGATAAATATTTTTTGCGTTTAATTTCATCAAAGCAATAAAACTAATTAATATTGTCATAAAGTTACACTTGAAGTGCCGTTCTGTACAGAATGCAATACATACAGGGAAGATAAACATTTAATCATGAATGCCCATCATTTGTAGCCAACTTAGTCATTTGATAGTAGCAGACAGAATTTGTTGCCTGCATTTGGCTATTAATTTTTTTCAGGCTCCAGACTTTTTTTTTTCATTTACTTTGGGTTCTCGACACCAGGAATGCGAAGGCGACATGGAGGTTGTGGGCATTTAGGTTTTCCAAGTCATTTTTTTCCCAAATATCAATTTGACTCATTAAAAATAATGGGTCAAAGGTCAGATGAGCTTGTGGGCCTTCATTTCAAAGCATGTTTTAGCAAATATTTAAAAGTTGCTGACCCTTACCTTAGCGATTTATTGATTCGCTTTAAAGGAAACAACAAGATACAATTGGATATACCTTCTCAAATCTCTTCTGTAGCATTACCTTGATTCAAAAACACAACTATTGTGACAGGCTTAATTGCTTCGGAGTTGTCCGACCTTTATTAATAATGTCCAGCTTTTTTCCTTGAAAAGTCTGTCTTGAAAATGGTTTTGACAGTAAATCTGCAAACAAATCCATTTCTTCTTCAGCCATTGGGGGTTGACAAAACCGCTATTAAATCAACAAAACAATATATTTGCTTGTGCAGCTCGCTCCAGATACAGTTTGGTAGCTCTGGCTAGTCCACTCTATCACTAGCCAATCATAGTTGGTGAAAGCGATGACGTATCTCTACGCCTGCGAGAAGCCAATGACGTATCCCTACGCCGACGAGAAGGCATTGGTGTCGCCAACTCAAAATCTGATTGGTTAAAGCAACAGTTTTATCAACGCTTGTTTTATGCACCAGAGCCTGCAGAACTGATTGTGAAGGCCTCAAGGTCGATTTCTGACCCTGGCAACAAATAATAGCTGAAATGTGATGCTTAAATATGAAAATACAGCGCAACCAAGGGAATAGCAATGAAAGGAAGCTAACAGACAATTTGGAATTATTAATAAGTATTCATGGACAAAACATAATTAACATCAGTCTGTGATTCAGATTTTTTTTAGGCCAGCAGAGAAGGCCTTCCAGGCCCTGACGGTCCACCACTGCTGTATTCAAAAACAAAACTAAAAACTCAACAAAGTAATCTAACCACTTACAGTCACGCAAAGTTCACAGAATGACCACATTTTTTCCTTTTCTCAAGGCAGGACTTCTGCTTATGGAAAGTTGCAACACATGACACTGGCCAGTTCTTACTCAAGTGTCATTTACACTCAATGTAACCAGTATATCATAAACATGTTTAGGCAGCAGTTTAAGCTGTTCCAAATATATTTGGTTAACTTATTTGTCCTGCTCCCTAGTGGTCACAGACAGTAGGCTGCTTTTTTGTAAAAAAAAAAATTTTTAGAAAAGAGTGACAGTCCGCTTGACCACCACGTCAACATGCTTGCATTCAAGTGGCATTTCCCCCCACGCTTTTATACAAAAATAACGATCCCGCTCCCCGCCACTCCCATTTACGCTTGCACGTCTCTCACGATTGTCAGATTTCATGTAGATGTATAAATGGATATACAGTTAGTTCCTTTGTTTTTTTGTTATATATGCCGAAGACATTTAGATTTCAGATAGAAAGATGAAATGACAAAGGGGTCCGGAGTTCTAGTTTTCGTTTTGTGGTTGTTGCATCGGGATGTGTTGGGCCACCCAGGAAAGATGAGCTGTCAAGGTAGTCAGACACAATAGCGAGTGTGAAATAATTGTTCTCACTTTTAGTTTCTGTCATTCAATTTTGCGCAAACAGATGTTGTTGTTTTTACATTCACAACTGCGCACTGCACGTATCATTTCAGAAGCGGAGGACATTTTATGCACATCCTTCAAATACTAAATAATCATACAAAATACTGAATACATGCACTTTTTGAGTAAATTTACTCTATCCTTAACTTTTGTCTAAATTAAGAGAGAGCTTGAAAATCGATTCTGAATACAGTGATACCTCGAGATACGAGGTTAATTCGTTCCGGCACTGAGCTCTTATGTCGATTTACTCGTAACTCAAATGAACGTTTCCCATAGAAATGAACTAAAAACAAATTAATTTGTTCCGACCCTCTGAAAAAACACCCAAAACAGGATATTGGATTGGAAAAACATTTTTCTTTGTTCCAATTCGCCATCTATTAACAAAGTAACAAGTACTCAAATGTGTTTAATATTACTAAAATTAGACGGATTTTGCGGAGGGGAGCGAGACGGGCGGGGGCGGGCGGTTTGCGCGGCAACGCGCTCGTAACATAACAAATAAATTTAAATGAAATTGGATTACAATGCAGATGCACGAAGTAATATATACTCCTCGCGATCGCTCCGCCATTCGCACTGTCTAACGGAAGAAAAAAAAAAACGAAAAAAAAATGCAACGCTCCGCCCAGTGCTCGTAGAAGCATTACACGAGGGAGTTGCGACCAGAAAGATAGTGCCCATGATGTTTTTATGACCAGCCTCTCGCGTCCACTGTATGCTCGTATATCAGAATTTGTCTCGTATCTCAAGATAAATATTTGCCTGAAATTTTATCTCAAATTGATCGTATGTCGAGGTACCACTGTATATATATTTTTTTACCTCAGTGCTCAGTTCAAGTATCAAGCGGAGGACAGGGGAGTGGCTCCTGCTTGCGAGTTTCACCGTGGATTTTCACATTTTTATGAACTTACAAAAAAATATATTAAAAAAAACATGAATCAATCCAACCCTCAAAAACTATTTTATGGCTATAAAACCTCTACTGCAGCTATAGCTGCGACACATAAAAAAGCATCAATCATAACCTCATACAATTGAAATATTATTTAGGAATATAGCCATATTTTACTCACCAAAAATCCTTTTTACCTGTACACAATACCCATCGTCCTTTCTTTCCTCCTTTTTTATCGCAATCTAAGCTAATGCTGAAAGTCGAGCCTGTCCTGTCGTATTTCTGGCATAAGTTTTTATTCGATTTAGTGCTGGAAATGTTCATTCCCGGTTGTGACAGGCTTGCTTGCTTCGGAGTTGTCCGACCTTTCTTAATAATGTCCAGCTTTTTTCCTTGAAAAGTCCGTCTTGAAAATTGCTTTGACAGTAAATCTGCAAACAAATCCACTTCTTCTCCTGCAGCCATTGCGGGTTGACAAAACCGCTATTAAATCAACACAACAATATATTTGCTTGTGCAGCTCGCTCCAGATACAGTTTGGTAGCTCTGGCTAGTCCACTCTATCACTAGCCAATCATAGTTGGTGAAAGCGATGACGTATCTCTACGCCTGCGAGAAGCCAATGACGTATCCCTACGCCGACAAGAAGGCATTGGTGTCGCCAACTCGAAATCTGATTGGTTAAAGCAACAGTTTTATTTAACGCTTGTTTTATGCAGCAGAGCCTGCAGAACTGATTGTGAAGGCCTCAAGGCAGATTTCTGACCCTGGCAACAAAAAATAGCTGAAATGTGATGCTTAAATATGAAAACACAGCGCAACCAAGGGAATAGCAATGAAACGAAGCTAACAGACAATTTGGAATTATTAATAAGTATTCATGGACAAAACATAATTAACATCAGTCTGTGATTCAGATTTTTTTTTTAGGCCAGCAGAGAAGGCCTTGCAGGCCCTGATGGTCCACCACTGCTGTATTGTGTTATGTACTTTTAAATAGCAGTGCCACTAATAAAAGCCTAAATTTGGATTTGAGCCTGGCATCCAATGCTAGTGTTTCTTGGAAAGCGGATACATGGCCTATGCACTGATTCTCCACTGACCCAACAAGGTCTATCCTCAAACCCACAACCTTTCACCTAATTCACTACACCTGTTTTGTGTGCTCCACATTACATAACATTATGTTAAAGAACCAAAACATTGTAAATGCCATTTATGTCAGAGTTTGTCAGCCAGAATCCAAACTCAAAAAGTGAAGAGATCTTCTTTCCATGTTCCATTCCGCCTTAAGAGTCAAGGGTAACTTGAGTCGATCCTATCTTACTTAACAAGACCTTGGACTGGTTGCCAGTCAACCACAGGGAACATATAGAAAAACAGACTGTGAAAAATTTGGACTTGGTCTGAAGCATATTTTTGGAAGGTGGCAGGACACTGGAGTGGGAACAACTGTAAACCTAAAAGTAAACAGTATTGAAAATGGGAAAATGGATGGATCACTGCGTTGCTAAATCAACAGTTACTGGTGAAAGAGGTAGAGACAGCCATGTTTCAGTCATTTACGAAAACCACCATGCAAGATATCTAAAAAAAAAGTCAGAAATACCTAACCTACCTAACCTACCTAATGATGTATCTACACTGCGTGTTATCTGTGTTATGGTATCCATTAAACATTTTCTTACCTAGGTCTACAATGTCTTCTGTGTCTGTGCTTGCTACTGTCTTGCTACTGCAACCAAGGGAATTTCCCAAATACAGGATGAAATAAAGTTCGAATCTAGTCTAAAGTGGGGCGGCCCGGTGGCTGAGTGGTTAGCATGTCGGCCTCACAATGGGGGATCTGAGTTCAAATCCAGGTTGGTCCACCTGTGTGGAGTTGCACATTCTCCCCAGGCCTTCGTGTTTTTTTTTCTCCAGGTACTCCGGTTTCCTCCCACATTCCAAAGACATGCATGGTTGGCTGATTGGACACTCTAAATATAAAGTTGAAGGTCAAGCAATTATACAATAATTGTAACATTTGAAAGTGCCTTATTGCTTATCTTTTTGAAACCACTAGATAAAAACAACCATGGAATTTCCCCACCTCGGTACAACTTGTATCGTGGAGTTGGAGTGCGGATGGTTGTTTGTCTCCTTGTGCCCTGCGATTCGCTGGCCACCAATTCAAGGTGTCCCCCGCCTCTGGCCCAAAGTCAGCTGGGATAGGCTCCAGCACCCCCCGAGACACTATTGAGGATAAAGCGGTTCAGAAAATGAGATGAGACTATTGGAATCATTACAGAGCATGGCAAAAATGTTACCGTTAGCCAATCTATAAAAGGCGAAGTGCTTCAGCTCTATCTTAAAACAACTCCGTCACCCCCCACCAAGTCGGAGCATACTTCTCTTTCTTGCAGTTTACAGTGTTTCAGCATTAATGAGCAGACACAGATAAACAGCTGCCTTATCTGGCGTGCAGCAAAATAGAAAGACGTCAGGAGTGCACAGCAGGAATTCGTAACCCTCTTTAGGGTTTAGCAAGTAAAAAATGCTCTTCAATATTAATTACATTACATCTAAACCTGTACTTTGTAGTACTCATGCTTTTAATGTCTCAGGAAACTCATTTTTAATTCTAGTAGGGAATAGAGGAGAGAATAAATTGATATGGTCATATATCGCTATATTTTGTTTCCCAACAGGTTTTCATCATGTTCGTGCCATGAATTGATCATAATAAAAGATGTCACTTTATAATAAGAGAACCAACAAGTTGCTTCCAAAATTTTCCACTATAGTGTCTATGTTAACGTGTTGGATTTCAGTGTTCAAATCCACTACTAAAAGTTAAAACGAATTACTTCTATCGTCGTCAATGGCAGGTAATAAGTTTGGAAAGATACTCAAGATGTGTTTTTGACAAAAACATTTTGATCAATGTAATGATGAAATGTTAGGAAATCAGTCAGAAATAGATGGATTTTTTGATAACTTTTTTTATTATAAAACATACAAAAATATCAAAGAAGCATTCCAAACACAATTTCTTCTTTTAACAAATCAGTCTTGGTTTTGTCTTGAAGACAGCAAGATGCAAAAAGTATCAACAACCTCAAGGTGAAATGTTGTCTTGGACAACAGAAACAGGTAAATTGTCTTTTTTTCGTCTTCTATTAACCCGACATTTAATTACCCAAATGTTAAATGGAATATATGGCAAATCGATCAAAAAGTTAATGATCTTTCAATATTGTGTTTGGCACTGATGGGGTAGAGAAAAGTGCATGCGGTTTTGCAAAGGTAACATAGGTTCCACACGTCTTGACCTACATAAAATTCCACATCAGATTAAAACAAAAGCGCTTTAGGTCAAAAAAAAAAACATCAAAAAAGTGCGACAACTTTCAAGAACAAACCTCTTCAAACAAGACATGTTAGAATATGTTCATGAAGACAAAGAAACTAACAATGAGGTTTTATCATCATCCAGACAGGTTAAATCCACCATTAACAACTTTCCTTCCCAAACAAATGCTAACGGTAAAATAAAAGGAGGGTTTTGTTTACTGATGACCCTGGAATGACTAAAGCAAAGTGAGGAAATCAACCCTCCCGAATCGAACAGAAGACAGTCGGGGCTGCCCTCGCGCCCAAGCATTGAAGTGAGCCCCCGACGAAGACAATTTGGACAGCTTATTCAGAAGAGTTGGCGTGCCCCTCGGTCGATCAAGTGCACAGAGAACAGCTCACACGGCAGGCAAGCTCGCTTCTCGCCCAACGCATCTCTTGATGCTTGGGAGTTTCTGTTTCCATTAGCCTGTGTTGAACAGTCTGAACTAAACCAAAAAAAAAAAAACGCACTTCAACACACTGGCAACATGTGAGCATTCAGGTTGAACTCTTCCTCCGTCTGTAAATGAAGGAAAGTCTTGATTAAAACAGGTCCAATTATTTGCGGATTGGATTGTTTGTTAAAGGCTAAAAACGCAAACCTCTGAGTAAACGGGAGGAGGCGGGAAACAGAACGTGGGCGGGTTCATGAAGATCGGGCTGTCGTCGCCGTCAAAAGAATCGAGGAGCGGCGTGAGCGGCTGATCCATTCGGATGTCGCGGGTGATGTCGTTGTAGCTGGGAAGCTCGGGCATGTTGAGTGATACCCAGCTTACTGAACCTTCCTGGCTGCTGACGCTGCTGCTACGGCTGCCCAAACCGGCGGTCCCGATAACCAATGGCAACTCCAGGATTAGCTTTTCACTCCCGGGGATGTGGACATAAATCTTGATTAAAAAAAAAAAAGAAAAACATTGATTATTATGACTCTCTGGGGTTCGTGTCAGATAAAGTGTATGTGTGTGGGGCTCAAAAACGTAGCAATCCGTCAGTTATTTGTGTATTTTAAACATACTCTTTCAAAAGAATCTTACCATTAATGCGTACTCCATCCGGATGAAGTCACAGTCCAGTTTTGATGGCTTGATCTTTGGAACTCGGATGCTTTTACCCTGCCAGGCGTCGCACATTCCTGAGATGATGTGATTCCCTCGTACCGACGAGAGCTTCTGGCGGAAGACTTTGGTCCGGCCATTGGCCTGGTAAGTGTGCTTGGCGATGATGGCGGCCTTGGGAACCACGATACGCGAGCACGTGTTCTCGAACTTGGCATTGATGCAAATGTCCTCGCCCTCGCAGAACCCGCGTCGGTCTATTTTGGCATTGAGCGACACCTGACCGTCTGGGATGAACATGCAGGTGACTTTCTTCTCTTTCATACCACCGGTGGGACACTGCAGAGACACGTTAGGGGTTTAAAAAAAAGGCAATGTTGCTGGCTCATTTTTCTGATTTTGATTAGTGAATTTACCAGCAGGTCTGGTGTGTTGACATCGAGGGGTTCTTCTACTTCAAAGTGTTTCTTGCATTCAATAGTGGGCTGCTGAGGTCTTTCCAGTTTAGCCTTTACAAAATAGTGGACATAGCCAAACTTTCCTTTGTAAGATGACACAAGTTTCCTATAAAAATACAGACATGACAGTTAAACATGAATGTTATGACAGTCTGATATCACAATTTGACAAACGTAATCAGTGTATAACCCTTCATAAGGCCCATGATTAGCAGCCATTGACGGTGCTAGGTGTCCAAACTATTTTAACTGGGAGGTTTGAAGGCAATCTATCATTGTCAGTGGCAGGAAATGAAGTAACCACAAAAAAAAATTCACCTCAAAGTTTTCCTGGTTTTAGTCATTATATTTTGTTTAATTTTCTGTTTATTAACATTAATAATTTGTAATTGTATTGATAAAAGGAAAAATTAATCCAAGAATGGCTTATATTGACAAAAAAATAATTATAATTCAGAGCTGACATCTGTTTTGAGTCTTGTTTACCAGATGTTAACGCATTGTTGGCATTGACGGCCCTATACGGTCTTCAAATGGTTAATTGAAGTTTCTATGTTGATCCAAAATTGAGTTAATTAGTATAGAAAGGGTTCTGTGTCCACCTGCTGTCTTTCATGACAACAACCAGGTAGGCTCACATTGCAGACTGCATCGTCAAACACGTGAATAATTCAAGAGATGTTGGTTATAGATCATTTCGTGAATTTGATGTGACATAACTGGATAACACTAGTGAACTATGTTAGCGTCAACGACAACACAAAAATAACTTACCCGTGTTGGGGGAGCTCGAAACTGAAGTTGTAATCATATTTGTTCCCAGGTCTCAAAACAAAGGAGCCATCAGAGTCTGAAAAGAAGAAAAAATAATGTGGATAAGCATCAGTTATATCAAACCTAGTTTACTAATAAGAAATATAGCGCATTTTCTCGCATAGGAGCCATATTTGTAACTAAAAAAATGATGACTGAATCAAGGGTACGGCTTATATGCGCACAAGACTTCAGCGTTGCTATACTTTTTCCCCAGTAGATGTCGGCAAATTAACATTTACTATCTGTTGGTTCTGTTTTGCAGTAAGAAAACAACAATTACTGGATGAATTACTAACTTCCTTGTGATAATGTGCTTTTGATTTATACAGTATCTCAGAAATAACACTTCTAAGTAACACATTTGTCCTCCCCATTAAACCATGAATATGGAGGTGAAAATTGTGAATCAGGGGGTACTTATACACGAGAAATCGTACAATTAAACAATTTTAAGGTGCTTATATGCGAGAAAATACAGTTCAAAACGGCTGTTTTCTTAGCTAATGTCAATGAAAGTATACAGTAGATCTTTTTAAAAAACATGCACAGTGCATTAAAGCGTAAAAGTGTTGTCAGTACCTGTAGGTTGATCCTGAAGAGATAAAACTGCTTCATGTCTGAGGTATTCGGCCTCCTGTCGACAACGTTGCTTCCCTTTAGCGTATTCCACTTTGGCGCATCCCAAACCGAGCAGCCTAATTGCGGACACTCGGGTCACTTCGTTCACTTCCACTTCTACTCGACCGGACAGCGTGTCCCCGCCGCAATAAAAAGTCTTTGTGTCAGACAAAACAATCTGGAACAATTTCACTCGCTTCAGCATCGCCACCATGTTTAGTCGTTAGGATAGCTGACGAGAAAAAGATGGGAGTAGCGTTTCTAGCAGAGCACCGCAACGTAGCAGTAGACTTGTCTTTTGAGCGTGGTGTAAACAAGGCTTGCAGGTTTGTAATCACTCGCCCCAGCTGTCCATGCGGAGCGAGCGTGAACACGCGTGTACAGCGCTGTAATTGGTGCAAATACAGTGTTTTCCCTCGGTTCAGCCAATCAGCGGCCGGCGTCGACGCGTGAACAACGCGTGCTCTGATGATGGCCGAGGCGTGCTCAGCTCATGAGCACAGGAAGTTGACGAGGGTTGCCAGATACCGAAAGTACATTCGAAGTAAACAGAGATGGGGCAGTCGCTGTGTTTGATCGATGACGCATCAAAGGCATTATTGCCAACTGGAATAAAGGTTACAGGGAACTGTTGTTGCGCCTTGTTAATTGACTTACAGGAAAATAAAAACATTTCATCGCTTTATAACAGAACCGCAGTGAGAAGCAGTACAAAATGAGTTAGCCCTTTCAAGGACAGTGTTCAGCTATTTAAACAGCCATACTTAAGACATTTATAGAGCAAGTGACTACTTTTGGTATTAAAAAAAATGGGGGCACACTTAAGACCTTTAACCGAGGGTGTCCAAATTATACAGCCCCCTGCCTGGTTTTTATTGACCTGCAGCATATCATGAAAATATTATTGAACATTCAACCCCACAATAAGCTTAAGTTCAGCCTACACCTGTTGCACGTCTCAGTTTTAAAACTACATGGAGCTGGGTCAAAACCTGACATTTTGAAGTAGCTCAAGGAAAGAGTAAAATTTTAGAATTTTGATTTATATATAGTTACATTAAAAATCCAATTTGATCATTTGAGCTGTCTTGATTGGGATTTGTTGATGTTATGCTTACCACTGCAATTTCTCTTTCTGCAACGTTTTTCTTTCAGTAGTATAAATATAAAAACTGCATATATTTTTCAATATTCCTATACCTCTAGATTACCGTATTTTCTCGCACATAAGCTGCATTTGTAACAAAAAAAACGAGGACTGATTCGAGGGTACACGGTGCACAAGACTTACAGCTTTGCTATACTCTTTTTCATCAGTAGCAAATTAACATTTACTGTTTGTTGGTTATTTTCTGTTTTACAGTAAGAAAACAACCATTACTGGATGAATTCCTAACCTCCTTATGATATTGACCCTAATAATGTGGTTTTGATTCATACAGTATCTCAGAAATACCACGTGTGATGATTTTTCTTAGGATTTTCCCTTCAAAGTAAAACATTTGTACTCCCTATTAAAACCATAAATATTGGATTGGATTGGATAACTTTATTCATCCCGTATTCGGGAAATTTCATTGTGACAGTAGCAAGAAAAGGCATAGTTAAGTACAGTCGCAAAGGCCGCACAACAACAAAGCAAAAGCAAAAAGCACAAAGTACAAAGCAAATCAAAGTCAATGGGATCATTAAGAATCACCAAATCATTAACACAGAAAAGCAGCAAAAACACAAAACGAGCAACAAGTTTTGGTAGCAAAAACGGATAGGCTCAAAAAGACGTAAAGTTGCACAAAAACTGGAACCACACACAGGAAGTCTTCCACGAGATGGGGAACTTCTGCAGGGAGGTGAAAATTGTGAATCTTATACACGATAAATTGTAAAACTAAACGATTTTAAGGCAATTTTAAGAGTGCGGCTTATACTCGGGGGGCGGCTTATGTGCGAGAAAATACAATATTTTAATTACTTGCTGCTGTTGACAGTTATGGACATCAAAACAATTTCAACTGCAAAGGCTAGCTTAAATGTTTTGATTACATTCATATAGGATAGGGGTCTCAAACTCTCGGCCCAGGAGCCAATTTGGACCCACCGGATATTTTGCGGCAAAATTTCTAATCCAATTATAGCATTAGAATTGCCTGCATGTGTTTTACAATGTACGATAAAAAATATCAAAATAATTTTAAATGAAATGAGTGAATTAATCAAGGGATCAATTTTGTGGCGGGGAAAGAACATTAAATTAAAAAAAACAATTAAAAACATATAAAAACCAAGAGTAATAAAAATCTAAATTAATGAAATTAATTTAAAAAAAATAAAATAAAACAAATAGTAAGAAACTGAAAAAGGAATAAAGACGAATTCAAACAACTGTTTATTTATGTTGTTTTGTTTTGTCTTGTGTATATCACGACCTCACGTATCTTAATTCTTTGGCTGCCTTGATGAAAATAGACGTCCAAACCAATATAACCGAAAGGGGCTGGAGGAAATTGAATGATCACAGAGTATGTGTTGTGATAGTTAGCAAAATTGATATTTGAAATACCAACTGACCTTTAAATGAATGTTCATTTATCGTTCCCAGTTAAATATTATTGGACATCCAGCGCTGTCAATGGCACCAAATGAGTGCTCTGCGAGGGTTAAAACCCCCCAAAACAAAACATCATTTGTGCATGAAAGGGTTAAATATTGCTAAACAAGATTGTTATTTGTACTCAATTTTTAGAGAGTCCACACCACCAGTCTAAGTTATTCGGAACTATTAATGTTTTCATTCCTGACTAAAGCAGCTGACAAAACTGCCCCAGCACAAGGTCAGCTTACAGGCATGTTGTGACTCTTATTTTGGCCGTAACTGTGCTTCTCAATGAAGATATCTGTTGGCTCATGGAAAACCCAATGTTCAGGGACTATACCAGTAAAATGACTTTCACTTGGAATTTCTAGCCACAAGAGACTGTTATGAATTATTTTCTACAAGCAGCTGCTTGTTTAGAACCAAAAGACAATTGTTGCGCTATTAAAAAAAATTCTCTTTTGAAAAATGGTTATTTAACAAATAAAAGATTGAGTTTACACACTTGGAGACGGTGAAGAAATTCAATCGGTTCCGACAGCCGTTTCTGGCCACCCCCCAAAAAACAATTCAACTGTATAGGTTGCACGGTTTGGACAAAGATAGCGAGAGAATCTTAACATACACACACACTCACACACCCATAAATCACGCTTTATAAGGATTATGGACAATGTTCCCTCTAAGCTGCGCGCGTGCGCAATTGCGCACTACTCTCGTCTTCTCTGCGCACAGCAAATCATATGGAGCGCACAAAATAAAATCCCAATTTTTTTTTTTATAAAAAAATTTGCCCAGACAAACAAAAAATTAGAGGGAACATTGATTATAGATAAAAAATTAACTTAAGGGCGGCCCGGCGGAAAAAGTGATGAGCTGATTGAGCAGTGAACCAGCTTGTTAGTATTCTGTTGTTTTGATCAAAACATTGAAATTAACACTGCTTTGACCAAATTACAAAGGAGGAGTTTCAATAGTAGTTAACAATAACATTGGAAGAGAATCAACAAAGGATTTGGCTGGCGTTGTTGGCCAAAAGTGAACCAGTAAAAAAACTTATTTTTTCTCTCTGTTATGGTAATGTAATTCTGCCTTTAGTTTGAACCTGTTTGGAAATATCTCCCCGAATCCAGAATAATTTTCTTCAGGACTTAATTTCTCGAGTTTTGTATTACAACTTGTCGCACGATAAGGACCAGTTAGGACAACTGTTTTCCATTACAAGTCCATACGTTTGACAATGTCATTGATTTCTACTATGCAGAGGCAACCGTTACATAAATTATTTTTTGTACAATTTCTTTAGTTATGGATCTGTCTGAATCTTTATACTAATTTTATTTTTTAAATACTTTAACAAGATTCTACGATGGAAAAACTTGTGACCCTAAAACCTATTTAGATTGTTGAAATAGTTTTAACAAACAAACAAAAATACAAAGCAGGGGCAATGGCAAAGAGCTGGAAGGTTTTTTGGACCAAAAAAATGTAGCCATCTTTCAAACTTGTTGTTAAAATGTGGTTAAAATTTGGATACTTTTAACACTTGGCAATAAACACCAGGCTAATAAAGCTTTGCGGGAAACCTTGATCTGAACTCATTCAACAATTATTTGTGTGGGAAATGAGGAAACCATGCGATAAATGACTGGAATAAACAAACATAGATAATGTCATGTTTGTAGACTTAACAGCTCTGTCCTAATAATAATTGACCAAAGGTAAAGACATAATAGAATGTTTGTGAACTGTTCATTTTTTGGCAATACTAGAAGAAAAACATTGCATTATATTCTGCCTGTTGACATTTAAAAGGAGCCAAATATTAGAAAAGTTTGAGTAGATTGCTTGGAAGCGATTAAATTCAATATTGCATTTAGATGGGCCAGAAATAAAACCTCTCAGATAACCTTTCCCCGACTGACCTCCTTTTTAAATGTTGCGTTCAGTATCCTTTTCAGGCACGTTAGAGGAATTTACTGACACTGTCTCTTTACTAAATGGGAATAATGTTCTTTGCAGTTTTTGCTTCATCCGCATTTAGCCGGTTATTATTTTTAATCATACGTTTAATGTTCGCTTCTTTTAATATCTATCAACAGTTGTAAAAAATACTAATGGTGACATCACACCGGCATGTTTCGCCTGCTCTATGATTGGCTAAGACTGCCTGTGCATGCGGATCCTTTTTAGGCGAAGCTGTTGTTCACACAAGGTTGCATTCAATGGTTGCATGGCCACTCCCCAGGCAATTATTTTCCTTCCTGCCTATAATGACTTCCGGTCTTTGTTATCCTGATGATGATTCGTCATGGGTACAAGCCTGATCACGAACCTTAAGTTCCCAACACACGAGTCCAGTCAATGAAAAATCCACATGACTCATGCTTTTCATTTTTTCGGGACAGACTGTATTCTCGAGGTTAGTCATGAATTCCGGTTATGTGCTGTTGATGGAATTTTAGAAACATTTTAGAGAAAAATACAGTGAACTGCGTAAACATTGTTTGGATTGCGCTGGCAAATAAAACATCGATATAAACCTGGTGTCTTTGGTGGGTGAGAAGGAAATTAGTATTAGCTCCTAAATACCGTATTTATTCGAGCATAATGAGTATATTTTGTACCAAAACACTGAAGCAAAGTTCTGCCACCCCCTGCATGAGTCTGTGGAGTCCCTCAGAAGCTCTTTTAGCAATAGACTGCAGCACCCTCATTGCAGGAAGGAGCGCTTCCGCAGATCCTTCCTCCCATCAGCTGTCAGGCTCTTTAACAAAAAAATGGCTGCGTGTTAAGACCTACCATATGCATGCATGTACATCTATGTGTATGTACATATATATGTGCTTATATATGTGTATGTATATGTATAGGTATAGGTGTATGTACACGTATGTGTATGTGTACACATTCTTCAGAGACACGCTTATTTATATATATATATATATATATATATATATATATATATATATATATATATATATATATATATATATATATATATATATATATATATATATATATATATATATATATATATATATATATATTCATGTATTTATTTATTAACTTACTTATTACCTATCTATTTATGTCTGAAATGCCTTTCCTATTTCTGCTCCAAATACAGTTTGATAGCTGTCTCGTAGTTAGCGCACTGAAAATGGCGCACACACGCTTTTCCCGGCTGTAACAGGCTTGCTAGCTTCAGAGTTGACCGCCCTTTCTTAATGATGTCCATTTTTTCTGGAAAAGTCCGTCTGGAAAATAGCTTTGTGAGCAAACCTGCAACCAAATCTATTTGTTTTCCTCTGTCGGCCATTGTGGGTGGAGTTTGCGATCTCTGGCTGCCTCATTCTGGCTTTGGCCCGCCTACTCTCTATAGCTAGCCAATAATAGTTGGTGAAAGCAATGATGTATCCCAGCCAGCAAAATGGCAATGCCTGCGAAAAAGCATTGTGGGGTTGCCAACTCGAAATCTGATTGGTTAAAAGCAACAGTCTTGTTTAATGCAGCAGAGCCCGCAGAATTGATTGTGAAGGCTTTGAGGCAGATTTCTGATCCTGGCAACAAATAATGGCTGAAATGTGATTGGTTAAATGCTTCAATATGAAAACACACATCTGGAAGCAGTGCAACCAGGGGGAAAAACAATGAAAGGAAGCTAACAGACCATTTGGAATAATAAGTATTGATGGACAAAATATAATATGATTCAGATATTTCTTAGGCCAGCAGAGAAGGCCTTGAAGGCCCTGATGGCCCGCCACTGCATAACATGGACATGAGCATGACAAATGAAGACGATCTGATACAGACTGACAAACACAGGGTTTAAACAGACAGACATGGGTTGACGAGACAATCGGAAACATCTGGGTCACACAAACAAGAGGAAGCAAGTGAACTCAATGAGCAATCACAGGAACTGGTCACATGGGAGAAAAAGACAACAAAACCAATCTCTAACACATAATTTGAATGCACCATACTGTACTGCTTTCGGGGTATGCTGTAATTTAATAGTCAATGCTTTCATTCTTGTTGGATTTACAGCAGGTTATGCCCTCAGGTGTCTTTTTACGTGTGGTTTGGGCGCATATTTCTCTATCTTCACATTCTTCTCAAGACTACGCTTTCAAATGACGTAGAGACATGTCTAATTATTTTACTTTCCAACTTCTTGCATCAGATAAGATGAAAGTAAAGATAAGAGAAGAATTTGAGTTAGCCAAGGTTGGACAGGGTACACAAAACCTGTTTAACCATTTGACGAAAGCACAATCTCAACTTGAATCAAGAAAGTATGTTGAGAGTGAAGTCGACCACAAAAAAAGAATAGAAAAATAGCATAAAGAAAAATGTCCAAAAATATTGTAAAACTGCAAATTAAAAAACAAAGTCCTTTCAAGCATAAAACGTTTACCGGTGTGGAGTATGAATAATTTTAGGCTTAATTAGAGTGTAGCATGTTTCGGTCCACGGCTCTATCTTTTCAAGACCACCTATCCTTGGCGAGGTCACGTGGTGAAGGAGCCTATACTAGCCGACTTCAGGTGGGCAGCAGAATACAATTTATGGACAATGTAGATATACTAACAGAAATCACACATTGGCTTTGCTCGTAAGCGGTGCCATTCATTTTTATTTTCAATTTCCATGATCAACGGTCTATGATACTTTGCATAATTATTTCATAAATGAGATATGTCTGTTTTTCCAAATAGTGCCACTCTGGATAATAATTTGATGCTCTCGTATCATTCAGTTTTACTACTACACAAAATAAAAAAAAATAAAAACAATGTAACAAGTTTTAGATAAAATTAATGAATTTCTGAAGGATCCATTATGGGTAAAAAGTTATTTATTTAAATAGTAATAAGTAAAAAAAAACAATGTTTAAAAAAGTCATCTATAATCCATATACAGTTGTGGTCAAAAGTTTACATACACTCGTGAAGAACATAATGTCATGGCTCTCTTGAGTTTCCAGTTATTTCTACAACTCAGATTTTTCTCTGATAGAGTGATTGGAACATATACTTCTTTGTCACAAAAACATTCATGAAGTTTGGTTCTTTTATGACTTTATTATGGGTGAACAGAAAAAGTGATCAAATCTGCTGGGTCAAAAATATACATACAGCAACACGAATTAGCAATTTTGGTGACTTAGAAAGTTGTGTCAGTGAAATGAGCTTCATAGCATGGCCTCTTAACTTCTTGTAAATTTTAAATTTTAAATTGACCGTCAGTTTTCCTTACTTTTTCCTGTAATTGACTGAAATGTTCTAACCCATTTTTCCCCAATTTTTTTTTATAGTGCAACAACTGTCTTTTGGTTCCAAACAAGTAAGGGCACGTGCTTGTGAGTAATAAAATACATATCTAAATATAATTAATTCAAAAAAATAACTATTTCAAACATGCATTTAAAGCAATTGTAATAAAAATCGGCGTGCGTTGGGGGATTATAAATTCAAAGCCGGTTTCCTCCCACTTCCCAAAAACATGCAGGGTAGGCTGATTGAACACTCTAAATTGCCCCAAAGTACGTATGAGTGCGAGTGTGAATGGTTGTCTGTCTCCTTGTACCCTGCGATTGGATGGCCACCGATTCAGGGCGTGTGCGGTCGATTGGTCGTCGGTCTTTTGGTCGCCGTCTTTTGCTCGCCGTCTTTTGCTCGCCGGTCTTTTGGTCGTGGTCTTTTGGTCGCGGTCTTTTGGTCGACCCGACCGCGACAATGGGCGACCAAAAGACCAGCGACCAAAAGACCGGCAACCAAAAGACCGGCGACCAAAAGACCGACGACCAAAAGACCGGCGACAAAACAAGGTAAAACAACACGGTCTACGCATCGATAAAAGCCAACAATGGCCATGAGCAGTTTCACTGAGTGTATGAGTTTGTATGTATTGTCCCTTTAAGAAGCTACGTCAGTCAGGGTCTTAACAAGTTCTCCAACAAAAAACAATAAAAGTCCGGGAAATTTGGAGCTTTTCTTTAGCCTAATAATTACTAGGGCGTTAAGTAGGACTAAATAGTAATTCGCAGTTTTTATTTAGGGAATTTGAGCAACGATTTAAATGGTAATGATCACTTACCTTCCAGGCGACCAAAAGATCGGCGACCAAAAGACCGGCGACCAATCGACCGTGTACCGATTCAGGGTGTCCCCCACCTGGTGCCCGTTGTTACCTGTGACAGGATCCAGCATCCCCCGCAACCCTTGTGAGGATAAACGGTTCAGAGAATGAATGAATGAGTTTTAGGTTCTTAAATGACTGACAAAATATACTGGACATTTATGCAAGATTAGTACGTCTAGTATAAATTTTATTAAATTGTGTTAAATCCCACTTTCAATTTCACACTAAGTACATAAAACTGTTGTGCCCTCATTTAGCTATATTTACTGAAAGCACTTGGAAGACATAACTACTTTGGAGCTTCTCTCTGTGAGGGAAAACACATTATGCAATTGCTGTGTCGGTCACGCTTAGTTCTAAGAATCGTGTTCCGTACTACGAAACAATGTGTTACCAAGAGGTGTGGCTTGGAACATGATGCCTGTTTACCACAGGTCTATGTGAAGGACATGTTGTGGACAATTTTAGACATGCATGGCAAAATGCCCTGAGAAACTTTTGTATATTCTCAGTCTGTTCAGTCAATGTGGACTTGGTCACAAAACTATATTCAAAAAGTTATGGTCATCAGTTTTACAGGCAGTCAGGGCTCTCTAGTGATTCCAGGCCATTTTATTCTGATTCAATTAAAAGTTCACTTCAAGTTGACATAGCCTCTATGGAATTACAGTGTGTTCAAACACAACATAGTGGTATCAATACAATGAGACAAACAACAGAGTGGTTGGAAGGAAGGGCAAAAACTGAGGTCAAATGGGGGTTGTTCTTTGGGCAAGGTGGAACTTGTTTTGGTAGTCTGTTTGTGGAAGGTACCGCAGGACATTTTGCACTCCCTTTGTTGATACCACGCTTTCGCACTGGCACATACGCTGGCTGACTGCACGTACACACTTGTTCAAGATCCACACAGGGTTATCAACAATCTTTGAATCTGAAGTATGATGGCTACGTCATTTTGTTTGGTTTGTGTTTTGAGGTGATGAAAATGTGCAAAAGTGACTTTGTGCTCAGTTTTGGGGAATTAAGCCTAATGTGCATGCTTGAGAAGTAATGTAATGGTATGAAAATATTAATGTTGCACACATACAGGTACCAAAAGGGGCCCCGACTAGGGATTAGGGTTATATAAAATTGTATCGATGAAACATTACATTTTCATCTAATTTCTCAGCTCATTTACTGAACCGCTTTATCCTCACTCGGGACATGGGGGGTGCTGGAGGGTACACGGTCGATTGGTTGCCGGTCTTTTGGTCGCGGACTTTTGGTCGCGGTCTTTTGGTCGCCGGTCTTTTGGTCGCCGGTCTTTTGGTCGCCGGTCTTTTGGTCGCCCAAATGATCGGCTACTGCCATCTACTGTCAATTTATTAAAAAGAAGACAAAGCAAATTCACAGACGGTGTTTTTATTGAAGCAGTAAAACTTACAAATTCTAGCAACCTTCATTCTCTCTGGGAGAACTAAGAGCACTAATTTAACACATTGGCTGCTGCCATCGACTGTCATAGGCGTCCAATGAACTCAGAGGACTATGGAAACCCGGATCGATTCGCGAACAATGTAGTGTACCTGCAAGTCATTGCATACAATTTGTAATAAAAACTCCCATCTGTGAATTCCCTTTGTACATAATTCATTAGTTTGTAGTTGTAATTTTTGTACATAATTTGTAAGTTTTACTGCTAGAATTTGTAAGTTTTACTGCTTCAATAAAAACACCATCTGTGAATTTGCTTTGTCTTCTTTTTTAATAAATTGACAGTAGATGGCAGCAGCCGATCATTTGGGCGACCAAACCGCGACCAAAAGACCGGCGACCAAAAAGACCGGCGACCAAAAGACCGGCGACCAAAAGACCGGCGACCAAAAGACCGGGCGAGCAAAAGACCGGCGACCAAAAGACCGGGCGAGCAAAAGACCGGCGAGCAAAAGACCGGCAAGCAAAAGACCGGCGACCAAAAGACCGGCGACCAATTGACCGCACACGTGCTGGGTACACGGTCGGACCAAAATACTGGCGACCAATCGACCGCACACGTGCTGGGTACACGGTCGGACCAAAAGACCGCGACCAAAAGACCGGCGACCAATCGACCACACACGTGCTGGGAGCCTATCCCAGCTGACTTCGAGCCAGAGGCGGGGGACACCCTGAATTGGTGGCCAGCCAATCGCAGGGCACAAGGAGACAAACGACCAGTCATGCTCACACTCGTACCTAGGGAGAATTTAGCGTGTCCAATTAGCCCACCATGCATGTCTTTGGAATGTGGAAGGAAACCGGAATACCCGGAGAAAACCCACACAAGAACATGCAAACTCCACACAGGTGGACCGACCTGAATTTGAACCCAGATCCCCCACTGTGAGGCCAACGTGCTAACCACTCAGCCGCCTGGCCACTCACATTAAATATTATACAAAACGGGGGGTGCAGGAGCCTATCCCAGCTGACTTCGGGCCGGAGGCGGTGGACACCCTGAATTGGTGGCCAGCCAATCGCAGGGCACAAGGAAACAAACAACTATCCACGCTCACACTCATACCTAGGGGCAATTTAGACTGTCCAATGTGGGATGTTCTTTTCTTTGTTCTGAACAGTGGCGGTCCGTGCATTTTGGGGTGGCGCCTTCTGCTATCGGAATCAATCCAATCCTCAAAAACTATTTTATGCCTATAAAACCTCTACAGCAGCTACAGCTGCGACACATAAAAAAATCATCAATAATAACCTCATACAATTGATATATTATTTAGGAATATAGCCATATTTTACTCACCAAAAATCCTTTTTAACTGTACACAATATCCATCCTCCTTTCTTTCCTCCTTTTCTATCGGCATCGAAGCTAATGCTGAAAGTCGAGCCTGTCCTGTCGTGTTTCTGACATAGTCCGTCTTGAAAATGGCTTTAAATCAACACAACAATATATTTGCTTGTGCAGCTTGCTCCAAATACAGTTTGGTAGCTATTTGTAGTTAGCGCACTGAAACTGGCGCACACACCCTTTTCCCGGCTGTAACAGGCTTGCTAGCTTCGGAGTTGACCGCCCTTTCTTAATGATGTCCATTTTTTTCTGGAAAAGTCCGTCTGGAAAATAGCTTTATGAGCAAATCTGCAACCAAATCCATTTGTTTCCTAAGTCGGCCATTGTGGGTGGAGTTTGCGATCTCTGGCTGCCTCACTCTGGCTTTGGCCCACCTACTCTCTATAGCTAGCCAATCATAGTTGGTGAAAGCAATGACGTATCCCAGCCAGCAAAATGGCAATGCCTCTGAAAAAGCATTGTGGTCTTGCCAACTCGAAATCTGATTGGTTAAAAGCAACAGTCTTGTTTAATGCAGCAGAGCCCGCAGAACTGATTGTGAAGGCTTTGAGGCAGATTTTTGATCCTGGCAACAAATAATGGCTGAAATGTGATTGGTTAAATGCTTCTATATGAAAACACACATCTGGAAGCAGTACAACCAGGGGGAAATCAATGAAAGGAAGCTAACAGACCATTTGGAATAATAAGTATTGATGGACAAAATATATAATTCAGATATTTCTTAGGCCAGCAGAGAAGACCTTGAAGGCCCTGACGGCCCGCCACTGGTTCTGAAAGATCTGGTGAAACAAGAGGTAACAAAAATATAGGCAAGACATTATTGAAGCTTCCATGACCAGTTCGCTTTATTGGCTCAAGAAAAGACGAGATTCTCGTTATTCTGACTCCATTTTTAAAGCCTTCATTGCCTCCCCCCAAAGTGGGCGTTGCCTTAAACATTTGTTGAGGATGTCAAGACAGGTCAGGAATGATCAAATTAGTAAAAGCTTCACAACTGTCAGAACACAGCTAAATTGTTTATACAGCAAACACCCAAAGTTACCTGCTGTTTTTCACACACATTGTTGTGAAGACTCCGCCCAGTCACAATGATCAAATTAGTGACTATCACTTTGGTACACAAACCTTTTAAGTTAATTTTTATACCAAATAATTCATAACAATCAGCCTACCATGCATGTCTTTGGAATGTGGGAAGAAACTGGAGTACCCGGAGAAAACCCACACAGAACATGCAAACTACACACAGGTGGACCAACCTGGATTTGAACCTAGGTCCCCCACTGTGAGGGCGACACGCTAACCACTCATCCGCCGAGCCCCCCTCTTTGTCGACAATCTATCTTTTAATCCGTGTTTATAAACTCATGATGATATATTATGGACATTTGGGAAATGAAGGGCGAAAACTGGACTGATGCTCATTGTTTGGTGGTTGAAGGAAATGACATCATGGTCAGGAAATGGTGATTAGAGAGCAATGTTCCCTCTAATTTTTTGTTTGTCTGGGCAGAAAGACTACCTCCCTGAGCACACTGAATACCGGTGTGAGCAACATCATCATTGCTCGCTATGGGCACACACCAGTATCACACCTGCCATAAGCAGGTGTGTGTCTACTAGACATAAATGATTTAGTAATAATAAAATGTAATGATTAATATCTATGAATGGGCGGCCCGGCGGATGAGTGGTTCGCGTGTCGGCCTCACAGCTAAAAAAATAAATTAAAAAAATAGGATTTTATTTTGTGCGCTCCATATGATTTGCTGTGCGCAGAGAAGACGAGAGTAGTGCGCACGCGCGCAGTTTAGAGGGAACATTGTTAGAGAGTAATGACGACAAATCCTGCCAAGTCACCAAATAATCCAGATGAGGAGCCAAACTATGATCCAAGGCTAGAATTAGCAGGGTTTGTTTATCTGTAAATTTTGTCTATGCCTAAAAAGGCATAATAACTTAGAGACACTAGGGCGTGTTGCGTTTCCCTCTGTCTCCTGTCTTTTGGAGTGAGACTCAGGGGGGACCCTCCAAGATCGCATGATACTGGATTGATTGTAAGCACTAAAATCCAGAGATAAAAATTGTTCTTAATATTATTCAAATCATTTTTTAATGCTTTTAAAATCCTGCAATTGGCTGTCCACCAAATCAGGGTGTTCTTTGCTTGGTGCCCATAGTTGGTTGGGTTAGGCTCCAGCACCCTCTGTGACCCTTGTGAGAAAAAGCGGCCTGGAGAATGAACAAATTGCCTTTTACATTCCAGAACAACTTACAAAATGAGTGTGACATTTACAAATAGAAGTCAGAAGAGCAGCCAATGCACACACAGTGCCAGGGGAAAAACACAAACCACACATGCACACACCCAAACACGCAGGCATAAGTACACGCACGCACACTCACAAACAGAGGTGCATGTAATATTGGTAGTGGTTAGCGCAGGGTTGGGCAAACTATTCGGTCCGGGGGCCACATTGACTTTAAAAATTTGACAGGCAGGCCGGGTCAGCACAAGATACGATACATATTAAAAACTGCATCCGTTAACAGTACATATGAAACATAGCCAGAAAAAAGGACTAAAGTATGAACATACTTATCACTCATCTGGGATTTATGGGGTGCTTTCTTGGTTTTCATCAGACTAAAGGTCTGTCCACACACATATGTAGAGCCAAATAACACCAGAAACCTCTGTGCCATCTTCTGGATGTTTGGAAATTTGGCTGCACTTAATGAAGCCTAAAACTCAGAGACTTGACATCAGGGAGTTGAACTTGTCACATTGGAGATCAAATCCGTGCGTCGGCTCTACGAGATGACGTAAAATCCGTGCGTCAAAGTGAGTTTGACAATGCTTTTTTCGATCGAAAATTTGTAATTTATTTTATTCAATTCAATTTCAATTCAATTTATTTGGCAAGAAAAAGCACCAGGCTAAGGGCCATGTAACAAGACACAAAAAACAAAAAAAAAACAAAAATTAGTTATTGATTATAACACGCACCCCCAACTATTGGAATTAATTATATAGCAAAAATCTGCGTGTTATATTCGAGTAATTACGGTATATATATATATATATATATATATATATATATATATATATATATATATATATATATATATATATATATATATATATATATATATATATATAAAAATAAATAATAATTTGGACAACGTCGGCGGGCCGGATTAAAAGGCCTAACGGGCCGTATATGGCCGTAGTTTGCCCATGTCTGGGTTAGCGTGTCGGCCCTGACAGTGTGGGACCTGGGTTCAATCCAGGTCAGTCCACCTGTGTGGAGTTTGCATGTTCTCCCCCGCCTGCGTTGGGGTACTCCGATTTCCTCCCACATTCCAAAGACATGCACTCTAAATTGCCCCTAGGTGAGTGTGATCGTGAGTGGTTGTTTGTCTCCTTGTGCCCTGCGATTGGCTGGGCACCAATTCAGGGTGTTCCCTGCCTCTGGCCCGAGGTCAGCTGGGATAGGCTCCAGCCCCCCTGCCAGCCTAGCAGTGGCGGGCCGTCAGGGCCTTCTCTGCTGGCGTAAGAAATATCTGAATCATATATTGTATTTTGTCCATCAATACTTATTAAATAATTCCAAATTGTCTGTTAGCTTCCTTTCATTGCTTTTCCCCCTGGTTGCACTGCTTCCAGATGTGTGTTTGTATATTGAAGCATTTAACCAATCACATTTCAGCCATTATTTGTTGCCAGGGTCAGAAATCTGCCTCAAGGCCTTCACAATCAGTTCTGCAGGCTCTGCTGCATTAAACAAGCGTCGATAAGACTGTTGCTTTAACCAATCAGATTTTGAGTTGGCAACACCACAATGCCTTGTCGCAGGCGTAGGGATACGTCATTGCCTTCTCGCAGGCGTACGGATACGTCATCGCGTTCACCAACTATGATTGGCTAGTCATAGAGTAGATCAGCCAGAGCTACCAACCTGTATCTGGAGCGAGCTGCACAAGCAAATATATTTTTGTGTTGATTTAAAGCCATTTTCAAGATGGACTTTTCAAGAAAAAAAAGCTGGACATCACTAAGAAAGGTCAGACACCTCCAAAGCAAGCAAGCTTGTCGCAACCGGGAACGAACATTTTCAGCACTAAATCGAATAAAAAAAGTATGCCAGAAATACGAAAGGACAGGCTCAACTTTCAGCATTAGCTTCGATGGCGATAGAAAAGGAGGAAAGAAAGATGGATGGATATTGTGTACAGTTAAAAAGGATTTTTGGTGAATAAAATATGGCTATATTCCTAAATAATATTTCAATTGTATGAGGTTATTATTGATGACTTTTTATGTGTCACAGCTGTAGCTGCAGTAGAGGTTTTTTTAGCCATAAAATTGTTTTTGAGGGTTAGATTGATTCCGATAGAAGGTGCTACTAGAAAATGCACGGACCGCCACGGCAGCCTAGTGAGGATAAAGCGGTTCGGTTAAATGAGGTGAGATTAAACATTATATTGTATGATCACAGAAACAGGGATGCAAATTAGTACTAATATTCGCATTTTGTCAGGAGTAGTTTATTTAGATGTTTACCTTTGTGAGGATAAGCGGTTGAAAAAATGAATGAATGACCTGTATGCTCTCATGATGTTTTTCATTTACGACCATAGGACAATTTAGGACGACATATCGTATGTACTTGTGTCCTTGATAAGATGGACAGGTCCCAGCCTGCCATCTAGCTGCATTGAAGTAAAGAGAAACACTTGCAAAATGATAAACTATGCAGGTGTAGACACAATAGCATTGCCAAAGTTATCCGTTTTTGTTATTTTTACACCCAAATCATTCTAAAGAACAGCAGATATCCAAACCGTGTATTATTGGCTGATCTGTTTTTTTTTTTAATAATCTCTTTCACAGAAGTCATTAAGGGCAATTAAGACTACTTTTAATAGCAGTAATTAGGAAACTAGTTTCAGCATTTATGTCACTCTGGTTTCAATATAACCAACCAACAGTATAAATCACAGTGCTACTTCAAATGTAAAAAAAAAAATCATTGCTTGAACCATCACTTGAAGAGAAATGATAGTAAGAAATACAAATTTAGAAATAAAGAATGATGATCAATTTCAGAACATTTTTAGGTCACAGTTTGGATGCTAAGATAAGATATTTCTTCTATTCCGGTTTGTAGTATTGCTACTACAATTCTCAAACATTATCCACACATAACAGTGAAAATTTGAAGTCAAACTTGGAAGCAAATTGTTTCAACCTTTATTAAACATAGCTTGCAAGATAAATATTACAAAGTTATTTCCTCCAAAATTAGCTTATTTTTTTTAATCAATGCATAATTGTCAATCAATTGGCAGTATTCAAACAGCATTTATTTTCATTGACTTTTTTGTTTTTTGAAGACCGTTAAATATCAAGTATGTGCAAAAGGTCAGGATTGATGTCAGCAAACAAACAACAACAAAAAAAGGACGTAAAATAACCTCTGCTTCATGTCGTAATTTGTCTCACTTCCCAGATGTTTTGCAGCAATACAATTTGATTAAGAAATAAATTTGAACCCAAAATTTCCCTGAAAGTGAGTTAAAACTTGGGTCATGAATAAAAAAGATGAGTTCCGGTAGAGTTCAATTTTAGCAACAAGTACATGCATGGTTGGCTATGGTGCAAAGTTCGCAAAAACACCATTTCTGAAGCTTTAGAAGCACAATTTAACGCCTGCAGGCTCATATTAGGGTGCCTTGGCACATTCACAACAAATCCTGACAAATCTTTACACTTTAAAATAAATTTGTTAGTCATTTTATTAAAGGGATAAACAAAACAGGCAGCAATATCTGAATATTTACTTCATATCTACACCGTATAAACAGTGATGTAATACAGTTAGAATTGGTTCCCATCGTTTTAGATAGAAGACAACGTACTACCAATTTCCAATGTTATTTGATTATATTTGATTCGATTAAAATTTTATTTCAATTTCGTATTTGGGAAATTTCCTTGGTTGCAGTAGCAAGACAGACACAGAAGACATTGTAGAGCTAGGTAAAAAAAAATGGAGCCACAGGGTGGGGGACCTTCTGCAGACTGAGGGAGGTTAAATATGCAAAATCACTCTTTCAAGCTGATCCGCACACATCAAGTTTTGGAATTAAGTAAAAAAAAAAAAGCCTAAATGCACTAAGTGCTCAAAGATAGGAAACTTGTGAAAATTAAAATAAGCATTCGGTGTGTCGTTCACAGATATTTTAAACCAACGTATTTCAAGAATTGCCGCTTCAAGAAATAAAGTATAAGAGTTAGTGTTAGTCTAAGCCAGGGGTCACCAACTCGTTCTTGGGGGGGTCCCTATTCAGTCTGTTTTTCATATCTGAGATATGAAAATGATCAACTCATCAGCAAGCTGTCCAGAAGCCTGGAAATGAGCCTGATTTGATTTTGGTGTGTTTGAGGAGAGAGACGAGGGAAAACAGGCTCGATAGGTACCCTCGAGGAGTTGGTGACCCCCGGTTGAAACTACTGAGCACCTTCCTGCTAACCCAGACATGGGCAAACTACGGCCCGCGGGCCATATATGACCCGTTAGACCTTTTAATCCGGCCCGCCGACGTTGTCCAAATTATTATATATTTTTTTTATGCGGTCAAAATACAGGAAATCATTGGATGACCTGCATGAGCAATTCTGCCGTCGGTTTTGTGATTTTGGAAAAATTGACAGCTGGTGTCATGTCCTTTCTCACAAGACGCGGAAACGGTTCAACAGGAGTTGCAGTTGGAACTGATTGATCTCCAAATGTGACAAGTTCAACTCCCTGAAAGTCTCTGAGCTTTAGGCTTCATTAAGTGCAGCCAAATTTCCAAACATCCAGAAGATGGCACAGAGGATTCTGGTGTTATTTGGCTCTACATATGTGTGTGAACAGACCTTTAGTCTGATGAAAACCAAGAAAGCACCCCATAAATCCCAGATGAGTGATGAGTATGTTCATACTTTAGTCCTTTTTTCTGTTTATGTTTCATATGTACTGTTAACGGATGCAGTTTTTTTTTTATATGTATCGTATCTTGTGCTGACCCGTCTGTCAAATTGTTTAAGTCAATGTGGCCCTCGGGCCGAAAAGTTTGCCCAACCCTGTGCTAACCGGATGAAAAAAAGAAGAAGAATCAAATACACCCAGGAAGTCCATTTTGAGAAGCAGAGGTAAAATTTGGGAGTGTATAAAAAAAAATCCGAAACATTTTGCACATTTGTTACACAATAATACACAGTGATCACAAAACGAAATGACAAGCTTCACAATATTCATGGCTTTTTGTTTGCTTTTCTACACAATATACAACCATTTAATTTTTTTTCAGTACAAGGGAGGAAAATGCTTATGTACAATAAGTCATTATTACGTCAACCTAGCAAATATCGTGTCATTTATCTCATAGTCATTTGTTTATTTTTTTTTAGAATGGCAACAGAAAGTAAAGAGAACTCAGAAGAGCAATTCAGTCGCCAGAAATAAAGACTTTTGGAGGGAAAAAAAGACATTCAAAATAATCTGCAGTCAAAATACAAAGGTGTGGATGCAAAGAAAGAGAAATCCAGAGAGAGACAGGAGCTTCTTTTCAGTATTATAAATTTCGCTTGCATGAAAATAATTTCCAAACCAAACAGCGGGTGAAATTAAGACGAACTCCAAATTGAGGAAAAAAAGAAAACGCGAAACATTGGAAATTTTGGGGGCAAAATTTAAAAAAAAAGTGTCTAAATGTAAACTTGAGTTTACATTGCTTCTTTTAGGTAGTTTCGGAGTCTTGGCCTAAGACTTTCCTCGGCGTGGATTGTTCAAGCATCATGTTCATTATTTTAATCATCATCATTGTCACCCCCACATCCTTCTGGTTACTATTTTGACTGGAAAAACTCAAAGAACTGGCAACCATAATGACACATGGAGACCAATGGAAATGTGTAGAACTTAGGGATGGGCATAATGAAGGGTTGAGTGCCTTTAATATCGAAAGCAACTGTAAAAATATACATGAAAAAAAAATTCAAGGATTTTCTTTAGTATTTATGCATGTAAAATAAAATATATTCAAAAAATCAGTTCATTGATGCGTAATTTAAACAAAGAGGGGCATTTAGTCATTTGTGCATCCCTAGTAAACACTGCTTGTTACGTTATTATTTGTTGAAATCTGGCTGAGGCAGGCAAAAGAGGCTGTTGCAGTATAATTCACTTTTGTTAGGTCAACATAAACCAAGTTGGAGCAACAATTATTTAAGCACTTTTGCATTCACACGAAGTTAAATTGTACGGAAAACCCCGTGGACATTAAATGTCAAGTCATGACAATGAAAGCGAAAGCGTAAGCAATTTTCTGTGGGTTGCTCATTAAAATTAAACGGTAGCTATGATACTTTGGGAGAAGCATACACATCACAGTGTTATGGATTATATTTTTTCAATTTAGCCTGTATGAAATCTCGAAAAAAAATGATTCGAAAGCATCATTTTATGATTTAGCTTGGCTAAATCGGCTATTACACGCTTATGACTCTCTAGCTTAAATAAAAAAACATTATGACTGCAGAGCACTGCATACACAAGGAAAAAAAGTGCTCAATTTTTTTTCTTCTTGTTTAAATGAAACAAGAAATATTTAGCTCTTTACAACAAAAGTTTGAAAGTAGTGCTTTATTTAGCTAAGCTTCAACTGCAAGCCTTCTATAAAAAGATGGCTTCTTGAATGTTTGCATATGCTTAGTGCCTCTGTCTATATTCCTCCAATTTATTAAAACAAATCCTAATTATTTCTTTAGAAATGTTTAGTGCTTTAGTTTTACTTTCTAATAACCAGCACAAGGAGGAAAGTTTTAATTAATTGCTACTTAAATAATTAAAAAGATTTTCATAATTTGTTTCAATCAATCATGTACAATATGAAACTACTTCTGAGCCTCACAATTTAAGAAACGCACCAGCATAATATGTTTTTATGTCCCCAGACACTAATGTGTTCACACATGACAGGGTTTGGTTGCATTTAAAATTAAATCTGATATGATAATTACAGACTTTGCGGTTTGTTTAATAAGGTGTGTCTGGCATGTTCTCTGAACAAATTAATTGTTGGATGAGACTTGTCTAGGATGGCTTGAGATAGAGAAACAAATTTTGAAATGTTCCCCAAACACAAACTAAAGAGCAATGCACAGGCAAGATGCAAAACTGTTGTGAGTTTATTGCTGCGTTCAGACAGGCTGCAATTTTGTTCTCGCTGCGCCATGTGTTTGCATACAAAGTCGATGAAACTGTCCGTGGAAGGGCGAGAGGCGTGGCAGATGTGATGTGTTAAAATTTTGCAACAGAGGTTTTCGCCATAATCGGAAGCTTCCTCAAAATCCAGTCAACAAAAGTCCAAAGAAGAAAAAGATAGGATTACAAAAGAAGTCATATGTTGTAAAGATACAAGAGAAAAATCTAAATATAACGAGATTTAAGTCCTTAGTCGCGAAATTAGTCATGGTGTTAAGACTACTCGTTGTTTTGTTGCTTATTTTTACTTAATGGAACTCAGGTCTGAATCAACAAACAGGTCTTTTGGTTTAGTATTCACGAGATTTAAGTCAGGAAAAAGAAGTAATCAAATTATGAGATTAAAGTTCTCATAATAATTGTTTTTACTTTGTGGGCAAACTTCGACTTTTGGCGACCAAAAAGTTTGGTGTGAACCAATGTTCCCTCTAAACTGCGCTTGTGCGCAATTGCGAACTATTCTCGTGTTACCTGCGCACAGCAAACATGGAGTGCACAAAATAAAATCCAACCTCAACTGTACAGAAAATAAACATTACAATTTTTTTCTGTGCCATTTTGCAACGCAACTCAAAAGAGTGGAAGCCTGTCACTGACAAACGACAAGAAACGGGTAAATTATGACTAATGATATGACGCAATTTACATCACATGAGCAAATGTTAATGACATTGATTGGCTGCATTAGTTACGCGTCTGATTTGCAGGTTAGCATATAGCTAACGCTTCGGTGGAGATGCTGCCAAGCCTTTACCATGGTGAAACGAGCCAAAGTAAAAAAGAAATGTGGTTCTTTTTAGATGGAATGGCGGTCGGAGTATGTGCAAATAGAAGAACAAGTGGTGAAATTGGGTGAGAAAAACATGCAGCGAAGCTAAAGTCGTAAGCGAGTGGAAAAATATTGCATACAAATGGAAGCTTGACTATTTCAAGTGACACATTCAGCAGAAAAGAACATTTAAACGAGAATGAGAAGGATCAATGTGAAAAATAAGATAAAATTTGAGTCAGATTTGTGCATAATTCTAATGTCATTTACATACCTGTCAACTTATACGTTTTTTGATCATTTCAAATTATATACGCCGTATATAAAATTTTTATGGGATAGTAATTTTTTTTGTAAAACCCATCTCTTTTTACCCATTTCGGCTCTAATCCGGATCATCTTGGTCACTGGTATTAGATGAAAACGTCATTGTTGGTTTTTTAGCAAGATCGCGCACGCGCATTGCCCTTTAACCCCTCCGCCTTTTCACAGTCAGCAAGCAATTTACCCAGACTGTCAGCGTCATACCACGACATCTATCGAATCTTGAATTTAGTGCATACTGATTGGGCACTCTATCTACCTTGTAGAAAATTTTAGACTTCCAAGTGTGGCCCATGTGAGTAAATATGTGCTGCGTTGCATTTGTACGTTTTTTAATCGCATAATAAAGGGAATTGCAATCATTAATAAGGGGAGCAATTGGCCAAGGTTGACAGGTATGCATTTATCAAGATGTTTTATTCATAGATATTAATCATTATATTTTATTATGACTAGATAATATATATGGGTAGTTGACATGCATCTGCTTATGGCAGGTGTGATACTGGTGTGTGCCCATAGCGAGCATTTATGATATTGCTCACACTGGTCCTCTGTGTGCTCAGGGAGGTTGTCTGTATACCCAGAAATATGAAAAATTAGAGGGAACATTGGTGTGAACACAAAACAGTTTTGGCAAATGGCTTCGTGCGAGCGAAGGAATGAAAGGAACGAATAAACACTAGTTTTCGCCTTTTATCAAGACTAGAATATCAATTAAATGTGTGAAAACAGCCCAAGTACTAGTTCAAAAAAAAAATCGAATAGTCAGATTAGTTCAAATTAGCTCGCCACAGCGGATCGTATGTCACCAAGATGAACACTAACAGTCAAGAAGTCAATGTAGGTCATCCAGCAGTTTGTATTTGCTGTTCTTAGAGGAAGCTTTGTACTCTAGTTCCCACAAAAGTGACCATAGTCACATAGGGCAATATGTCCGGCGTCACTTCTTAAGGTACCGTAGCAGTGTTGGTGCTATAGAAAGTTATTTTTGTGCTCTGAAAATGCTTTGGAGAAAAAAATGTGCATAATGTACATAATCAAAGCAAACCGATAAAACGGACTACGTCTTGCCATATAACGAAACACCCCTTTCAATCTCATTTGTCACATCTGCTCAAGCCTGAAGGTAGACGTTGTTGAAAGTTCAGCATTGTCTCTCTTGGTAACAAACTCGTCTTGTTTTCCCCACTAAAACTCTGCTGTTTCTGGTTGATATATCAATAGGAACTTGTCTAATATCAATACAACCTTTGTTGAATATTAGCTTTGGATCACAAAACTAAAGGAACTCTTAAAAGTTCCAGTGAAATGTGGCTGGCCCCCACCGAGAACTGTCATTCCCCTGATACATAACACCTCAACCTAATTGTATCCCAAGAAGAATACTGCTGTTTGTCTGAACACTGATTGCAATGCTACTGTACCATAAAGTTCTTTCTATTCTTTCTAAAGATCAGTGAGTACATGGTAAATGAGTAATATGCCAATATAAAAGATTTAGAGCAACTTCCCAAACCTGAAGACCACACAACAGTGTGGGTAGTCAACAATGTAAGTTCTATATAACATATAGTACTATGTATTGTTGGCCTGAGGGAATCATAAAACAAAATTTGTTGAGGTCTGAAGAGTTTGAATATTTTTAACACAAGCAATTATCAGTAAGACAGGTGTCGGAGTTCAGAATGCGCTGCCTCGGAAAAGCCTACTTAAACTGCGGTAACTGGTCTAGCCTTCTAGAGACCGACCCTTATTCTCTTTGACAATGATGTTTGATGGTTGAATATTTTTGCGTAAGTTTTACAGTTTTGACCTAGATGTCGGATGACTGAACATCAAATACAGTTCAAATTGAAATTCACTCTTTGTATACGTTCAGATGACTGCTTGTTCAAAAAAGAGAAAACAATAGCTTCAAGTTTGTGTGTAGTACATGTACATGGAGGCGGATTTGAATAAGTGAAAATGAATACTAAACAAAAAACTTATTGGTGTCGCAGTTGTTCCTGATCATTCATTCATTCATTTTCTGAACCGCGTATTCTCACGAGGGCTGCGGGGAGTGCTGGAGCCTATCCTAGCTAACTATGGGCACCAGGAGGTTGACATCCTGAATCAGTGGCCAGCCAATCGCAGGGCACAAGGAGAAGGACATCCATACAGGCTCACATTCACAGTTAGGGGCTATATAGAGTGTCCAACGAGCCTACTAAGCATGTTTTTGGGATGTGGGAGGAAACCGCAGTACCCAGAGAAAACCCATGCAAGCCCAGGGAGAACAAACTCCACAGTCAGAACTGACCTGGGATCGAACCCTCGCTCCAATAACTGTGAGGCTAACGTGCTAACCACTCGTCCACCGGGCCACATTGTTCCAGAAATTAAGTCACTAATTTCACAAAGCCTTTTCAGTAGCATGCTATGCTAACAGCTCGAGATACTCGCCAATATAATTGCCTCAGCAATTCATGTTCAAAGCCTGCTAAAGCAATACCAGTAAAAAACTTTGAAGCTGAAATGGACCCATTTTAACTAGCTAAGAAAATGTTAGTATAGCTGAGGCATGTTAGTTGAAAAGAGACACTGTGTGGATTCTCGCAAGCCAAACTCAACTTTTGCGATACCATGAAATTTCGAATCGATTCTTATTGTGGATCAGCTTTGGTCTAGGGTCCGTAGAATTGGACTCGGATAGATTTGGGCGAGTGTACACATGCTTCTAACTTAGCTCAAAGTAGCTTTCCCGTAGGCGGGGTCTACCACACCTCAACAGGGCATGCAACTTGAGGTCCAACATTCCAAGAACAACATCACCAAAGAACAGTAGAAGTAAACCATAATACCTGTGACTCTGATAGGCCCTAAGCCAGCTTCCAGACCTTAAGAGACTCTTAATTGTAACATTCCTCCCCTCTTTTTTCTTTTCTATTTTGTAAAAAAAAACAAAAAACAAAAAAACAAACAAAAAGAAAATTTCCAATTGGAAATATGCAAAGTGCTCCTCTGGAGTGAGGCAACTTGTGCGCACAACATGCACACAATGATTGATCCATGTCTCTCCCATAAAAGATATAATCCACATCCTTTGTTTTGTCCCTCTGGCGCTAGGTATCTATACATAATCCTTACAGATATTTTTTTTGTTTTTGTTTTTAGCTTTGATGATTATTATCGTCTCCCGAAGGCTAATACCTCTCAGGTTCGCCAACGTTTCAAGAAGAGACGCCGCAAAAAAAGAAGAAAAAAAAAGGGAATACAGGTCTGGGAAAGGTTTCGGGTTGGCGGGGGGATAAGAATCCGAAAATATAATCCCAAACATAAGTAAATGAACCAGAATTCAAGATTTGTAAGTACAGACTCTGGTTTGAGTGCACAAAATGTGCTTCCACTTTCAAGAGTGAAGTCCTTTTCACATTGATAGAACATGTGATGTGAAACAAGAGTTGCTGGGTACAAAGGGTCCAGTCTGTGCATAACAAAAGGTAGTTAAGGGTGATGGAATTGGGTGGGATGGAAGTAGGAGAGTCATCACATTCGCTTTTGTAAAGCCTTGTTCCTTCTTCGGAATCCTGAATACGATTCTTGCTGATATCCTCTGGTAGAGTTGCAAAGATGGCCAAGCTGACAGCCCTCTCCTCTCTGGAGTAAATTGTTCTGCCAGAGCTGCGTTGCTCAGTCCTGATTTGTAGAACTAGCGTGTGTACATCCATTAAGACTGGAGTAGGAGACAGCCGTGGAACTCGGGAATAAGCAAAGCGGAGACGCGTGACGGGGGATAATGGCAGAAGCCGATGAGCAAAGGAAAATGTTTGATCAGGTTGGATTTTCTTTTCGAGAGGCCAGCACCCTTCTGTCAGTCATTTCCTGTTCATTAGCTTTTATGTGGGACAGGGGGGGTTGTAATACTTGTGATGCCCTTAACTATGTCACTTGGATGAAATGATGACAACATGGAGGCTCTGTCCGCAGTGTCATGTGCCCCTAAAATAATACTCTTTTAAGAGTAGACTCCTCATCTTCTTTTGAAGAACAACTTTTGAAGAAATTGTCCGGGTCAGTTTTTTTCCTCTTTAAAATTTCCAGAGAGCATTTGCTGCAAATTCTGAAAGTTGCATAGTAACCAGAACACGCACCCGATTGATCTTCTGTTACTAGCAATACTTCAACTTAAGCGTTATATATGAGAGAACTTAAAAAAAATGTCTAAAGTGACGCAACAATAACTTATTACCTGTCACTTCTTTGAGTAAAGGAATGACCGTAGAGAAACATTAAATGATATTTTTTGAAAAAAATAATAGTACCAGAGGCAAAAAAAGGTAGTTGGATTTAAAATATAGTGACTATAATGGGAATTAGAATTATCAACAATGCTAATTCAATTTGAGATGGTCTGACATTTTATTGTCTTTGTGTGACTTGATGGTTTTTCAACAGATCAGTTTAAGGGAGGCACATGGACAGGCACTGCATGCGATGGGTGGGGTCTCGGGGGGGAGGGGCGGGGCTTATATTGGCTGGTTTTTTTGGAGTGCTTCATGTGGGGTAGGACATTAGGCCCCAGCGTGGGGTGTCTTCAGATGGGCCATAGGGCTATTCAGACCTCATTTCTGCCCGGTGATGGACTGCGATATGGATCGGGGCGGGATCATGTCCAACAGGTACTCTCTCTGCCGATCTGCTAAGCTGGAGCTCTTATGGGTGCCAACTGCCGCTGGGTTCAAATAGGCAATATTTAACCCTGTGGGGAAAGGTAGATAGATACATTAATGTACATGAAAACAAATCGATTTACCTTGAGTCTTTGAAGTGTGAATACAGTGGTCAAACGACCTCGACATACGAGTGCCCCGACATACGAGCAATTTGAGATACGAGTAAAATTTCAGGCAAATATTTATCTTGAGATACGAGACAAATTTTGATATAGTGGTACCTCTACATACAAGCTTAATTCGTTCCGGGACTGAGCTCGTATGTCGATATTCTCGTAACTCGAACGAACGTTTCCCATTGAAATGAACTAAAAACCAATTAATTCGTTCCAACCCTCTGAAAAAACACCAAAAACAGGATATTGGATTGGAAAAAATGTTTATTTCTTCTAATTTCCCATCTTTTAACAAAGTAACACATAATTAGTGGTTTAATAGTAATAAAATGTGTTTAATAGAACTAAAATTAGACGGATTTCGCGGAGGGTAGAGAGGGGGTGACTTTCCACGGCAACGCACTCGTAACAAAACAAACAAATTTAAATTAACTTGGATTAATATATACAGACACTCAAACATACGTTTAATGTAAATTTACACAAAACTGAATTCTATTTTTTTTTTTAAACCTTTATTTTCCGAGTTGACTCCACCCGGACGTTCAGCGGGAGTTTTTAAAAGGAACGCATCAAGGGTTGTTTGTTTTTGCCTTCCCTTCAAAATATTTTGAAAATGACGCACACAAATGTCCTCACAATACGATAACGCACGACCACTTGCCAGCTTGTCAGGGTGCCTCTTTTCTACAAAATCCGAAAACTCTTGCCACTTCGCTAGCATGTCTTTGATATCCTTTGTAGCCAGGCGGTACCTTCTTCCACCTCCTCCTTGCTACTGAGTTCCCGCAACACCTCCAAATGTTCACTCTCCTGGAGCTCGTTTAAATCCTATGTCATCAGTTCTTCGTGGTGCTCGGCGATTAGATCATTCACCAGATGTGACTCGTTAACCTCCAGCCCCAAGGAATTTCCAAGTGACATATCATCCATGACAACGAGCAAACTCTGTGACACGTACCCCACTCTCATATTTTTCAATTATTTCCCGCTTAATATTGATTGTCAATGTTCGCCTTTTCTTTGCACAACTCTTCATTCCAACTGTCTGCTTTTGATCCATTGTTGTTCACTTTGTATTATGCATTGACTAACGGGGGAAAAACACGGGAAAATGCAAGCTACGCCCAGTGCTCGTAGATATCTGTTATACACGAAAGAGATGCGGCAAAAAAGACAGTGCGCTACAATGATAAACAGCCTGTCATGTCTTGGCCACCTGGCTTTCTCGCATCTCGAAAATTTTCTCGTATCTAGATATAATTATTTGCTCGAAATTTTACTCGTATCTCGAAATGCTTGTATGTAGGGGTGCTCATATGTAGAGGTACCACTGTACGAGCATACAGCGGACGCAAGAGGCTGCTCATAAGAACATCATGGGCACTGTCTTTCTGGTCGCAATTCTCTCGTGTAATGTCTCTACGAGCACTGGGCAGAGCGGTGTATTTTTTCAGTCTTTTTTTTCTCCGTTTGTCAGTGCGAATGGCATATATACTACTTCTCGTAGGCAAGTGGTCGTGCGTTATCCTATTGTGAGGACATTATTGTGCATCATTTTTGGAATATTTTGAAGGGAATACAAAAGCAAACAACCCTCGATAGGTTGCATCTGAAAGTCAGGGTGGAGGCGGGGCAAATAGAGCCAACCCGGGAGAAGAATGGTATCAAAATTTAAAACAAAATTAGAATTAAGTTTAGTGTAAGGTTAGATTAAACCTATTTTTGAGTGTGTCTGCATCGTAATCCAAGTTCATTTAAATTTATTTATGTTATGTTACGAGCGCGTTGCCGTGCAAAAAGTCCCACCCCCTCTCTGTCCGTCTCTCTCTCCCCTCCGCAAAAGCTGTCTAATTTTAGTACTATTAAACACATTTTAGTACTATTAACCACTAGTTATTTGTTACTTTGTTAATAGATGGCGAATTAGAACAAATAAAAATGTTTTTCCGATTCCAATATCCTGTTTTGGGTGTTTTTTCAGAGGGTTGGAAAGAATTAATTTGTTTTTAGTTCATTTCTATGGGAAACATTCATTTGAGTTACGAGTAAATCAACATACGGGCTCAGTCCTGGAACGAATTAAGCTCGTATCTCGAGGTACCACTGTACCTGCAAGACGCTATGCCAGGAATGGCCAACTCTGGTCCTCGAGAGCCGCTATCCGGTCTGTTTTCCATATCTCCCTCCTCTACCACATCAATTGATCAACTGATCAGCAAGCTGTCCAGAAGCTTGATACTAATCTCGATTATTTGATTCAGGTGTGTTGGTGGAGGGAGATATGGGAAACAAAAAACTAGTGGTTTAGTCAGCCTTGGTAATACTTCCCTTATGAAATAAAAAAAACTAAAACGAAAATGTTTAAGCGATAGGGGTTGCTTATGCAATCGATTCTGAATCGATTGCCACACTGAAGTTGCACAAGACGAATCATTTGTCAAAACTTGTAACTCGGAGGATTCACAATGCACTCGTGTTACCGAATTCACTCTGTTCACCCGCATTTAAATTGGAAAATTCGTAGTTTTCCGAAATGGTTGCTTCAAAAAAAAATTAAGGGACAATTTGGGGGGATTTCCGAAATTTAGGGAGCCTGTCCGGAGTCCCGGAGTTTGCCTTACTTGTCCGGGTAAACTCCGGAAATTCCGGAGAAGTTTGCAGCTCTGCTGTATAAACATTCAGGTATGCTTCTGTGACAAAGCATGGTTATCTGAGAGGACACCGACCATTCCGAAGAAAGTGGGGATTCCTGCTGTTACAAACAGGCTTTCTGAGACTCGCTTAGTTAATGGCAAATTCTAGTGACAATTTGTTTGTAATTGACAAAATAATTTCAAGTTAATTAATTGTTTCCCCCTCAAATTTTCATTGAAACAAAATAAAAGTGGGGCTTTTAATTACTTCAATTACATAATCCACACATTTTAAGGTTCTCTCCAAATCTTCAGGTCTTTGGACGTTAATGTGTTTACATAGTGGAAGTCTTCAATTTATGTTTCATTCATGTTTGTGTCCTTTTGCCACCTAACCTACCTTTATTAAGTACTCGGTGTAAAAGGTTTGCATAAGTAACGTTGTTCCAGAGAATGTGTAAAAATAAGCAGTGTTTATACAATTACTAACAAATTCAGGTGAATTTGGAATTAGCACAAACAATTTCAAGCACCCTCAATAAGTTATCCCTTTCAATTAATTCAAAGCTGATGAACTTCTTGCATTGAGATGGCTGTGAAACAGAGGAGCTCGTATACAAGCAGTGTGGGTTGCCAATTCAGCCATTTGGTTTCTATATTTAGTGACTATTACAGTGCTTGAAGGTCTCCCACTTCACTCCTAAAAAGGTGGATATTGACATAAGCTCCTGCTAAGAAAAAGAAAACACGAGAAACTATTTTAAGATAGTTTTCCGCATGATAAGAAAAGATTTGGAAGAAATTGAGAGAAAGACAACACAAGAAAAGACTTTAAACGGGCTGGCAACAGAAATATAAACCTGCCATAAAATCAAGTTTTATTTCATTTTAATGTGTAAAACTGTTGAACTTTTAAAATTTTATTATATAAAGTATTGTGCTTATTTTATGTTATAGCAAAAGGCAAATTCTTCCCAAGGGGAAAGAGTGATTTCTTCATTACAGTATAACCTTGAGATATGAGCTTAATGCGTTCCGGGACCGAGCTCGTATGTCAATTTACCCATAGCTCAAATCATATTTTCCCATCAAAAACAACTGAAAACAAATTAATCCGTTCCCACCGCCTGAAAAAAACACCCAAAACAGGATATTACAATGGGAAAAAACATCTTTTTATTTGTTCTAATTCACCACCTACTCACAAAGTAACAAATACCTATCTAGTGGTTATGATCTTCAATACTAAACTGTGACATTTTTCAGTGGCCAGATGGTAGCGTCTTAACGCGGACGAGAGAGAAAAAAGACAGGAGAGAGACTTGACGGCAATGTGCTCGCAACATAATAAACTTCAAATTCAACTTAAATTAACGTAGATTACTATACACGTACAGTAAAAGTACAGTATTACCTCGACATACGAGTTTCCCGACACACGAGCAATTTGAGATACGAGTACAATTTTGAGCAAATATCCTGTTTTGGGTGTTTTTTCAGAGGGTTGGAACGAATTAATTTGTTTTTAGTTCATTTCTATGGGAAACGTTCATTTGAGTTACGAGTAAATCGACATACGAGCTCAGTCCCGGAACGAATTAAGCTCGTATCTCGAGGTACCACTGTAGTGGAAATTTTCCAGCCCTATGAAATCCTAAGTAGAAGGCCAATATGTGGTTAAAGTACCTGGGATGTTGTAGATCTGGCGACGGCTATCATGCTGCAGTCTGCCGCTGCTACTGCTGCCGCCTCCACTGCTGCCACAATGCTTAGCACCGCTCATCCCCATGAGGCTGCTGGCCACTGACAGCTGTGAAGCCTGGGCAAAGTTAGACAGGACACCCCGCGCAGAGTTCGACAGACCTCTCTGCATAGAAGCCTGAGGTTGAGGAGCCTGAGAAGAAATTAAATTGCTCGGCGTAACTACGATGATGAAAGAGGGCAATAACCTTAAGCTTAACTCAGGTAAATGTAGTGTAGAGTAATTCATCTACTTTTTTCTCCCAACCTTTAATATGACCAATACAGTAATCCCTCAAATATTGCGGCTTCAACTATCGCGGTTTCACTACATCACGTTTTTTTTCTTTCTGGGGAAATTCATAAAAATCTGAAAATCCACGCTGAAACTTGCAAGTGGAAGCCACTCCCCTGTCCTTCGCTTGCTACTAGAACTCAGCACTGAAGTAAAAAAAATAAAATAAAAAAAACGTATTTTCACGACCATAAGGCGCACATAAAAGTCTAAAATTTTCTCCAAAATAGACAGGGCACCGTATAATCCAATGCGCTTTATATATGGACCAATACTAAAATTGTTATCACGATAAAATAAAATAAATCAGTCGATAGGACAACTACGCCAAGCAGCCCCAGACTACTATTTCCCGTAGATAAAGTACTGTGCAGTGACTGCTGGGATATAGAGTTCTTAATACACCCAGTTCTTCAATACACTTAGTATGACGGCGAGCACACTAATTTGGTGCTCGCCGTCATTTCGGGTGTATTTACAAAAGAAATCCTGCCGCTAGATGTTGGCTTCAACGGTAGACTGCGAACTATATATATATATATAATAACTCGGAGCTTGCCGTCATTCCCGGAGGCTTAAGAACTACAACCGCGGGACCCGGCGTTTTGGAAGACTCATTTGGGCAATTGTTTAATTCGGACACAGAAAATGAGGACTTTTTGATGGATTTGTGGGTGATGATGACGTGAGTAAGTTGTAAAATGTCTAAATAAAGTACAACCGAACTCAGTTTTGCTTCCGTTGCCTTTTTAAAAACGTGTTTTTAGCGTGTGGGTGTAGCGTGCAAGAACTATATTTCCCAGCAGTCACTGCGCACTGGAACCCGGAAATAGGCTACTTCCGGTAGCCAGCGCTATTGCGTTTCGATGTTCATCCATATATAATATATATGCGTCTAAAAAAAACGGTGCGTGCTTTGTGTGTTTAAAATACAGAAATAGCACTCGTTACTGACACTGCGGCTAAAAATACGATGCGCCGAATAGTCGTGAAAATATGGTATATACATTTTTTTTTTACGTTGGGGTGACCCTACTTCGTGACCCCTATAATAACTACCTTTTTTTCAGTGCTGAGTCCTAGTAGCAAGTTGAAGACAGGGGAGTGGCTTCCGCTTGCGAGTTTAAGAATGGATTTTCACATTTTTATGAACTTAAAAATAGATAAATAAATAATAGCAGGAAAAAATAAAAATAAAATAATAGCAGGAAAAAAAAATCACGCAATTCACGATAATCGAGGGAAGACTAAACCGTTTATAGAATTTATATCATAATTGAAATCGCCTGCTCTGTTCCCCTAGGCTTCAGTTTTTCAATTGCCCAAGTTGGTTCAAAAATAAATCACATGCTTTGCGAAATGGCTTCGCGATGACTAACTGTCATAACACATCTAACTTGCTCAGGTTAGAATAAACCGGAGTAAAGTGCCTTCTCTGTTGCCTCAGGCTTCCCCAATACAAACAGCATTGTGACATTCCCTTTGACTTGCTCAGGTGAGTTTAAACCAGACGAAACCGCCTACTCGGCTGTCCCGGGTGTTACGATGACTAACAGTTCTCTAACATAACACTGAACCTGTTCAAGTGAGTACAAACTGGATCTAACCAGCCAAGCCGCAATGACGTGAATCAAAATTGTTTTAGTAAAAGCTCATCCAGCATATTCTCTTAGATGCTGTTGGCGCGGACGTTCGGATAAATATAAAACATCCGTTGAGAAGGGAAGTTGTGGTTTTGAACCAGAGACATTAAGCAGTTATAATGTGAGTGATCTTATAAAAGATACCTACATTCCACTTGAGAATTAAGTTTTAAGGTTAGTTTTTGCAATAGTCAAAAAGCCAAGGGTTTACGATTTATAGTTGTGTACCTGGCGCAAAGCATGATGTCGGATCAAAGAGTCAGTCTTGGAGGCGTTGGGGCCGCTGGGGGCTGAGCTTGGCGAAAGGGCTGCCTGTTGCAGCCTCTGCTCAATCTCCTGAAATGGAAACAGTCACCTTAGGGAGCACGTAGCATACTACAATCGCTCTTTAAACCATGTGCAAACCTGTGATAACCAAATTTAGCATCTGTGGCATGTGAAAATACGTGGACCCCTCTGTACGACTACTTAATAATTATGCTTAAATGTTTAGTTCCTATTATTATTTAAAATACCATGTAAGTTTTCACAATACAGAAAGGAAAAAAAACTAGGAAGAAGAAGAACAGGTTGAGTTTTAAAATGGAGTTCATTGGTTCTCAAGCTACAGTATTTTCAGCAATTTAATTTGGTGTAAAAATCTCAAATGAAAAAAAGGATCACTATTTGAAAAGCTATGTATTCACTGTACTTGGAAATGCAGGGTTTGTACTTGACAATGAAGACGTAATAGGTGGAAATTCAATTTATAAATTGGAACCACCAGGAGGAATTTTTGACCATTTATTATTATAGACAATGTGTTACTGTGATGTTAAGAGATACTCATACTGTGCCTTTTGTACTACAACAACTCTAGCTATTCTGGGAAGCTTTCCTCCAAGTTTTAGAGGTCTGTTTATGTGAACTGTTTCACCCAGAAGCAATTTGTGATGTTACAAATGTTGAATGAGTTTGAATGAGCCTGAGTTTTCAATTTGTGCTTTAATTTGTATCAAACAAAGCTCTGTCATCTTAAGGCCAGGATCTTACATGCAAGGTAATTTCCCTGCGGTGACGTAGCATTTACTCGCATACAAGTCGCTCGCGCGTATAAGCCGCACTCTGAAAGTTGCCCTGAAATGTTTGAATTTTACAATTTCTCGCGTATAAGCCACCCCCCCCTGATTCCCAATTTTCACCTCCATATTCATGGTTTTAATAGGGAGTACAAATGTGTTACTTTGAAGGGAAAATCTTAAGAAAAATCATCATGTTATTTCTGAGATACTGTATGAATCAAAAGCACATTATTAGGGTCAATATGCCTGTCTTTGTAAATGCAAAATATCAAATTATTCAATTTGAAAAAAGAAAGTCTATCTTTGATGCTTTCTAATTCTAAAGAAATGACAATTTTCTTACCAGACGTTTAAGATGTGGTGGCAGCCATATTGCTTCTAATTTCAAAATATCTCCATTCTTTCGATGGTTCATATTACTCCAATATTTGTCACTTTCGAACAAGAAATACAACGAAAAAAATGAAGGTGGAATTTTATTTTATTTCAAAATCAAGGTTACTCGCGTCTCGCCAGTCACAGCACGTTTAACTAGGTTTAGACGTCAGCGCTCTAGTTAAGATGGCTGCCCTGGGACCTAGGTAAGACGGCTGTTCCCCGAGCGAGCAGTGACGGGAACGTGTTTTTTTTCACGTTTTATGCAAGATACGTACGTTTTTTTTCTTGAATTTCATTCATAGACGTCAAAATACATTTTGTTTAGCATTTTATCAGTTTGTCTTTTCTCTATTTTGAAATAAATGACCGTATCGGCATTCGCTTGCGTCATGACGTCATAGCGCATGCAATGGCGCCATTTTGTCATGACGTCATCGTGTCATGGCAACTTGCAGTATTTTTGCATGTCGTGTTTTTATGCGCATATAAGCCGTACCCTGGATTCAGTCATCATTTTTTTGTCCGACAAAAGCGGCTTATATGCGAGTAAATACGGTACTTGCATTTAACATTTTTGCAAAATCACAATTCAACTCTGTTGGGCTATCATCAAACCGCTTGCTTGTTTTGCAGCAAGTTTTATTTTATCTGTCTTGGGTCAACAATAGCATTAAAATAACTACATCCGAAACAACCATACATCAAACAGTCACTATAGCAGGAAGACTTTTACGTATAATTAGGAATGTCTTAGAAAACGCTCTGACACTGACCTGCTCCTGCTGCAGGGCCTTCACAAAGGCATTCTTCAGCCTGTTAGTATGTTCTGCCTTAAGAGCTTTTTTCTGATTGGACATCATGCACTGCTCACACAGGATTCGCCCACTCTTCTCCTGCTTCCAGTGTGGTGTAAAATCAGTTCTGCACTGAGCACAGAAGAAAGGCTCCATACGGGAAAGCGTGCCTCGTAGTTTACCTGTCGATCAAAGAGGAGGAAAGTGACTTTCAGACTGATACCAATATTCACTGCATCATTTTTTCTATATTCTACAGGTGGGTAATATTCATCTTGAATTTCTGTCATCTGACTAGTGGAAATCTTAAAATTTCAGTGACATAATCTGGGTAACATGCAAAATGTATCTTGGGTTTATATAGCAGTAGTTAACCTCGGTAAGAATAAAGAATAAATATCAAACCTATAATTAACCACAAAGGCTGACAGAAAAAAAACTACAATTTAGTTTAAAACAACTACAAAAAAATATTCAATATAGATAACTATGGTTACTAGCAATGCGGTTTTTAAAGTTTAAACTTTGTTTAAAAACTGATCAGTGATAGTTTTGGGGCAGCACTTTGTCAAGTTAAACCAAACCGTCATGACAATAACCAAACAAATCAAGACGAGAATAAAGTCACAAAAAAATATTTCATTTTATGAAGGCCAGACCTAAAAATTCTACCCAAACTAGGTTCTTTTTTTTGGACAGAAGATGATTGAACTTACTTTCTCAATAGGTTATTTCAAGGTGAGTGACAATTTTCCAAATCCACAATAGATGTCAGACTGCCTTGGAATGTATGTATAAAACTATCACATGTCCTACCTACAGTGTTTGTGTAACTATCTGGACATAAACAATCACTCAGTTAATGTATTGTCATTTTTCTTTTGAAGCCTGTACAATCGCTTAAATTGATAAATTTTTAAACATCCAGATTTGGGGATGCGTATGCTTACCCTGACTGTCCAGAACGCTCTGTACCACCTCCTCAAGGCCCACCATGTAAATGAACTCGCTGTTTGCAGCTGATGGCAGAAAGTGGAGGAGTGGGGCAGGGGGTTTGGGCGGGGGAATCTCCAACAAGGTTTTCTCCAGCTGCTTTCTCAGGGCAAGCTTTGCTGCAGCTTGGCTGCTGGCTTGGTCCGCAATGGAGTTCACGCCGCCGCTGGCTGAGCCGGACAGAGTGGATGGGCTGACGGCTGAGGCGCCACCCAAGCTGCCTGCCACGCCGCTGGCTCCTGCAGCTGCCTGCATGTGGGCAAGGTTCATGTACATGGCACTGGAGCCTGATCGCTGGGAAGCCGCCACCTGCTGGCTCGCCTGTGTATAAGAATTCTTTTTGTTAGTCCAGTTGACCAGGAAAGTTGTTGTTTTGATAGCATAAAAGGCTTAGGCAATACCAGTTATTAGTACCAAATGCTATATTTTTTTCTACTCAACTGGTGAAAACCAAGAGTCTAAATAATTCTTGCCTTTTCTTCTTGTTTTAACTTGTATTGTGATTGAAAATGTAAAAACAGCTCTGAAAATAAGCAATCTATAATCCTTATAAAGCGTTAATTATGGATGTGTGTGTGTGGGTATGTTAGGATTCTCTCACTACGTTTGTCCAAACCGTGCATCGTAGAGAGTTGAATTTTTTTTTATGGTGGCCAGAAACGGCTGCCGGATCCTAATAATGATTAAATTTCTTCACCTTGTGTGTAAATTCAATCTTTTATTTGTTAAAGCTGAAAGCAGAGTTGATATGTGCTATGCGTGTAACTGAAATTTTCCTTTCTCATCTAACCAATTTTTCAAAAGAGAATTTCTTTATAGACAACAACTATCTTTTGGTTCTAAACAAGCTTGTGCATTAATACATTAACTATATATTACAACCCAGACAGGATTTTTTTTTTAAAAATGCTGGGTTTTGAACTAATATATACATAGTGTATTCATATATACATATATTTAATTATGCTTGTTAAAGCGCTGCACACACAAGGAAAAATGGAAGGACACAATTTATAACTTGCTCTGTTTTATCCGGTCACAGTAACTTACCTATATAACTTTAGTGAAGAGACTAAAATTTCACGTAAACACAAAACTGTCATCGACAAATGTTACAGCAGTAATGATAATTTAGACGTGTATATTATTTCTTTTTTTACCTGACCATTATATGGAGGCAAAAAGCATCCTATTTCTCCAAACATTTTCCGCCTCACTCAAGGTATCCACTTGCCTCCTTGTTTCAAATTGAGGGATCAAGGACACAGGAGCTCACAAATAACAGACATGCTTTGAGGGCTTATATCAAATTGATAACCGGATCTCTGTGCAATTTAAAAAAACAATTTGTTGAGATCTTAAATTTCAAAATTACCTGCTGGTAGCTTACAGCGTTGCCCATGCTGGAGCGAGCCATTCCAGGTTTGGAGAGTCGTTGGCCTTGCAATGTGGCGGGATTGGGGGCTATAACCCGCTGGGACATGAGCATGGGTGGCAGGTTGGCGTTGGCTCCTGACCTGATAACAGTGTGACCCTGCAGAGATCGAGGAAAAAGCACAGGGGTTTAAATAATGTTAATTCTAAATATGCTTATCAAAAATATACATCATAGACTAGCAGAGCTGCCAACTACTCCGGAATTTCAGGAGTTTACCCGGAAATGCAACGCAAACTCCCATATCTCCCTCCACCAACACACCTGAATTAAATAATCGGGATGAGTTAGTTGATCATTTGATTGAGGTGTGATGAAGGATAGCGGCTCTTTAGGACTGGAGTTGGCCACCCCTGGACTAGTTTGTGAATAACATTGAATCAATTGACATACATCAAATTGAATGGCAATTAGTGGTTTTGAGGGTCTACTAGTGCAGGCAATACGATGATAAATATCGTCAAAGGGCTTGATATAGAGAAGGAGGATAATCTTGGAGTTTGTCATCTATTTCTTAATAATCCTGAAATTTGAATGAAGTAAGATTGTACTAGAGCTTGATGTACATTTGTATTACTTTAAGTTTATTTACTGAAAAAGCTAAATATACTGTATAACTTGACACTTTCACACGTCCGCCATTTCACTATATAAATATAGCGTGTCAGCAAGCAATGTACCCAGACAGTCAAGCTACCATCGTCATACAGCGACATCTACAGAATCTTGAATTTAGTGCATACTGATTGGGCACCTCGTCTACCTTGGAGAAAATTTGACTTTTAAGTCCGCCCTATGTGAATAAACATGCTGCATTGCATTTGTACGTTTTTTTAATTGATTAATAAGGGGAGCAGTTGGCTGAGGTTGACAGGTTTGCAATATCAGTGATGGTTGACTAGACAGAGGAACAAATGTTTTTAATTTGTTATAAGGTGGTGCTATATTCAAAAACACCAGCAGAGGGAAGTCGAGGGTTAGTGCATCAACTAACAAACCAGCAGTGCATTTCAGTTAATACAGAATGAGGCGAAAAGACGGCATCCCCCATCCCGACAACCACACACACATATACACACACACACACTGAATATTTAATACAATCCCAACATGTAATGGCGGAGAAGAGCTACATATTACAAGAACAAAGGCTTCTTAAAGGAGATAGGCTCATTAGCTCTCTCACAGGAATGTATTATAAGTCTAAAGCTGACACACAATTATATTTCTATCTGCTGTGATTAAAAAGCAGTACAGTTTTGAACGTGCTCTTGTTGAAAGTTCATGCTATGAATGTGGTAAAATGAACATAACCCCAAAACATAAAATTCCAGCGTACACAATATGTACCAACCTGTGCAGTCCGGAGGTTCTGGGGCTCCGGGTTATGCATGCCTGGCCTTACTGGGAGCTTCCCCAATCCAGGGGAGCCATGGATGGAAGGTTGCCCAGAAGAGGCAGCATTCTGAACCACTGATACCTGCACACATTTTAAATGACAAAAATGAGACCTCTAGTGAGAAGTGGTTACATGCCTGTATAGGTATCACAAGACATACCTACATAACTGTAGGTGTCAGGATTAGCAAGTACCAGAGCTGTGCGATAAAACGATAACGATAATTGTCGTGAAATATTTTCTGTCAAGAATAATATTTTTTTTGATAAAAATTAGATAATTTTAAACTGCAAATACACCACCCGACAACCACAGAGAACGGGGGCGCTGGTGCGAGATGAACGCTAGTTCCAGACCAGGGGTCCGGAACCTTTTTGACAGAGAGAGCCATAAACAATTCATATTTTCAAATATTATTCCTTGAGAGCCATACTCATAATTTAACATACATGAAAAATGTGCGCCTTTTTAAAAACTAATTTCACCCCTTTGAAAGTACAAAAACTCCCTGAATTCTTTTGCCAACATTGTTACGCTGTTGCTTATCACTGTACGCATAAAGAGTCGTCTAATTAAAAGAATAATAATTAAAGCGGCGCTAGATGTAGCGTCAATGCCACAGACTTGATGCTCGTATTGGTGCATTGAGAACTCCATACATTAACTGACAGGTTATCTGGGAGCCATATGCACCAACCAAAAGAGCCACATAAGGCTACCGAGCCATAGGTTCCCTACCCCTGTTCCAGACCAACGCTCAGGCGAAGGAGAGGATGATGAGGAAATGTGTTTTTAGCATGTTAGCAATAGAAGCTAACATGGAGCTTTAAAGCAAAAGGACAATAATACGGCCAAAATAAAGCGATTATGAGATGCGGGACAACACCGAGCTGACCCACTAAAAGATCCAAGAGAATTCTCCCTGGCGTTTTTTTTAAATGCCTCGTAAATACCTGTGCGCAAAGAGAACCCTGATTAAAAATGTCTTTAACCCACTGTCCTCATTTGAGGACATTCTGTAATATTTTTCTTGCTTGATATCAAGGTGTTTCCCCATTTTATGTAAATGTTCTGAAAACGTTGCAAAAATGTAAAACTTGTTATCTTGGGTTGAAATGGGTTAAGCTCGTCCACCCTTTTTATTTTTTATAAACGGCCTCTAAACGGTTTCTTTTTGTGAGGCTGAAAATAGTCTGCTTGCCAATGGTGATAATGTCTTCTTCAATTGAGAATTTTATTTATTTCATATTGCACAATAACTTGTGGTTTGAAGGAAAATTGATAAAAATAAGACGCCTGTCAAAATTTCTGCAGGTTTTATTCTTTTATTTTCATAGTGTAAGGAGGATGTTGTGTAATTTTATTGCACAACAGAACAACAAAAATATTTTTTTAAATCATCATATTTAATATTCTATTTTCTTATAAAGTAAGGTAACATAGTTACTTTCATATTTGAATGAGGAGGAAAGTAGTTTATTTACTTATTCACAGAAGTTTGAAGTTTCAAATTTGAAATAAAAAAGATGTGCTAATTATCATGATAATTAACGATAGACAGATTTTTATTTTTGATAACAATTTTTGTCACATTGCCCGGCTCTAGCAAGCACACGGTCAAATTTAGGATGTCTTAACACTAGTACTGCTTGCGCACTCTCTTCCCTCTTGCTGTTATTGGTTAGAAGGGTAGTAATAATCAAGTTTTCAATGCTTCCTATATCTACTTAGAATATAGAATACATTAAATCATATTTCTGTCTCCTTATTTCTCTCTCTCCTTCTCTCTAAACACTTTTCTATGCAGCTACATTTGTGAATACCATACAACAGACACCCTAGAAACAACCACAGGGGTGCACCAAACTCTGAACACATTTAAGGCACTAACATTTGCAGGCATAATAAATATAATAAGAATAAATAAATAAATAACACTTAAGTTAAAAGTCATATCAAATTTAGCTTCACTCCAACAATCTTAGTCTAAAACCAATTTGTATTGTTTGAACAATGCTTCCTTCACAACATTGGCAATGTCTGTTGCGCCCTCTTGTGGAATGTATCATTTGAATAATTATTCCATAACACCCAAGGCAAAGGCATTGTGCCGTGACATCATGTTGCGCCATCTTTTAGTGATACCGAAAGACCGCAGGAGAGTGAAGATGAGAATACATTTTACAGGATATTATGAAAAAAAAAATGAAATAAGGGTTTAAACCCTGAATCGGTGGCCAGCCAATCGCAGGGCACAAGGAGACAAACAACCATTCACGCTCACACTCATACCTGGGGGCAATTTAGTGTCTCCAATCAGCCTACCATGCAAGGTTTTGGAATGTGGGAGGAAACCGGAGTACTCGGAGAAAACCCACGCAGGCCCGGGGAGAACATGCAAACTCCACACAGGTGGACTGACCTGGATTTAAACCCAGGACCCCAGTGCTGTGAGGCCAACGCGCTAACCACTTAATGCGCCGGGCCTTCCCCAGTGTCAATGTTTAATTAAATTACAATTGATTAATTGATTAGCATCATAAAATTCCAACAAAGGGTTTGGATTATTATACCAACCCAAAATGTACGAGAAATTTATTTTCTTAATTTACAGTTGACAGTTAGTTAACATCAGAGTTTGATAGACAAATAAATGACACCAAGCATTTATTTTTCCAGATACACCTTTTCTTTTACCAATAAAAATGGAAATAAACTATTCGAATGGAATGATTCAAATCAAGTGATTCAAGAAATAGACTTAGGCCCCCGACTTTTTGGTTTACTTGATTGCCCATGCAAACAGATGGGGAAGCTCATCGACTCCCGTGATCTCCTAGCGCAGGGGTAGGGAACCTATGGCTCGAGAGCCACATGTGGCTCTATGGAAACCGGTGGTGAGAGAGCTGAGTCCCGAATGCACCAATAGGAACTTCACGTCGGCACTGTGGCATTGACTTTTTTTCTTTCATTAAAGTCTTCTGCATCTATTCTCTCATTGATAATCATTGATTAGCAACAGCGTAACAATGTTGTCAAAAGAATTGAACGACTTTTTGTACTTTAAAAGTGGTAAAATGACTAAAAAAATGGCAAATTTTCATTTTTATTTTGACTTTTAAATTGTGAGTATGGCTCTCAAGGAATAACATTTGAAAATAGGAATTGTTTATGGCTCTTTCTTTCAAAAAGGTTCCCACTTGTTGCCCACTTGATTTGCAGATTCAGTGAGGACTATATTCAAATAGATTAATTTAGCACACGTAATGTGATTAATCAAATCTGAGACCAATTGCGGTGGCTGATTTGGCATCTTTAAATACCATGCCTGAATGGCAGGCATAGAGGCAAAGAGAGACGCGGCAGGAATAATGGATCTTTTCTGCTCGTGTATTTTTGAAACACCTAGAACAAAAATAAAAATGACATTCTCCTCAATAACCGGATTTTATAGATTCTGAATGAAATAAGGAAGTGGTTCTTGTTGAAGGTACTGAACTTTAAACATTACATTGGAGGACAATTTACATTCTACTATTCAAATTTTCAATATTCCCCCTAAAAAATCCTAAAACTGCAGTTTCTGAATCAATTTACTCTCACTGAGTCAAAATAATAATAATAATAAAACAAACCTAAGAAAAACTACTTCAAAATAAAAGAACCCTAAAAGCCTTTAAATGCCCAGTAGGCTGGGTGAACACCCAAATTGCCCTTATGTATAATAAGTGTGCATGAATGATTGTTCATCTCATGGTCCCCTGCAATTGGCTGGCAAACAATTCAGCGTGTCCCCCATTTACTGGTCACAGTTGGCTGGGATAAGCTCCAGCACCCTTTGACCATTTTGAGGATAAGCAGCACAGCATAAGAATGAATGAATGAATGAATTTGTAAACTGTGCACATGCATACAAACCAGTGACTATAACCTGTTTATGATGAGAAGAAAGCAGTGAAAAACATATCTTTGACCAGACATCATCACACAATTTCCCAAAAGACTCAGAAGAGCAAATTTAAGTATTTTTGTATATTTTTCATATTTTGATAAAATAGTTAGCCTTGATTAATGTGGATCAATTTAGCATATGCAACCATTTTGTTTATATCATCAGAATAAGACCATTTATTATTATTAATAATAATAATATCATGAGGATTATGATTATTATTATTATTATCACTATCATTACCATTATTATCATTATTGCTATTATTATTATTACTATTATCATCATCATTATTATTACCATTATTATCATTATGCTATTGTTATTATTACTATTATCATCATTATTATTATACTTATTATTATCATTAATAATAATATTATCATGAGAATTATGATTATTTTTATGATTATTATTATCACTATAATTACCATTATCATTATTGCTATTGTTATTATTACTATTATCATCATCATTATTATTACCATTATTATCATTATGCTATTGTTATTATTACTATTATTATTATCATCATCATTATTATTATACTTATTATCATTAATAATAATAATATTATCATGAGAATTATTATTATGATTATGATTATTATTATTATCACTATCATTACCATTATTATCATTATTGCTATTGTTATTATTACTATTATCATCATTATTATTACCATTATTATCATTATGCTATTGTTATTATTACTATAATTATTATCATCATCATTATTATTATAATTATGATTATTATCATTAACAATAATATTATCATTAGAATTATGATTATTATTATGATTATTATTATCACTATCATTACCATTATTGCTATTGTTATTATTACTATTATCATCATCATTATTATTACTATTATTATTATCATCATCATCATCATTATTATTATCATTAATAATAATATTATCATGACAATTATGGTTATTATTATGATTATTATCATCACTATCATTACCATTATTATCATTATTGCTATTGTTATTATTACTATTATCATCATCATCATCATCATCATTATTATTACCATTATTATCATTATACTATTGTTATTATTACTATTATTATCATCATCATCATCATTATTATTATACTTATTATTTCTTATTTATTTACAGTAATTTAACCGCCAATGGTCAGCGCGTCAACCTCACAGTTCTGGGGTTTCTTCGGGTACTCCAGCCACACCCCAAAAACATGAATGGTAGGCTGGTTGAACACTCTATTTTGTCCCTAGGTATGAGTGTGAATTGTTGTTCGACATAAAGGTCAGTCTAAACACAAAACGGCATTTGGCGGCGGGCATTGTGTGAGCGACCTGCTGTCGCGCGACAAAGCCGGGCCGGTCTGAACGCAGCATTATTTCTCAGGTGTACTGCCACAATTATTAACAGCAAAGTTACGGAGGATGCGCAGGTAATCCAAATCCCCATGTCAAATTTCATTGAACAAAACTTGGCTTTTATTTGTTTGCTGTCATGCAAAATTTACCTTGGTTATTACTCTTCCTTTACTGATTTTGTTTGTCTCTTCCACTAAACCTCCTCACCTCAAAATCCAGCACTTGAAATTCAATTTGAGGTGCTCCCTCAAATTTCCCATGAAGAAAAAAACCCCAATCAGTGTTACAGAAAATACAAAACCCTCTCTTAAATTATTCACTCCCAGTCATTTTTAACAAGACATCCCCTTCTTTCAAGCACCAAAGAAGATTGTGTTCTATGAACAGAGAACATTCAAAAAAAAGAATGAAGGCAGCACGGCAGCAGAGTGGTTATCGCATCGGCTTCACAGTTCTGGGGTCGAGGGTTTGATCCCAGGTGGGTCCTCACTGTGTGGAATTTGCATGTTCTCAACGGGCTTGCGTGGGTTTTCTCCAGGTACTCCGGTTTCCTCTCACATACCAAAAACATGTAGGATAAGCTGGTTGAACACTCTAAATTGCCCCTAGGTAGGAGTGTGCCAATGAATGTTTGTCTCTCCTTATGCCCTGCGATTGGTTGGCCATAGACTCAGACTGTTCCTTGCCTGGTGCCCGTAGTTAGCTGGGATAGATTCCAGCACACCCCAAGACCCATGAGGGGATAAGCGGTTCAGAAAATGTATGTCTCATCTCATTTTCTGAATGGCTTTATCCTCATTAGGGTCGCGGGGGTGCTGGACCTCGGTCACAGTCCCAGCTGACTCCGGGCCAGAGGCGGGGGACACCCTGAATCGGTGGCCAGACGATCGCAGGGCACAAGGGGACGGACAACCATACACAATCACACCCATACCTAAGGGCAATTTAGAGTGTCCAATCAGCCTACCATGCATGTTTTTGGAATGTGGGAGGAAACCGGAGTACCCGGAGGAAACCCACGTAGGGCAGGGGAGAACATGCTAACTCCACACAGGTGGATGTGACCTGGATTTGAACACAGGACCCCAGAGCTGTGAGGCCGACGTGCTAACCACTCGCTCCACCGGGTCGCGCCTCTATGTATGGATGTAAAAAAAAAAAAAGAATGATTAGATTTTCAATATTTATCATAAAAAGGCATGTTTCCACTCTTTGTTTGTTCTTTTCTTATGAGTTGAACATCATAAACAAACATTGTTTATACATCGTTTGTAGTGAATAAGTTATAAATGATCAGCAACAATTTAAGACCGTACCTTTAGTACTAATTCAGTCCAAGAGCTTGAAACCTAGTTGGGGTGCAAAATACAGTAATCCCTCGAATATCTTGGTTTATGTAGACCAGACATGGCCTCGATAACGGGAAAACCGCGAAGAAGGATCACCCCAATTATTAATACCACAATACATGTTTTCGTGCCTATAAGAAATACAAGTACAATTCTCAAAAAGTGTATATTTATTAAATATTACAGCTATAAGAATATAAAAAAATCCAATGTATTATAATATCTAAATATAATCTAAATATATAAAAATGAAAATACTTTAAATACTTTAACTCACTGTGAAAATAGTTTCTCGTCGCTTGATATAAATAAATTTAAAATAAAACAGGTTAATGGGAGTTTTAGTCCAAGTCCTTGAAGGCGAGGTACAGCTTCGCGTTCGGGATGAAACAGTTTGTGAAGGCTTTTCGGTTTTTCATCTAGTATACAGGGAGCAAGGCTTTGTTCTTACTTGTAGTTCTTGTACTTCCAAGATGGCGCTGTACACGCGGGAGCCAGTGGCAGTAGCTCTGTACACTCATGTTTTTTGTGTTTTACAGCCCTTTTATCTTTTTTTTTAAATTACATTTGAATATTTCTTAATACATTCCTTTTTACTTTACTTTGTACTTTATACTTTAATGTTTTTACAACTTTCCTTGTTCTGTTAGCCTGGCTTCTTTCGGCGACTTCTTTTTTGGAACCATTCAGCCATGCCTATGCTGTCACACACATGGGACTAGCTGTTACAATACGCAGCAGAAGGAGCAACACCTCGGTGCCGCCAGAGATTCGGAGCTGGACAAAAGTGCCAGGAGAAGAGGCAACGCTTCTGACCAACCATTCCATCATGGGATAAGATGGAAGAGCTGTCGAGGCTTACCAGCAACGGAGTCGAGGGGCTCTACTCTGCTACTGTTGTCTTCAGCTCCAGACTACTGAGGAACTGTGCGTATAAGCTTGGAAGAGTGACTCTGCATATTCTCTACCTCGGTCACAGTCTGCAGAAGTTCCCCATCTTGTGGAAGACTTCCTGTGTGTGGTTCCAGTTTTTGTCCAACTTTACAATGTCTTTTTGAGTCTGTATCCGTTTTAGCTACCGCAACCAAGATGGCGCCGTTCAAGTGGCAGCCGGCTGCGGTAGCTCCGTCCACTCTTGCTCGTTTTGTGTTTTTGCTGCTTTTCTGTCTTAATGATTTTATTTGGTGATTCTCAATGATCCCATTTACTTTGATTTGCTTTGTACTTTTGCTTTGTTGTTCTGCGGCTTTTGCGACGGTATTGTCTAACTTATAACTATGCCTTTTTCTTGCTACTGTCACAATGAAATTTCTCGAATACGGGATGAATAAAGTTATCCAATCCAATCCAATTAAGTTTATTTTGTTTTCTTGTGGCCATGTCTGGTCTACATTATCCGCGATATTCGAGGAAATATTCTGCTCGCCTAATGGAAACGCCTAATGTCAGGTAACAAAACGACCTAGAAAACACTATTGTCTGTTCTGAACAAATCAGTCAAACATTAGCTTTGTTATTTTTTAAAGCATGAGGATGGTCGAACTTGTTGATTAAAGCTGGCTTTACCATAAAGCCAGGCAGCAGCATTCCCACACATGATGATCCGCACATTCAGTTAATCTTTGAATAAAAATGTTCGGGAAGGCCTGTTCTGGCCGGGGGCGGGTCACGGGGCAGACCTCGCTCGCTGCCGGCATACAACGCAGGATTGCCGGCCGACGCAACCGGCATGCGCCGCCGGATGGCCGGCCGACGCGGCTGGCATGCCTCACCGGCTGGGAAATGAAACTTCCACTTCGCTACTCCGTGCCGTCCAACTGTCAATTAGCTGTCCAGCGAGCTCTATTTTTGGATAAGTGCAACGATGTCAGCCCACTGCCCGGACTTAAATGCAATCTCAACTTCCACCGCGGCGTCCCGCCATCCTCGGCAGCCAAAGTGCTCTATTTTCGAACAAGGCCGATGGCGTTGGGCCGTAACGTTGTCCGGAGCTTGCACTTTTGCACATTCCACATTTCTGAGACATTCCACCGTCAGCCCCACTACTACAAGGCTCCCAGAGTCCGCTGAGCGAGGTCTATTTTTGCTTTAGTTGTCTTTATGGCATCTGCCATAACGTCGCCCGGGGCTCGCATTTCTGAAAAAAATCTTCGTTTGCCGATGCTTTCTGCTGTCCAATTCGCAAGTTCTATTTTCAAATAAGCGCCACGAAGTAAGGTCGCATGGGGCTCGCATTTCTGATAAAAAATCACCCTCACATAGGCCCAGAAAGCGCAATTTTTGGATAAAAATGACAGCCGCCGCCCACCATTTTATCATTTGGTGATGAGTGACAGACCTCAGTCCTATGCCATTTTCTTAGTGGCAAGCTGAAGACAGGGGAGGGGCTTCTGCTTGCGAGTTTCAGCGTGGATTTTCGGATTTTTATGGACTTTTTTCCAGAAAAAAAATCTGCGATATAGTGAAGCCGCGAAAGGATCACAGTAGTTCAGTGATTCGTCTCAGCCTTAATATACGCCACCTACCTACATTATTAGAACCAGCAGCAAGAACAAAAATACCAAGAAAACTAATAATTTCCTAATATGCTAATTGGGTTTATAGTTAATGTACTCATGTAGCTGCTGCACATGCTTCAAAATATTAGTAGCATTACAGAGCAAACTTTCACAACATTTTCTACAGTTTCGTATCATCTTTTGTTTGACGGAGCAAGTAGACAATTTTGTGGTCCACCCTGAACTAGTGTGATTCACAAGTACAAATATTTGCAAAAATGAATCTCTCACTCCAAAACTACTGACCTTCTGCACAACATTCTCCTTCTGCATTTGACTCTGTCGCAGCTTCTTGAGCAGAACCAGCCGAGCTTCTTCCAAACGCAGCTCCTCTCTCAGGGCTTTGATCATCTGCTGTCTCTCTTCTCCAGTCTTACCCTACAACAAACAAACACAAGTGAACATTACGTTAAGCAGAAATTATAAAGATGATAATGATTGATGCCCTGTATTGTCCAGAGTACAAGTCAAACCTACAAAACCACTTTCAGACATAATAATCAGCAACATTATCGTGTGATGTGACATACAATCTACCCAGAACGTGGCTTTCAGAATTGAATTGAATTATTTTATTGTCATTATACAAGTATAATGAGATTTACCGCTTCACCACAAATTGCACAAATAACAACAACAAAGAAACAAATGAACAACGAATAAATAGTAATAATCAATAAATAAGTAGTCAACAAAATAAGTAGTTTAAAACCAAGAAGTAGTTTTACAAACTCAGCGACTTTCAGCAGCATAAGACTTGGCCACGACGTCATGCCTGTTAACTTTTTTAGATTTTACATTATTTTAACGCACTGTACCGATCTGGCCACCTGATACTTTAGTGGTTCACTCGCCTGACTTCCGTGCGGGCAAGCGCGGGCTCGATTCTTGCTGGTGGCGGTATATTTGTGAGTGAGAATGGTTGTTTGTGTCTCTGTGTACCCTATGGCTGACTGGCAACCAATCTAGGGTGTAGTCTGCCTTTCGCCCGAAGTCAGCTGGGATAGGCTCCAGCAACCCCCGCAACCCTTATGAGGATGCGTGGTTTGGAAGATGAATGAATGGACGGATTTGACAATTGTAACAGACCAGACTAAACAACGACATGTTCGCAATCACAAAATTATTTTTTAAAAATGAAGAAATACTCTAACTGCCTGTGGAGCGAGTGGTTAGCGCGTGGGCCTCACAACTCTGGGGTCCCGGGTTGAAACCTGCGTGAGTTTTCCTCCGGGTACAGATTCATGTTCGGGATGAAACAGTTTAACAATCGGTCCTTTGTGAAGGTTTTCATGGTTGCTCATCCAGTAGACGGGGAGCAAGGCTTTGTTCTTGTTTTTTAAACCATGAGGACGCGGTCAAACTTGTAGATTAAAGCTTGCTTTACCATGAAGCTAGCAGCATTCCGCATGTTCAGTTTATCTTTCAATAAGAATGTCCATGAAGGCATCCTCTTAAAAAAAGGCCAGTCTCATCAATGTTAAAAACTTGCTCCGGAATATAACAAACCATTCTCCTGAATTATGTGAGGGAAATCTTCCTTGACATAGCGCTTCGCTGCCTCCCAGTCTCCCGAGGAGGCTCACTCGCGGCAATGGAACGAGGCTGAGGTTCATCTTTATCGTCTTCGTCAAGAGCTGAGCTATCGTAAAAGGTCTTGGCATTGGTTCTAATCCTATTGCTATCCAGAGCAATCATCTTCTCCATCTAAACAATGATTTTATTCCTCGTGCTTAGCAAATGTTCGCTTCTTCCTTCTTGATGTAACACATGCTCAATTCATTAATGATGCATTTGATGACGCAGGACGTTTAAGAGGCATTTTTAACGGCAATTCAAAATCCATACAATGCTAGGAAAGGCTCGCCGTTGTCTTTCTGTATGCGATGCAAAATGTATGTAATGTAATCCGAAGAAAAGGCCTGACGTCTTTCTCGGCTGTTTGTATTATCGGCGCGTCATTCTTCTTCTACAGTGAGATTTAGGGTTGTGTGCCACCCATTTCGTTGCCGAAGAAGAAGCAGTGCCCTGACTTGTGCCATTTTTCATCTTCTGTCTTCCTCTGTATTTTGACATAAAGTTTTTTTTTAATGCATAAGATAAAATCCGCGATGTACTGAAGCCGCGAACGATGAAGCCGCGAAGTGGTGAAGCCGCAAAGTGGTGAAGGAGTAAATCACATTTTGGGGGAAATTCATTCTATCAGAGACCAAGAATTAACATTATACATTCTAGTAATAGTAATGGTAAAATGGAAAAACATCAGACTAACCCGCCTGTTTGCCATTTTAACAGATATTACGATAATTAAAGCCTGCACATCAAAACATAACTGATAAATGCTCGACAGAGCTGCCCACTAATGCGGAATTTCAGGAGTTTACCTGGAAATGCAATTCCAACTCCGCCACTCCGGACAACCTTTCTAAACTCCGGAAATCCCAAAAATTGTCACTTAAATTTTTTTTGAAGCAATCATTTGGGAAAAGTACCAAATTTCCAATTTAAATGCCTCGAAATTCACACCATCACTACGGCTTTCGCCATCTTGATTCAACTTCACAGTAAACCGGAAGAATTCAACAACACGAGTGCATTGTGAATCATCCGAGTTACAAGTTCTGACGAATGATTCGTCTTGTGCGACTTCAGCGCATATCGATTTTGCGTGAATCGCATTCCCCCCCGACGGAGGTTGGCAGCTCTGGCTCGATCTCAGTCCAAGTCAGTTGCAAATCTATTAAAATACAATACTTCATAAGAACTTTGCCAACCTTAGAAGGGATGCCTAAAACATCCTCCTTCTGGCTGTTAGTGTGAAATGAACTCATAAGATCCTGCCCAAAAAGTGAATTTGTAGTTTGAAAAATTTGCTAATATGTAATTAAAGCACAAATTATACATATTAATCCAAAATAATTAAGTCAGAACTTCTTACAGCGCCCCCAATTACATGTATATTAGGGGTTGAAACCGATGTGCAACACAAACTACATTACTAATTGGCTGAATGTTAAGACCAACCATATGTATACATGTACATCTGTGTATGTATGTATATATAGATTTATATATATATATATATATATATATATATATATATATATATATATATATATATATATATATATATACACATATATATATATATATATATATATATATATATATACATATATTTCAGCAACATGCTTATTTATTTATATATTTGTTTAATTATTAATTAAGTTATTTATTACCTATTTATTTGTCTAAAATGTCTTTTCCTGTGTCTGCATTCTCACCCTTTTGCTACCGTGACAATGAAATTTCCCGAATACGGGATGAATAAAGTGATCTAATCTAATCTAATCTAATCTAATCTAATCTAATCTAATCTAATTAGCCAATGAACATTCTGCATGCTAAGAGGGTCCTCTGTTCATGTGAGAGAAGTATTTTACCTTGAACATGTCCAGGTTTGCATGGTTCAGGCGCTCTTCTGGGCGAGGTGTTGTTCTCGGACTAGTTGCCTCATTGTCTGACAGAATAATGACATCCGGAGATGGTGTTCGTCTATCGTGGTCTGTGTCACTGAAAGGGTAAAAAATATATATATATACACACAACTTGACTTAGTGTTACATGCTAGGAAAACTTGGAAGGTACATTCAAGAGGCGACATGTTAAATGTTTGACGGACTCAAATACTGAAGACAGAAAGTAGAGTACAGTAGTTGGTTGGTGGTTTGCTTATTCAAAATACAGGAGTCCAAAAGACATGAATTAAAATCCAATTTGACCACATTATGTCAAAATATATGCCTCAAAGGGTGCAGAAGAATTTGGAACATTCTGGTTTCTTGCCAGGAATTGAATGCGGCAGGCTTAAAAGTCAGTGAAGTCATAGGTAATCTTAGCGTCTTCTTTCTTGTGCGGTAGAAACAAAGAATAAGCGGCGTGAATCCAATACACGAACCAGATGGTAGTGAAAGAAAAAAAACATGGAATGCTGGGACCGATATGTGAAGTTCCATTGAGTCATTATGTAATTAATTACCTGTTTGGTGGAAACCTTGCTGTTGTGTCAACGCATCTAAAAACAAGACCCCATAGGTTCTGTGTCCAAGAGAAAGTCTGAGTCTGATAAATACCTGAGGTACACCTACGGACAAGGGTTTTGAGACACTTCACCATTGAGTAGGATTAGAAAGAGCGTCAAAACCTTTGACCGTGGGCGTAGTTTTACTCTTCAGTATGGTTGTTTGTGAAAAGACTGCGCAATATAGGCTTATTATGATTTCCAGCACAGTGGTACCTCGACATATGAGTGCCCCGGCAATTTGAGATACGAGTAAAATTTCGAGCAAATATTTATCTTGAGATACGAGACAAATTTTGATATAGGAGGATACAACGGAAGCGAGAGGCTGCTCATAAGAACATCATGGGCACTGTCTTTCTGGTTGCAACTCCCTCGTGTAATGTCTCTACGAACACTGGGCGGAGCGTTGCATTTTTTTTCAGTGTTTTTCCCCCCGTTAGTCTGTACGAATGGCGGAGCGATCGCGAATATGAGAGGAGTATACGCTAATTCTCGTTGGCAAGTGGTCGTGCGTGCGAGGACATTTGTGTGCATCATTTTCTGAATATTTTGAAGGGAATACAAAAACGCTCGATAGGTTGCATCTGAGAGTCAGGGTGGAGGCGGGGCAAATAGGGCCAACCCGGGAGAAGAAAGGCATCAAAATTTTAAAAAAAATTAGAATTAAGTTTAGTGTAAGGTTAGATTAAACTTATTTTTGAGTGTGTCTGCATCATAATCCAAGTTCATTTAAATTTGTTTATGTTATGTTACGAGTGCGTTGCCGTGTAAAAAGTCCCCCCCTCTCTCTCTGTCCGTCTCTCTCTCCCCTCCGCAAAAGCTGTCTAATTTTAGTACTATTAAACACATTTTAGTACTATTAACCACTAGTTATTTGTTACTTTGTTAATAGATGGTGAATTAGAACAAATAAAAATGTTTTTCCAATCCAATACCCTGTTTTGGGTGTTTTTTCGGAGGGTTGGAACAAATAAATTTGTTTTTAGTTCATTTCTATGGGAAACGTTCATTTGAGTTACGAGTAAATCAATATACGAGTTCAGTCCTAAAACGAATTAAGCTCGTATCTCGAGGTACCACTGTATTCACGATTGATTGCTAATATTTTACACCTGTCACAAAACTGTAGAAATTGCGATTACAGTTACAGTTTGACTTATTTTTAAGTTTTTAAAAGACTGTTTTAAAATCCGTCCAAATTAGTGTCCTGGACCAGATTGTGTTAGCTACTAAACCAATTGAGTGGCTGTACTCCTGTTTACTGTGTTACATTCATCTTTTTAGAGTTTATTGGCGAGTTTCAGTGTGTTACGCTAGTATGATGTCATGCTATTTATATAACTGATGCAGCCGTGGTGGGTTTTATTACTTCGTGACTTCAATTAAAAGTTGCATTCTATCTGAGAGGTTATAATTCCAGTTTCGGCTCGTCTACCAGAGACTAAATCTGAAGCAGCATCTTTATAGAACTGCTCAATTAAAACTAATCTCTAGATTTTAGGAATTGTAGTTTGATAGGAGGCCTGGATGAGGTTATGTTTGAACCACAATATTGTGATGTACGCATGCGTAATACTCGGATCGTAGGACGTGCGATCCTTTTTTAATTTTTTTAAATTAAAGACCATTGTGAGTGAGACATATCTGGCTCTTTTAATGAGCACCTCAGGCACACTACTGACAACTTCTTAAGGCCGCCTTGCCTGACAAACGAGTGGTGATAGCTGCTCGTTAAGTGATACAATGATCTTGGACAATTTAAATGTGTGCCGCAATTATATGCTCCAATTCGGTCCCCTTTGGTGGTGATGGGATGGGAGGTGTCATCGACTCAGTCCCAAACTTGGATTAAACCGCATTATATGAATAAATGTGGTCAAGGTGGGTCAACCAAAGTCTCTCCAAAAAGAACCATTCAAGTCATTTGGTGAATAATCTTTGATTTCTAATATCGCAAACACACACATTTTTTTTTCAATATAACTAATAATAGTTGATATTTTGCAGGTCAGTAAATTTAAATATTTGCTGTAACTGCTATATTATCATTACTTGCATATTATTACAACGCATACTATAAAAAGAGGACCCAATCTCATGCACAAAAAACCTTTAAAATGTATGACCATTATGCTTTAGAAATGTAAAATAATGTAAGGAGGACTTTGTAGTGCAACAGCGTGGTGAATGTGTCTCTGAGAATCAATCTTTGTGGTTGTCAGCAAATGACCATCAAGTGGCAGGACGGCGCGTATTCAGAAAAGTAAAATTATAATTTGATAGTTCAAATGCATTAAAACTAATATAGAGTAATGAAAAGAATATGCAATCCTAACTAATTTTTAGCTTGATGCTATAGATTTCGAATACATTTTTCCTACAAGAAATAACACTAATAGAATAGTGTGGAATAAAAATAAAGCAACAACAACGAAATAACATTGTATCAGCAAAACAAAAAATACACACTGAATAATGTTACTGGCGACGTTATGGCAGACGCCGTTGGATTAATGTAATTTGATTCTTTTATTTGTATGTTTTTACCATAAAAATCTGTGAAGTGTTGAGGACTTGAAGATGAGATGAAATTTATAAGTTATATGATTTTTCTTCTCTTTATGGGTGCAACTTTCATTTCCATAAAATATTCAGTACACACTAAAAAGGACAGCTTTTGTTTTTCTGTCCACATACCACATGGACAAGATTTTGTTGTTTTGTTACCTCATTGCTGTATGGAAGTGTCAAATTCAAAGCACAAGGGCCAAATCCAGCCTGCCACATCATATTGTATGGCCTGTATAACTAAGTCAGTTTCATGTTTCAAGGTTAAATAACATTTACAATTTACATAACAATTTTATTTAGTTCCCAATGAAAGGTCAAGGACCAAAGAATTCAGATTATAATGACATCTTTTGCTTAATTTAAACAAAAATAAGCATTTTTAAAATAAAAAATATCAATTAATATTTAATGTTTCCATTTTAGATTTTTAATGAAAAATTGAAGAAAAAGTTAAATTAAAAGGCGAATATTAACCATTTTCAACTTTTTTTTTTAGATGTTTTCAAATTGTATTTTTTCCGAGTTTCTTATATTCTGTTTTTGATGAATAACAGGGCCTGCTTATTCATTTTTCGCACCAAAAATTCCAAATAAAGAACTCTGTGATGACAAATGGTGGGCAAAAAGAATTGTTGTTGTAAGTTGAGGGAGGCTACAAGTGGAAGTAAAGCAGGCCGCAATGTTACTGGGACAATTTTAAAATAAAATAATGGACACAGGAAATGCATTTACATTTTGGGGGATTTTGTAACTTGAATCTGTTGAGACGGTCATTTGCATATTAAAGGGTGTCGTAACCTGAAAATTTCGACCTGGCATTTGTAAGTAGAGGTAAGACTGTACCCTAAAATGACAAGGAAGTGACGCAAAGTGAACTCATTGCCTGCCAATGACACGATGGATGTCCAACTCAATGGCTGTGGATGCTCATCTTTCAATGGCATTGACACCACTAGATCTTCAATCCATAATGACTGGGAATGAGTGCATGTTAGCACCATAAATAATCGGCAGCAAGTTACGTTTTTATCTTCCATAGCGCTTATCCTCACAAGCGTTGCGGGGGGTGCTGGAGCTTATCCAAGCCAACCATGGGCAATGAATTGGTTGCCAGCAAATCACAGGGCACAATGAAACAGACAACCACACATGCTCAAAATCGTTCTGCCACCGAGTGGGAATCGAACGCTGACTGCCCGCACCAAAGTCAGGCGGAAGAACCACTGTACCATCGGGTGGGCCCGTAAATTAAGATAAGGCCGAATATAATCTAAGATCTAGTTGGCATGAATGTGGCATACGAACTGGGAATCCCCAAATTTGCATGCCACTGTTCTAAGTCAGTACAGTAATACCTCGACATACGAGCAATTTGAGATAAGAGTAAAATTTCGAGCAAATATTTATCTTGAGATACGAGACAAATTTTGATATACAAGCATGCAACGGACGTGAGAGGCTGCTCATAAGAACATCATGGGCACTGTCTTTCTGATCGCAACTCCCTCGAGTAATGTCTCTACGAGCACTGGGCAGAGCGTTGCATTCTTTTCAGTGTTTTCCCCCCCGTTAGTCAGTGCAGAATGGCGGAGGAGCTTGCTCAATAATACGAGAGGAGCATATACTACTTCTTGTTGGCAAGTGGTCGTGCGTTATCCTATTGTGAGGACATTTGTGTGCATCATTTTCGGAATATTTTGAAGGGAAGACAAAAAACAAAAAACCCTCGATACGTTGCACCTGAAAGTCAGGGTGGAGGCGGGGCAAATAGAGCCAACCCGGGAGAAGAAAGGTATCAAAATTTCAAACAAAATTAGAATTAAGTTTAGTGTAAGGTTAGATTAAATTTATTTTTTAGTGTCTGCATCATAATCCAAGTTCATTTAAATTTGTTTATGTTATGTTACGAGTGCGTTGCCGTGCAACAAGTCTCCCCCCTCTCTCTCCCCTCCGCCTAATCCATCTAATTTTAGTAGTACAGTGGCACCTCGACATACGAGTGGCCCAACATACGAGAAATTTGAGATACGAGTAAAATATTTGTCTTGAGATACAAGACAAACGGGGCAAACAGAGCCAACCCGGCCGGGAGAAGAAAGGTATAAAAATGTAAAACAAAATTAGAAGTTTAGTGTAAGGTTAGATTGAATTTATTTTTGAGTGTGTCTGCATCGTAATCCAAGTTCATTTAAATTTGTTTATGTTATATTACGAGGGCATTGCGGTGCAAAAAGTCCCCCCCCTCTGTCCCTCTCGCTCTAGCCTCCGTGAAATCTGTCTAATTTTAGTTATATTAAACAAATTTTAGTATACTATTAAACCACTAGTTATTTGATACTTTGTTAATAGATGGCGAATTAGAACAAATAAAACATTTTTTTCCAATCCAATATCCTGTATTTGGTGTTTTTTTCAGAGGGTCGGAATGAATTAATTTGTTTTTAGTTCATTTCAATGGGAAACGTTCGTTTGAGTTACGAGAATATCGACATACGAGCTCAGTCCCGGAACGAATTAAGCTCGTATCTCGAGGTACCACTGTACTGCAAAAAAATTGAGTTAGAAACACAATTCCAACATTAATACATTGGATACTATCCTAATAAAATTGAACTTACCACCTCCGTCCTGCACTCATGTCTACCGGCTCATCCAGGATGTTCTCCTTCCCATTCTTACTGGAACCAACATGGCCACCATGTCCTCCCAGTCTGAGACTTCCATTTAGCTTTTCCTCATAAGCAGACCCCATTAGGCTCTGATGGTGGAGTGCGCTAGCGCTGGGGCCCTTTCCGTCTCCTATTGGACCGGCGACCTCCAGGGCCGCAAGGTCAGCGAGATCTTTGCGTTTCAGGAGCGCCAACATCTTAAGTCGCTCCATGGCCTCGTGGCCCTCCATTTTGAGACGTTTTGCCAAGGCCTCCTCTCGCTCGTTGGGCGACTCCAGACCCCGCTTCAGCAAGTTAAGCCTCAGCGCCTCCTCAGACATCTGCTCCATCCTGGAGTCAAGAGAAAAAAAATGTTAGATTATAGTTTGATGTGGTGTTACTTTTAATATTGGTGACATTCGCCATCTTAGTACTTTGCTATTGGATACTACAATCAACCAGAGATGCTTAAAAATGCATCCATGACTCAATCACATTTACACACATTTGGTGACATGTTCCATCTCATTTTACACCCACACACAGTGATTATGTGCCAGAAATACTCACACCAAAGATGGATGAATATGCTGATGAAAAAATCGTCAAATAAAAGGATTAATTAACCTTGTATTTGAACAACAAGTAATTAGTCATTTTAACAAATTACAGACTTGAAAGGTGAATTTTACATATCGAATATTTCAGTGACACTTCTAATTCCAGTATCACAAAGTGCAGTAAAAATCATGGCTAATCAGACAACAGGAACATCTGATCATTCAGACAGAAGTGGGTTAAATAAAGCGGGCTAATAATAGCTTGAAACTCTGAACTCGACAGTGATGAATATTGGGATTTCCGCTGTGAGGGTAAACGTGACTTGTGATGCTCTACCAATACATGTAGAAAGCGATCAAAATCTATGAAGCTATGGCCAAAAGAATTTGTTTAATTAAAAATTATGTTATTTCAAAGATTATATTTGAAACAGTTAGTAAGAATGGCAGCAAGCTGAGTCTTATGACTGAATTGGATGCGTCATGTGACTAGCTGCAGAACTGAGGTGGAAATGCTGGTGGATAGAATCATGACAAATCCCTCACAGCATACTTTGACCACTTCAAGACTGACAATGACTGATTTAATTGTTTAAATGGAAGTACTTGGTGATAACAGTACAGCAGCGACCCAATGCATTGCGGTACCTTTTTAACAGCCAGTAGTAGGAACAAAATGTTTAGGTAATATAGGAGCTAGCATACCGCATACTACAATAGTATACTATTGAATGTCAATAAAACTTTAATGTACTGTCTAATATAACATTTTTCTTTCTCTGTGTTAAATGTCATACATGACAACCAAAAGCACCATGTGATATCAAATGACCATTCAAAACAAAAACATTTCCAGGTAGAAATGGAGATAAAAACTTGCTGCGATGGAGTGTTTTTTTTGGGCGTCATTATATATCTAATCTAGATCTAATCTAGATCTAATCTAGATCTAATCTAGATCTAATCTAGATCTAATCTATATCGAATCTATATCGAATCTATATCGAATCTATATCGAATCTATATCGAATCTATATCGAATCTATATCGAATCTAATCTATATCGAATCTATATCGAATCTATATCGAATCTATATCGAATCTAATCTATATCGAATCTAATCTATATCGAATCTATATCGAATCTATATCGAATCTATATCGAATCTATATCGAATCTATATCGAATCTATATCGAATCTATATCTAATCTATATCTAATCTATATCTAATCTATATCTAATCTATATCTAATCTATATCTAATCTATATCTAATCTATATCTAATCTATATCTAATCTATATCTACACACAGCGCATCTAACCCTCAAAAACACTCAATAGTCAAAGAAACAACACCTTATAGCTAGAGCTGGGCTATATGACAAAAATTGTTATCACGCAAAAAAGAAAATATCAGTCGATATCGATAACTATCACATCTTTTTTTCAAATTTTTAACTTCAAACTTCTGGGAAAAAAAAGTTAATATGAAAGTATTTTTGTTGTTCTGTTGTGCAATAGAGATGAGACAACTCCTTCCTTGCACTATGAAAAGTAAAGAATAAAACCAGCAAAAACTTTGACAGGCGTCTTTATTTTTATAAATTTGCCTTCAAACCAAAAGTTGCTGTGCAATATAAAATAAATAAAATAATCAACACCATTGGCAAGAAGACTATTTTCAGCCTCATAAAAGTGTAAATTTACCTCTCATATGGCCATTTACAAAAAATAAAATTAAAAAGTTGGATGAACTTAACCCATTTTAACCCAAGAAAACAAGTTTTCAATTTTTGCAACGTTTTCAGAACATTTACATAAAATGGGGAAACACCTTGATATCAGGTAAGAAAAGATATTACAGGCTGTCCTCAAATGAGTACAGTGGGTTAAGGACATTTTCAATGAGGCATTTAAACAAAAAAGAAAGAAAACATCAGTGAGAATTAACTTTGATCTTTTAGTGGGTCGGCTTGGGGTTGTCCTGCATCTCATAATCGTTTATTTTGGCCATGTCATTGTCCTTTTGCATTAATGCTCCGTGTTAGCCTCTATTGCTAACATGCTAAAAACATGTTTCCTCTTCATCTTCTTCTTAGCGTTGGTCTGGAACTAGTATTCATCTCACAACAGCGCCCCCGTTCTCTCTGGTGGTCGCGTGGTGTAATTGCAGTTTAATATTATCGTATTTTTATCGAAAACTTGTATTATTATTGTTGACAAAAATATTTCATGATAATTATTGTTATCGTTTTATTGCCCAGCTCTACTTATAGCAATACAGAGGAAACACCTTACGTGAATAACAACAGAATTTGGGTGTGAACGCTTGGAAGATGGACTCAGGCCATGGGTCTAACAGGAAAGAACAGCCGGGAGAAGCAGCGTTGCGAACGGCTTGGGGGTGATGGATGTCGCATGGGAAACATCGTAGTTCCATACAAAGACTGGCAGGCAGCGATGCACGAGTTACGTGACGATTTGGAATGGATTGTCGATACCCGAGCTAAAGTGCCGGCGAGCACCGTAGTCTGAGCTTTCGTCAAAGCTGGACACACAATTAAGAAACCCCACCGCGACAACTCTGACCCTGACAATGAGATCGAACCCCGCATTGTTAGCGAACCCACCCACTTAGCCAAACTCTATGTCGGATACAGAAGATGAGGACTTTGACAGATTTGTAGATGTTTGAATGCTTTGACCAATATTATCGTAAATACATATTACGTCAATAAACTAAAACTAAACTCAGTTTTGCTCCAGTTGCCTTTTTTAACAGATAAGCTAGCATGCATGCATGAAATTGCACCCGCAACTAAGACAGCACCCTTTCAGTCGGTGTGCCTGAAAGGTGTGAAAATACGATATACGCATTTGCTGCTTCTTTCAATGACAGTATTATCAATACATCCCATTTTCTATCATTTTCACCCAAACACAATCTCTTGTTCTTTCCATGTGTCCTCATCTGATAGCCTAGTACCTTTTCCACATTAGCATTATCCTCTTTTGCACAGATGGTTGTTTTAATGATTATACAACAAAGCGTTTCCTGTTAATACTTTGTAACTAATTAATTTGTGACGCAGTGATGGAGTGGAGTGGTCGCCTCCATTTGCTTGGAGAAAACACAAGAAGCTCCAGCTCTGCTGAGCCTCCACCTTTAATGAGCCAGAGAGCGCCACTGAAAATGGTGCTGATGAACCAATCAGAGACGACCTTGTGTTAAACGTCAGTAGCTGGCACCCCTTTCCCTCCATCCTCCTCCTCGCGGCCATCGCCACCGACTGCTTTTACATAATATAATAACTGTTTCAGTCAGCTGCTACACAAGCCACAATCTTTCTCCTGTTTCTCCTCAACCCCACCCCATCCAGTCTCATAATCCCTCCCACCGCCATCTACTCACCCCACCCCTTCAGCGTTGGGCACGGTGCCAGGCCAAGGCAATAAAGGAAAAGAAAGGAGACACCGCTAGTAAGAAAAGTAAAAAGATTTGATGGAGGGGGGACATGGTGACACTTTTTCATCTTCTCATAAATCACAGGTCCAGGCTGCCCAGGTAGACATCTCCATCTTCAAAATGGACTGCTTAGAGCCGCAACAGAGAATGGAGACATGAAGAAGGTCACCATCTTAAAATGGCAGAGAAAAAAACTCCAGACTTCCACGCACTGCACAACATTCCAGAAGAAGGCAGCATTTTGTAAACCCTTCTCCTGTTCCAACTGTCTAGTACCACAAAGAAACCCCTCCCTGCTCCTCTACCCTCCCCCAATTCCTCAAACCGGTCGTCTTTTCCTCCCCCTCTCTTTCAATGTAAAAATAAACACATGCTTACTTTCAGGGCCCCTTACATGTAGCCAAGGCTCAGGGCTTCATTTGTTCATTTTACACGGGCCAATCAGGAGTGAGTGTGGGGTCTGTGTCGACATGTGTGCACAGGCATGTGTGGTACACCGTGTTGGGATAAAAGGGAGGGAGAGATTTGGTGGTGGTGGCGGGGGCTTTATTAAAAATTATAAAAGCAAGACACTGCCACAATGCACAGAAGAGTTTCTTTTCCCCTTCAGCTCATGGTGTCCTCATACGGCTTTGTGTGCGAGCAAGAGCGAGCACAGGGGGAAAAAGGAGACAGGGATGGCAGCCCTCTTCTGACATAATGCCAAATCTTAATTCCCTCCTACCATCCCCCCACACAAATTCACACACACCGCGTTCTTTATGCATAGAGCTGACTGTTGATCAGATGTCTCCTGCTAAAATGTCTGCACACATGAACCAGGCGCCCATCCTCAGACACGACCGTAAACAAACAGCAAAGATCACCTTCCTGTCCTGGTCTGTTGTACCTCGAAACCATGGTCAATGCTGTTTGCAAACAGGCAGTGTGCCAGCTGACTGATTGTATTAGTAATAAGGCCATTTGCAACTGCAATGTGGAATCTGCTGCTCATTTCACGCATGGTCTGCATCATGACAATTTATTTGGCTGATGCAACTCCAATTCTTCTAGTTCGCCTTCTGACTCTCCACCACCTCTATCGTTGGTTATTCATACGCCATTAAGAAAGCGGTTTCACTTTTTTTAATGGGCTGGCACACCTGCTTATTACTTAAGTGCAGAGGTCAGATGTATCACACTCGACTTTCGACCATGCTGCCAAAAATAAAAACTTTTAAATGCAACTACTGATCCATTGTTGCTAATGTCACACTGTCCCCATTCATGCAATTGGTCCTCCATTCAAAGCAATTGACAATTCACATAATACAAACAAACATCCTCCATTTGATAGACAGCGACCACTTCACTCACGTGGACTGAAACGTTTTATTAAACATTGTTTCTACATGTAAAAATGTGAACTTAAAAATGAATTTTGAAGTGCACATTTTTACATGCACAAACAATGTTATGATATAGTAAAGGTAGGCCTAAAGTAAATGCATGTATTTCTTTCAACATAAGATTCTGTAATTATGAATTAAAACAAATATGCCTGACAGAGAGGACCTGATTAGAATTCCAGGCAAATTGATAACAGCCTGCAGGCCACCAGATTGACTGACACGTCGGCGAAAGCTTTATTCCTGACTGTTTTGAAGACTTATTACATATACTGTATTTTCACGACTATATGGCGCATCATATTTTTAGCCGCAGTGTCAGTAACGAGTGCTATTTCTGTATTTTAAACACACAAAGCATGCACCATTTTTTAGACGCATATATATTATATATAAATATCGAACTGCAATAACGCTGGCTACCGGAAGCAGCCCCAGACTCTATTTCCGGTTTCCGGTGCGCAGTGACTGCTGGGATATATAGTTCTTGCACGCTACACCCACACGCTAAAACACATTTTTAAAAAGGCAACGGAAGCAAAACTGAGTTCGGTTGTACTTTATTTAGCCATTTTACAACTTACTCACGTCATCATCACCCACAAATCCATCAAAGTCCTCATTTTCTGTGTCCGAATTGAACAATTGTCCAAATTAGTCAGCGAAAACGCTGAGTTTTATACGTTCGTCCAGGCGGCCACAATCCATTCGCAAATAGTAGTTAGCTAGTAGGTAGCGTAACTATTCCGGGGCTGTGTTCCATGCTTCGCAAGGCTGTTGATGCCGATCGCCAGGCCACAATCCATTCGCAAATAGTAGCTAGCTAGTAGCTAGCGTAACTTTTCCAACGGTGCTTTCCATGCTTCGTCAAGCTGTATTGATGTCGATGTATACAGGCCACAATCCATTGGGTGTATTGACAAAAGAACTACTACATATCCCAGCAGTCACTGCGCAGTACTTTGTCTACGGGAAAATAGTAGAGTCGGGTGTACCCTATCAACTGATTCATTTTATTTTATCGTGATAACAATTTTAGTATTGGTCCATATATAAAGCGCACTGGATTATAAGGCGCCCTGTCTATTTTGGAGAAAATTTAAGACTTTTATGTGCTCCTTATAGTCGTGAAAATACGGTACCTAATTTGTAAAAAATTAGTGGGCTTGTTAACTGCAGTGGGGCGGCCTGGTGGAACGAGTGGTTAGTGCGTCGGCCTCACAGCTCTGGGGCGCTGGGTTTGAATCCAGGTCACGTCCACCTGTGTGGAGTTTGCATGTTCTCCCCTGCGTGGGTTTCCTCCGGGTACTCCGGTTTCCTCCCACATTCCAAAAACATGCATGATAGGCTGATTGGACACTCTAAATTGCCCCTAGATATGGGTGTGAGTGTGCATTGTTGTCTGTCTCCTTGTGCCCTGCGATCAGCTGGGCACCGATTCAGGGTGTCCCTCGCCTCTGGCCAGGAGACATCTGGGATTGGCTCCAGCACCCCCCATGACCCTAATGAGGATAAAGCGTTTCAGAAAATGAGACGGGAGATGAGGTGAGATGAACTACAGTTTTTTTGGCCTAACAATTTTTTTAATTGATGTTGACTTCCATTTGAGCAAGACCTTTAAAGATGACAAATTTGACTGCGGCGATATGTACAAAATGGCTGCTACAGTATAATCCAATCCAAGTAAAATCCCTTGATATGCTCCAAGCCTCTGATTAACAGTCAGCATCATATAGACCAGCACGAAAGCCACATTCTCTACTCTTACTTTAGGCATATAGGTCATGCTCAACTGTGGTAGCACAGGGCTTTAGGTGGCGTGTACAATCAGGCTTTGAGGTCAAATTGGGTGAGCAGCAAGATGCTGTGCACAATCTTACCATTTCTTTTTCTGTGCAAAACATTTGCACATTCTGAGAAAAAAAATGGATCTACAACTATAAGTGATACGGTGTCTCTTTGTGCGGGGGCATCGCTTGACGTCTTATCCCATTGCAAACAAGCAATGTGCCAAAGTAATGGTAGTAATAGTATGTTTGAAGGAGTTTTCTAAGTGTTGTGTTAATGCTGATGTTCTGTCTTTTATTTAATTCTTCCATTTAAGATGAAACGGCATGCCAATATAAAGTAAACACTACTAAATAGTTATGTCCTCAATCTGATCATGTCATTTTCAGAGGATCGGACTGAAATTGTATTTTATTATTTTTTATTTATTTTACTTTCAAGTATTAAATCTTTAGCTGCAATTGACAGCGAGAGACGTCCAATCTATTTTGACTGAGAGGGCTGCACAATGGATTTGTGAAAAAAAGGGATTTGTGATTTTATTTTTTCGATTTGTTAAAATGACCCTGTTATATCATAATAGCTTTGTTTGGGAGAAAGAAATACATTTAGATAGATTTTGTTCCCTTCTTAATACATTTCCAAGGGATTAGACCGGGACTTCATATGGCCAGGAACATCCCTAACGCCAAATGTAATCTTTGCAAAACTAAAACAATGTAAATTCTACGATTAGAGAAATATCAAAATACTTATTTAACAACCTATAGTTATTTGGTGACTAAGGACACATTTGAACTAAACATAACATGCTGTGCCTGGGCACTCTTGACATTTGAAATTAGGCTCGTTTGACTAGTGCGAGCATTGCATGCTGCAGTGTACACTAAAACCCCTGAAAGGTGAGCCCGAGTAGTACTGTTCAATCGGTGTTGCATAAGCATATGCAACCATCAAACCATGATGTTTTGTATGGTCCTGTGATCTTTCCTCAAACTTATAACATTTGCAAAATTGAAATTGGATTGGATAACTTTATTCATCCCGTATTTGGGAAATTTCATTGTGTCAGTAGCAAGAGGGTGAATAGACAGAACAAAGCAAAAGCACAAAGTACAAAGCAAATCAAAGTAAATGGGATCATTGAGAATCACCAAATCAAACCATTATGACCGAAAAGCAGCAAAAACAAAACGAGCAAGAGAGGACGGAGCTACCGCCGCCGGCTTCCACTTGAATGGCGCCATCTTGGTTGCGGTAGCTAAAACGGATACAGACTCAAAAAGACGTTGCAAAGTTGGACAAAAAACGGAAATAATCAGATACATGTCCAAAAGGTCCTAAACGGCCTTATTGGAATATTTTTTAGGTGTGTAAAAATGGACACAAACTTTTATGCATTCAAACCGATGTGGAAGTCAATTTACAAAATAAAGGTGTTCATGACTGTCAAAAGTGCAAAATTTCCACACAGTTCATGTTCAAATGCAACTCTTTCGATAAAACGTAAGACAAACTGTTATGGATAAAAAAATATTTTAAAAAATACATTCTGAATCGCCAGTGCTATGCTGCACAGAATTATATTAAATATAAAAATAAGGGGTGGCAGCAAGAACATTTTTGCTCATGCAAACATTTTTGAAATTTCATAAAATCCACGTCTGGGTCATTTCATCCTGCTGGTTCAATTGGGGCAGGTTCTTTCTCACTTTTCCTGATGTGCTGTCCCAATTTCTAAAGAAAAAGTTTCAAAGTATGGGAACACATGGGATATGTTGTATCACACAAGGTGCGGCTTTTATGTGGTTGCTGGTTTACACCAAATTATTATTGCAAGCGATGCATTTTCTGTAACTCAGTAATAGTTATTTGCCTCTTCTACGTAGTATTCCAATCAGCGTTGTTTTCGTTAACAATGACAAAAACTAATTTATTCACGGCACTTTTTTCCAGTGATGACTATTGCATGGATGTTTGCCAGATTATGGTTGATGAGATGACATGCAAATCTTAAGTAGGTTCGGTCAGAGTATTTTTGTTAAAAAGGTAACGGTTAAAACAAAAAAGACTGTCATAAACAACACAGATTTTTGAATCATGTGTCATGGCGGAAAGATTCAGTGACGCAAAGCGGAAAACCCTCTGTCAAATACAGTGATCTCAACCAACCACTTTTACACCTGTTGCCACCAACGTCTGTTAGAGTGACTGAACACACAATTTAAGTGCCCGCTATTTAGGTTCTTAATAAATCAGGGAGTAAGTGATGACATATCGAAAGTGCTGAATTGTGTACTGTGTGTCCCAGCAAGCTCAGAGGAGAGGAAGGTGTCACTGTGCTGAGGCCAGTATGATAAAACTGACACATTTCAAGTGCACTATACAGTAGAAGGTATAACTATTGTCAAAAGGTTCCAAAATATTCCACCCAGAGAGCCCCATTCTACCCTAAAAAAAAATTCAACCCAGTCCGATCCTCTGAAAATGACATGATCAGATCGAGGACATAACTATTTAGTAGTGTTTACTTTCCTGGTACCAGACACAGAAGTATAGTCATACCTTGAGATACGAGCTTAATGCGTTCCGGGGACTGAGCTCGTATATCGATTTATTCGTATCTCAAATCAACGCTTCCCATAGAAATCAACTAAATACAAATTAATTTGTTCCCACACTCTGAAAAAACACACACCAAAAAAACAGGATATTACAATGGAAAAACATTTTTATTATATATTCACCATCTACTAACAGAGTAACAAATAACTAGTTTGAATGATGTTTAATAATAGAATGAGGCATTATTCAATCTATATATATATATAGATATCTATTTAGATATTTATATCTATATTGGTATGTATGTATGTATGCATGCATATATATGTATGTATGCATGCATATATATGTATGCATGCATATATATGTATGCATGCATATATATGTATGCATGCATATATATATATATATATATATGTATGCATGCATGCATATATATATATATATATATATATATATATATATATATATATATATATATATACATATACACACACACACACACACACACACACATACACATAGGCGCTTTTATGGAAACCTTTTTAAACTTTGGTTGAATTTATGTGGAAAGACCCAGTTAGAGGGAAGTGGAAAGGTGCCTTTGAAAAATGTGGTGATGATGTTCCATCTGTAATTATTACGTTTGTTATTTATTTAAAGCCGAAGATCCACTAAGAATACAGTAACCTACAATTAACTAAATTACATTCCATAGTGAGTGGCAAGACAGCAAATATTTTGTCATTGACTTGACCCACTGTTTAAATTTGAGTTTGCCTTTGCTTAGCTTCAAAATGCTTGGATGTTTTCAATATTTTTATTTTATTTATTTTTTACAACCCTTATTCTGATTTCTGTATGATGCTATGGGTCATGGGTGTTTTAACATGCAACATCCTCAACCTTTTGGCGATTTCTTTTAATGCATCCTTGTGCAGGCGTGCTTTTTTTGCTGACTGGCTCTGTGCTAATTTAGATTTTTTTGAACAAACATGAGCTTTTTTTAAAATTCATATTCAACACCTAAATATCATCTACTCTTTCCAAGATCTTGAGCTAAATTTAATTTTCAATAATTTAGATGTAAAATTTCTTCTTCCTTTCACGGGCTGGCTTTCTAATTTTCCCACTATTTAAAAAAATACAAGTTTTAAAAACAATCAATCTATTTGCCCTCAACATTCTTCATTTGTAGTTTTAAACATTTTGTAGTGTAGTATGCCATAGTAAGTATACATTTTAAGAAGAAAGTCAACTTTTTATAAGAGAACACATACAGGTGCATTCATTTATGTGTACATTAGTTTTGCTTAGCTTATTGCAATTGAGCAGCAGGCAAAAACACACTAATTGTTAACTATCAAAAATCATCTGTTAATGAAAGTCTAAGGACAAAGCAGTCAAGGAGCCCAAGTGTGAAAGTGGGTAAGAGTGAGTGAGTGAAAACGCAGAACCTTTGTGACCTTCGATCCTAAAGCAATACCACCTTAAAAGCCATCATGAGCCTATTAAGGATACAATTGGGTGCATTAATACTTTGTAAAGTGCATTAACAGTTGGTTATTTGCTCTATGTACAAAGGCAAGGCTTTACCAGAGTGAAAACTACATGCCCAACAACTTAAGATGGTGCGTACTCTATTGTCAAAGGCTTTAAATACAAATAATGTTTAAAGATTGCCATATTTTTGTCAATACAGTAATTTTAACAGTGCAATCATGGAAGAAAAATACAGTGGTACCTCGACATACGAGTGACCTGACATACGAGCAATTTGAGATACGAGTAAAATTTCGGGCAAATATTTATCTTGAGATACGAGACAAATTGTGATATACGACCATACAGCGGATGCGAGAGGCTGCTCTGTCTTTCTGGTCGCAACTCCCTCGTGTAATGTCTCTATGAGAACTGGGCGGAGCGTTGCATTTTTTTCAGTGTTTTTTTTTCCCCGTTAGCCCGTTAGCTCCCGTTGGCGGAGCGATCGCTAATACGAGACTACTTCTCGTTGGCAATTGGCCGTGCGTTATCCTATTGTGAGGACATTTGTGTGCATCATTTTCGGAATATTTTGAAGGGAAGACAAAAGCAAACAACCCTTGATAGGTTGCATCTGAAAGTCAGGGTGGAGGCGGGGCTAATAGAGCCAACCCAGGAGAAGAATGGTATCAAAATTTAAAACAAAATTAGAATTAAGTAAGAGTTAAGTTACAACAGGTAAACTCAATAACAACAATAAGTTACTCTGTCATGGAAGCTTAAAATTAGGTAACAGCATCACCTAGGCATGAGATATTGGCTGTTTATAGGTAATAGTACTACATTAGCGACCAGAAGTTCCAATTTTCATTTTAATTCGGGTAAACCTGAGTTAAGAGAACAAAAAAAATGAACCAAAGCTTGCCTGAACATCATACTGACAAAAATCCAACAGTCACACCAGCTTTCTGCTTCATTGATGCTGGATATTTTTGTGACTCAGCAACAGAGCACAGCTAAAAGGCCAGTGGTCAGGTGTGACGGTGGGCTGCCGCAGTGTGAAAAACCCTTGTCACTCATCAGTACACAATCTATCAGGAAAAACAGCACAAACAGCTGCTGCCTTACTTCTTTAGACGGTGATTGAAAACTTGGAATGGGGTAGATATAAACCTATTCCAGTGGGCCAAAAAGGTGCGGTGGCTTCGCCCACCGGTCGAACATCTGGAAAAGCATCTCCAGGGCAAATACCGGGACGCACGGACATTTACACACATCCCCTTACGCAGCCACCTAGGCGGAGACGGAGGTTGAGGACACGGCTGTTACGAATATGACCAATATTATACATTTGCATAGGCCTAGTACTTGACACTAATGAGGGCGATCAGAATGGCGCCCATAGCAACAAGGGCAGCAACGGACTGTGTGATGCAGCTTGGAGTTGATGATTGTGATGCAGCTTTAGAGCCAATGAGTGTTGAGAAGTGTTTTCCTGTTGCCCAAAGCGATCAGAGAGTTGGTGCCATACATAAGTCACATCCAGCAGAACTGCTGCAAGATAATTACCTCTAACTTCAGCAGCCATTGATGAATACACACGGGCATACATACGCAGTAAGGAAAGCAGTCTGTGCCCATGCACACATACACACACACACACACACACACACACACACCCACACACACATGCACACACCTTCCACCTACTGCTCAGACACAACGATGCTCTTTATTTAACTAGACAACAGCTCATTGTGGGCGTTGCTATGACAACTAGTCATCTATTTTTAAGCGGTGCCACTAATCAATTCCTGCTCTGCTGTCGCCTGAGGGGTGGGGGCGTGCATGCATGTGAGGTTGCTGATGGGGGAAGGGGGGTAGTGGCTAAAGGGGAGGAGGGAAGGTGGGAAGGAGGAGGGGTAATGGTGAAGTTGGAGACAAAGAGCAGAGGAAGTGAAAGAAACCGAGCGTCTGGGATTTATCTCATACCGACACACAGCAGAGGTCTTCATCCGCATAGCAATCCGACACAGCTGAAATAATTCAGTCTATGAATCAATTGGTCGCAGCCGTTAATCTGATGGCCATTTTGATCGCATTCACAGACACTCCGCTCCAAATGAGTTTTGATCGCGCCAACGTAATTTCCTGCATCTCGTCTTTGTTGTTCCTTGTTTACTCAAAGACTGATCAAGTGACAAACTGCTCGGTATTTAAATTATTCATTCACTGCGGACCGAAAAGAAAATGCCAAATGAAGCTCTCTTTAGCCAGTTAAATTGCACTTTTTGCTATCATGCATAGCATCATTTTAGCATACCTATACTGTACATGTGCAATCTCTAGAACAATAATACCTCGACATACGAGCAATTTGAGATACAAGTAAAATTTCGAGCAAATATTTATCTTGAGATACGAGACAAATTTTGATATACGAGCATACAGCGGAACATCATGGGCACTTTCTAGTCGCAACTCCCTCGTGTTATGTCTCTACGAGCACTGGGCGGAGCGTTGCATTTCCCCCCCCCCCCGTTAGTCAGTGCGAAGCGGAGCTTGTTCGCTAATATGAGAGGAGTACTACTTCCCGGGCAAGTTAGCAAGTAGTCGTGCGTTATCCTATTGTGAGGACATTTTTGTGCATCATTTTCGGAATATTTTGAAGGGTAGACAGAAGCAAACAACCCGTGATAGGTTGCATCTGAAAGTCAGGGTGGAGGCGGGGCTAATAGAGCCAAGAGAAGAAAGGTATAAAAATGTCTAACAAAATTAGAATTAAGTTTAGTGTAAGGTTAGATTAAATTTATTTTTGAGTGTGTCTCCATCGTAATCCAAGTTCATTTAAATTTATTTATGTTATGTTACGTGCGCGTTGCCATGCTCCCTCTCCCCTCTGCGAAATCCGTCTAATTTTAGTACTATTAAAAACATTTTAGTACTATTAAACCACTAGTTATTTGTTACTCTGTTAATAGATGGCAAATTAGAACAAATTAAAAAAAATCCAATCCAATATCCTGTTTTTGGTGTTTTTTCAGAGGGTTGGAACGAATTAATTTGTTTTTAGTTCATTTCTATGGGAAACGTTCATTTGAGTTACGAGTAAATCGACATACGAGCTCAATCCCGGAACGCATTAAGCTCGTATCTCGAGGTACTGTATTTAACTACAAACAGAAAGTTTGTGTCAATCACTCAGCTCAGGCTTGCATTTAGAACGAAGCTAACACCGTCCATGTTCAGGTGAATCCTGGCACAAGCACATCAGATCTTGATCAGAAAATGAGTGTCCTGTTCCAGAAAAAAGCAGAGGTCTTTGAACTACAATTAAAACTGAGGAAATATATTATCAGGGATACTTTTAGGTTGACTAAACGGCAGATGGCTCTAATCAGCTTTGCACTAAATCAAGTCGAAATAACAGCAGAATCCGCGCTTAGAACTTAACGGCGTGAGGTACCAATATATTTGACAGCTGTGTATTCATAGTCTCGCAGGAAAAACAGCAAATATTACCCTTAAAAAAAGACTTTTTGTAAAAAAAAGAAACTAAAACAACATTATATATATATATATATATATATATATATATATATATATATATATATATATATATATATATATATATATATATATATATATATATATATAAATATTCGTGTTCAATGTGTTGTCCCTTCATTCAGTTCAGCTGCCAGTGAATAATAAGGCTTCTACGTTCTCTGGGGGAGCCACTCTTGATTTTAATTTTAGAGAGCTAAAATAATACATTACAGTCTCAACTATTTTGCACACGAAGCAGAGAGCAAAATCCAATTCACCAAAATGATGAACAAGGCGGAGCTTTTGCGCAATGAGACAGACCAACCCATATTCATTTGCGAATGTTTTTTTAATCCTCTCTAACAATTGTGTCTCTGTCCACACTGTGAATGTTGACTTAGCAATAAGTTTAGCTAACTACGTACTTGAAACTAAACCCACATTTGAAATATGAACCTGGTCTTGTCTATTAATTTTTTTTATCATATATATATATATATATATATATATATATATATATATATATATATATATCTATATCTATATATATATCTATATATATATGATTCTTAGGTTGGCAGCCCGTTAGTAAGTGGTTAGCATGCCCGCTTCACAGTTCTGAGATCGAGGGTTAAATCCCAAGTGGGGTTTACCCCTTCCTGCATGGAGTTTTGCATGTTCTTCCCAGACCTGCGTGGGTATTCTCTGTGTACTCTGGTTTCCTTGCACATCCAAAAAAACATGCATGGTAGGCTGGTTGAACACTCTAAATTGCTCCTAAGTGTGAGTGAATAGTCGCCTTATCTCCTTGTGGACAGCAATTGACAGTTCAGGCTGTCTCCCCACCTGTAGTCCATAGTAGTTGGCTGGGATAGGCTCCAACACATCCTGCGACCTTTGCAAGGATGTAAGAATACAGAAATATCTTGAGATTCGAGCCTAATTGCTTCCAGGACCGAGCTTGTATATCGATTTACTCGTACGTCAAATCAACTTTTCCCATAGAAATGAACTAAATACAAATGAATTTGTTCCCACCCTCTGAAAAAACACCCAAAAACAGGATATTATAATGGCAAAATAATCTTTTTATTGGTTCTAATTCACCAGCTACTCACAATGTACCAAATACCTAACTAGTGGTTATGATAGTCAATACTAAAATGTGCCATTGCTCAGTACAGACAGACGGTAACTGGACGGTAAGTGCACGGACGAGAGAGAGAAAGGACAGGAGAGAGAGACTTGATGGACGTGCTCGTAATATAACAAACTTAAAATTTAACTTAAATTAACTTATATTACTATACACTTAAATATAAATTTTAATCTTATGTTACACTAAATTTAAACCTTCTTGTGCAATAACAAAGGAAAATATGTTAATGTATTCCATTCGAAGCGTAACTTCCTGCTTCTCCATGAGTCAGAACCAAGTGTTCGTTTCGTCCACTTAGTTTATTTTAAATTATCAAACCAGTCACGACTCGAAGTGTTTTGCTGGTGTTTTTTTTTCCTGATGAGTCCATGTAGATTCTGCAGGCTTTTTTGCAGATTAACGACTCGTTAACGCTATCTCCAGTAAAAAATGCAACCTGTACGCTCAGTGGTAGTAGATATCTTTACGCGAGGGAGATGCGGTGAGAAGGACAGTGTGCTCTTATCATAAGCAGCCTCTCGTGGACTCGGATACCTGGCTGTACTGTATGCTCGTATCTCAAAATTGTCTCGTAGGTTGGGGCACTCGTATGTCAAGGTATTACTGTAATTCAAATATTTAGGTGGGTGTTTTATTATTTTTTTCATCATTCACTTATTCAGTCTCTCCTGAAAGAATTCTTCATATTAAGTCTAACTCTTCACAAAACAAAGGCATCATACTCAATTCAATCCCAGTGTACTTAGTCAATTACCACAACAACTTGTCTTGCACACCCACATTACCTCACTACTAAATGTGCGAGCCCTGCTCCCCTGACAGTCATGTGCTGTGCTCACTGCAGTTTCTACTGGTCTTTAGAGAGCTCTTTCGGCTGAAAATGCCCAGGTGAAAAATAGGACCACATATATTGAATTTACACTTACAACAAACCTTCACAATTTACGGACGGAAAACATGTGATACACTGATTCTATTGTACAGAGTCAACATGTAATTTCCATAAATCGGACAAAGATATGCAGAACTTTGATTGCAAATGTCAAAAGTAATCTGAGGAGAAACCAATAAATATTGGAAAATCATTATTCATCGTGTATATACAGTAAAAATTGGAGAGGATATCGTTAGGTTTTAAACATAAAAACAAGAAACTCGTAAAGAAAGTTCTACAAGAACTATAGATTGCCAGTAGGTCTGGGTGATGAATTGATTCATTCAAGGTTGATTTCATTGATCAGCTGTGACATTTTAACAATGAAATGCGGTGGAACCATCTGCCAATGTCCAGTTCTTTTAATAGTATTAGAAAATTAAAGCCTGCAATCTGTCTTTGACTCTGAAAAATATATTTGAGCTAACTATTTGACACGAGTACAAAAATACATTTAGATTAGTGTTTGAATTATAAATGTAATATGTAATAATGTAGGGAAAATCTAAAGGCTGAGGTTATAAGGTCTTATGAACGCAAGTTTAATTTTTGCGATGACAAATCCATTCCTGTTCACACTAGCGAGGGGACGTCACGTTCCACAAAAAAAAGTACTGGCACCTCGTGCAAAGTTACTGTACTTAAAGCAGGCACCGCTCAAATACCAACTGTTAATCAACCAACGCTACTTGTTGAAAATGATTGATACTTTAACTAACTTATTGCCTATGCCTACGCAAAAAATATCTTCCATGCCAACGAGGCTTTCTTGGCGAGTTCGGTGGAAGAAGCATGACTTTCTAAGCCACACATTTTCGACACGCCCGACTCCCACCTCCATGCCACAGGGGCTTTGTGAACGTTTGCTTCGGAAGAACCACTTCTCTCGACCACATTTTCCACACATCTTGCTAGTACCTCTGCAATTCAAGTTTGGATAATCAGCATAGTGCTTGCTAATTCAGTGATATAATGGTTGGTAAATGTGCTTTGTAAAAGAAAACATAACTCACAACTGTGTGACCGTCAAGCACTTCCACCTAAGCATTGGCAGATGTTGCCTACTCGGCAATTCAGCGGGCATTTGGCGGAATGTGATCGACTGTGAAGTCTCTAGTGTCAGCCAATGCTGTTGCTATAAACATGTTACCTCAGGTCAAGAATAAAAATACTTTACACTAAAATAAAATGAATCTCTCATATCTTTAGATTTGTTGCCGTGTTTTGAGTACAACATCACAGAAAGATTTCACACCAAGTGAAAACCAGCATGTCCATCTTTATTAAATACTAGTGAGCAGCAGTCCACGCTGCAAGATTTCTAGTTAAGAACTTGCATTTAATATCAACATATGCTTTATTGTGGTACACATTTTTTGTATAGACACTAAAGTAATATAGTAATTACTGTGATGCGTTTGGATGTTCTCCCCAGGCCTATGTGGCTTTTCTCCGGGTACTTTGGTTTTCATCCACATCCACAAAACTTACATGGTTGGCTGGTTGGACAGTGTAAATTGCCCCTCGGTATGAGTGTGTGATTGATTATTGTGCCCTGCAATTGGCTGTCATCCAACTCAAGCTGGCACCCCTCTACTGCCCATAGTTACCTGAGATAGGCTCCAGTACCCCTGCAACCCTTATACGGGAAGCGGTACGGAAAATGAATGAATAAAAAAAATCATAATCCCATATGCAGTATTCTCAAAGTTTAGAAAAGACACTGTTGCATACTTCTTAACGTTTGTCCATTCATGAGTGACGTCTACCTTTTTCATCATTTAAAAAGATGACTACAATAATCCCTCGAATATCGCGGATAATGTAGACCAGAGATGTCCACAATATTCGCGAAACCACGACGTAGGATCACCTCTATTATTAGTATCATACTACATGTTTTCGCGCCTATACACAAATACAAGTACAATTATCAAGACTAATGAATTCATATCTAAATATACCGTATTTATTCGAGTATAACGCGCAAAACTTTGTACCAAAAAACTGAAGCAAAGTTCAGTGCGCACTATACACGAATCCCAGTGAAACACTGCCCCTGCCGGTGAAAAGGTGCCCGCCACAGCCGTTATGTATAATGGGAGACATAAAACCTGTCTTTGTCCATCAGATGGTGAAAATCTACCTTCTTTTACAAAAGCCAGCCCTCTCTAAATAGCCTTTGGCAGGTTTATTGGGTAATAGTAGGGGTAAAAATAAAAAAGTTTCTCCAGGGAAAAGAGTCCGCCCAGTGAGCGCTATCCCCGCTCAAGAAGAATGGAATCAATTGTTTGGTGAATCTGATGATGATGAATCAGACTTAGAAAAATATTACGATAATGAATTAGACTAAGGATTTAAAATTATAAATTCCATTTGAGAATTGTGTTCATATTGGTAGTACGTACTTTGTTTTACCAGGTTTCCGTACCATAGGTTGTGAATAAATGTTGTCATGTGGACATGTGTTCAGCATCAAATTATGGGTACACGTTATACTCGAATAAATATGGTAATCTATGAATAAAAAATGTAAATACTTTTAGTACTGTACTCAGTGAAAATAGTTCCTCTCTGCTTGATTTAAATAATTTTAAAAAATCTTTAGTCCAAGTCCTCTTCGTTAGATTCGAGACGCATTGGATCATCAATGGAATATTCAAGGGGCGCCGTCAGAGCAACAGGTGGAGCTTCTTTCTGCGAGAGTTTTTTGGCACACAAGGAATGCCAAATTCAATGGCTCCAACCATGTTGTCATCAATCGACTGTACTTATTGTTGCAAATTTTGTGCCATATTTAACATCTCCTGCAGATGTCTTAAAGGAAGACCACATTCTTCATCGTCATCCTCAAGTGAACAAAGTATTATTTGTTGATCATGTATTGGCAAATTCAAAATTCCACAACTTTTTTTCAGCTGGTCCCTAAACGGCACTTGCATGTTGTGCAATATGCAAATGTCGGTCCTTTTGGAGACAGCGTCAACATGGGATATTTCGTCGAAGAAGCAATAAAGTTTCATCCAAATTGCAATCCATTTTGCGCTAATTCTGAGGAGGCATATTGATAAACTTACCAGTGCGGTGTACTACTTCCTTTAAAAATTATAGTGTTTTTTTTCAAAACAAAAGACTGGTGTTTTTAGTCAGCCTTAATAATATTTACTTCCCTTATGGAAAAAACGAAAATGTTAAAATTATAGAGGCTACCTACCTATGCAATCAATTCCGAATAGATTGCCACAATGAAGTCGCACAAGACAAATCATTCGTCAGAACTTGTAACTCGGACGATTCACAATGCACAATGTTACCGAATTCATCCGGTTTACAGTGCAGTTGAATCAAGATGGCGGAAGCCGTAGCGATGGTGTGAATTTCGAGGCATTTATAAATTGGAAATTTGGTGTTTTCCCGAAATGGTTGCTTAAAAAAATTTAAGTGACATTTTTTGGGGATTTCCGGAGTTTAGGGAGGTTGTCAGGAGTCCCAGAGAAGTTGGCAGCTATGTATTTGTATAGCAAAAATCTCAATATAATCAATATTATCGAGTAAATGTGTGATGTTACACCTCAAGAATTCATAGTGTTAAATTTTGTACTTTACATCATTCTTTGGTCTGGTTTCCTGATGGTTCGGCATTTAACGAAAAAAAATAAATTGTCCAAATATAAACATTGACTTGTAAAAACACTTCATAATCCATTTTGGTGATAATACCTTACAAAAAATTGCTCAACAATGGATGAATTATGCAACTCAGTGTCACATCGTTTACCACATACCAATTACTACTTGTAATGAGTTAGAGGGAAACAAATCCCGAAACAAATGTAACAACAGGCTAATGTAAGCAATTTGAATAGCGAACACAAAAAATGTTCTCATACATAAAATCCATAAAGGTTTAGCTTGCTACAATCAATTACCTTTATGAAAAACAGCCAGGAGTACACATAGTTGTTACATTGTCAGACAATAGAGGTATGTGTGGCAAGACTATCATATTGCCTCAAGGAGGGGCATACAGATGTAATTTTTTTTTAAACAATTTATTTGGTTTTGCCTAGAGACAGAGAGTGCAGTCAAAACGCACTGAACCAGTTTGAGCCGGTTTGTAACCTCAGGGTATGGAATCATCTCTTAATACGTAGCTGTTAGTGGTCAGGTCGTCACACAGAACGGAGAGTGGGGGCCGGGTGGGCAAAGGGGAGGAGTTTTCATAGCAGAAAGGAAAATATCTTCCTTGACGAGCTGGCATTTTGACATAGGAGGGAGAGCAGTACTTCAGACCATAGGGTGGGGCATTCACTGTTTCACCAGCCAAATGAGGGGAAAAAAGAAAAGCAGCCGCAACATGAGACATTTAGTCAGAGCGAGGCCCTCTAAGGTAGCATAGATATCTTTAAATAAGGAGGAATGCATTGGTTAATAGGACTATCAATATCTTGTAGAGATAGATATATCCCGTCGGTATTTCTAGTAGAAGAAAACAATACTTGTCACATACCAAAGTCATCTTTGATAGTGAGTTTTGTTGTATGTTTACATGTTGGACAGGAAACAACATTTCTGTGGATTTCTTTTTTAGCAAAATGCAGCAACCAAAACAATGGATAAAAATAAATAGAACCAGAGTGGAAAAAGTTCTCTTTTCTCCAGAAGGGTGAGACAATACATCTATAACGTCAATTATGACAATAATATAAACTACATCTGAGTCTAAAGTCACCTACATCCGGATAGTGGGTATAAAAAGTCTACACACCCTTGTTTAAATACCAAAATTGTGCGATATGAACATGACAAGGAATTAACTACGTAAGTTGAGAAAAAAAATAGACGATAACGATAACTATCACATCACTTTTCTTTCGAATTTGAAACTTCAAACTTCTGTGAATAAGTAAATAAATGACTTTCTTCATTATTCAATAATGAAAGTAACTGTTTCCGTACTTTATAAGAAACGAGAATATTAAATATGATTTTTGAAAGGTATTTTTCTTGTTCTGTTGTGCAATAAAGATAAGACAACTCCCTCCTTACACTATGAAAAGTAAAGAATAAAAGTTGCTCAGCAAGCCTCTATCAAATAACCATGAAACCAATCAATATTAGGCCTGTAAAATCTTAGGGATTTCTCCCCAAAGAAGTTGACATCATTTATAAACTCATGAATTTAGTTGACTTCAGCAGCTGTGCCTTCTCTCGTGACATGAGTGAATATGTACTGAGAGTAAAATGGACTGGTACTTGCATTATAAAACGCCATGAGACATCACATTGTTACCATTGTCAAATCTGCTCCTTTGCACAGGAGATTGATTTACAAGAGATTTCAATGAATTTACATGCTACATTGAACAGAAAGTTAATCTAAGTCACACACTAATTTTCGCCTAATTTATGGACAAAACATTAAATCGTGTATTCATTTTCTGAACCGCTTTATTCTCAACAGAGTCGCGACGGGGGACACCTCATATCGGTAGCCAGCCGATCGCAGGGCACAAGCAGACGGACAATCATTCACACTCACACCCGTACCTCGAGGCAATTTAGAATGTGGGAGGAAACTGGAGTACCCGCAGAAAACCCATGCAGGGCCAGGGAGAACATGCAAATCCACACAGGTGGACCGACCTGGATTTCAACCCAGGACCCCAGAGTTGTGAGGCCGATGCGCTAACCACTCAAGTCGCCGGGACGCCAATGGACAAAACAGTGAGGAGCAAAGATGGAATTCCGTGGGAGGTTACCTTTAAAACGAGTGTTAATGTGATTGAATACAGACAGCTCTCCCTTTGCAAGAGCGTAGGCACACTTGTGCAACCACCTCATCTCAGTTGTCTATTTTTAGTTCCATTTTCAAAAATATTTTCCTCCAATTGAAATGTACAGGGGCGGCCGGGTGGAACGAGTGGTTAGCGCATCGGCCTCACAGCTCTGGGGTCCTGGGTTCAAGTCCAGGTTGGTCAACCTGTGTGGAGTTTGCATGTTCTCCCTGGGCCTGCGTGGGTTTCCTCCGGGTACTACAGTTTCCTCCCATATGCATGGTAGGCTGGTTGGACACTCTAAATTGCCCCTAGGTATGAGTGTGGGCGTGAATGGTTGTTTGTCTCCTTGTGCGCTGCGATTGGCTGGCCACCGATTCAGGGTGTTGTCCCCCGCCTCTGGCCCAGAGACAGCTGGGATAGGCTCCAGCATCCCCCGTGACCCTAATGAGGATAAAGCGGTTCAGAAAATGAAATGTACAGTGATAGATGGACAATGGATGGAACAATGGAAAAGGTATTGAAATTATTATTTTCGTACCAAAAATGTAAAAACAGTTAAATAGGTTGAAAACAAATAAACAATGTTTATTTTTTATTATATTATTATATTACTTTTTATTACATTATTTATTTGTTTTTTTATTAAAAAGTCAAAAGAGGAAACTCTTGTTCAGTCATGTTGACATTTCCTAATTTGTTCCATAAGCACAAAATATTACCAAGATAAAATAATTTCTTTGAAGGCCAAACAGTAAAATATTTTAGTAATTTATACTAGAGCTGGGCGATAAAATGATAACGATAATCAGTCTTCATTTTTTTTGTTACAAATACGGCGTATATGCGAGAAAATACGGTATATATATAATAATATAATGCGGTGAACGAGTAAGATGTAGTTTTGTATTCGTGGATAAGAAAAATGGTGGGTTAACATAGTTTTATTTATATTTAGGGTTTTGGTGAGTTTGTGAGTCATGTTCCTGACAGGCACATTACATAATTTTCTTGCTTTTCGACCTGCGTGTGTGACTCAACTGAGTGTATAGTTTAGAAACAATCCTCCATGTTCACTATTCCATTCTATGCAACCAGAAATATAATGAACTTATCCCTTTCTGATTAAATATAAATAATTTGAACAATCATGGAGAATCTGGAGAGTCCATCATATTTACAAAAGCCTGGAGACAAAAAGCCTTCCAATTTAATGTTCCTGTCACAGTTGTACTGGTGTCTTCCAGTGTTTCAAGGGAGTATTAGGAGGATTCGATTGATGCAAGTTCACTTAGGTCACCTTGCGCGCTACCTGGTTAAATGCTGCACAGCAATGCAGCAATGATCTGCACCCTACTTATTCACTGACTGGATTAGTCTTAGCAGCACTGCTGCTGACTGCTGAACCATTTCTACAACAAAAAAAGCCCATGAGCAAGCTCTTCCTCACTCGTCATTTTGCCAGAGTTAGAATCCACACCGATCCATGCCTGATAGCTTTACATTAATATCATACAAAACAGTTAATGAAAATTAACCGGTATTGTTCTTACTAATCTGAAATAAACTGGTGAGCTCAGCATGAAATCAAACTACATTGTGATGCAGCAAAAGCCCCCCACCCCCCCAAAAATGAATTAATAAAGACATAAGACATATGGGTCAACTGAATATTTTATTTCTTTAATCCATAATGAAAACACAAAAAAAAACAGAGTAGTCTAAACTCTATTTGGAAGGTGAAAGGTGCTGCTCATTGTGATGAACAAAAAGAGATTTAGCCAATGTTAGTGAGCTTTTTAAGGCTCACTGAGAAAGCTGTTCAGCAAGTACATCCCACACATTGTGCTCTCTCAACACTCGCTAGTCAAGCACCCAAGTGCAGATATACAACTATTTCTTTTACATTGGGCTTGCCCAATGATCCTGTAAAAGGGAATCCATACTAAAGCCCCCTTCCTTGTTAACAAAAATATGGTTAGGTTACAGAAAAAACAACAACAAAAACATGTCATACTTGACCAAACCTTCCTTATATCCGCTACAAATAGATCAATTTAGGCAAGATCCAATTGAGACCTTCAAAAAAAATATACGGTTGCTGACTGGAAGACGACTCTAATCGTCACGCAAATTGGCTTTTAGCAATGTTCTTTGCTCCTCTTTTAATGAAGAAATTAGATGTATTTCAGAAAAAAACCTGAGACTGGTCATCTCTAAGAAAAGAAAAAAAACTGGTTAATGGGATTTCTAGTCCAAGTTGTCCTGCACAGTCCAGACCTTGAAGTGCAACTCCCCCTTCAGCGAGGTTCGGGATGAAAACAGTTTAGGAACCAGTCCTTTGTGAATGCTTTCGTAATCCAGGCTTTCCGGTTACTCATCGAGTAGACAGGCAGCAAGGCTTTATTCTTGTTTTTTAAAGCATGAGGACGGTCGAACTTGTAGATTAGGCTGGCTTTACCATGAAGCCAGCCAGCAGCATCCTCACACATGATGGACGTTAGGCAATCCATGTGAACCCCGGCGCTTTTAGTTCATCTTTGAATAAGAATGTCCTCTTCCAAAAAAAAGATCATCCATGTTTAAAAACTAGCTCCATAAGATAACCAAACATTCTGTTGAATTATGTGAAGGAACTCTTCCTTGTCGTACCTTTTCACTGCCTCCCGATCTAACGAGGAGGCTGAGGTTCATCTTCATTGTCTTCGTCAGGAGTTAAGCTATTGTAAAAGGTCTTGGCTTCAGTTCTAATCATGTCGGTATCCAGAGGAATCATCTTCTCCCCATAGGGCATTCTACATCTTAACGATAATTTTATTTTTCGTGGTTAACGAAGGTTCGCTTCTTCTTCTTGATGTAACGCATGGTAGATTGATTTATGATGCATTAGATGCCACAGGACGTTTAAGAGGCATTTTCAACGCCGATTCAAAAATCATTACAATGCTGAAAGACGCTCGGCGTAGTCTGTGCGTGATGCAAAATATATGTAATGTAATCCGAATTAAAGCCACGACGCTGTTTGTACTATCGGCGTGTCATTCTTCTACGGTGAAATTTCGCTTCTTCTACTGCGCCGAGTGCCACCCATTCCAACGTCGAAGACGGACTGCCCTGACTTTCGCCATTTTCATATATTATCACATATTTCATAATTATCACGATAACTATCATCTTTTTTCTTTCTCATTTGAAACTTCAAACCACTGTGAATTAGTAAGTAAATTACTTTCCTCCTTATTCAATTATGAAAGTAACTATGTTACCTTACTTTATAAGAAAAGAAAATTTAAAATATGATTTTAAAAAGTATTTTAGTTGTTCTGTTGTGCAATAAAAATAAGACAACTCCATCCTTCATTATGAAAAGTAAAGAATAAAACCTGCAGAAACTGACAGGCATCTTTATTTTTATAAATTTGCCTTTAAACCAAAAGTTGCTGAGCAATATGTAATTAATAAAATAATCAACTGAAGACATCATCACAATTGGCAAGCAGACTATTTTCAGCCTCACAAAAAGAAAGTGTACATTTACCTCACATATGGCCATTTACAAAAAATAAAATAAAAAACTTAACCCATTTGAACCCAAGATAATAGTTTTTTTGCAAAGTTTTTTGGACTACAGTCATACCTCGACCTGAGTGCCTCGACATACGAGCAATTTGAGATGCGAGTAAAATTTTGGGTAAATATCTATCTTGAGATACGAGACAATTTTTGATATACGAGCATACAGCGGACGCGAGAGGCTGCTCATGAGAACATCATCAACTTTCTGGTCGCAACTCCCTCGTGTAATGTCTCTACGAGCACTGGGCGGAGCATTGCATTTTTCAGAGATTTTTTCCCGTTAGTCAGTGAGAATGGCGGAGCGATCGTTAATAGGAGGAGTATATACTACTTCTCGTTGGCAAGTGGTCTTGCGTTATCCTATTGTGAGGACATTTGCGTGCATCATTTTGGGAATATTTTGAATGGAAGACAAAAGCAAACAACCCTCGATAGGTTGCATCTGAATGTCAGGGTGGAGGCGGGGCAAATAGAGCCAAATAGAGAAGAAAGGTATCAAAATTTAAAGCAAAATTAGAATTAAGTTTAGTGTAAGGTTAGATTAAACTTATTTTTGAGTATGTCTGCATCATAATCCAAGTTCATTTAAATTAGTTTGTTATGTTACGAGCGCGTTGCCGTGCAAAAAGTCCCCCCTCTCTCTGTCACTCTCTCTCCCCTCCACAAAATCTGTCTAATTGTAATACTATTAAACCATTAGTTATTTGTTACTTTGTTAATAGATGGCGAATTAGAACAAATAAAAATGCCAATCCAATATTCTGTTTTTAGTGTTTTTTTTTCAGATGGTTGGAACTAATTAATTTGTTCTTAGTTCATTCCTATGGGAAACGTTCATTTGAGTAATGAGTAAATCGACATACGAGCTCAGTCCCAACGAATTAAGCTCGTATCTCGAGGTACCACTATCTTAGCAACCACTTTTTTTCTTCCCTTTGGGACCATATAGCTTTAATAACAAAGCATCTCATTTACAGATTTTTGTGAGCAAATTGGCATCCTGCTTAGTTGTTGAGACGCAAACGGAACCTTCATCTATTCTGAAACACCATGGTTATGGTTGCTACTAGCAGCACAATTCTCACGGGCAATGATCCCTTTTTGTTCCAAAATTTACTTCTACGTAAATCTATTTAAATTTTTGAGTTATTTGTGTGACCACTTAGGGGTTGTATTGCTTTAAAAGATTTTTAAGGTTTAATTAACAATAAAATGAAATAATAATACAATCACCCCATACGTTAACTGTACTTGTGTGTTTTGGCGACAGAGACTCTCCATGCTTTGTGTTTTGGAAGCCGCCAGGTGCATTTAGCTTAATACAACAAAACGTTTGCTTGTGAATGCTCTTGAGAAACAGCATGACATTTTTGACAGGCCCCATCCATCTGTGACATTGGAACACCATTTACCTGCAATTAACATTTGGAATTGCATCGACAATAAAAGCATTAAGCTCGTATCTAAAGGCATGACTGTATTCAATTTGAAAATGTCTATCTTAATGAGAACCTGATGCTTTTTAATGAATTACAATTTTCTTATCAGAAGTTTAAGATGTTGTGGCGGCCAAATTGCTTCTAAGGTCGAAATATCTCTATTTTTTTTTCCTCGATGGTTCATATTATTACAATAGTTGTCACTTTCGAACAAGAACTAAAAAGAAAAAAAAATCAAAGCAGAATTTTGTTTTATTTCATAATCACAAATTAACAATTTCCTTTCAAAAAGTAAGTAATGTAAGCACAAACAGGAAGTGTCCGTACCAGTATGGTGTTCACCAAGTCTCTGGGTGCAATAATAGCATGAGATACACAATAGGCAGGTATCAAGGCTGATATTTTGACAATCGACCGCAAGACATTTGATCAGCCTTAAATACAGACGCTCCCCTACTTACGAACGAGTTAGGTTCCGAGCGATTGTTCATAAGTTGAATTTGTTTGTAAGTTGATTCAGTGGTATATTTTGTATTATAATTTATGTTTGAGGCCTATATAAGTATATTGAAGGTTTATATAAGTGCATTTGTATGTTTAAGGCTTGTATAAGTAACACACATTGGTTTGTACTGAAAAAAACATTAATAAAAATAATAATCGGACATTATTATTTTAATAATAATAATCGGACATAGGCCCCTGTTGTCGTTATCACAACACAAAAAGCCTACTTGTCATCACACGCAGAAACTGCGTGTGACGAAATTGATGGTGCTTCTCCATAAGCTACGTTTACTCGGCAAAAGACCTAAATCTACGTTTACTCGGCAAAATGGCATTCTGCTATTGTGGATACAGGTCGCTTACCTCTCTCTTACCTCTCACTGTCTTCCACTTACCTTACTTCAGTCAGCTAGTAGGAGGCAGATCACCACCCAAACCTCTTTTTATATTACCGCAGAAGGGAATGTGTGTTATGTTACCGCGAGTTTAGATTTCTGATGGATGTGGGGAAAAAACTGTCCTTAAGCCTATTTGTCCGTGCTTTGTGGGACCTATAGCGCCTGCCAGAGGGCAGCAGCTGGAACAGATTGTGACCAGGGTGGTAAGGGTCCCCTATGATGTTCTTGGCTCTGCTGAGGTAACGAGGGCTGGCAATGTCTTCCAGTGAGGGCAGAGAGCAGCCGACAATCCTCTGGGCAGTGTTAATCACTTTCTGCATGGCCTTTATGTCTGCCGCCGTGCTTCCAGCGTACCACACTGTGATGCCGTACGCCAGGATGCTCTCTACAGTGGTTTTATAGAAGGTTATCAGAAGCTTGGTGGCCAAGTTGTTCTTCCTAAAACATTTAATAAAATGGAGAGAATATGTACAGTACTGTATAGAGAGAGATTTATGTATTAGAAACTGGCCGAAAGAAGCGATCTAACGACGATTGCACAGTTTTCTTCTTTTTTTCATCATAAATGATGCGGTAGCACTGTATGGCATCATTCAATTGATTTGCAAACTTTGTGCAACGTTCAATATTTGGGTCCTGCTGCTCGATCTTTCTGTTTATAAATGGTACTGACGGTTGAACGATTCAAGTTGTATATGTGCAACGCTCACCACTCTCACGCGCATCAAGCTTCGTTATTCTTGCCACTCGTTTCAAATGAAACGGCTTGCCTCTTCCTTGCAACTCCCTCAATAGAAGCCTTTCGCTTTTTACCAACCATATTCAATAATGGATGCACGAGATATTTAATGATACAAATGAAAAAGGTTCTTTGCGCACTGGAGATACGTTCACGCACTTCCGCATTGCAACGAATTGGACAGAAGGTAGATGCTGGGTGAGCTGATCTCTCACAGCGCCAGGCGTCGGTTTTAGCGGCGGAAAGAAGCACTACAGGGAAAAAATACAAAATCGAACTTACGAACATTTTTCGACATAAACGCAATTTGCAGACATGTTCGTATGTACCGTTGTTCGTAAGTCGTATGTTCGTAAGTAGGGGAGCGTCTGTATTATTGGGATGTGCTGACATGGTAAATGCTAAGAACACATCTGTCAAAGCTACTTGCGTCTGGCCAGTCAGAGCACGTTTATAACTGCGGTGGGCTGGCGACGCCATGAGCGAGCGGTGGCAAGCACAAGTGAGTTTTTTCACTTTTTATGCAAGATAATTTTTCTTCTTGAATTTCATTCATAGGTGTTAAAATAAATTTAGTTTTGCGTATTATCGGTTTAGCTTTTTTCTATTTTGAAATAAATGACAATTTGGGCCGCATTGTCTTGCGTCATGGTGTTTCGTCTTTGTCACCTTGCAGTTTCATGCATGTCGTCTTTTTATGTGCATATAAACTGTACCCTCGACTCAGTCATTTTTTGTCCAACAAATGTGGCTTATATGCGAGTAAATACGGTAATATAGGCACAAAAACAAATATGGATACATAAAAACGTTTTAAAGAAATTTATCGTAAAGGTTGTTTTCTTGTGGCAAAACAGAAAATAACCAACAAATGGTAAATGTTAATTTGCCAACATCTACTGGTAAAAAGAGTATAGCAACACTAAGTGTTGTGTTTCGAGTTTTATCTGTTTATCTTTTCTCTATTTTGAACTAAATGACCGTATCGGTTGCATTGTCTTGCGTAATGGCATCATGGCGCAATGGCGTTTTGGTGTTATGGTGTTTTGTCTTTGTCACCATGCAGTTTCGCGCATGTTGTCTTTTATGCGTATAAGCCGTACCCTCGATTCAGTCATCATTTTTTGTCCCAAAAAAATGTGGCTTATTTGCGAGTACTTTTATTTTTCTTATGTAGAAGCAGTTGACACTGCTTGCTTGGATGAGAAGGTGCTTTGACAGGTACAGTAATACCTTGAGATGCAAGCTTAATGCGTTCCTGGACTGAGCTCGCATGTCAATTTACTCGTATCTCAAATCAACGTTTCCCATATAAAATAACAAAATACAAATCAATCTGTTCCAACCCTCTGAAAAAAAACACCTAAAAATAGGATATTACAATGGAAAACATGTTCTTAATTGTTGTAATTCACCACCTCTTCTCACAAAGTAACAAATACCTATCTAGTGGTTATGATCTGCAATAAAATGTGACATTATAATGTACGATACTGTATGGAGTTCTTACTTTCCAGACAGACAGTAGCGGCTAACGGTGTCTGTGCAACTACACGTTCAATTTGCTTCACATTTGTGACGTCATAACATAACAAACTTTAAATTTAACTTAAATGAACTTCCACTACTATACACACACAAGTTTTAATCTTTACATTGGCTATAATTTCATGATTAATAACGATTGTCATCATACGCTTTTTTTTCCTCACTACCCTTCATTGCACCGGCTTGCTTTGGACCCATTGTTTTTCACTTAATTCTGGACTGATTGTCGCAAAAAAACGTTGCAAACTGTACGGGCGATGCTCGGAGATATCTTTACATGAGGGAGATGCGGCGAGAAAGACAGAGCGATGCTATTCTCATAAGCAGTCTCTCGCATAATCGGTCACCTGGCGGCTGCATCCGCAACCGTCTCTCGTATGCTTGAATCTCAAATTAGTCACCTCTCTTAAGGGCAAAAATTTTCTCGGAATTTTCCTCGTCTCTTAAATTTTTCGTATGTTGGGACACTCGTATGTCAAGGTATAACTAACTGTATAGATATCAAACTTCATTGATGCTACCGTTGTAAGAGATGCTCTTACCCTGCTATCTGGCCCATTAATTCGGACTCTGCCTGGCTCAAAATAAGATGAACATGTTCCAACATCCCCCTCTCTATAGTACCCTTTGTCTCACAAAATCTGTCTCCAAATGCCCAAAAATGTCCTTTTTTCTTTCATTTTTGTTTTTTAAAAATAGTGAAGTTATATGTGTAAAACATAACTTTATGCATATGAAGGTTACATTTTATATGATATACTTTATTATAAAATGATAGATTACCTTGGATTCTATTCTATATAAATATATTTTCAGAAAGCATTGACAATACATTCGCTGTAAACCTCAGCTAAACTATGAGCCTGCCAACAAACACCTACTAACAACAAAGAAAAAAAATACTATTTGTTCCTTGTGGTTAATAAAAGCAGCATCCCTTAAAAATTGACTAGTGGTAGTTTCAGCAGGACACCTGGGGACAATCTTGCAGCTATTGGAACACTGCCTGAAACAAATAAATCACTAGGCACCAAAGGTGGTACAATTTCCATTTGTTCCTGATATATTTACTTTAGAATTGGTTTGCCTTTAAAAAGCATAAAAATTGGATTACATTGGGATAACTAGGTAATCAACAGTTTAACAGTTTGCACTGAACTGGTTGAATGCTACGCGACCACAAATTTGTGTGTTCGTCCAATTTTTAGAGACAAGATTGGACAGCAGCAAAATACACGCCAATTTGAAGATAAATGATTAGTCAGAAGTGGCAGAAGCCTGTATCTTATCGCCACGTTAAGAAAACAAATTTTATTTTAAACGTGAAAGAAGGGATTTGGATTTATGCCTGGTCATGGGCTGGTATTAAGATTCTGACAGTATACCTTGAACATAAATGTTGGATCAAAAACAACTTTATTTACAATCCAGAATATTTGGTTAGAGTAAGAAACATCAGTTTTATGTCAAGTTCAAAAAAAAAATACAGTAAATTCTTAAATCACAATTTCCCAGGATTGGGAGCTATTTAAAGAACAGAGATGGATTCGTTATGTGGTCCTCGAGGGGTGCTTGATGCATGCGGGCACCTTGTTGGTAATCTCTGGTGCTTTTGTGTTATAAAAATTAAAATATAAAACAAAATACCACAATTAAAATCACTCTTGAATTATAACAAGCCAGCAATTGCTTATGTTTCAAAGACAAAATGCATAAAATCACTGCAAAACAGCAACAGTTTAGCTTGTCTCTTCACTCGGTGCACAAATATGGCGACTGTTGTGTAGCGTGGTTACACCGCCGGTAATTTGACAGCGAGAGAAAATTTTGAGGAATGTGTCTTTAAGGAATTAGTAAAAGATGATATCCCTTTCAGGCAATGAGGACATAAATATTAATTGTTGTATGACATTTTGACACTTTACAAAAAGAAGTGGGTGAGTTTCCATGCATTACCCTTCACCACTGTGATACATTCGGAGTAAAGGGGAATGGATTTCAATGTGACATTAAAAAAAATAAAAATCCAGCTTGATATGTGTTCTACTGTTAAGGCAGTAACACTTAATAGAAAGACTGTGTTTGGAAAAACGGCACACATACATATTCCCATAACACACAATTCGGGATTTCCCCCCTACATTTTGCTCTCTTTGTAAAGACAAAGAGCACAAAATGGAGCTCCAAGAGATTAGTTGACTGGCGCCAACTCCCTGAGTCGCACGACACGACCCATTTGGGGCGTTTACGGGCCCTTATGGAATAGAATACATTTTGGGGTCCACCACTACTTCTCCTTTTTGTCACCTCCGAGAGGAAATAATTTTCGGTTGGGGAAATGCATGGAAACCCGTTCACTTCTTTATTGTAATGACATAAAGAAACACAGCAACAAATCATAATGTTGAAGTCTTATAAGAATTGTTTAAAATCTTGCTGTTAAATTACTGGCGTTTTGACCAGGAGGAATAGTGCGCCCAAACGGGTCAGCAGTCGCCATTTGTGGACTTGTGTGCTGTGATCCAAAAACAAGAACCAAAATGGGTGAGGTAGCATTTATTGACTACCGTATTTTCACGACTATATGGCGCATCGTATTTTTAGCCGCAGTGTCAATAACGAGTGCTATTTCTTTATTTTACACACACAAAGGACGCACCGTTTTTTAGACGCATATATATATTATATATGAATATCTAACCGCAATAGCGCTGGCTACCGGAAGCAGCCCCAGACTCTTTTTCCGGTGTCCGGTGCGCAGTGACTGCTGGGATATATAGTTCTTGCACGCTACACCCACACGCTAAAAACACGTTTTTAAAAAGGCAACGGAAGCAAAACTGAGTTCGGTTGTACTTTATTTAGCCATTTTACAACTTACTCACGTCATCATCACCCACAAATCCATCAAAGTCCTCATTTTCCGTGTCCGAATTGAAAAATTGTCCAAATGAGTCATCGAAAACGCTGAGTTTCATACGTTCGTCCAGGTGGCTACAATCCATTCACAAATAGTAGCTAGCTATTAGCTAGCGTAACTATTCCAGCGCTGCCTTCAAAGCTTCGTAAAGCTGTGTTGATGTTGATGTCCAGGCCACTATCCATTCGCAAATAGTAGCTAGCTAGTAGCTAGCTAGTAGCTAGCGTAACTATTCCAACGCTGCTTTCCATGCTTCGTAAAGCTGTGTTGATGTTGATATATACAGGCCACAATCCATTTGCAAATAGTAGCTAGCATAACTTTTCCAACGGTGCTTTCCATGCTTCGTCAAGGTGTATTGATGTCTATGTATACAGGCCACAATCCATTGGGTGTATTGACAAAAGAACTACTACATATCCCAGCAGTCACTGCGCAGTACTTTGTCTACGGGAAAATAGTAGAGTCGGTGTACCCCATCAACTGATTGTTTTTATTTTATCGTGATAACAATTTTAGTATTGGTCCATATATAAACTTTTCACCAATCTGTTCTCTTACAACTGTAATCAGTTGATTGCAGTCAGGTGCTGCTTCTTCCAGAAGATCTCCTCATTGGCCTAACTCTCTGCCTGGTTTCAGGAGGGAGGAAAACCTGCACCCTCTTGGCCCTTTCTGGAATAAGTTTGAATACTGTGGTCTAAAGTGTGCTCAAACCGTACGATCCTTTAAATCAGGACAAAAAATTCTATGGTTTACAACAGCCTAGTAATATCTCTCCATATAATTCAAATTGTTGTTATACAACTTTTGCTTTTCAATCTTTGTTATTTCTTTTCTATTTCTTGGGTCAAATTAATGTTTTTAATAGGTTTGACTATTTGATGTGACTTGTGTAATTTTAATTTTCTTTTATGTTTATATGATAAAGCACTTTGCATCACCTTGTGTTGAATTGCACTATTCAATAAATGTATCTTGCTTTGCCTAGTCAATAGTAAATATTGGTATTGAATAGAGGTGGGCGATATGACAAAAATTGTTATCACGATAAAAAAAAAATTAGTCGATATCGATCATTATCATCGTTATAATTATCTTATCTTTTTTCTTTCAAATTTGAAACTTCAAACTTCTGTGAATAAATTACTTTCCTCCTTATTCAATTATGAAAGTTTGACTTTGATTTATTTAATAAGTGAGAGCACATATTAATGAACAAATTCATGTTAATGAACATATATATGTAGATATATTTATTTCTTTGTGTAGGTTGAAGGTAAACGATGACACATACATACATACACACCCTTACTTAATAAGAAAAGAGAATATAAAATATGATTTTAAAAAGTATTTTTGATGTTCTCTTGTGCAATAAAAATAAGACATCTCACAATATGAAAATTAAAGAATAAAACCTGCAGAAATTATTAGCAGATAAGTGTCTTTATTTTTAAAAATTTGCCTTCAAACCAAAAGTTGCTAAGCAATATGAAATAAACAAAATAATCAACTGGAGACATCAACTTTGGCAAGCAGACTATTTTCAGCCTCACAAAAAGAACGTGTAAATTTACCTTACATACGGCCATTTACTAAAAAATAAAATAAAAAAGGGGGATGAACTTGACCCATTTTTACCCATGATAAAACGTTTTTGATGTTTGCAATGTTTTCATTTACTTAGAACGGGGAAATATCTTGATATCAAGTAAGAAAAATATCTCCAATGAGGACAGTGTGTTAAGGAGATTTTCAATAAATTATGAGGCATTTAAATAAAAAGTAAAAAAACGCCAGGGAAAATTCACTTGGATCTGTTAGTGAATCAGATCTGTGTTGTCTTGCATCTCATAATTGCTCATTTTGGCCGTTTGTCCTTTTACGTTCATGCTCTATGTTAGCCTCTATTGCTAACATGCTAAAAACACATTTCCTCTTCTCCTGATCATTGGTCTGGAACTAGCATTCATCTTGCAACAGCGCCCTTGCTCTCTGTGGTGGTCGGGTGGTGTAATTGCAGTTTAAAATTATCATTTTTTTAAATCTAAAGTTATTAATATCATTGACAAAAAAAAATCACGATAATTATCGTTATTGTTTTATCGCCCAGCGCTAGTATTGAGAAAGAGCAAACGGCTAACCCTAAAACGTCCCTATACTGCTGCAGCACGGCTTGTTGAGTGTAGGTTGTGAGTCACCAAGGACAACCTACAAAAATATCTTGTTACCAAATTTGCGGCAAGTTTCAGTGACATCTGGTACTTTGATGTTTTAAAACCACGGGACACCTTAAAACTGGCAATCGGTCTATGCCTAGCATAACTAAGTCACAAAAAAATTCAAAAGGGATTTCAAAACATCTCTCTTAGCTTGTTTGACCGACAGACCAAACAGGCATGCAACGGATTATACACAATTCAGCAAACGTTAATATTTAATACTGTACTTCCTAATGGTTTGAGCTCCGAATTCAAACCAAAAGAAAAAGGCACCCACAGTAAGGAAATGAGTAAGAAGAAAGTACCTAGTTTTTTTTCCAGTGGTTTTGTTGACAATAAAATGCAGAAGAATAGACCATCCACAATGCTAAAAACATGACGGTAGGCAATATCTTTTCATCCACAAAAAATGAGAATAGAAGAATTTGGGGTCAGTGTGGTTTTTAGAATACAGCAGATGGAAAACTAATTCAATGTTATTGGAGAAAACGACAAAAAAAAATCACTGCGAGAAGGGGCAACGCCTCAAACCTTTTGGGTAACATCAACAATTATTCCTTTTCTATAATTTAAAGTAAATTTTTTAACTTGCAGCAATAAAAATACATTCCAGTAATTGTAGTCTACAATTTCTGATGTGAAAATACAACATAGATTTGCTTGTTTTGTATTTCTTGTTTGTAAAAAAAATACTAGCAATATAATGTGTATAAATTGGTAATTTTTAATCATGATGTCGGCCTAGGCTATCTCTAGTGTGGATTGGCAAAGGCAGAAATATTTGTTATTTTATTAATCACTAACACCCTATTAAAATTAGGTTTGGTAAATTATTATTTTTTACTCATAACAAATCATTCTTTCATGGTGTTATATTTCAATAAGAGCGCAGAACATTAATCACAAAAATATGCGCACTGAAATTGCGATACGTTTTCAAATAAAAATCAGAAGCCAGAATATTTGCTTTTTATTTCATGACGACTCTTTCAAAGGTCTAAAAAATGGAGCTCAAATAATCATCATGTACTTAACTAGTACAGCAAGGACTTTTGTACTTTCAAAGGAAGGAGCTGTCTAAACCAGGGGTGTAAATGGGAAGACAACAAGTGAAAAGAAGAATGCAAGAAGACAAGAAATCACAAGGAACAACGTCTGACACTAATGGATGCCAGGGAGCTATGGGCCAGTAGGGTACTATGGAGAGACATCACATACCAGTAGGGGATAGTGGGGAGACATCACATACCAGTAGGGGACAGAGGGGAGACACCACGTACCAGAAGCTGGCCTTAAAAGGACAGTACAAATTTCTTTAAGAATACAATGAAATCAACACAAACCCAACTTCGTCTACTTAAATTCATCCAAGTAAAACAGCAACCCCAGCAGTCAAAAAAACACAAACTATTTACTGTGAAGTGGGCATTAGCAACCTTGAATTTAAGCAGTATTGAAAGACAGTCAAGTCCTAACAGTGGTGCTAACAGCTAAAATTTGGTACTAGTGCTATGCATTGAGTAGTTTGTTATCAAATGTAGTGTTTTGCTTTAAATCTGTTGAATTTATCCCCAGATGAAATTTTGTTGCAAGATTCCACTGTACAAAATGATTGCTCATAGCATATCCATAATGCTATGCAAATGAAAACTAGGGACACGTCACATATTAGTGGTCGTCATTGTTAACTTACCATAAAACAAAATGCTTTGAATACTGCAAAAACTAGGGCGACCAGTGAACCCGGGATTGGAAGAAGGAAGGGGAAAGCCTCCATCATTGAGAATACTACAGTTCATTCACTCCTTTCAACAGCAGGAACCATTCATTCATACAAACCCACTATCACAGTGTGAGCAAAGGACTGAGTTTATCAAGTTCTGGTCGCTTCTATTTCTAGACCTAAGGTTTAGTGACTGCGTTATATTGATAAGAAGGTGACAATTTGTCAAGGAGAGCCTTCAGCTGGTAGGAAATGATAGGCTAATTTCTAAAACAGCGCAAAGGGCACAAGAAGTGACAAAGCAAATGACAATTATCTCCTTCAACTGTCCTGACTTGAACATCAGATGTCCAAAATGTTTACAAAAACACAAATACACTGCCTCAACATACTAATGAATACTCCCAGTGGTGAGTTTAGTTCCCTAAATAAAGTGAGAAAGTTGAATAAAGTGATCCTTACATGTTATAAGCATATATGTGACAGGGGGCAGCAGGAAAGGTTTCGTAATAGCTGCCTTAAACTGCACAATAATGGCTTGTCTACATTTTATATTGATTCCCCTTTCGTCTCTAACGCCACATCTACTATAGTTTATTCTCCACTTTGGGAACAAATCAGCCCCTCAGCCCGAATCATTCATCGCTTGCCCCCTTAGAGTGAGATCTTAGTTACGCTGTCAGGCGCCAGGCAGCCATTTAGGTGCACATGAACCCAGTTGAGTCTCTTCTACGTAAATGGCTGATACATTTGGTATTTTTTCCCCCTCGTTCCTAATTGCTGAGAGCCATCAGCACCCACCGGCCTCCTCCCCAGCGCGTTTAATCCACCACTTCAAGCTGCTTTGCCTCCATAAAACCATTCTAAACACCTCATCTCATCCCGGTGCTCTTTAAACGAGCATTAAGAAGTATTTGCAGAATCCGGGCTCCAGTTAACCCCAAGAGACTCAGCATCAAACAATGAAGAGGACTGGAGGCATTCCGTTTCCATCACAAAGCAATCGACAATTCACTCAAAAACACTTTTACGTTTTTTTCGGACGGATAAAAAAAAACACAACCATACACCGGTGATGTTAAATCTCACAGCCAAAGAGAATCACTACTGAAATCTACGGTTGGCGACGACAACTGCCACACGTCAGAGACAAGCTGCATCAATTAATAGCTAAGCAAAGCCGCTCTATTGTCTATCAGCATAAAGCACCAGTAGCACAACGACACAAAAACAAGCGGTCTGGCAGCCACACGAATCCCGCTGTTGTCATTTGAAAACACTCCGAGTTCGGAACTCAAGGCCGCGTTTGCATCCTCGGTCTCACCTGTGTCTTGCTTTCGCCTTAGTGTGTACCGTCTCCGGGTTCACGGGCCCGTCCTGACGCACTTCTGCGGATACTCACCACCAGTCCCCGGCACCGGCAGGCGGCACTGAGCCGATGATTGGGCCTAGCAGACGATTGCCTCCTCTGTGCATCCCGAGAGAAAACTCATTGGTCAGCCACTCACGCCGTAAAGCCCATACAAGCGTCTGATTGGTTGGCATTTTGAGAAGCGGAATCTGGTAGACAGCTGATTGGCTGTCTGGCGCGTGTCTGTGGCAGCTTTCGGCAATCTGATTGGGTTTTAATTTCCGCGGTGGAGCGAGCGAATCAATTGATTGGCTGATAGTAATGTTGTTGTCTGCGTCTGAACCTCGATTATGGAGCGAATGACAGTGCGTACTATTCGTTGTTAAAATTATTGTAATTATTATTTCATGCGTTTTCGCGTGACCTGCTTCATCAAGATACAAATTTACCGTATTGTGTGGTTGCTGCCATGAGAGCGGGCAATGGTGCAGCATATTTGTTAAAATATTTGTTTATTTATTTCTCCGATGCACGCATGTGCATGACAAAGACCCCTAAAAAGAGACGCACAGGGGCAAGGCTACGTTGCAGATTATCCAAGGGCATTCAAATCTTATTTTTACACTTTTTTTCAATGGAGACCAAGAAGTCCCGTGACATGCACTAACTGGCATCATTTTAGTTTGGTTTATTTGAACATTAAATCCATGCCAAAGCATCATAGCAAATTCTTAATCTTAAAAAATATAGTTGCAGTAGTATTGCCCAACCTCTGGGTAAATAACATTATTTTCGAATATATTTAGCAATACATTTTTTTCTTGTCATACGCCTAATATTTTGTTAAACCACCAAACAAATTTCTGTGGACTTCCCGGCCTACTTTAGACATTGAAATATTTAATTATATTTACAATTAATTTTATTGCCAGTGTGGTATTAAATAGCAGTAGCATTACGTTCAGTAGTTATTCGCCAAACTGCGAATAATATTTTTGTCACAATTTAAAGATAAAACACACACAACGTCTCTTGGGAAGTAACTGACACTGCAACAATGAAACAGGTTGAGAGGATGGCGACCTCGTGTGGACAAAAGTAGCACACGCATTTCCAAATAAACAAAATATGGAGCAACCCAGGACTTGGAAAACAATGACCTCATCTCATTTTCTGACCGCTTTATCCTTACTAGGGTCGCAGGGGGTGCCAGAGCCTATCCCAGCTGACCTCGGGCCAGAGGCAGGGAACACCCTGAATTGGTGGCCAGCCAATCACAGGGCACAAGGAGACAAACAACCACTCACGCTCACACTCATACCTAAGGGCAATTTAGAGTGTCCAATCCACCTACCATGCATGTTTTTGGAATGTGAGAGGAAACCGGAGTACCCGGAGGAAACCCACGTAGGCCCGGAGAGAACATGCTAATTCCACACAGGTGGATGTGACCTGGATTTGAACCCAGGACCCCAGAGCTGTGAGGCCGACGTGCTAACCACTCGCTCCACCGGGCCGCTCCTGTACGTATGGATGTTAAAAAAAGAATGATTAGATTTTCAATATTTATCATAAAAAGGTATTTTTACACTCTTTGTTTGTTCTTTTCTTGAGTTGAACATCATAAACAAACATTGTTTATACATCGTTTGTAGTGAATAAGTTATAAATGATCACCAACAATTTAAGCCCGTGCCTTTAGTACTAATTCAGTCCAAGAGCTTGAAACCTAGTTGGGGTGCAAAATACAGTATTCCCTCGAATATCTTGGTTTATGTAGACCAGACATGGCCTCGATAAAGGGAAAACCGCGAAGAAGGATCACCACAATACATGTTTTCGTGCTTAGAAATACAAGAACAATTATCAAAAAAGTGTATATTTATTAAATATTACAGCTATAAGAATATAAAAAACTCCAATGTATTATATCTAAATATAATCTACATATATAAAAATGAAACTACTTTAAATACTGTACTCACTGAAAATAGTTTCTCGTCAATTGATATAAATAAATTTTAAATAAAACAGGTTAATGGGAGTTGAAGGGGAGGCCTCTTTCAGCGAGGTACAGCTTCGCGTTCGGGATGAAACAGTTTGTGAAGGCTTTTCAGTTTTTCATCTAGTATACAGGCAGCAAGGCTTTGTTCTTACTTGTATTAAGTTTATTTTGTTTTCTTGTGGCCATGTCTGGTCTACATTATCCACGTTATTCGAGGAATTACTCTGCTTGCCAGCCAATCACAGGGCACAAGGAGACAAACAACCACTCACGCTCACACTCATACCTAAGGGCAATTTAGAGTGTCCAATCCGCCTACCATGCTTGTCTTTGGAATGTGTGAGGAAACCAGAGTACCCAGAGAAAACCCACGCAGGGTCAGGGAGAACATGCAACAAAGTGCACACAGGTGGACGGACCTGGATTTAACCCCAGGTCCCCCACTGCGAGGCTGACACGCTAACCACTCACCCACTTGGCCACCCTTGGCAAACAATTATTGGTAAAAAAAAAAATAATTGTGATTAATTGATAAAAAATAATTCATTGCTTACTTTCATAATCTCAATTACCTAATGATAGATTTATTATCAATACACTTTAATCAAAACAGGGAGACATCATTAACATACACTGGCTACAACTTGCAAGGAAAATCACTCCCAACTCGCCCTCGTCCAGGATGATTCTAAAGAAACGGCATCTTCCTCCGTCAATTTAGTCGGCGCATAATCAAAACATTTGAGGTAATCTGATTCAAACAATTGCATAAGCTAACCGAATAACACCATTAAGGTCAAAAAACAACTGACACATCAATCTCATGTTAGATCAGAACCAATCAACCCAATCAATGGGAGTATGCATGCAAAAGAATTTAATGCAAAAAAAATGTTTAAAGCCGCACTAAAGGTAGTGTCGGCGCCACAATGATCAACGTAACGCTCCTATTGATGTATTCAGGACTAAGCCCTCTCAACAGCAATTCCCATATTTTACCTCAGTTTAGCGGAGAGCCATATGGCTCCCGAGCCATAGGTTCCCAAGCCCTGGTCTAGAACTTGCTACAGGGTGCAAAATTCCCCTATATGCCACTTTAAGGAATTAATCAAAATAAACAGTGGTGGTCCGTGAATTTCCTACCGACGCCTTCAGCTGTCTGAATCAATCCAACCCTCAAAAACTATTTTATGGTTATAAAACCTCTACTGCAGCTACAGCTGCGACACAAAAAAGCATCAATAATAACCTCATACAATTAAAATATTATTTAGGAATATAGCCATATCTTACACTCCAAAAATCCTTTTTACCTGTACACAATATCCATCCTCCTTTCTTTCCTCCTTTTCTATCGCCATCGAAGCTAATGCTGAAAGTCGAGCCTGGCCTGTCGTCATATTTCTGGCATATGTTTTTATACAATTTAGTGCTGAAAATGTTTGTTCCCAGTTGTGACAGGCTTGCTTGCTTCGGAGTTGTCCGACCTTTCTTAATGAATATCCAGCTTTTTCTCTTGAAAATGGCTTTGACGGTAGGTAAATCTGCAAACAAATCAATTTCTTCTCCTTCAGCCATTGTTAGTTTATTTAGAAATGCATGTGTTATTGTTCTCTACTTGAGGTCGCCTTCCTCTCGTAAACCATTTCATTGTTGCAGTGTGAAAGCTTTTTTCCTACCACGCTTACAAACCGACAGAAATATTAGAATACAGCAGATGGAAACATATGTAATTATAGACTCTACATTTAAAAAAATGCACTGTGCCCCATATAAGCAAATAATTGGAACATGCAACACATGCATCAAGGCTACAATTCATTCATTTGAAACTCAGGAACATACAAGTGGGTGACAGTCAAATTCAACTTTTTCTCTTTCCCATTTAGTGAAGTGTCTTATTTCTATATTTTGTCATGACTACATGAACTTCATTTCCTCAGTTGAGTTTTGTTCTGTAGCCAGATGTCTCCTTGAATTTCTTGCAATATTGTCATTATCTAAGATTCATAACAAAAGCTTAGTGTATGTAATAGAAAATCCCATTCTTTGCAGTTTCTGTACCACCCTTCTGACAATATAAAGGTGATTGTAAATCTCTAGCCTGCACTCCATCGTGATTGATACAGCCACTTGTGCCTGGGATATTTTGTAAATAAAACCTTCGAAGCAACTGTTCATCGTCTCCAGCCTGTATTGAGATAACCAACATTCTCACTACCCGAAATGAATTGAACCCACGGAGGAAGAAAGAGCACCCTTCCTCCATTACTGGGTACAAATGAAGCATGCCTTACCTGGAAATGTCTCTCCACATGACTCATTTTGTTATTTGAGAACTTCTTGCGACAAAGCGAACATGTGGGGAAGACGCATTTGGGGAAATGCGACAAGCAGTCCTCAATGAAAATCCAAAAGGGTGTCTTTCCTCTTTCTTTCTCCACAATTTTATGAATGTTGATCGGAAAACCTTACATAATTTTGGAGCATTTTTATTAAATGCATCAAAAGCACTAAGAAAAAAAACAGGGTCAAAATCACTTGTATTTTTTTGTCCACAGAGACAATTGTTTTGAAATATTTAACAATTACACAATCATTGAACAGGTACAATATTTACCAACAAATAAATAAGCAAAAAAATCTGTGAAAATAACAATGACATTTAATTTTGTAAAAATATTTAACAATATACAAATATAAAAACAATCATATGAACTGTGCAATAGGGGAAAGGGGATACAAAATAATTCATTTTAAAGGTGACTCTTTTTCCCCATAGGTTCTTTGTTGGTTGGTTAACTTTCAGAATGCCTCTGCTTCTCCACCCCCTATGACACAACAAACAACACATTATATTTTATTATTCATCTATTTTACCTAAATACCAGTGACCAGGGAGTAAATCACGATGATTTTGGAATAGTATATAGAGGCTTCTTCAGTCCTACCCCCAGGAAGTTGGTGTGTTCGTGGATCAGCTTTCGGATGTACTCGATCCAGTCTAGTTTGGTCTTAATGGTGGACGCCTATTGATTTGGAAGACAGGCAAAAGTTAACGTGGTCTTTTGGACCACTTTTGAAAGCCAAATAAGCATCCCATATTCACTGGAATTTCTATCACTGTATGAGTTACAGTGGTACCTCGAGATACGACCTTAATTCGTTCCGGGACTGACCTCGTATGTCGATTTACTTGTAACTCAAATGAACATTTCCCATATAAATGAACTAAAAACAAATTAATTTGTTCCAACCCTCTGAAAAAACACCCAATACATGATATTGGATTGGAAAAACATTTTCATTTGTTCTAATTCGCCATCTATTAACAAAGTAACAAATAACTTGTGGTTTAATTGTACTAAAATGTGTTTAACAGTACTAAAATTTGACGGATTTCGCGGAGGCGAGAGAGAGACGGACGGACGGGGGGGGGGGGGGGTTGGGGGGCTTTTATGCACGTCAATGCGTTCGTAACATAACATAAACAAGTTTAAATGAACTTGGATTACGATGCAGACACCCTCAAAAATAAGTTTAATCTAGCCTTACACTTAACTTAATTCAAATTTTGTTTTAAATTTTGATACCTTTCTTCACCCGGGTTGGCTCTATTTGCCCCGCCTCCACCCTGGCTTTCAGATCCAACCTATGAGGGTTGTTTGCTTTAGTATTCCCTTCAAAATATTCCAAAAATGATGCACACAAATGTCCTCACAATAGAATGACGCAAGACCACTTGCCAACAAGAAGTAGTATATACGCCATTCGCACTGACTAACGGAAAAAACACTGAAAAAAATGTAACGCTCCGCCCAGTGCTCGTAGAGACATTACACGAGGGAGTTGAAATCAGAGAGACAGTGCCCATGATGTTCTTATTAGCAGCCTCTCGCATTCCACTGTATGCTCGAATATCAAAATTTGTCTCGTATATCAAGATAATTATTTGCCAGAAATTTTACTCCTATATCAAATTGCTTGTACCGTATTTTCACAACTATAAGGCGCACATAAGTCTTAAATTTTCTCCAAAATAGACAGGGCGCCTTATAATCCAGTGCGCTTTATATATGGACCAATACTAAGATTGTTATCACGATAAAATAAAATAAATCAGTCGATAGGGTAAACCATCCTCTACAGCTCTCACAACTACGAGCAGCCCCTGACTGCTATTTTCCCCGTAGAAAAAGTACTGCGCAGTGACTGCTGGGATATGTAGTTCTTTTGTCAATACACCCAATGTATTGTTGCCTGTATACATCGACATCAACACAGCTTTACGAAGGGTGGCAGGCAGCGCCTGGCTAGTTACACTAGCTACTAGAGCTAGCTACCATTTGCGAATGGATTGTGGCCTGTATACATCAACATCAACACAGCTTTATGAAGGGTGGCAGGCAGCGCCGGGCTAGTTACGCTAGCTACTAGCTAGCTACCATTTGCGAATGGATTGTGGCCTGTATACATCGACATCAACACAGCTTTACGAAGGGTGGCAGGCAGCGCCGGGCTAGTTACGCTAGCTACTAGCTAGTTACTATTTGCGAATGGATTGTGGCCTTTATACATCGACATCAACACAGCTCTACGAAGGGTGGCAGGCAGCGCCGGGCTAGTTACGTTAGCTACTAGCTAGCTACTATTTGCGAATGGATTGTGGCCTGTATACATCGACATCAACACAGCTTTACGAAGGGTGGCAGGCAGCGCCGGGCTAGTTACGCTAGCTACGCTGGACATCGGCATCAACACAGCTTTACGAAGGGTTGCAGGCAGCGCCGGGCTAGTTACGCTAGCTACTATTTGCGAATGGATTGTGGCCGCCTGGACGAACGTATAAAACTCAGCGTTTTCGATGGACAATTGTTCAATTCGGACACAGAAAATGAGGACTTTGATGGATATGTGGGTGATGACGCGAGTACATTGTAAAATGGCTAAATAAAGTTCAACCGAACTCAGTTTTGCTACTGTTGCCTTTTTAAAAACGTGTTTTTAGCATGTGGGTGTAGCGTGTATGTCTAAGCTGGTGTATGTTTTGCCATGGCTGGCTGCGTCTATAAAAACGGTGCGTCCTTTGTGTGTGTAAAATACAGAAATAGCACTCGTTATTGACACTGCGGCTAAAAATACGATGCGCCGTATAGTCGTGAAAATACGGTATGTTGGGGCACTCGTATGTCGAAGTACCACTCACTGTACTTGTTTTCTGTTTTAACGTATTTTCCCACCTATAAAACGCACCATTGCGCCACTCCCCTGGGATGCTTTGAATGGATTTACCGTAATGCATGGAATGCGCGGGGAGGCTATTTTTAGGGTGAACGTCCACTGGGTTGATCGCAATAAGTAGCGTGCCAGCAAGAAATAAAACCAGTCACTCAAGCGGCCAGGGCCATACACAAATTGAATTTAGTGCACAGAGAACGCGCACCAACCATTTTAGAGAAAATTTTAGACTTTTAAGTGCGCCATATAGGTGTGAAGATACAGCACTTTCAAAGAGAGAGAGGAGCATCTAACCTTGAGAACAATGATGCTGTCCAACGTGCAACTCATCGACAGTGCAAACTTGCCGGGGTCTCCCTCCACGTGCCCTATCACATTTAGTTTGAATATCTTAGGCGGCGGCGTGATTATAATTTTCCCAGATTTTTTTCACATGTAAAATGGCGTAAAGGACTACTCACATTAACTTTTCTCTTAAAAATGTATTTTCAGTTTCCCTTGGTGTCCTTTGCCACCTTGCAGAAAACCAAGGTCTTCTCCAAGAGAAAGAGGTGTCTTTTTGGGCCCATTTGGAAGGGTGACTTCGAATTCCACACCTTGAAGGACTCCTCTAGGAGCAGCTCCTCTTTGATGCTCTCGTCAAACCTTGAAGGAGGGTCAAGTAGGCAATATTAGAAAATGATACCTCCACGAAAACCAAATGTGTGGTCATCTTGCCTGTGTTCATTTACCATCCACCAAGGAGATGCATGGCATCGTTGGTTGTCTTGGAAATATTAAGCATCACCTCCAGGGCTTCTTGGAGCTCGCTTTTCCTCTCACGACATTCCAGGAGGTTCTAAATAAATTGAAAGAGCTTTAAGACATTGCTTCCACAGAATCTCAGTTCGCCAAGTTCCTTTATGCATGTGCAACTGAAGCAGACATGTTGTTCAAAATCTTGTTTTCATAATACGGTAAAGTTATTTAACTTATTAATATTATTGTTTAATCAGACACAATTGGAACTTGTGGTTTTGCTGATTGTCACATATTACGAGTATGTAAAGAATGCAATTCATGTGGTTTACGGAATCCCGTATTTTCTCGCATATAATTCGCCCCTAAATTTGCTTTAAAATCGTTGAATTTTAAAAAAAATCACATATAAACCGCCCCCTGATTCACAATTTTCACCTCCATATTCATGGTTTTAACTGGGAGTATGTGTTACTTTGAAGGGAAAATAAGAAAAAATACTCACACAGGTTATTTCTGAGATCCTGTATGAATCCAAAGGATTGTCTGATGGATTGCACATTCCGAAAAGGTTGTTGCCTGTACGTGGATGAAATAAGTCATTATCAGAGTGGGGACTTGGAAAAGCAATGTATTCATTCACATGCAGATTTTCAGAAAAATACCGTATTTACTCGTATGTAAGCAGCACCCTTAAAATTGCCTTAATGTTGAATTTTACAATTTACAAAGGCCCTGATTTACAATTTTTGCCTCCATATTCATGGTTTTAATAGGGAGTACAAATGTGTTACTTTGAAAGGAAAATCTTAAGAAAAATCATCGCAAGTGGTATGTCTGAGATACTCTTTTTAAAGCAGATTATTAGGGTCAATATCATAAGGAAGTTTTAATATGCCTGTCTTTGTAAATGCAAAATATCAAATTATTTTGTTTGAAAAAAGAACTAAGTCTATCTTGATGAGAACCCAATGCTTTTTAATGACAGAAATTACAATTTTCTTATCACAAGTTTAAGATGTTGTGGCGGACAAATTGCTTATGTCGAAACCGATTTTTTTCGATGGTTCATATTACTGCAATAGTTGTCACTTTTGAACAAGAAATAAAAAGAAAAAAATCTAAGCAGAATTTTGTTTTATTTCATAATCATAAATGTACAATTTCCTTTCAAAAAGGAAATAACGCAAGTACAACCAGCAAGTGTCCGCACCGGTATAATGTTCACCAAGTCTCTGGGTGGAAAAATAGCATGATAAACATTACACAGGTATCAAGGCTGATATTTTAACGATCGACCGCAAGACCTTGGATCAGCCTTAAATACTATTGTGACTACCTACTGAGGAGTCTAGGGTCCTTTGGAGTGTGTAGGACACTGCTGAGGACTTTCTACGACACTGTGGTGGCATCTACAGTGTTTTATGCAGTGGTCTGTTGGGGATGCGGGAGCACGGAGAGGGACAGGAACAGGCTGAATAAGCTGGTCAGGAGGGCCAGCTCTGTTCTGGGCTGTCCTATGGACTCTGTGGAGGAAGTGGGAGAGCGGAGAATGCTGACCAGGATGATGTCCATCAGGGACAGCACCTCCCACACCCTGCATGAGTCTGTGGAGTCCCTCCGAAGCTCCTTTAGCAATAGAATGCAGCACCCTCATTGCAGGAAGGAGCGCTTCTGCAGATCCTTCCTCCCATCAGCTGTCAGGCTCTTCAATAAAAAAATGGCTGAGTGTTAAGACCTACCGTATGCATGCATGTACATTTATGTGTATGTATGTATATATGTGCTAAGCAACACGCTTATTTATGTATTTATTCATTAACTTACTTATTACCTATCTATTTATGTCTAAAATGCCTTTCCTATTCCTGCATCCTCACCCTCTTGCTACTGTGACAACGAAATTTCCCAAATACGGGATGAATTTAGTTATCAAATGTGCTGACATGGTAAATGCTAAGAACACATCTGTTAAAGCTACTCCCGTCTGGCCAGTCAGAGCACATTTATAACTGGCAAGCACAAGTGAGTTTTTTCACTTTTTATGCAAGATAGTTTTTCTTCTTGAATTTCATTCATAGGTGTTCAAATAAATTTCGTTTTGCGTTTTATCGGTTTATCTTTTTCCTATTTTGAAATAAATTACAATATGGGCCGCATTGTCTTGCGTCATGGTGTTTGGTCTTTGTCACCTTGCAGGTTCATGCATGTCATTTTTTTATGCGCATATAAACTGTACCCTTGACTCAGTCATTTTTTGTCCGACAAATGCGGCTTATATGCGAGTAAATACGGTAATATAGGCACAAAAACAAATATGGATACATAAAAACGTTTTAAAGAAATTCATCCCGTAATGGTTGTTTTCTTATGGCAAAACAGAAAATAACCAACTAATAGTAAATGTTAATTTGCCAACATCTACTGGAAAAAAAAGAGTATATCAACACTAAGTGTTGTGCGCATATAAGGCATTCCCTTGATCTAGTCATCATTTTTTTTTGTTACAAATACAGCATATATGCGAGAAAATACAGTAATACTAAAATATTTCCAACATTTTTAGGCATGTCTTTACCAGGACCGGATATCTGAAGATTCTCAGCACAGGCTTAACAAGGTAGGAGTTGATCGTGTTTGGGAGTTGAGGTTTCTGCTGAATATTCTGTTCAACACACAGAGAAAAGACTCTAAGATCATGAAAATGTGTCCTGAAGTCAAGTTTGACATTTAACTTACATCAAAATAGTTCAGAGAATGTTGAGTTTAGAGGATCGTGGATGGTTCTTGCAATAATCCACATACAACTGAAACTTCACAGCCTACAAACAGGATACATTTTTACTTTTTACGGAATCATTATGGGTCAAATGTCAGCGGGATAGTGGTTATGGATAAAGCAATAAATACCCATGTGACAAAGCAGCGTCCAACCTCCTCAGGCATGTGTTCATATTTCTCCAGTTCTTTGAGAAAGATGCTGAAAAAGAGATGGTTAATAAATACGTTTTAAAAAGTGAATGGCGTAGATCAACATCAAAGATTTATGAGTCTCATTTTATTAAATTAGAACGTGCATAAAAACGTTGCCTTACGTAAGCCAATGTTTTAAGAATTTACCAAGAGCAGCCTCATTTATTAAGATTTTTCAACTCTTTAAAAAACAAACACTCGAAACTTTGACATAAAAGGCTTTAGGTTTCATTTTTTGTGAAAAGTCACATTGTTTACTTGTGGTGGAATTCATATAGGTCCAGCAGGTTTCCAAAGATGGTGTTGCATTTTGCTGATTCCTGCAGGGCTCCTATAGTTGGTACGTATCTCCGATGTGAAAATCTGCCAATGGCACACAATTCACATGGTTAGAGATTGTCTAAAATAAAATGGATGGAAACAGAAAAGAAACTCACGTCAATGCGCTACACCAGGTCTTGCACGCATGTCTGCTTGAATCAGCTTTGCCACAATGAACATGCTAAAAATGAAAAAAGGCATGAATGTGCCAGCGACTGATCAAGCAAAGTAGGCATGGGTGAGAGGACATTTATAATTGAAAATAAGGGATATTATTGGCATTTACATCTTCCATTCAGAAACAAATAACAAAATAAATAATGATAAATAAATAAAAAATCCTACTTGTTAAATGATACTACAAAATTCACAAATGGATAATGAGCCACATACCTTTTTTTGGAAGCAGATTTTTTTTCTGTGTTTATCTTGAGTGTCGAGAATGACATCCATTTCGAATTTCACTGCGGTTAAGCCAGCGGACATTTGCGTTTTCGTGGTCAAATGAGCGGACGCTCAAAATAGCCCCCCACTGAATCCAAGCATTACGGTAATTCAATTCAAAACAGAAGAGCAGCGGCTAACTTCGTGTGCTTGTAGTGCTTTTAAACCTTTAAAAATACTCTCAACAGTCAAAAAACTGCACCATATAACTCCAGCATTTTCATTATTTAAATATGAAATAAAGTGTCAGGCTTAAAAAATACTTTACAAGTACAATATTATGTGAATCCCCCCTTTTTTGTCCATTTCATCATCCATATCACGCATCCTCGAAATGGTTGCGAGGGTTGCTATATGCGTACTTTGTTCAAGGTTGCAGGTCCCATTTTTGTGGTACTGAAAATCAAGATTTTTTTTCCGTAATTTCCAGGCAAGGTGGGTCAATCCTAGTAGACCTCCATGACTAATAACATACATAAAATAATGCAATTTCACGGATTAAATTAGGAGAAAATTGGAATTAAAATGCGTAGTAAAGGGTTGCGGGGGTTGCTATATGCATAGTTTGTTCAAGGTTGCTGGTCCCATTTTTGTGGTACTTTCCAGGCAACGTGGATCAATCCTAGTAGCAAACCAGGTGGCCAAGGCATGAGAGGCTGTTTATGATTTTAGCGCAATGTCTTTTTTGCCGCATCTGTTTTGTGTATACAGATATCTAGCTTAAGAAGCTTAAGATGGCGGCGCGCACTGACGCAGCGGCTTTATGCTCTCCAGTTCGGTGTCGTTCGTTATCTTACAGTCGCCAGGATTTAATCACTATCCGAAGGATATGCGATACATCCGATTTCTCAACAAACTCTCCGCGATCTCCGTGGCTAGCCAGCCCACCAAAAGCACGTCGAAGGCGGCGAAGGGACAGAAAACAGAAGCGTGGATGCCGGGCGGGCCTTGCTGCTAAGCTGAAACAACAACCACACCAAGCACCGCTTCCTAGTATCTTTTTGACCAACGCCCGATCCATCACCCACAAAATGGATGAGTTGGAACTTCGTATTGCTACCAACAGCTTTGTTAGAAACTGTAATATTATTATCATCACAGAAACGTGGCTACACCCGCATATCCCCGACGCTGCGGTATCGCTAGCTAGCCGAACGCTTTTTCGGAACGACCGTTCAAAAGAATTAACAGGCAAAAGCAAAGGAGGAGGACTGTGCATGTTTATACATAATGAATGGTGTTGTGACAATAGGATCATTGACACTCACTCTTCCCCGGATTTAGAGTTATTGGCAATACGGTGTAGGCCCTATTATCTACCGAGAGAGCTAACTGTCGTCATAGTAACGGCTATCTATATACCTCCGAATGCAAACGTTAACACGGCACTTAAGCTCCTGCTAACGGCTGTAAACAAACAACAGCTTGACCACCCCGATGGAGTTTTTATTGTCGCTGGTGATTTCAACAAGGCGTGTTTAAAGACTGTTTTACCTAAGTTTATTCAATACGTAAATTGTAATACTAGAGGAGACAAAACTCTTGACCATGTCTATTCTATCATCAAACATGCTTATAAAGCCACTTCCCTCCCTCACCTAGCTGGATCAGATCACCTCTGCCTATCTCTCACCCCCGCTTACACTCCACTCCGGAGGCAAACAACACCACAAATAAAGATAATAAAAACTTGGCCCGACGACGCACTCTCTCAGCTGCAGGACTGTTTTTCCCGCACCAACTGGGAACTTTTTGTACACGACAACCTCCAGGACTACACGGACTCTGTACTTTCTTACATAAAAAACTGCATTGACAACGTCACTCTAGATAAACAAATACGGGTTTTTCCTAACCAAAAACCCTGGATGACCAATGAGACACAGGCACTCATCAAATGCCGTAACTCCGCCTTTAGATCAGGGGACAAGATAAAATATAGAGCTGCCAGAGCTGAGCTGAAAAGAGGCATTAAAAAGGCCAAGGCAGCATATACCAAGAAAATTGAGGAGCACTTCACAGAAAATAACCCAAAGAAGATGTGGCAAGGAATACGACATATTACCAACTACAATAACAATAATATGTCTGTTAATGCAGATGCCTCACTAGCGGAGAAATTGAACCGTTTCTTTGCCCGCTTTGAGACTGACAAATCAGACCCAGTCTCAACACCCCCACCACCACCCTGCAGCAATTCACTCACGTTCCGGGAACAGGAAGTGAGACTGGTAATGCGGTCTGTAAACACCAGGAAGGCTGCTGGCCCAGACGGAGTACCTGGGAAGGTGCTCAAAGCCTGTGCTGACCAGCTGGCTGGAGTCTTCACAAACATTTTCTATTGTTCCCTGCAACAATCCATCATTCCATCTTGTCTGAAATCTGCCACCATCATCCCTGTCCCCAAAAAGCCAACCATTGGCAGCATGAATGATTATAGGCCTGTTGCCCTCACGGATGTGATCATGAAGTGCTTTGAAAAGTTGGTAGCCCGCCATATCAGGAATACAATCCCTCCCTCAATTGACCCTCACCAGTTTGCTTATAGAGCAAACAGGTCCACTGATGATGCTATTGCCATTGCTCTTCATACAGCACTGAGCCACCTGGAACACCATGGGAACTACGTGAGGATGCTCTTCATTGACTATAGCTCAGCCTTCAACACCATAAAACCGGACATTCTGACTGACAAACTCTCCCACCTTGGACTATCCTCTTCAATCTGCTGCTGGATAAAGAACTTCTTGACCAACCGACCACAGACTGTTAGACTTGGTCCCCACCTCTCTTCCTCCATTACACTAAGCACTGGCTCCCCTCAAGGCTGTGTACTGAGTCCTCTTCTGTACTCCCTGTACACATACGACTGTACACCCACCCACCAGTCTAACGCCATCATCAAATTCGCTGACGACACCACTGTGGTCGGACTCATCTCAGGAGGGGATGAGTCGGCTTACAGAGATGAGGTCAACAATTTGTCTTCGTGGTGCTCGGTGAACAATCTCACACTGAAAACCACGAAAACTAAAGAAATAATACTGGACTTTCGCAAACACGGCACAGATCTGGCCCCACTCCTCATAAATGGAGTATGTGTAGACAGGGTCCAGTCCTTTAAATTCCTGGGGGTCCACGTCACGGATAAGCTCTCATGGTCTACAAACATCACGGCAGTGGTGAAGAAGGCTCAGAAACGACTCCATTTCCTCAGGGTACTTAGGAAGAACAACTTGGCCACCAAGCTTCTGATAACCTTCTATAAAACCACTGTAGAGAGCATCCTGGCGTACGGCATCACAGTGTGGTACGCTGGAAGCACGGCGGCAGACATAAAGGCCATGCAGAAAGTGATTAACACTGCCCAGAGGATTGTCGGCTGCTCTCTGCCCTCACTGGAAGACATTGCCAGCCCTCGTTACCTCAGCAGAGCCAAGAACATCATAGGGGACCCTTACCACCCTGGTCACAATCTGTTCCAGCTGCTGCCCTCTGGCAGGCGCTATAGGTCCCACAAAGCACGGACAAATAGGCTTAAGGACAGTTTTTTCCCCACATCCATCAGAAATCTAAACTCGCGGTAACATAACACACATTCCCTTCTGCGGTAATATAAAAAGAGGTTTGGGTGGTGATCTGCCTCCTACTAGCTGACTGAAGTAAGGTAAGTGGAAGACAGTGAGAGGTAAGAGAGAGGTAAGCGACCTGTATCCACAATAGCAGAATGCCATTTTGCCGAGTAAACGTAGATTTAGGTCTTTTGCCGAGTAAACGTAGCTTATGGAGAAGCACCATCAATTTCGTCACACGCAGTTTCTGCGTGTGATGACAAGTAGGCTTTTTGTGTTGTGATAACGACAACAGGGGCCTATGTCCGATTATTATTATTAAAATAATAATGTCCGATTATTATTTTTATTAATGTTTTTTTCAGTACAAACCAATGCGTGTTACTTATACAAGCCTTAAACATACAAATGCACTTATATCAACCTTCAATATACTTATATAGGCCTTAAACATAAATTATTACAAAATATAGCACTGAATCAACTTACAGACAAATTCAACTTATGAACAATCGCTCGGAACCTAACTCGTTCGTAAGTAGGGGAGCGTCTGTATGTGCTTCACGGAGACCTGGCTGAATGAACTAATTCCGGAGACTCTCGTCTCCTTGGATGGCTTTCAGCTGGTGAGGGCAGACAAAGATGCTGAGGAGAGCAGTAGGAAGAAAGGTGGGGGACTAGCTGTTTTTATTAATAGTAGACGGTGCAGCCCCAGGCATATTACTGTGAAGGAGCAACTTGTGCACTCGAGATATCGAGCTAGTAGCTGTTAGCATCAGGCCGTTTTACGTTTTACATCCCCCGGGAGTTCTCGCACGTTATCGTAATAACTGCGTATATACCTCCCTCGGCCGATGCGACAATCGTTCGCGAGCTGCTCCACGCTGCTGTGTCCTGGCTGCAGACGCCACACCCCCAGTCTCTCCTTATCTCTGGTGATTTCAACCATGCTCCCTTGGCTTCTACTCTCCCCACCTTCACTCAGTATGTGAAGTACCACACCAGGGAACTCTGGACCTGCTGTATGCCAACACAAAGGAGGCATACAGCTCAGTCCTCCTCCCCCCACTGGGCCGCTCAGACTACAACCTGCTCCATCTGATCCCCACCTACATCCCTATGGTGAGGAAAGTAAAACCTACCACAAGGATCATACAAAGATGGACCGAGGAGACCAGCATGGTACTGAGGGACTGTTTTAAGACCACTGAATGGGAGGTGCAGTGCAATTCACATGGGAAAGACATTGACAGCTTGACCCACTGCATCACAGATTTTATTAACTTCTAAGTTGAGAACATTGTACCCTCCAAGAAGGTCCGTTGTTTCTCCAACAATTAGCCCTGGGCCACCAGGTATCTAAGGGCCCTCCTGAACAAGAAGAGGGCTTTTAGGTCTGGGGAGAAAAAAAGTCTGAAAATGGTGCAGAAGGAGCTGAAGAGAGAGATAAGGAGGGGAAAGACTGTATTATATTGATACTAGAATTGTTAATTGCCTCAGGTTATACAACTGTGTTTAACCACACCCCCTGGTGACCGTTGTGAAATACAGCGTGACCCGGATGGAGTGGTGTTGTGTGTCCGGTTCTGGTGTTGCAATAAAGAGCTACACGTGTGAACCCTGGGTCCGCCGTCTATTTCTGTTATGGTTATATTAACAGTTATATAAAGTGCAAAGTTATCGCAATTCGCCGTGGGCCACCAGGTATCTAAGGGCCCTCCTGAACAAGAAGAGGGCTTTTAGGAGAGAAAAAAAGTCTGAAAATGGTGCAAGAGGAGCTGAAGAGAGAGAGATAAGGAGGGGAAAGACCATCTACAGGAGGAAGCTAGAGAACCAACTCCAGAGAGCCAACACCAAAGAGATCTGGAGGAGCTTGAGGACCATTTAAGGCCATGGAGGCAACAGTGAGAGAGACCCAGAGTCCGGAGACAGGGAGTGGGCCAATGAACAAATTCAGTCCTGCCCCCAGTCCCCTGACGCTCCAGACCAGAAGCTACTCTCCCCCCTCTTTCTCCTCCCCCTCCCCCTCTTCCACCTGTCTCTGCATTAGTGTCAATCAGGTGATAAAACAGCTAAAGAAGATTGAGGCAAGGAAGGCTACCGGTCAGGACGGCCTCAGCTCCAGATTACTGAGAGACTGTGCGTATCAGCTTGGCAAAGTGATTCTGCGTATTTTCAACCTCAGCCTTAGTCTGCAGAAGGTCCCCACATTGTGGAAAACTTCCTGTGTGGTCCCAGTTCCAAAGACTGTGAACCCCAGAGAGCCAAACCACTTCAGGCTGGTAGCATTAACCTCTCACCTGATCAAGACATTGGAGAGAATCATCCTCAATCACCTCAGCCCCCTGATGAATGCAGAGCTGGACCCTCTGCAGTTCGCCTATCGTCCAGGCATTGGTGTGGAAGATGCTACCACCTACCTGATGCACAGGTCTCTTTCACACCTAGAGAACACGGGAAGCACGGTGCGAATGATGTTTTTTGACCTCTCCTGTGCGTTCAACACCATTCAGCCAGTCCTACTGGAGAGGGAAACTGGAAGAGGCTGGAATAAGGAACCACCTCTGGAAGAGGCTGGAGTAAGGAACCACCTCTGGAAGAGGCTGGAGTAAGGAACCACCTCTGGAAGAGGCTGGAGTAAGGAACCACATAGCCGCATGGATCATTGACTTCCTCACTGACAGACCACAATATGTGAGACTCCAGGACTGTTCGTCTGATGTGGTAGCTTGCAGCACGGGGGCCCCACAAGGCACAGTGCTCTCCCCACTCCTCTTCTCCCTCTACACATCAGACTTCAAACATAACACAGACACCTGCCAACTCCAGAAGTTCTCCGACGACACCACTATTGTTGGACGAGTGACAGACGGGAACGAACTAGAGTACAGGGAAGTCATCACAGCCTTTGTTGACTGTTGTAGGCAAAACCACCTCTACATCAACATCAGTAACACAAAGGAAATTGTCATCTATTTTCAGAGGAATCCTCAACAGACCACTCAGGTGAACATCCAGGGTACAGACATTGATAGCGTGGAGAATTTTAAGTACCTGGGTGTTCACCTCAACAACAAACTAGACTGGTCCACAAACATAGATGCCCTGTATAAAAAGGGGAGTGACATTCTCTGATGGAAGCGACCAGAGTTATGGAGCCGTGGTGTACCTCAGATGGGAGACAGCGACGGGCTTCAAAGTCAGACTCGTCGAGTCCAAGGCGAAACTCTCACCACTTGACCAGAAGGGAGAACTAGTAAAAGCTGAAATATGTGGCGCTGTCTATGCGGCTCGCCTCAGAAGATACATCGAAAAGCACAGTCGAATGGAGATTGAAAAATGGGTCCACCTAGTAGACAGTCAAACTGTGTTAGGAGCAATCCAAAGAGACAGTTACGGATATCAAACTTTCTTTGCGAACAGAGTTGGAGAAATTCAGAAGACCACGTCCGTTGACGACTGGTGGTGGATCCAGGGAGACCTCAATGTAGCGGACATACTAACAAGAGGAGTTGCCCCGGAGGACCTCAGAGAGGGCTCCACGTGGCAAGATGGACCAGAATTCTTAAGGCTGCCCATAGGAGAGTGACCAAAGAAGTCGCTGCCTATGCAAGGGAAGGAATTAATAAACTCCAAAGGAAATCTTTCACAGCAGTACAGACCAGGTCACAGACGAAAAAATACACGAGCGATGCACCATTTGCCGGAACAAGTAATCCGACCCATGCCACGAATGGGAAAGATCAGAGTATCCCACAAGAGGCTGCAAGCGGAGATGAGCCCTGAGCCTGAAGACCTCCAGCCGGATCTGCTGTGAAAGAACTGATCGATGTAAGGAAATTCAGCAGCCTAACCAAGTTGATCAGGGTTATAGCCTGGGTATGAAGAGCTGCAACAAAATGGAAGTGTATTGGAAAAAAACCCAACTACAAGTAAACCAAAGAGGCAGAGACTCTCATCAGACCAGATAAAGTCCAGAGCCAAGCAAGCTGTACTTACACTGAGTGAGTATGAAGAGTCGAAGAGGGACCTCTTCCAGGCAGCCCAAGAGGGTGCATCCTTCCAAGACACCACCCTCAACAGGTTGGCTGTATACAGAGGCGGAGACTGAACTCTTGGTCTGCGGAGGAAGATTTCAAATCTTCGACAACGACAAAACTGCCGTACCAATTTTACCCCATGATGCATGGATATCTTCTCTTCTGGCACAAGAAGCCCACAACGCAAACCATGAACAGCAGGCACACTCCTGCGTATGAGGAAGAAAGCGTGGTTTATAAGAGGCCAAAGATTGGCTCAGAAGATCGTAAATGATTATGTAACCTGCAGAAAAAACAAAGCCAAAAGATGCCAACAAATCATGAGTGACCTCCCATCCGAGCGAACGACACCAGCCAGGCCATTTCAATACGCAGCTGTGGACCTGTTTGGCCCTTATGAAGTGAGGGATGAGGTGAAGAAGAGAGCAGGACTCAAAGTATGGGGACTAGTTTTCTGCTGCATGGCATCCCGAACCCTACACACAGACGTTGTAAATGACCTGTCATCTGAAACGCCTGTCCCCATCAAGAAATTCGAGATGAAACTCTTGACCGAGGGGTTTTCGCTCATAGATAAAGCCATCGCACACTTCGAGCAGCAAGACCCAAATATTGAACGTTGCACAAAGGTTGCAAATCAATTGAATGATGCCATACAGTGCTACCGCATCATTTATGATGAAAAAAAGAAGAAAACTGTGCAATCGTCGTTAGATCGCTTCTTTCGGCCAGTTTAGGGTTAGGGTTTTCAAATGTATTTATTAACCATCTCTTTTTCAGCACCTTTCTCAAAGAACTGGAGAAATATGAACACATGCCTGAGGAGTTTGGACGCTGCTTTGTCACATGGGTATTTATTGCTTTATCTATAACTACTATCCTGCTGAAAATTGACCCATAACGATTCCCTAACAATTTAGCTTGTTTGTAGGCTGTGAAGTTTCAGTTCTATGTGGATTATTGCAAGAACCATCCACGATCCTCTAAGCTCATCATGGTGCATTCTCGGAACTATTTTGATGTAAGTTAAATATCAAACTGATCAAAACTTGACTCCAGGACACAAATTTTCATGATCCTAGTCTTTCCTCTCCCTCTGTGTTAAACAGTAAATTCAGCAAAAAAAACAATTGCCAAAAACGATCGCCTCCTACCTGCTGAAGCCTGTACAGATAATCTAAAAATATCCACTCGTGCTCAAGGTAAGTCCAAAAATGGTGGTAAGATTTTAGTATTCAGTAAACCAACATTAATTGCATTCTTTACATACTCATTATGTAACATTCAGCAAAACCACCACTTCTAAAGGTGTCTAATTAAACAACAATACAGTGGTACCTTGAGATACGAGCTTAATGCGTTCCGGGACTGAGCTCGTATGTCGATTTACTCGTATCTCAAATCAACGTCCCTCCAAAGCTCCTTTAGCAATAGACTGCGGCACCCTCATTGCAGGAAGGAGCGCTTCCGCAGATCTTTCCTCCCATCAGCTGTCAGGCTCTTTAACAAAAAAATGGCTGAGTGTTGACACCTACCGTATGCATGCATGTATATATGTGCTAAGCAACACAAATATTTATTTATATATTTATTCATGTATTTATTTATTAACTTACTAATTATCTATCTATTTAGATCTAAAATGCCTTTCCTATTTCTGCATCCTCACCCTCTAGCTACTGTGACAACGAAATTTCCCGAATACGGGATGAATAAAGTTATCCAATCCAATTCAACCCAATGTTAATTTGAAGCGAAATTTACCATGATAGATCAGAAAAATGGGACAAATTGCACGTGTAGCAAATTTAATTGCTGGACTTAGTTCAGGGCAAATTATTATTCGTTTTAAATATAAAAATTACAATCCAATGTCAATTTGAAGCGAAATTTACCATGATAGATCAGAAAAATGGGACCTGCAACCTTCACAAATTGCACATGTAGCAAATTTAATTCCAATTTTCTCCAAATGTAATCTGTGAAATTGTATAATTTGAGTTTCTGAGTAGTCAGAGAGGTCTGCTACTAGGATTGACTCACTTTCTCTGAAAACTGTGAAAACATTTTTATTTACAGTACAACAAAAATGAGAATTGCAACCAATACAAAGTGACGCATAAAACTTTTTTCTTAATTTAATCTGTGAAATTGCATAATAGTAGTCAGGGACATGAACAACTAGGATTGACCCACCTTGCTTGGAAACGATTAGAAAATTTTGATTTACAGTCCCACAAAAATATGGCCTGCAGCGTTGACAAAGAGCACATTACTATTTTATTCCATTTTTCCCCCAAATTTAATCTATGAAATAGCATATTTTTGAATTTATGAGTAGTCATTGAAGTTTAGTACTAGGATTGAGCTAAGTTTCATGGAAAAAAATTCTTGATTTACAGTATCAGAAATATTGGACCTGGAACCTTGGCAAAGTGCACATGTCTTAACTTTAATTTCAATTTTCTCTAAATTCAATCTGTAAAATTGCATAATTTTGAGCATGTGCGTAGTCAGGGGGTGTACTACTATGATTTAGCCATCCTGCCTGGAAATTATGAAAAAAATCTTGATTTACATGATGACAAAAATGGGACCTGTAACCTTGAACACAGTACGCATGTAGCAACTTTAATTCCCATTTTCTCTCAATTTAGCCTGTCAAATTGCATAATTTTCAGTAAGTGAGTAGTCAGGGAGGTGTAGTAGTAGGATTGACCCACCTTGACTGGAAACTAAAAATAAGACATTTTTATTTACAGTATCACAAAGATGCTGTCCTGCCGGTCAGGGGGATTCACATGGCATTGTACTCATTGACTGGAGTGTGTATGTTTAAACCATGGCACTCTTATTTCATTCATAAATTATTAAAATGCTGGGGGTTATATGGTGCTCTTTTTTGACTGCGCTATGAGCACACGAAGGGGTGGGGGGGTGTTAGTTGTTTGAGCGTCCGCTCATTGGAGCACGAAAACGCTGAAGTCCGCTAGCTTGACCGCATTCAAATTTCGGTATGGCAAGAGAGCCTTCTGATTCGGCAGGGTCCTCTATGATGTCCTCTACAGAAAATAAAGTAAAACATTATGAATAAGTATATCAATTTCTGTTGCATCTACTGACGGGCTAAACAACAAGATCGCAGAAGGTTCCTATTTTTATCCTCCAGGAGTCAATTAACAATTAAGAATAGGGGTCGGGAACCTTTTTGACAGAGAGAGCCATAAACAATTCATATTCTTTAATGTTATGTTTTGAGAGCCATCCTTAGAATTGAAAAGTAAAAATACATGAAAGTGGGATTTTTTTTTCTTTTGGGCATGTGACCACTTTTAAAGAACAAAAAGTCTCTGAATTCTTTTGACAACATTGTTATGCTGTTGCTAATTTCGGGACTCAGCTCCCTAACCAGTGAATTCCATATTTTACCTCACAGGTTAGTGGAAAGCGACATATGGCTCCCGAGTCATAGGTTCCCTACCCCTGATTCAGAAGGACGCAAAGTAAGATCTGCATTGTCAGAAAAAAATGTTTAGAAAAGCCCACAATTAAACGATAGCAAAATCTTTTTGTTAGCTCTTGGTACATTCAATTGGAGATTTCTAAGTCAGTTTCTCATCACTAGCATTTACAAACAGCAACAGGTGAACTTGCTTCAATCACTCGTTGGCTAAACTAAATACCGTTTGATATTGTTATAAAATAATGCAAAAGTAATTCAACTTACCTCCTCTTCGTTCAATCGTTGCAAACATTTTAGACGCTAACTGTTCCACGTGTGGTCTTGTCCAGTTCGTTTCTGCTTGTTCGGTTGTCGACAGTACTTCATCATAGGTCAAAGAGCGCTCTTTTATGACGTCATGCTCTATCATCTTTAGTTCAAGTTTAGCGCCAAACGGTGATTTTGCTAACTGCGAAGTTGCAGTTAAGAGAAAAACGATTACAATTTAATCTTAAAATTATACTCAAAAAGGAGCAGCAGAGAGAAAAACAACGTTTTTCCATCACAATAAATTACTCACGCTTTTTAAATGTGACATCGCAACCTGCTTCAACGTTGCGTTTCCTGCGTTTAGATTGATGAAACTGAATTCGTTGGGAAAATGAAAGAGCAATTATCTTAAAATAATAATTCATTGCGCAACAAAACAAAGCGCATTTTCTGTTAAAGAAACAAAGCGTCGTGTTACTCTCTGTATTTTCCAGAATTTGAAATGACAGTGGCTCATTGAACAAGAAAAATATAAGTAGTATATGTAACTTGTATTTTAATGCAGTATAATCAAATAATAAAGTAATATCAATTGTGTTGGTGAACACCACCCCACCCACACACACATTTCTTTTAAAATATTTAACAATTATATACATAATGATTGAACAGATACAATATTTGCCAACAAACAACCCAGAAGCCATCTTGTGCCGTAGAAGTTCACTCACCCGACTTCTGCGCAAGCAGGCGCGGGTTCGATTCCCACTAGTGGCAGTTATGATTGAAAGTGCGGATGGTCCTTTGTCTCTCTGTGTACCCTATAACTGACTGGCGACCAGCCTTAGGTGTAGTCTGCCTTTCGCCCGAAGACAGCTGGGTTAGGCTCTAACAACACCCGCATCCCTTTCGAGAATGTGCAGTATTGAAGATGAATGAATAAATAACAGCAAAACATTCTGTGAAGATAAGACATTTAATTCTGTAAAAATATCAAACTATATACAAACGTCTGTAAGCAATCATATGAACTGTACAATAGGGGGAAGGGGATACAAAAATATTCAATTTAAAGGTGACTTTCTTTTATTCCATACGCTCCAAATATATTTAACAACATATGACTGTCCACAAGCAATAAAGTTACAAGTCTAAAATATTTAAATACAAACATTTAATTAATTCAATTTAAAGGTGACTTTCTTTTATTCCAAGTGTTCTTTGTTTGGTTGATTAACTTTAAGAATGCCTTTGTTTCTTGATGCAAGCTTTAGGTCGGGTGTCATCATGTGGCAATCCCCAATCTTATTGGAGGCGGGCTCGTCAAGCTTTTCAGGGCCACTGAAGTTCACCGCTTTCACATGGACTCTCAAATGTTCTTCACCCCTTAAAACACAATAAACAACACCTCTTAAATTCTGTTATTAATCTATTTTAACCAGGCAGTAAGTGACATGATGAACGTATGTGTAAATAACAAATTACTATCCTAATTACTATCTTAAATCCTAATCTCAAAACATTAAAGCAGGTCCCTGTACTTCTAGAAATAAATTCTTACATTTTCTGTATGGCTTATCCCCACAGATTTTGAGGGGGGTGCTGGAGCAAATCTCAGCTAAATATGTCAGGGGATAGATACCCTAAACCTGTGGCCAGCCAATCGCAGGCCACATGGAGACGGAGAACCATTCACGCTCACACTCATACCTAGGGGCAATTTAGAGTTTTCAAAAACGGGGTACCCGGAGAAAACCCATGCAAGCCCAGGGAGAAGATGCAAACTCTACACAGTAGGCACCCACCTGGGATCGAACCTTCAATCCCAGACCTGTGAGGCCACAGTGATTAAAAAAACACTAAGCATGAAGTCAAATCTCAGAAATTTCAGTCCCAAATCTTGACAATTCCGGTTTGATTTAAGCAAATAGTCAGCGCTGCAATAACTTCAATTCTTTATTACTTACGGCTGCGTCGTATCCAAAATTGGCACATAGGTTGGAATGCAGGAAGTATAGCAAGTCATTACACACGTCAAATGGGAGGGCCAAGAAAGCAGCTATAATTCGTCTTTGTTTTTTCAAAAAACTGTTTACTATTGACCAAACTATTTTCTATCGTGGAACCAGTTGGGTCAAGTACACTGCGCTAACATTTTAAGTCGATAGAAAAAAAAAAGTAAGACAATGGCTCATTTAAAAAAAAAAAACTTAAGTCGACTCAGTCATGACTCATAACACCACTTTTAGTGTGTAGACCTAAACCAAAAAGTGCCTGTATATTGTAGGAGTGTACTTCAATACCTCTGGTGCTTGAATTTAGGAATATAAAGAGGCTTCTTCAGTCCTGCCCCCAGGAAGTTGGTCTGTTCATGGATCAGCTTTCGGATGTGCTCGATCCATTCCAGTTTGGTCTTAACAGTGGATGCCTATTGATTTGGAAGACAGGCAAAAGTAAAATGTGGCCTTTTGGACCACTTTTGAGAACCACATAAGCATCCTAAACTATTCGCTGGAATTTCAATTACTCTAAGAGTTACAATATTTGTTTTCTGATTTACTTTCAAAGAGAGAGTGAAGAGCACCTAACCTTGAGAACAATGAGGTTGTTCAATGGGCAACCCATCGAAAGTGCAAACTTGCGGGGATTCCCTCCACGTGCTCTATCACATTTAGTTTGAAGAGCTGAGGAGGCAATGGGATTATCATTTTCACAGATTTTGTTCATATAAAAATGGTGTGAAGGATTACTCACTTTAAGTTTTCTCTTTAGTATTTGCACTTTCCCTTGGTGTCCATGGCCACCTTGCAGAAAACCAAGGTCTTCTCCAAAAGAAAAAGGTGTCTTTTTCTGCCCATTCGGAAGGGTGACTTGGAGTCCCACACTTTGAAGGACTCCTCCAGGAGCAGCTCCTCTTTGATGCTCTCGTCAAACCCTGAAGAAGGGTAAAGTAGGCAATGTAAGAAAATGATACATCAATGAAAAGCAAATGTGTGGCCATCTTGCCAAGTGTTCATTTACCATGCACCAAGGAAAGATGCATGGCATCATTGATTGCCTTGGAAATGCTAAGCATCACCTCCACGGCTTCCTCGAGCTTGCTATTCCTCTCACACGTTTCCAGGAGGTTCTAAAAAATGAAGAGCATTAATAACATGCTTCCACAGAATCTCAGTTCACCAATTACCTGTACAACAAATAAAAAGAATTCCCATTGCAATAGTATCCTGTTTTTGGTGTTTTTTTCAGAAGGTTGGAGCCAATTAATTTTTTTTAGTTCATTTCTATGGGAAACGTTGATTTGAGATACGAGTAAATCGACATACGAGCTCAGTCCCCGAACGCATTAAGCTGGAATCTCAAGGTACCACTGTATTGTTGTTTAATCAGACACCTTTGGAAGTGGTGGTTTTGCTGAATGTCACATATGAGTATGTAAAGAATGCAATTAATGTTGGTTTACTGAAGAACACTAAAATCTTACCACCATTTTTGGACTTACCTTGAGCACGAGTGGATATTTTTAGATTATCTGTACAGGCTTCAGCAAGTAGGAGGTGATCGTTTTTGGCAATTGGTGTTTTTGCTGAATTTACTGTTTAACACAGAGAGAGAGAAAAGACTAAGATCATGAAAATTTGTGTCCTGAAGTCAAGTTTTGATCAGTTTGATATTTAACTTACATCAAAATAGTTCTGAGAAAGCACCATGTTGAGCTTAGAGGATCGTGGATGGTTCTTGCAATAATCCACATAGAACTGAAACTTCACAGCCTGCAAACAAGATAAATTGTTAGGGAATCGTTATGGGTCAATTTTCAGCAGGATAGTAGTTATGGATAAAGCAATAAATACCCATGTGACAAAGCAGCGTCCAAACTCCTCAGGCATGTGTTCATATTTCTCCAGTTCTTTGAGAAAGGTGCTGAAAAAGAGATGGTTAATAAATACATTTGAAAAAGTGAATGGCATATACAGACGCTCCCCTACTTACGAACGTTCGAGTTACGAACAACGGTACATACGAACATGTCTGCGCATAAGGCATATGTCGAAAAATGTTCGGAAAGAGATGCTGCAAGTTAGATTTTGTATTGTGCGCCTTTTTCCGAGTAGTGCTTCTTTCCGCCGCTAATATCGACGCTTGGCGCTGTGAGAGGGAGGAGGCTCAGCAACATGTCGAGGAGGAGGAAGAAGAAACGCCTGTCCCCATGAAGAAATTCGAGACGAAACTCTTGGCTAAGGGGTTTTCGCTCATAGATAAAGCCATCGCACTCTTCGAGCAGCAAGACCCAAATATTGAACGTTACACAGAAGTTGCAAATCAATTGAATGATGCCATACAGTGCTACCTCATCATTTATGATGAAAAAAAAAAAAAGAAAACTGTGCAATCGGCGTTAGATCGCCTCTTTCGGCCAGTTTCTAGTAAATCCTCCAAGGAAGATACTCATCAACCCTCATCTTCTTCTCCTCGACCCTCAACTTCTTCCTACATTGAAGTTACGGAGGAGGAAGTAACTTTTGAAGCCCATTCCAGCGACGACGAAGACCCTCTTATGATATAAAATCCTTCTCCTCCTCCACCATCTCCTTAAGCATCGAGTACATCTTCCAAAAGTAAGTTAAACTTCATTTTATTTATCTTAATACGTACATGTACAATACTGTGTGTTACTTTTACAAGCCTTAAACATACTTATATAAACCTTCAATATACTTATATAGGCCTTAAACATAAATTATAATACAAAATATAGCACTGAGCAACTTACAAACAAATTCACCTCACGAACAATCGCTCGGAACGTAACTCGTTCGTAAGTAGGGGAGCGTCTGTATCAACATCAAAGATTTAGGAGTCTCAATTAAATAAGAACATGCATACTAAAAAAAATATTTTAAAGTTTTAAGAATTTACTAAGAGCAGCCTCATTTATTAAGATTTGTCAACTCGTTAGAAAATATAAACACACCCAACTTTGACATAAGAGGCTTTAGGTTTCATTTTTAGTGAAAAGTCACATTGTTTACTTGTGGTGGAATTCATATAGGTCCAGCAGGTTCCCAAAGATGACGTGTTGCATTTTGCTGATTCCTGGAGGGATCCTATTGGTTGGTCCGCATCGCCCATGTGAAAATCTGCCAATGCCACACAAGTAACTTGGTTAGAGATTGTCTAAAATAAACTTACGTCAATGCGCTACACCAGGCCTTGCACGTGTCTGCTCGAATCATCTCTGCCACAACGAACATGATAAAAATAAAAAAAGGCATGAATGTGCTAGCGACTGATAAAGCAAAGTAGGCATGGGTGAGGACATTTACAATTGAAAATAAGCGATATTATTGGCATTTACATCTTCCATTCAGAAACAAATAACAAAACCTCTATAAATAATTTAAAAAAAACAACTTTTTAAATGATACTACATAATTCACAAATGGATAATGAGCCACATACCTTTTTTTGGAAGCAGATTTTTTTCTGTGTTTATCTTGTGTCAGGAATGACATCCATTCACTGCGGTCAAGCCAGCGGACATTCATTTTTTCGTGGTCAAATGAGCGGACGCTCAAAATAGCCCGCCTGCTGAATCCAAGCATTACGGTAATTCCATTCAAAACAGAAGTGTTGAAACAGCGGCTGACTTCCGTGTGCATGTAGTGCTTTAAAAAAAACTCAACAGTAAAAAAACTGCACCATATAGATCCAGCATTTTCATTATTTAAAAATGAAATAAAATGTCACGATTAAAAAAATACCCACTTCACTACGCAAGTACAATATTATGTGACTCCCCATTTTTTTCCATTTCATCCTCCATACTGCGCATCCTCAAAAGGGTTGCGGTTGGTTGCTATATGCGTAGTTTGTTCAAGGTTGCAGTTCCCATTTTTGCAGTACTGTAAATCAAGATTTTATGTAATTTCCAGGCAAGGTGGGTCAATTCTAGTAGACCTCCATGACTAATCACATACATAAAATAATGCAATTTCACGTGATTAAATGAGAAAATTGGAATTAAAATTGCTACATGTGTACTAAGTTCCTGGTCCCATTTTTGTAGGACTGTAAATAAAGATTTTTTTCAGTTTCCAGGAAACGTGGGTCAATCTTAGTAGCAAACGTCCCTGACGACTCACAAATAAAATTATACAATTTCACGAATTAAATTTAGAGAAAATTGAAATTAAAATTACTACATGCGTACGTTGTTCAAGGTTGCAGGACTCATTTTTGAGTTACTTTAAATGAAGAATTTTTCAGTTTCCAACCAAGATGGATCAGTCCTAGTAGTACACCTCCCTGATTACTTTCAACCTCAAAATTATGCAGTTAGACATATTAAATTTTGAGAAAATCGGAATAAAAAAATGCTACATGCGTACTTTTTGTTCAAGGTTGCAGGTCAATGTAAATTAAGATTTTTTCATAGTTTTCAGGAAAGGTGGGTCAATCCCAGAAGTGAACCTACGTGACTACACAGTCTCAGAATCTTTGCAATTTCACAGATAAAATTTAGAGAAAATTTGAATTAAAATTCCCACATGCATACTTTGTTCAAGGTTGCACTTTTACAATTTTTGTGGTACCTCGACATACGAGCAATTTGAGATAAGAGTAAAATTTCGAGCAAATATTTACCTTGAGATACGAGAAAGCCAGGTGGCCAAGACATGAGAGGCTGTTTATGATTTTAGCGCACTGTCTTTTTTGCTGCATCTCTTTCGTGCATACTGCTATCTACGAGCACTGGGCGGAGCGTTGCATTTTAATGTGTTTTTCCCCCGTTAGTCAATGCATCATAATACAAAGTGAACAAAAATGGATCCAAAGCAAACAGGTAAAATGAAGACTTGTGCAAAGAAAAGGCAAACAATGACAATCAATATTAAGCGCGAAATAATTGAAAAATATGAGTGATGTACGTGTCACGGAGTTTGCAATACGAGCTCGGCAATACGAGAGGAATACTTCAACCATATGCACCATCCTGAAGCAGAAGGACGCGATTAAGGACAAGAAGCCTTCCAAAGGAATAACTATAATTTCCCCCGGCGCAGTGACATTCATTTTTTATCCCAAGATGGCGCCATCATGTGGCAGCCGGTGGCAGTATCTCTGTCCACTTTTAATTATTTTTTGCGTTTTACAGCCTTTCCATCATTTTTTATTACATTTTAATATTCCTTAATTCATTCCTTTTTACTTTACTTTGTACCGGGTGACCCAAAAAGATGCGTACCCATATTTTATTCGATAAAAGTTCATTAAATTTCAATATTTTCCTAATGTTCTTGTGCTTCTTTACACCAAAACAAAGGAAAGACATGATGTTTTGGTTATTTATAGCAGAGCATGGTATAATTTTAATGGTCCGGCCCACTTGACATCTCCCTAGGCCGTATGTGGCCCACGATGCGAAATGAGTTTGACACCCCTGCTTTAAAGCGGGTCATGGCTGGTTCGAAAATTTAAAAGAAAAAAGATCTGGAATACACTCGGTTATTAGACAAGGGGAAGCAGCAAGTTTCAATTTGAAAGCCGCGGTGCAATTCATCAACACATTTGCCTTGATTATCACCCAGGAAAGTTACATCCCCCAACAAGTGTTCAACTGCGACGAAACTAGTCTTTTTTGGAAGAAGATGCCAAGGCGAAGATTCATCATGGCAGAGGAGAAGGGACTACTGGGGTATAAACCTATGAAGGACTACTTAACTCTAGCCTTGTGTGCCAATGCCAGCGGTGACTGTAAAATCAAGCCGCTGATGGCGTACCATTCGGAGAACCCACGTGCTTTCAAGAGACAAAATATCTCGAAAGAAAAACTCCAGGTGATGTGGCGTGCTAATTCTAAAGCTTGGGTTACGCATCATTTATTCACAGAATGGTTAATCTGTGCTTTGTTCCGGCAGTCAAAATGTAATTGACCGAGAAAAGCCTGCCAATGAAATGTCTCCTGGTCCTCGACAATGCCCCTGGTCACCCTCCTGGTCTCGAAGAGGAAATTGTTGATGAATACAACTTCATCAAGGTCCTCTATCTACCGCCCAACACCACGCCATTCTTCCAGCCCATGGACCAACAAGTAATTTCAAACTTGAAGAAACTGTACACGAAGTATTTATTCAAGAAATGCTTCGATGTGAAGGCCCGCGGTGGGTGTTGACGCGATGTGATTTCTGCCCAGTGCTCTGAATGTCAAGCGCTGCTGGACTAAATTACTGCCCAAGTCTGATGACCTGAGCGAGCTGGAGGAAGTAGCAGGATGGCGGCCGATCACAATTGGATCCATGGTATTAAGGTTGTTTGGACGTATCATTACAATGAGGTTAGTAAAAGCGTGTCCGGTAAGCCCACGACAGAGGGGGTTCTTGGCAGAGGCTAGCGGTTGTGCGGAAAACCTGGCCATATTCAAGAGATGCGTACAGCGGGCCAGGCGTGAGGAGTCACCACTAGCAGTAGCGTTTATTGACTTTGAAAAGGCATTTGACACCATCGCTCACAAGCACATCCAAAGCTCATTGGCCACACGTCAAATTGATGAACAAATCATCAAAATAATTGGGAAATTGTACGATGGATGTTCAACAGTGATCAAGTGTGGGGGGACATTAACCCAACCCATTGACATGAAGGTGGGGGTTAAGCAAGGTGATCCTTTATCGCCTCTACTATTTAACCTGGGTTTAGACCTGCTTATTCGGACACTAGAAAGGAGCCGACTTGGCCTCAGACGTGGTGACGCTCAGACAACAACGCTAGCCTTTGCCGATGACTTGGTAATACTCAGTGACAGCTGGGATAGGATGAAAGGATGCATTAATATTCTGGAAAAGTTTTGTGATGATACAGGAATGCGAGTCCAGCCGAAGAAGTGCCACGGGTTCTTTCTACACAAAGGTGTGGTGAATAATTGTGAGCCGTGGAGGATAAAGGACAAGCCGATTCATCTAATAGATGCGGGTGAGACTGTGAAGTATCTGGGAGTGCAGGTAGGTCCGAGTTGTGGCATCGAGGAGCCCGACATCATCCCGGTGATGGAGGACTGGTTTAGGAGAATAGACAAGTCCCGACTCAAGCCGTCGTAGAAGGTAAGAATACTTAATGCGTATGCTATGCCTAAAATAGTCTACAGGGCGGACCATGGAGAAGTGCCGATCACTACGCTAAAGGTGGCGGACAGGATGGTGAGGCAGAGGATAAAGAAATGGCTGTGCCTGCCAATGTCGACAGGTGATGGCATCATCTACTCGCGAATGAAGGATGGAGGGTTAGCGACCACGCGACTAGCCAGAGCGATACCACTCAACCAGGTTAAAAGAACGTGTAAAATGGCAAAGTCCGATGAAAGGTGGGTAAAGGAAGCGGCATGCGAGACCGTAAAGAGCAGTGGATGGAGAGGTAAGTGGAAGGGAGCGGGAGGTGCGATGGAAGATATGCCGGTGGTAAATAATGAGGGAGAGGTAGTCAACAGGGGAGGAGGGCAGATATCTCATCCAGATTGGCAAAGTGATGAGATGTTAAAGTGGGGTGCACTTAAAGTACAAGGGGTAGGCATTGAAGTGTTTAAGAATGATGCGACAAGCAATGCGTGGGTGGGGAGGCCCCACATTGTGGGATTTGACGAGGGGTATTACTTGAAAGCGTTGGCCCTAAGAGCAGGGGTTGTCAGAACCAGGGAGTTCATGGCAAGAGGGAGACCTAAAGGTGAGGCGACGTGCAGGAGGTGTAATGCGGAGTTGGAATCATGCTCGCACATCCTGGGTACATGTCCGCTAGTCCAAAGGAGCAGGATCCGCAGGCATCATGAGGTATGTAAGATGTTGGCAGAAGAAGCTTTAAGGTGCGACTGGGAGGTTACGAGGGAGTACAGGCTCAACACACCTGGAGGGGATTTGAGAATAGTTGACCTGGTATGTGTTAAAGGATTGGAAGTAATGATTATCGATGTTACAGTGCGGTACGAGTTTGGCCCAAAGACCCTGGAGGATGCAGCGAAAGAAAAGGTTGAGTATTACACACCACTAGCGGAGCAGGTCGCAAGAGAGGTCGGAGGAGTGCAAGCTAAGGTGAGAGGGTTCCCGATTGGGACCAGGGGTAAGTGGTTCAGTGGTAACTTCCGAGTGCTAAAAGAACTAGGGGTGACTAAGCGGAGGGCTAAGGACCTTGCCAAAGTGTTAAGTCGAAGGGTTGTAATGTTATCCCTTGATGTTTTAAGGGATTTTATCAGGGGCTACGACGATGAAGGTAAGCTGAGGGCAATGTGAGAAAATGCAGTAGAGTGATGGTAAGATCTAGGCTCCACCTGGCCCTGATGTAAAGATGGCGTTTAGCTATCTGCAAAGAAAACGTGACACAGCGGACGCTGTGGTGTAAATAGATGTATATAATGAGTGCAGTGTAAGTTATTCTAAGTAGCGCGTGTCCTAACTTATATAAGTGTGTGGTGTGAAATATTTATAGAGTGTGTGGTGCGGCAGTATAATCGCCGGTGGTTCAGGTAAGTATTACTCAGTGTGGGGTGATTGGTACTCAATGTTGCGTTATTCGGCGGAATATAGCCGACGTCTTGTCATGTTAAATTATGATAGAGTTAAAGTAAGTTGGTATGTATATATAGAGCCGACGATAGCCGAGTATTACTCAATGTGTGTTTTTCCGGTTAAATTGAGCCGATGGTGTGTTTTGTCAATATGATAGAGTTAAAAGAAGTTGGTAATTACATATAGAGCCGACTATAGTCTAACTTAGCATACGGGGAAATTTAAAATTAACAAAATAACGTAAGGTTAAAGTAAAAGGGGCATGGCAAATGTCTGCCTGTTAGTGTTAAAGTTTAAAATGACGTAGATAACTTTGTGACTTAATGCGATATAGTGTAGAAGTAAATCAAAAGGGGCATGGCAAATGTCTGCCTGTTAGAGTAATGATTAGAGTCCGGAAATAGTAAAACTAACATAATGACATAAGGTACAGTTAAATCAAAAGGGGCATGGCAACTGTCTGCCTGTTAGTGGTAAAGTGTTAAATAACCTGATAACTTTAAGACATAATGTGATATAGGGTAAAAGTAATTCAAAAAGGGGCATGGCAAATGTCTGCCTGTTAGTGTAATGGTCCAAAGCTAATTTTTAATCATAGCAGTAGAGCATAGCGTAAAGATAAATAATAAGGGGGGGGTGTAGTGATAAATGCCTAATAGTGTAATGGCCATACGACGTTTAATGGAAAAGCGACGACTAGTGGCAAAGTAGAGCATAACGTCTAATTTAAATCAGCAAGTAGGGGCATGTAACAAAATTGAGTAAAGTAATTTGAGGGTTGTGTGGCAAATAAGATGTTTAATAGGTTAAAGGCCCAGCAGCGCTTAATGGAAAAGCGATGACGAGAGGCAAAGTCGAACATGACTTTTGGTAAGTAGGTAAGTAGGTAAAATAAAAATACAACGTAATAGAGTAACGCTAAAATAATGGGGGGTGGGCAAGTATGATGCCTAATAGTGTATTTGCTAGCGGCGTTTAATGGAAAAGCGGCGACTAGTAGTAAAATGAAACGTAATGTAAGTAACAAACATAGTAGGGGTTTTGTATTTAAGTAAGGTTAAAATGGTATTATGATGTAGGATAGTATCAATGCGGCGGCCAATAACGTAATCAATGAGTGGCGTTTAATAAAGTGGTGGCTAGTGAATAACAGTAAAAGTACCCAATTTAACACTAAATAAGAACATGTAGTAGTATGTCTACATGAACATGAGCAGCATATTCACAGTATGCTGACAATAGGATAGGTCAATTGGATATAAGTAGAGCATGCAATACGGGACGAATACCCAATGATAACGCAGCCCTCCCTTGGTTCCTGAGTGGGGGCATGGTGTCTGGTTCTAGTGCTGGCGGAGATAAAATCGGGTTTAGGACCCGCGATCTGCTGGTACTGGTTCATGTGGCCATGTCGCTGTTTCAGACAATGTGGTAGCCTAGCATCGAGCGGGGATAGGCTCCTGCTATATGGCGGGTCAGGTGCCTAACCTGGCGGGTATGGTGACTCTCCTCCTGCCGCCCAAGAAATTGGACCTCGTCAACTCGTACAGGATAGCGACTGGCGGCGTGTCGCGACTCCCCAAAGTAGCCAAATGCCTCGTCATCTAATTAACACAAATCTAACACTTTGTGAATTTTGGAAAGACCACTTTAATATTGTCCATTGCTTGAAAACCATTAACGATGCATGGCAGGGTGACACACAACGAACTCCTAATACAGCATGGAAAAAATTGTGGCCAGCTTCCGCTAAGACTTTGAAGTGTTCGAAACAGCAGCCCCTGCTGTACATGATGAACTCATTGTCATGGATGATATCGTGTCACTTGGAAATTCCTTGCGGCTGGAGGTTAACGAGGCAAATGTGAATGACCTTGTCGCCGAGCACCACTAAGAACTGATGACACAGGAATTAATCGAGCTCCAGGAGAGTGAACATTTGGAGGTGTTGCGGGAACTCAATAGCGAGGAAGAGGTGGAAGAGGGGGACCGCCTGGCTACAAAGGATATCAAAGACATGCTAGCGAAGTGGCAAGAGTTTTCTGATTTTGTAGAAAAGAACCACCCTGACAAGCGGTCACGCGTTATCCTATTGTGAGGACATTTGTGCGCGTCATTTTCGAAATATTTTGAAGGGAAGGCAAAAACAAACAACCCTCAATGAGTTCCTTTTAAAAACTCCTGCTGAAAGTCAGGGTGGAGGCGGAGCAAAAAGAGCCAACCTGGAGAAGAAAGGTAAATAAAAATTAAAACAAGATTAGAATTTAGGTTTTGGGTAAAGTTAGATTAAACATAGTTTGAGTGTCTGTATATATTAATCCAAGTTCATTTAAATTTATGTTATAAGTTAAGTTATGTTACGAGCACGTTGCCATGCAAAAAGTCTCTGTCTCCCTGTCCCTCTCTCTCCCCTCCGGGAAAACGGTCTAATTTTTGTACTATTAAACACATTTTAGTACCGTATTTTCACGACTACAAGGCGCACATTAAAGTCTAAAATTTTCTCCAAAATAGACAGGGCGTCATATAATGCAGAGCGCCCTGTGTGAGCTCCGAGCTCCGGAGCCTGACTGAGCACTTTTTGCCGACACGCTTCTTATATAGAGAAGGCGGACGTTGGTGGGGAAAGGATTGCGGAGGGTGTGTGTGGGAGAAGACGCTAAAGCCATGCCCCTACAAGGTTCCTATATATACACTAGTGTGGGCATGTGCTCAATTGCAAAACGAAGAATGAATTATACTACAAAGAGGCACGCTTATGAAGCTCAGTTCAAGCTTCAAACCATCGATTATGCCAGGGGTCGGGAACCTATGGCTCGCGAGCCAGATGTGGCTCTTTTGATGATTGCATACGGCTCGCAGATAAAACAAAATATTCTCACTTGTTTTAATCCATCCATCGATTTTTCACTGCACATGTCCTGTTCAGGGCTGCAGGAGCAATTGTCAATTATTTTAATTGGATGATACTGGCCTACGTTTGCAGTTGCTGGGTAAAACAGGTAAACACCCTCTTTTGAATCAGTCTGAGACTGCGTCTGCTCGGTCATTAGCTCAAAGCTAACCCTTCGACGAAGAAGATGGCGAAAAGAAAAAAAGTCGACGAGTATCGTACATTTCAGGACAAATGGACCGAAGAATTCGCCTTTGTGGGGAGAGCAGGTTCTGCGGTGTGTCTAATTTGCAATGACAAAATTACATCGTTAAAACGGTCGAATGTAAAGCGGCACTTCAACAAGCGCCACGCTACCTTTGCATCAAAATACCCTGCGGGAAAGAGCAGAAAGAAAGCGTGCCAAGAGCTTCTGAGCAGGGTGCAAGCTAGCCAGCAGCAACTCCGCGTATGGACCCGGCAAGGTGACTATAATTCGGCTAGCTTTGCTGGTTCTTTAGCAATAGTGAGGAACGGAAAACCATTCACAGATGGAGAGTATGCTGAAACGTTCATGCTGGATGTAGCCAATGAACTTTTTGATGATCTTCCGAACAAAGACAAGATAATCAAACGGATACAAGACATGCCTCTGTCGGCAAGAACTGTTCATGATCGTACTATCGTGATGGCAAACAAAGTGGAGGAAACGCAAGTGAAGGACATAAATGGAACGCCGTTCTTTTCTCTGGCTTTGGAGGAGTCAACAGACGTGAGCCATTTGTCGCAGTTCAGCGTGATTGCAAGATATGCTGTTGGTGACACACTGCGCGAAGAAAGTTTTGCTGTTCTGCCATTAAAACGGTCCACAAAAGGTGAGGATTTATTCAAGTCTTTCATGGAGTTTGCTCAAGAAAAAAGTCTACCTATGGATAAACTTCTGTGTGTACTGATGGTGCTCTGTGTATGGTGGGGAAAAACAAAGGATTTGTGGCGCTTCTCCGTGAACATGAAAATAGACCCATCCTAAGTTTCCATTGCGTTTTACACCAGGAGGCACTTTGTGCTCAGATGTGTGACAAGCCGTTTGGTGAAGTGATGTCGCTGGTCATTCATGTGATCAACTTTATTGTTCCCCGAGCCTTAAATGATCGCCAGTTTAAAACACTGCTGGATGAAGTTGTAAATAACTATCCTGGTCTGCTTTTGCACAGCAATGTGCGTTGGTTGTCAAGAGGGAAGGTGCTTAGCAGTTTTGCGGCTTGCCTGAACGAAATTCGGACTTTCCTTGAAATGAAAAGCGTCGGGCATCCTGAACTAGCCGACAGAGTGGCTCCTCAAGTTTTACTATATCGTAGATCTGACTGAACATCTGAACCAACTCAACGTGAAAATGCAAGGCGTTGGAAATAGTGTTATCCCTTCAACAAGCTGTATTTGCTTTTGAAAACAAGCTGGAGCTTTTCATCACGGATCTTGAAACAGGTCTTTTACTACATTTTGAAAAACTGAGCCAGTTTAAAGATGCATGCACAGCAAGTGAGCCCATTCAAAACCTTGATCTCCACCAGCTAGCTGGCTGCACATCCAGTCTCCTACCGTCCTTCAAAGCACGCTTTGGAGAATTTCATGAGCACACTCATCTTTTTAAGTTCATCACCCATCCAAACGAGTGTTCAGTGAACACAGCCGACCTGAATTACATCCCTGGTGTCTCCGTCAGAGATTTTGAAGCAGAAGTGGCTGACCTGAAGGCCTCAGACATGTGGGTGAATAAGTTCAAGTCACTGTTACAGATTACAGTAATGTATAGTGACACCTAGTGGGTCATCACTTTAACATATTCTCAGTTCTACCCATAATGCCATGCGCTGTTGTTTGTTGCCATTCTAATAAAGACACGATCTGAAACATGGTGTCAGGAGTGGCTGGCTAAAAAAACTAAAGCAATGGCAAGCGGTATGATTCCGGCACCGGAGGGCATGCAGATGTCCGGGAATTTGGCAAAGAACTGGGACGTTTTTCGTGCTGAATTTGAGGACTTTGTGTTAGCCACAGGGCTATACGAGAAACCTGAGGAGGTTCAAGCTGCCGCCCTGAGACGGCTAATGGGTAAAGAGTGCCGCCACGTCTATATACAGATGCTCCCCTACTTACGAACATTCAACTTACGAACAACGGTACATACGAACATGTATGAAAATTGCGTTTAAGTCGAAAAATGTTCGTAAGTCCAATTTTGTATTTCGCGCCTTTTTCAGAGTAGTGCTTCGTTCCGCCGCTAATACCGACGCCTGGCGCTGTGGGAACGCAGCTCACCCAGCATCTACCTTCCTCTGCCCAGTTCGTTGCAGTGCGTAAGTTGCGCAAGTTGCGCAAGTGCGTGACGTATTTTGAACGTATCTCCAGTGAGCAAAGAACCTTTTTCATTTTTATCATCAAATATCTTGTGCATCCATTACATTGAATATGGTTGGTGAAAAGAGAAAGGCTTCTAGTGAGGATGGTAATGCAAGGAAGAGGCAAGCCATTTCATTTGAAACAAAAGTGGCAATAATAAAGAAGCTTGATGCGGGCGAGAAAATGGTGAGCATTGCACGGGCGTACTATTTGAATCGTTCGACTGTCAGTACCATTTATAAACAGAGATCGTATAATGGCACACGTGAAAAGTGCAGTGCCGATGCAATCGACGATGATTAGCAAAAGAAGAGGGAAAATCATAGAAGAGGTGGAGAAACTTCACATCATTTGGCTCGAGTATCAACAGCAGCGGCATATTCCTCTGAGCCTTATGCTCATTCAGGAGAAGGCCAAATCTCTCTTTGAGGATGTCAAGGCTAAGGCTGGGGAAAGCGCTGCCAAAGAAACGTTTTCTGCCAGCAACGGGTGGTTTTTCCGTTTCAAAAAGAGGGCTAATCTCCATCACGTGTCCGTGTCCGGAGAGGCAGCATCCGCGGACAAAGAGGCTGCCGAGCAATTCCCCCAAGTGTTAAAGGAGATCATTGAGGAGGGTGGCTATTCGGCTAAGCAGATCTTCAATGTCAACGAAACTGGTCTTTTTTGGAAGAAAATGCCAGAGAAGACCTACATTAGCCGTGAGGAGAAGACTATGCCCGGATATAAAACGGCTAAAGATCGCCTAACCTTAATGCTTGGGGAGAATGCCGAAGGGAGCTACAAGCTGAAGCCGCTGCTAGTTTACCGGGCAGCTAACCCTCGAGCCCTGAAGAACGTGACGAAAAGCTCTCTCCCCGTTATCTGGATGTCAAACAAGAAGGCATGGGCGACACTCGCTGTATTTGAGGACTGGTTCTTCCACCATTTCATCCCAGCAGTGGCTGTGCCTGAAGGCAGCACCCTTCGGTGCGGTATATGTCGAACCTCAGCAATGGGAAAGGTTATGGAACGTATGGTGACCAACAGATTGATTTACCACCTGGAAAGAGAAGGGCTCCTGACACCAGAGCAATCCGGTTTCCGGCCGCAAAGGAGCACTGAAGACCAACTCCTACGACTTTCACAAACAATCAGCGACGGTTTCTAGGCCAAGCCGATGCAAAGAACGATGCTGGCGCTGTTCGATTTCAGCAAGGCATACGACCTAGGTTTGGCGGGATGCTCTACTCTGGAAAATGACCCAAGTGGGGCTACCACACACCGTTGTCAGGTGGGTGCAGAGCTGGCTATCCAACCGAGTCAACTTTGTCACATTCGGCGGACAGAGAAGTAAGATTGGGATCTTTCGCCAAGGGGTACCACAAGGGTCGGTCATCTCGCCAATACTCTTCTTGATATAAGTGAATGACCTCACGAAGACCCTGCCCAGTGGCGTACACAGCAGCCTCTTTGCAGATGACGTGGCATGTTACACCCAAGCGCTGCAACTGGAGACTGTCCAAGAACAACTTCAAACTGCGGTAGATGCCATATTCGGGTGGAGCAAGAGGTGGAAACTTACCTTAAATGCATCCAAGTGTGAATGTACTTTCTTCTCCACAAACTCACACGAGACGAAGTGGCAGCATACTGATGCTGAATATGGACCATTGTTAAGTCGATAAGTCAGTTTTAGCCGTTGGAGTCAGATGCCAAAACTTATCGTCTAACACAGTGGTTCCCAAACTATCTTACCTGACGCCCCCCTTCTTGCTTCCAGTAGACCCGCACGCCCCCCCTCCCACTTCCTCTTTTGCTCATGTGACCTTATTTTATTTTATTGCATTTATTTCTTAGCATTGTTCAGGAAAACAGATCTCTGTTAATAGAAAACGGGTTGGACCGTTGGACTGCTATAATCATATTTCGCATGTATTTAATGGCAGATATTTGTTCTTTGATTTTATTATTCTTATAATCTATTTAAACATTTTTTTAGCAGATGACTTCACACACCCCTTGAATTCTCTTTACGCCTCCCTAGGGGGGCACGCCCCCCAGTTTGGGAACCACTGGTCTAACAAGTCCCACAAAAATGTGGCCTGCAGCATTGACAAGGAGCACATGTACAATTTTAATTCCAATTTTCTCCAAATATAATCTATGAAAATGCATAATTTTGAATTTCTGAGTAGTCATTGAAGTTTACTACTAGCATTGCCCAAGTTTCTTGGAAACTATGGGGAAAAAAAATACAGTATCAAAAAAATTGGACTTGGAACCTTGACAAAGTGCACATGTAGCAACTATAATTTGAATTTTCTCTAAATTAAGCCATCTTGCCTGGAAATTATGAAAAAAAATCATAAATTGATTTATATGACCACAAAAATTGGACCTGCAACCTTGAACACAGTACGCATGTAGCAACTTTAATTCCAATTTTCTCTAAATTTAACCTGTCAAATTGCACAATTTCCAGTAAGTGAGTAGTCAGGGAAGTGTACTAGTAGGATTGACCCACCTTGACTGGAAACTATTAAAAAAAGACATCTTTATTTACAGTGTCACAAAGATGTTGCCCTGCCGTTTCGGGGATTCACATAATATTGTACTTGTGGAGTTAAGTGTGTATTTTTAAATCATGGCTGTTTATTTCATTTGTAAATAATTAAAATGCTGGAGTTATATGGTGCTCTTTCTTGACTGTGCTACGAGCACACGAAGGGGGTAGAGTTGTTTGAGCGTCCGCTTATTTGCGCTCAAACGCTTAATTAAGCTAGCTTGACCGCATTCAAATTTCGGTTTGGCAAGAGACCCTTCTGATTCGGCAGGGTCCTCTATGATGTCCTCTACAGAAAATAAAGTAAAACATCATGAATAAGTATATCAATTTTAGTTGCATCTACTGACGGGCTAAACAACAAGATCGCAGAAGGTTCCTATTTTTATCCTCCAGGAGTCAATTAACAATTAAGAACAGGGATTGGAAACCTTTTTGACAGAGAGAGCCATAAACAATTCTTATTCTTTAATGTTATTTCTTGAGAGCCATCCTCAGAATTAGAAAGTAAAAATACATAATGGTCGGATTTTTTTGTGGTCATTTCACCACTTTTAAAGAACAAAAAGTCTCTTAATTCTTTTGACAACATTGTTATCCTGCTGCTAATATAGAGACCCAGCTCTCTCACCAGTGGTTTCCATATTTTACCTCTCAGATTAGTGGAGAGCCACTTATGGCTCCCGAGTCATAGTATCCCTACCCCTGATTTAGAATGACGCAAAGTATAATCTGCATTGTCAGATTTTTTTTTTTTTTAAGACCACAATTAAACGATAGCAAAAGCTTTTTGTTAGCTCTTGGTACATTCAATTGGACATTTCTAAGTCAGTTTCTTATCACGAGCATTTACAAACAGCAACAGGTGAACTTGCTTCAATCACTCGTTGGCTAAACTAAACAGCGTTTGATATTGTTAGAAAATAATGCAATATTGTAATTCAACTTACCTCATTCGTTCAATCTTTGCAAACATTTTAGAAGCCAAGTGTGCCACGTGTAAAAAGTCTTGTCCAGTTCGTTTCTGCTTATTCATTAGTCGACACCGTAGGTAAAGGAGCGCTCTTTTATGACGTCATGCTCTTTCCTCTTTAGTTCAAGTTTAGTGCCAAACACTGATTTTGCTAACTGTTAAGTTGCAGTTTAAAAAACACGATTCCAATTCATTCTTAAAATTATACTCAAAAGGAGAAGAAGAGAGAAAAACAACGTTTTTCCATCACAATAATTTACTCACACTTCTTAAATGTGATGTCACAACCTGCTTCAACGTTGCGTTTCCTGCGTTTAGATTGATGAAACTTTGAATTGGTTGAGAAAATAAAAGAGCAATTATCTTAAAACAATATTTTATTGCGCAACAAAACAAAATGCATTTTCTGTCAAAGCAACAAAGCGTCGTGTTACTCTCACTGTATTTTCTAGAATTTGAAATGACAGTGGATCATTGATGAACAAGAAAAATATATGTAGTATCCTATGTACTGTGTATTTTAATGCAGTATAATCAAATAATAAAGCAAAATATCAATTGTGTTGTTGATATCCGTCCTCCTTGCGAGTAAAAATCCAAAAGGGTGTCTTTCCTTTATCTCTCTCCACACTTTAATGAATGTCGAACAGCAGTTTGGAGAAGTTGTATTAATTGCATCAAAGAAAAAAGAAATTCTGGCATCAAAATCATTCTTCCTACCACTTCATGTCTACACACACATTTCTTTTAAAATATTTAACAATTATGTACATAATAATTGAACAGATACAATATTTGCCAACCTCATAAATAACCTGGAAGCCACCTTTAGTTGTAGAGGTTCATTTGCCTGACTTCAGTGCAGGCAGGCGCGGGTTAGACTCCCCCTAGTGGCGGTTTGATTGAAAGTGCGGATGGTACTTTGTCTCTTTGCGTACCCTATAACTGACTACTGAACTAACTAACTGAAAACTATGAAAAAAATCTTAATTTACATTGACCTACAACCTTGAACAAAAAGTACGCATGTAGCATTTTTTTATTCCAATTTTCTCAAAATTTAATATGTCTAACTGCATAATTTTGAGGTTGAAAGTAGTCAGGGAGGTGTACTACTAGGACTGATCCACCTTGGTTGGAAACTGAAAAATTCTTCATTTTAAAGTAACTCAAAAATGAGTCCTGCAAACTTGAACAACATACGCATGTAGCAATTTTAATTTCAATTTCCTCTAAATTTAATTCGTAAAATTGCATAATTTTGTTTGTGAGTCGTCAGGGACGTTTGCTACTAAGATTGACCCACCTTGCCTGGAAACTGAAAAAAAATCTTTATTTACAGTCCCACAAAAATGGGACCAGCAACTTTGAACAAAGTACACATGTAGCAATTTTAATTCAAATTTTCTCATTTAATTCGTGAAATTGCATTATTTTATGTATGTGATTAGTCATGGAGGTCTACTAGGATTGACCCACCTTGCCTGGAAATTACAACAAAAAAATTGATTTACAGTACTGCAAAAATGGGAACTGCAACCTTGAACAATTTACGCATATAGCAACCCCCACAACCCTTTCGAGGATGGAAGATGAATGAATGAATAAATAAGAGCAAAACATTCTGTGAAGATAACAGACATTTAATTCTGTAAAAATATCAAACTATATACAAACGTCTGTAAGCAATCATATAAACTGTACAATAGGGGGAAGCGGATACAAAAATATTCAATTTAAAGGTGACTTTCTTTTGTTCCATACACTCCAAATATATTTAAGAACATAGCAATAAGTTACAAGTCTACAATATGAAAAATACAAACATTTAATTAATTCAATTTAAAGGTGACTTTCTTTTTTTCCGAGTGTTCTTTGTTTGGTTGATTAACTTTCAAAATGCCTCTTTTTCTTGATGCAAACTTTAGGTCGGGTGTCATCACGTGGCAACCCCCAATCTTATTGGATGCCGGCTCATCGAGCTTTTCTGGGCCACTGAAGTTCACCGCTTTCACATGGACTCTCAAATGTTCTTCACCCCTTAAAACACAATAAGAAGAAATAAATTATTTTCCTTTTCTGTATAACTTATCCTCACAGAGGTCAAGGGGGGTGCTGGAGCAATCTCAGCTAAATATGGGCACCTGGCAGGGGATACCCTAAATTGCAGGGCACATGGAGACGGACAACCATTCAAACTCACACCTAGGGGCAATTTAGAGTATTCAAAACCGGGGTACCCGGAGAAAACCCATGCAAGCCCGGGGAGAACATGCAAACTCTACACAGTAGGCACCCACATGGGATCGAACATTCGATCCCAGACCTGTGAGGCCACTGGGCTGCCCTCTAGAAATATACTTTCCAAAAAGTTTTGTAATGACTAAAAACCACTCTAAGCATGAAGTCAAATCTCAAAAATTTCAGTCCCAAATTTTGACAATTCCGGTTTGATTTAAGCAAATAGGCAGTGCTGCAATAACTTGAATTCATTATTACGGATGTGTTGTATCCAAAATTGACACATAGGTTGGAATGCAGGAATTATAACAAATCATTACACACGTTTTCAAAGAACTGTTTACTTTTGACCAAACTACTTTCTATCGTGGAACCAGTTGGGTCAATTACACTGCGCTAACATTTTAAGTCGAAAGAAAAAAAAACAGTAAGACAATAAGACAATGGCTCGTTTAAAAAAAAAAAAACTTAAGTCGACTCAGTCATGACTCATAACACCACTTTCAGTGTGTAGACCTAAACCAAAAAGTGCCTGTATATTGTAGGAGTGTACTTAAATACCTCTGGTGCTTGCGGAACGTGTCTGTGCTGGATTTAGGAATATAAAGAAGCTTCTTCTCCCGTCCACAGGAACTTGGTCTGTTCATGGATCAGCTTTCGGATGTGCTCGATCCATTCCAGTTTGGTCTTAATAGTGGGCGCCTATTGATTTGGAAGACAGGCAAAAGTTAACGTGGCCTTTTGGACCACTTTTGAGAACCATATAAGCATCCTATACTATTCGCTGGAATTTCAATTACTGTAAGAGTTACAATATTTGTTTTCTGTTTTACTTTCAAAGAGAGAGAGAAGAGCATCTAACCTTGAGAACAATGATCTTGTTCAATGTGCAACGCATCGAAAGTGCAAACTTGCGAGGGTTTCCCTCCACGTGCTCTATCACATTTAGTTCGGAGAGCTGAGGAGGCAATGAGATTATCATTTTCACAGATTTGGTTCACATATAAAAATGGTGTAAATGATTACTCACATTAAGTTTTCTCTTGAAAATGTATTTGTACTTTCCCTTGGTGTCGTTGGCCACCTTGCAAAAAACCAAGGTCTTCTCCAAGAGAAAGAGGTGTCTTTTTCTGCCCATTCGGAAGGGTGACTTGGAGTCCCAAACTTTGAAGGACTCCTCCAGGAGCAGCTCCTCTTTTATGCTCTCGTCAAACCCTGAAGAAGGGTAAAGTAGGCAATTTAAGAAAATGATACATCAATGAAAAGCAAATGTGTGGCCATCTTGCCAAGTGTTCATTTACCATCCACCAAGGAGAGATGCATGGCATCATTGATCATCATTTCTGTGTTTATCTTGAGTGTGTCGGGAATGACATCCATTTCGAATTTCGTTATGGCAAGAAAGTCTTCTGATTCAACAGGATCTATGATGTCCTCTTTAGAAAATAAAGTAAAACATCATGAATAATACATACATACATACATTATTTACTTTATTTAAACATGATTTAATCCTCCAGGAGTCACAATAACTTAGAAGGACACAAAGTATGATATGCATTGTCAGAAAAAAAATGTTTTAAAAAGCCCACATTGAAAAGATAGCAAAAACTTTTCGTTTTCTCTTGGCACGTTCAATTGGACATTTCCAAATCAGTTTTTCATCACTAGCATTTACTGACAACAACAACAGGTGAATTTGCCTCCATCACTCGTTGGATAAATTAAACTGCATTTATGTTGTTAGAAAATTTTGCAAGTGTAATTTAACTTACCTCCTATTCGTTCAATCATTGCAATAATTTGAGAAGCTAACTGTTCCATGTTGGAAAAGTCTTGTCCAAGTAGTTTCTGCAGGTTCCGATGTGAGTACTACTGCATCTGACTGATTTTCATTCGGATGTTGTTCATATCTCGGGGTAGTCATCAAAGACCAAAGAGCGCTCCTTTGACGTCATCCTCTTTGATCGCGAGTTCAAATTTAGCGCCAAACTGTGATATTATAATCAGCAAAATTGCAGTTAAAAACGATTACATTTTAATCTTAAAAATATCCCCAAAAATTGGCAACAGAAAAAAACGACGTTTTTTTTCCATCACATTGAATTTTCCCACGCTTCTTGAACGTGACGTCACAACCTGTTTCAACGTTGGGCTTCCTGAATTTAGATTAATGAAACGTTTAAGTTCGTCCAGAAAATAAAGTAGCAGTTAACAACCTCATACTAATATTTTAGTGCGCAACAAAACAAAGCGTTGGTCCGCCCTGATGAATCTTTTATCCTGAAAAAAAAAAACGTGTTGAAAGATACACAAACTGCTGTTATAGTCTGTTGCTTTTCAGTTGAAATTCAAGTTGGAAAGATTTGAGCCACACGCTAGCCTGCCAATGCTAGCCCTACCACAAATTCGATCTCATCTAACATGTTGTTGTTTATACAGGCCGAAATTTGTGTTTAAGTTGGTGGACTAAATATTTTGATAATACTGCATTAAAATACAAGGTACTGCATACATTTCTCTTGTTCATTAATGATTCACTGTCATTTCAAATTGTTTAAAATACAGTGAAAGTAACACGACTTTTGGTGTTTTAACAGAACTTTCTTTGTACTATTAGCTTAGTTTCTTTCTGCTAGTTCTTTTTTGGAACTGTTAGATGTACAGTTTTAGCACCTATCCCTAATTCCTTAACTCAGTCTGATCCCATCTAACAACTGTGCATGTTCAGCATCGAAGGAAGAGAACAGGGTTTGCGAGTTACTCCACATATGGTTTATTCCAGATATTGATCCTTACAGAGCTCCGGGCCCCCTCCCAAATAATAGTAAACCAGCTGCGCGTCGTAATGCACAGTGGAGGATGAGAAAGACAACGGTCCACACCCGCGTTTGCACAGTTATAGTTAAACAAAAATGAATATTCATTCGCTGATTCTAATGATATTCGGACTGTCCCACGACGATCCTACAGGGGTGTCCTCTCCTGAGATCTGCTTGTCCGCGAATCCACGTCTGGCTTGGTCGCTCCCTCCGCAGGAATTCCTTTGTTTCTGGTATCATCTGGACCATCGCCCTCTCCGCGGGGATCCCTTTGTCCCTGGTTTCATCTGGACCACTTATCACCGGGACCACTTGTCACCTGGACCACTTATCACCGGGACCACTGTCACCTGGACCACTTATCACCTGGACCACACCTTGAAGCAGAAACTCAGACAAAAGACCTTTTGTTCATTGTAATTGAGTTGAGAACAATAGTTTTAATCCTACTGTGGTACTATATCAAAAATGCAACAGCTACAATAAAATGAAGGAATAAAATATGTCATATTCTTCATTCCCTCTCTTGGTCTCCCAAAAGAGACCATACCGACAAACAACACACAAGTTAGTAAGAAAAAACTAAGAAGCACTACGTTAGTATAAGAAAAGAAACAAAGAAGCATCACATTAGTGTATCCATGAACACATGCTCGGCGGTGGTTGCAGAGGGATCAGTTTGTAGCAATTGAGTATACTGACCTTTCGGATCTGGTCCCACTGCCCTATCGATCAAACGAATAACCAGAGTACGAGCCATGGGGATGAGGCAACATCCACAAAGACTAAGTAAAGTCGTGAAAACAACAACAGATATGAAGACATTTCCCATCAAACCTTTCCAGGTACCGAACTGATCCATCCTTCGGTCCCAGAGTGAGTCACCCACACCTGAATGGTCTGCCATCTTATTAGTCAGGGTTCGGAGGCCTTCCAAGGCTTTGGTGAGACGTCCATTTGGAGCCGTGTTATTAGGGATGAAAGTACAACATGAATCACCAAAGATAGCACATACCCCACCCTTCTCGGCCAATAACATGTCTAATGCTATACGATCTTGGAAAGCCATGAGAGATGTTGCCGCTAACTGTTCATGTACCGCCTCAAACGACTCAACAGTGTAATTGCCAAGTCGCTGGACATTGTAATGAATGTAATTAATGCGATCAACATTTTTGTTAGGGGTTACCCAAATTAGAAGACTTTCGAATCCTGCTGAGACCTGATCAACAAGTTTATACTCATTTGGAACGCCACGGGGGATGCCTGTGGCGTCAATATAGGCTGAGTTACCCATCCAGGTGGGTGATGCCCTCTTGTTGCGATGCAAAATATCCTTCAGGCTTGAAGGTAATTGTACTCCAGCTGTGAGATTCACTGGGGAAACAGAAACCGGAAGCAACAAAGACACCAAAGAGCACACACCAGAAGCATTTGTGGGTAATCTATCATACAACTTATCGCTTCCACACCATAACCAGATGTCCGCTCGGGATAAGGGGTGTGGTACCGGAAAAGACATATTTAATACACACCAATCAGACTGAATGCTTCCCAATGATTTTCCAGTCCCCTTTAATTTGAGACAGGTAAAATTTTGTCGTGCTACTGCTTTATCAAAAATTGGTTTCTCTTTATCCTCTTGGGCAAGTGGGAATATCGAATCGTACTTAGAACAATTAAATTTCGGGTTATTGTTTTTTAGAAGGTCCACAATACATTCATTTTCGACTGGGGCCGAAACAATACGGAGTACGGGTCGAGCACCCATACACACGAGGCAATCATTTTGGATTTTGCTGGCAGCTTGCTCTGCCATTAACAGCCAATTGTTAGATCCTGCCGTAATACCTGTAGTCATTCTAAACTAATCGTCCACTGATGGTTCGCCATGGATTATGCGGACCTTACTCGATTTAGGGGACACGATTGATGGAATCACCTTGCCGGTTTTCGCCCGAGTAGTACTAGGTTTTTTACACATCCCCACTGGCCAGCATGGATCGGTATCCGAGGACCATGCACACAGGTTCAGGAAGCTACACTTTGTGGACGATGAAGTCCAGTCACCCTCCCTCCACAGAGGTAAGGTGCCTTCCGACTCATTTATCCTGAAATACAAACCAGAAGCATCAACAGAGAAATTTGAAACCTTCTTTTGCCATTTTTTAGCTATTTTTGACCAGCCATAGGTACCAGATGACCAGCGGGTCGACTGATCCACCACTACGGTGTGTGCCCAATCACCCCCTGAGTCCTGGTACGGCCTAGCATCCATATACCATTTGTATTTGTTTCCCCAATCCGAACCCTTTCCATTCCTTTTCGAATATAATGCTGCGTATGGAATAAACATACGAATTTCGAACGATCCGTTGTAACAAAACCATAGCCTATTGTCATTCATTCCCTTTGGATGCGTTTGGTCTGTCAGGTACTGCACCTGACCCTGGGTGCAAGGATCATAACTGGCCAGCGAAGAACCCCCATACCCTACTGAGTTTGTATGTTTTTTAAATCGCTTGTGTACCAGTGGTGTCCCATTTGTTGGAGATAGTGGTGTCATTGGAGCCACATCCGTCTGATTGGAGATCGCCCAACAGGAGTATGGCATACACATGTGGAGTGCTCCTTCAAAAAATAACAAGAGAAAAATTAAAACAATAATCAATAAGCAAACACATCCTGTACCCCACTTCCCTCTCTTGGACTGGCACAAATGCAGTCCAGACCAGGGACTAGGTGTCATTTTAAAATGTATGTGTCCTGTCCCCGGGAGAATCAAAGGCCGCCTTTGGAGAATCCGCCTTTGATGTACGAGCAGTCACTTTGAAGGGACCGGTCCACCTGGGCTCCGACCACTTCCAGGATATAACCTTAAGAAGAACGTGGGTTGAGATCGTGGGTTCCTCCTGTGGGTGATCACGTACAACTGCAGCCGCCTCCTTTATCTGTGAAGAAATATTAGATACCAGAGAATGCAATTGAGACCAATATGCTGCATGTGAGAGATCGGGTAATGGAACCTCTTCATATGGGGTGATGGAGGAACTAGGACCGGGCATCAGCCGGCCCGTAAGTAATTCAAATGGGGCAAAATTTGTGGTTTTGTTTATGGTTTGACGAATCGAGAGTAGAGCCAATGGGAGGGCTTGAAGCCAAGACATTTTAGTGCCGTACATTATTTTTGCCAATTTCTCTTTCAATGTACGATTCATTCGTTCAACCTTACCTTGGCTTTGTGGGTGGTAAACACAACCAAAACGATGTTTAAGGCCTAACATGCTTTCAACCTTCTGTAGGGCCTTATTGTTAAAGTGAGTACCATTATCCGATCTAATGAGTGCAGGAAAACCATGTGAAGGGATATAATGATTCACCAAAGCCTTAATGACTGCTGCCGCGTCCTCCCTAGCACATGGATATGCCTCCGGCCAATGAGAGAATGAATCTACAATGACCAGGAGGTATCTTTTACCGTTTACTCGTTGTGTCATGTCAGTAAAGTCAATGGTGATCTCAGCCCCTGGCCAGAGGGCTGGATGAAAGTCACCAGGTCTGGGTTTAAGGGTCGGTTTGGCGTTGAACAACATACATGTCTTACAGTCGTTGACGTGTCGCCACACAAGGGAAGACAAGTGTGGGTGCCACCAGTTAGTCAATTTAGTCATCATCGCCTGGGGGCCCACGTGAGCAGATGAGTGGGCCTCCGCCAAGACAGACACAGATAATGGTCCCATCGGAATTACAGGACATCCTGTGGGACCCACCCATACACCATCCACACGTTTCACAGCACCCGCATGCGCCCACACAGTCCGTTCCTCCGGAGAGGCCGATTGCTGGGCCTCCAGAATCACATCCACAGACAAACTCTCATGCACTGGATCTGAGTGGTGGTTGGATTCCAATTGAACCAGATTAGAAGGATTATCTACCATATATCCAGCTACTGATTTTGTTAATTGATCCGCCGCATGATTACCTCTAGCTACAAAAGATGAGGACTTGGAGTGACCAGGAACCTTAACAATCGCCAATTGGGACGGAAGGAGCATGGCTTTGCGCAGGCGCAACACGATATCCCGGTGTGCAATGGGTTGACCCTTGGCCGTTTTATAATCATTTCGTTCCCATTCGGGGAGATCAATGACAGCAGCCGAAACTGCATAAGCCGAATCACTATAAATGGTAACCGGATGACCTGCTGCGGTCTCCAAAGCAAAACAGAGGGCCAACAGCTCAGCCGCCTGGGCAGACTGATTAGCTGCCTGAATAAAGGATGCACAATGCACGAAGTCATCTCCCTTACTTTCCACTACGGCAGCCGCCGCATGTAGATGTCCCGAATGGTCTCTCCAACAACAACCGTCTGTAAACATAATACGACCGGATGAAAGCGGTGTGGTAGCGAGGTCAGCCCGAACGTACCTTTGGTGATTAACCCGCATAGCACATTCGTGGGGTCCTAAATGGATGTTATCCGCCATATTGATGCCTGTGTGAACGTAATTAATGTTTGGAGCTGTTAGTATACGTAAAAGTCTGGACTGTCGAAGCGATGATAATGTAAATGATGACGAAGCCACATACGCCGATACCCCATGATCAGTCAAAACGTATAGGGGATGTCCCATCACTGTATGAGCTGTTTTAAGAAGCACTTTAGCGAGCCCTGCAGCATAACGAGTGCACTCTGGTTGACGAAGTTCAACCCTATCCAGTGCTACACTACAATACATCAATACCCGCCTAGTCGCTGGAACCTTCCATCTATATTGTGGCCTGTGGATAATGACACTCTCATCTATTTCTAACGTTACAGGTGGAATTTTAACACAATGGCCCACATCAAATGGTCCTGATGACCACAACGTGTCCGGAATAGTCTTTAACATATCCTCTGTCTGGTGGTGATCAGTCAATTCCCTGCCATGTTCCCAAGTCAAGATTTGTTCTTCCAAAATGGAGGAGTTTAACGATGGAGTCTGTGGGTCAATCTGATAAGAGTCATGCATTTTGGAATAAGTCAATCCCGGGATGTCAGTGGACTGCCAGTTAGTTACTTTAAGAAGTTTCTTGACCATTGGACCGAGTTGGCGAGCTTCATGATCAGGAGACAGAGCCAAGGTAATGTGTGGGTCGGCTGTATCCGACATTTTGTACCATACTTTTTGCGATTCGTCCAAATCAACATATGACGCTACACCTTCTGGACCCACAAAGATTTTGGTGGTTTTCAGCTGCCAGGGCCTTCCAAGAACCTTTTGAAAATGGTCTCGATAGATTAAATCATCTTCTATGTCATAAAACAACGTACAATGAAAATCATCCATGGGTGGATGGTAAGGCCGAAGTGAGTCAATGAATGATTTCCACTGGTAATAAACAGACAACAGTCCCCCCGTGGCCGGAGTTTCAGGCTCAAGACGTGACCAATAGATCATTGCTACCTCTGAATCTTGTTGCAAAGGACACATCAACCACTATCCACATGTTCGTACTGGTTGTGAACACGGAATCTTTGCACCATTTGGTAAAGTCACTGTGAGGCCATCCGGCCCACATAAGATGGTAGCTCCAATAGACATCAACAAGTCTCTTCCCATCAAATTGACAGGTGTTCGGGGTGAATGAAGATAGGAATGGAAGAGAGTCTGTTTTAAGTGGGGGATTTCAGTTCGTAGAGGTCTGGTAACAGGCAGAGCTTGAGGAGACCCCGAGAAGCCGACCAAAGTCACGGCTGCTGAGGAGAGACAACTGGCAGCGAGCGGGATGTTGAAAGATGAGTGCGTTGCTCCCGTGTCCACCAAAGCTGATGTTTGTACGCCATTGACTCTCATCTGAAGCATTGGGTCTGCCGTTCCACTGCTTCCCGAGCTTCTCGGGCACCTCTATTCGGAGTGTTGAGGATCCCCTGGTTCGTAAGAATCATCTCCGCCGTGGTAATATTGTCCAGGTGGCTGGGCCGGCTGCTGCGGCCGCCATGGTCTGCCAGTGCCTCGTCCTCCCCCACGCGTAGGCCGCTGCTGTTGTGGTGGGCCATACTGCCATGGTATGGGTTGCCGTGAGAACGGTTGTTGCTGTTGCCATGGGAACGGTTGTTGCTGTTGCCGTTGTTGACTGGGGCAATCACGTCTCCAGTGTCCACTACCGCCACACACAAAACAGTTGCCTTGTTGGCCTTGTCCCGAGTACCCTCCTCCCCGGCCACCAGAGCAACCATGCCCCCGACCACCGTATCCATGACCAGCACCTCGCGCCCCACCATATCCCTGAAACATCTGTGCGGATTGCTCTGTCTTTTCCTGCTTAAATTTTTTGGCTTCACTATGTAATTTGGAAAGTTGGAGTTTCAACAGAGCAGAGGTCAAATTTTGTGATTCGGCTTTTTCTTTTATCTTCTCGTTATCATATATCTTACAATGGTGAGCTAGGTGATGTTTAAATCTAGGTTCGTCACCTGTCAACAAGTCGGGATCCTTCCTCAACTCTTTTTTAACCGGTTCTGGAAGACCCTCGACAATAGCTGTTCGGAATAAGGTTTCACTCTCAAATATGCCAGATGGATGGCGACCGGTGCTTTCTATCCAGTCTTTAATACATTGTTCATAATGCACCGGACCTCCCACTCCATCGGTGTATGGGAACACGGTTGGAGCCAAGTCATGGGGTCGTGGGAAGGCATTTTTAATTGCCCTGAACAAGGCGCCTGACACTTGGGTCAATGGAGTGTCGTGTGGATATCTTATAGTTGCTGCTTCCTCCTCTATCATTCGTACCTGATGTTGAGTGCAGGATGCTGATATGGCCTGTCTCATGTCACCAAGTGCACAACTCTGTCCACTCATTAAAGCCAAGAATTTCATCAACCATGGACTTCCTCCCCTCGCCAGAGGAGGGAGTTGTTCAGTCAATGCAGCCACATCTCTAAGAACAAGTGGCTCATATATCATGCCTCCTCCCTGAGGGCGGAGGGGAAACATACCTCCAGATGTGGCTTGTACCCGCTTTGCGCTGGGCTTTGGTTTCCTCCTGGCAGTCCTGTCTGATGTTTCATTCGCCCCACTGTTACGTGGGCGAAGGGCGATATGAAATCCAGAATCTGGTGGAGCCTGTCTGTACATGTCCACTCTCTCTTTCTCTCTTTCGTCTGGAATGTCTGAGTCACTGTCTGAGTCATAGTCTGATTGTAGATTAGCGTCCTCAAACAGTATAAGATGGTCAGTCAACTCACCTTTTCCTTTCTTATTACGTTTCTTTTCTTCATTTTTCTGTCGAGTCGCTTCCTCTCTGCACTTCTGTTCTCTATAAAGTCGGTCTCTTTCTGTTACTTCTGCATCGTCCTCTCGATCAGTCAAGTCACCGCTGGTCTGTTTTGGTATATCTTTTGTATTTTTGAGATTACATGCTGTTCTTATGAGGTCTTTTGCCTCGGAAGACATGGCTTCCTCCTCGTTCTCAACGTCGAGGATTATCCGTCCACCTAAAGTCACTACTGGTGCTTGTAGGGACATACCGTAAGGTCTTATTGGAGCTTGATAATTCAGTAGGGGTGCTGAAGGTACAAGAGGGGGCATCAAAGTCAAAGCTGGTTTGAGAGGACCGGTGCGATATATTGTGGGTTGGGTTAATGTATGAGAAATGCCACCAGAGTACGTCACAATATCACCTATTTGCTGCAATGTGTCATTAAATCCACTAGGTGGCGCCACAGTACCACCTAATTTTCCAGAAGCAGATTTCTTACCTTTTTCCATAGCCTGTTGACGCCTCACTGTGGCCAAAGCTGTTGACGCAATCACTAGGTTATGTATTGCCAATCTATGTAGTTCTAACTCCTCCTCCTCTCTCTTTATCGGGTCACGCCACCACCAATTCACTTCTTTCTTTCGCTTTTGTATTACCACCTTCTTAGCTGTGACGTCACACTCTATTTTTTGCAACACTACGGCCAAATCATTCATATTCCATTCGCGCTTTTGACCTGTAAAATGCACATTTCCTTTCAACGTACAAAATTGTTTCTTCAACTCGCGTCTCATTTTGGATTGCCCCTTCTTTTGAACCCCACTCAGAACCTGTGCTTCGACTTCTCCGTACAAACTCATCAATTCATTCCATTCTCCGTCTGCATCATTCTCCATTCTTCTTTTAACACACACACACAAACTCCATTTTCCTTCAGCGTCTTCCTCCCCATTCTTCGCAACACACACACACATTCTTGTTCAAGCGCTCCTAGCATTTTTACCAACGCAGTCATCACAAATCACCGGATAAATTTAGAATTTTAGTATATTCAATTCTAGGAATTAAGAAATTTAGAATTTTAGTATATCCAATTTAGAATTAGGAATTTTTATTAGGAGCAATCCTAAGAAAAAAACATCTGTGGACCCAGTCGTTTCCCTGCTGAAGACTTAAAAAATAAGTTTGCTGAATTTTTCTTACAATTAAGTAAAAGGTCTCCAACATAAAACCTTTTTACGGAATCACCTTATTCCATTGTTTTCATACGAACGTTTCCCTTTATCTCAAAACGACCGTTCTGGAATCCCCAATCACTGATTCCAGATATATAATCACGGAAATGTCCCTGAACAAATACTCGTGTTATATGAATCACATTTCTACTGTGACTTCTACTCTAAAAAATAAGTTTGCACAATTTTTGTACGGTTAAGTAACAGGTCTTATGCATACAACCTTTCGGAATCTTAAAAATCCCTTCTACTCTAAAAAATAAGTTTGCACAATTTTCGTACGGTTAAGTAACAGGTCTTATGCATATAACCTTTCGGAATTTTTTTAAAAAAATCCCTAGAACACGTTTCTACTGTGACTTCTCCATAATTTAATAAATCCAATAGCAGAATTTTGACAGTTAAGTAACAGGCATTCCGCTTACCTTTTAGATTTCAGGCGCCCATCAGAGAAGTCTCCATAGAAAGATGCCGAGTGTTTCAAATCCAGACCACTCTTATAAACATCACGTTCACGACGTGCTTCGAAGTCCGCGACTTCGGCGGGGTTCCCCTTCCTTAATCCCACGTCCGCGACGTGTCACGTTTCCAAACGTTTTTCCTTTTCCTAATAAATATCACTCCTCGGAATCCCTGACTCCGGCATTAACCATTAACCGACCGACCTCTATTTGTCTACGCAGCCTCTCTCCTCCCTCGACGCACGTCGGGGTCGCCAAAATTGTTAGATTTACAGTTTTAGCACCTATCCCTAATTCCTTAACTCAGTCTGATCTCATCTAACAAATGTGCGCGTTCAGCATCGAAGGAAGAGACCAGGGTTTGCGAGTTACTCCACAGATGGTTTATTCCAGAAATTGATCCTTACAGAGCTCTGGGCCCCCTCCCAAATAATAGTAAACCAGCTGCGCGTCGTAATGCACAGTGGAGGATGAAAAGACAACGGTCCACACCCGCGTTTGCACAGTTATAGTTAAACAAAAATGAATATTCATTCGCTGATTCTAATGATATGCGGACTGTCCCACGACGATTCTGGAGGGGTGTCCTCCCCTGAGATCTGCTTGTCCTTGAATCCACATCTGGCATGGTCGCCCTCTCCGCAGGAATTCCTTTGTGTCTGGTATCATCTGGACCATCGCCCTCCGCGGGGATCCCTTTGTCCCTGATTTCATCTGGACCACTCATCACCTGGGACCACTTATCACCTGGACCAGACCTTAAAGCAGAAACTCAAACAAAAGACCTTTTGTTCATTGTGATTGAGTTGAGAACAATAGTTTTAATCCTACTGTGGTACTATATCAAAATGAAACAGCTACCATAAATTAAGGAGTAAAATATGTCATATTCTTCAGTATGTACCGTGTATTTTAATGCAGTATGATCAAATAATAAAGTGAAATCAATTGTGTTGTTGATGTCCGTCCTCCTTGCGAGTAAACATCCAAAAGGGTGTCTTTCCTTTATCTCTCTCCACACTTTTATGAATGTCGAAAAGCAGTTTGGAGAAGTTTTATTAATTGCATCAAAGAAAAAAGAAATTCTGGTATCAAAATCATTCTTCCTACCACTTCCTGTCCACACACACATTTCTTTGAAAATATTTAACAATTATGTACATAATAAATGAACAGATACAATTTTTGCCAACCTCATAAATAACCTGGAAGCGACCTTTAGTTGTAGAGCAGGGGTGTCCAAACTTTTTGCAAAGAGGGCCAGATTTGGTAAGGTGAAAATGTGTGGGGGCCAGTGTTCCCTCTAAGCTGCGCGCGTGCGCAATTGCGCACTACTCTCGTCCTCGCTGCGCAGCAGCAATCATATGGCGCGCAGTAAAAAAAATTAAAAAAAATCGGATTTTTTTTTTTTTTTATTTTATTTTTTTTTTTTTATTTTTTTTTTTATTTTTTTTATTTTTTTTTTTTACCCCTTTCCCCATGATGGCGCCGTTTAAGCGGCAGCAAGTGGCAGTAGCTCTGTCCACTTATGTTTTTCGTGTTTTACAGCATGTTTTACATGAAAAACGGACAGGTCGCCGAATGAACGTTCGGCGGAACGTCCATTCGGCGACCTGCCCGTCTGTCAAACGTCCGTCGGCGAAACGTCTTTAGGCGAATCATCCGAGTACCGATGATGTCGCTCACACTGGTACTCAGTGCGCTCAGGGAGGTTGACTTTCTGCTCAGACCAACGAAAAATTAGAGGGAACATTGGTGGGGGCCGACTATTTAGCCTGACATTCTTTGAATGTAGTAGTAGTAACTAACCATGGAAATTTGACCGTTATGGTTTTTTTACGGTGGAACAAACAGAAACAAATAAATCCGTTCCTCTTGTTTGGCCCTTCAGACTCTGGAGGTCCAGAAGCTCTTCACTCACGTTCATGTCATTGTCCACTCCTCTTAAAAAGATCAGTAACTGAGCGGTGTCGGACGCATCCGTGCTTTCATCGCACGCTAACGAGAAAAAGTCAAACTCAGTTCCTTTTGCCTCTAACTGTCTCTTAATATCTAATGAAACGTCTTCAATTCTACGTACGACAGTATTACGAGCCAGGCAAATATTGGCAAACTCTTGCTTCTTCGCGGGACAAATTTTCTCAACCATTTTCATTACACAGTCTTTAATAAATTCACCCTCAGTGAAAGGTTTGCAGTGCTTTGCAATCAGCGTTGCCACTTCGTAGCTTGCCTTTGTGGCATTTTCATTTGACTCACGGACTCTTGTGAAAAAGCTTTGCTGTGCCGTTAAAACAGCTTCCAGTTGCTTCACTTTTTCACCGCGTTTGTTCCCAGTTAGCTTGTCGTAGCTAGCATGTTTTGTCTGGTAGTGCCTCTTGATGTTGAATTCCTTGAAAACAGCCAGTCACTTGGCAAATTAGGCAGACACAGTTGTTTCGTATTTCAGTGAAAAAATACTCAAATTTCCACTTGTCCTGGAAGCGGCGGCCCTCGCGGTCAACTTTCCTTTTTTTGTTTACAGACGCCATGTTAGAAATGGGCTGGGCTGAAACGATCACGCAAGGTCAAGGGTCACGGCGGCCAGAGTGCGGCCACAGGGCTACTGCCATCTTCTGGTGAAATGAAAAATATGAAAAATAGCTTTTTGTACACATGTATTTTATACTGTGGTCAACAGTGCTGGCGGGCCGCATATTATTGATTTCATGATGAAAAAAAAAAAAAAAAATAAAAATAAAAAAATAAAAAAAAAATAAAAAATTCATGATAGAGGCCGCGGGCCGGTAAAAATTTGTCCACGGGCCGCAATTGGCCCGGGGGCCGGACTTTGGACAGGTCTGTTGTAGAGGTTCACTTGCCTGACTTCAGTGCAGGCAGGCGCGGGTTAGACTCCCCCTAGTGGCGGTTTGATTGAAAGTGCGGATGGTACTTTGTCTCTGCGTACCCTATAACTGACTACTGAACTAACTAACTGAAAACTATGAAAAAATCTTAATTTACATTGACCTACAACCTTGAACAAAAAGTATGCATGTAGCATTTTTTTATTCCAATTTTTATCAAAATTTAATATGTCTAACTGCATAATTTTGAGGTTAAAAGTAGTCAGGGAGGTGTACTACTAGGACTGATCCACCTTGGTTGGAAACTGAAAAATTCTTCATTTAAAGTAACTCAAAAATGAGTCCTGCAAACTTGAACAACATACGCATGTAGCAATTTCAATTTCAATTTTCTCTAAATTTAATTCGTGAAATTGCATAATTTTGTTTGTGAGTCGTCAGGGACGTTTGCTACTGAGATTGACCCACGTTGCCTGGAAACTGAAAAAAAATCTTTATTTACAGGCCCACAAAAATGTGACCAGCAACTTTGAACAAAGTGCACATGGAGCAATTTTAATTCCAATTTTCTCATTTAATCCGTGAAATTGCATTATTTTATGTATGTGATTAGTCATGGAGGTCTACTAGGATTGACCCACCTTGCCTGGAAATTACAACTAAAAATTTGATTTACAGTACTGCAAAAATGGGACCTGCAACCTTGAACAATTTACGCATATAGCAACCCCCACAACCCTTTCGAGGATGTGCAGTATGGAAGATGAATGAATGAATGAATAAATAACAAGAGCAAAACATTCTGTGTAGATAACAGACATTTAATTCTGTAAAAATATCAAACTATATACAAACATCTGTAAGCAATCATATAAACTGTACAATAGGGGGAAGTGGATACAAAAATATTCAATTTAAAGGTGACTTTCTTTTGTTCCATATGCTCCAAATATATTTTACATGTGACTGTCCACAAGCAATACGTTACAAGTCTACAATATGAAAAATACAAACATTTAATTAATTCAATTTAAATGTGACTTTCTTTTTTTCCGAGTGTTCTTTGTTTGGTTGATTAACTTTCAGAATGCCTCTATTTCTTGATGCAAGCTTTAGGTCGGGTGTCATCACGTGGCAATCCCCAATCTTATTGGATGCGGGCTCATCGAGCTTTTCTGGGCCACTGAAGTTCACCGCTTTCACATGGACTCTCAAATGTTCTTCACCCCTTAAAACACAATAAGAAGAAATAAATTATTTTCCTTTTCTGTATAGCTTATCCTCACAGAGGTCAAGGGGGTGCTGGAGCAATCTCAGCTAAATATGGGCACCTGGCAGGGGATACCCTAAATTCCAGGGCACATGGAGACGGACAACCATTCACGCTCACACTCATACCTAGGGGCAATTTAGAGTATTCAAAAGCGGGGTACCCGGAGAAAACCCATGCAAGCCCGGGTTGAAACCTCGATCCCAGGCCTGAGAGGCCCCTGGGCCGACGTCTAGAAATACACTTACAAAAAATGTTTTGTAATGATTAAAAACCACTCTAAGCATGAAGTCAAATCTCAGAAATTTCAGTCCCAAATCTTGACAATTCCGGTTTGATTTAAGCAAATAGGGAGTGCTGCAATAACTTGAATTCATTATTACGGATGTGTTGTATCCAAAATTGACACATAGGTTGGAATGCAGGAATTATAACAAGTCATTACAGACGTTTTCAAAGAACTGTTTACTTTTGACCAAACTACTTTCTATCGTGGAACCAGTTGGGTCAATTACACTGCGCTAACATTTTAAGTCGAAAGAAAAAAAACAGTAGGACAATGGCTGGTTAAAAAAAAAAAAACTTAAGTCGACTCAGTCATGACTCATAACAACACTTTCAGTGTGTAGACCTAAACCAAGAATGCCTGTATATTGTAGAAGTGTACTTAAATACCTCTGGTGCTTGCGGAACGTGTCTGTGCTGGATTTAGGAATATAAAGAAGCTTCTTCATTCCCGTCCACAAGAACTTGGTCTGTTCATGGATCAGCTTTCGGATGTGCTCGATCCATTCCAGTTTGGTCTTAATAGTGGGCGCCTATTGATTTGGAAGACAGGCAAAAGTTAATGTGGCATTTTGGACCACTTTTGAGAACCACATAAGCATCCTATACTATTCGCTGGAATATCAATTACTGTAAGAGTTACAATACTTGTTTTCTGTTTTACCTTCAAAGAGAGAGAGAAGAGCATCTAACCTTGAGAACAATGATGTTGTTCGATGTGGAACGCATTGAAAGTGCAAACTTGCGGGGGTTTCCCTCCACGCGCTCTATCACATTTAGTTCGGAGAGCTGAGGAGGCAATGAGATTATCATTTTCACAGATTTGGTTCACATATAAAAATGGTGTAAAGGATTACTCACATTAAGTTTTCTCTTGAAAATGTATTTGTACTTTCCCTTGGTGTCGTTGGCCACCTTGCAAAAAACCAAGGTCTTCTCCAAGAGAAAGAGGTGTCTTTTTCTGCCCATTCGGAAGGGTGACTTGGAGTCCCAAACTTTGAAGGACTCCTCCAGGAGCAGCTCCTCTTTTATGCTCTCGTCAAACCCTGAAGAAGGGTAAAGTAGGCAATTTAAGAAAATGATACATCAATGAAAAGCAAATGTGTGGCCATCTTGCCAAGTGTTCATTTACCATCCACCAAGGAGAGATGCATGGCATCATTGATCATCATTTCTGTGTTTATCTTGAGTGTGTCGGGAATGACATCCATTTCGAATTTCGTTATGGCAAGAAAGTCTTCTGATTCAACAGGATCTATGATGTCCTCTTTAGAAAATAAAGTAAAACATCATGAATAATACATACATACATACATTATTTACTTTATTTAAACATGATTTAATCCTCCAGGAGTCACAATAACTTAGAAGGACACAAAGTATGATATGCATTGTCAGAAAAATATGTTTTAAAAAGCCCATATTGAAAAGATAGCAAAAACTTTTTGTTTTCTCTTGGCACGTTCAATTGGACATTTCTAAGTCAGTTTTTCATCACTAGCATTTACTGACAACAACAACAACAACAGGTGAACTTGCCTCCATCACTCGTTGGATAAATTAAACTGCATTTATGTTGTTAGAAAATTTTGCAAGTGTAATTCAACTTACCTCCTATTCGTTCAATCATTGCAATAATTTGAGAAGCTAACTGTTCCATGTTAGAAAAGTCTTGTCCAAGTAGTTTCTGCAGGTTCCGATGTGAGTACTACTGCATCTGACTGATTTTCATTCGGATGTTGTTCATATCTCGGGGTAGACATCAAAGACCAAAGAGCGCTCCTTTGACGTCATCCTCTTTGATCGCGAGTTCAAATTTAGCGCCAAACAGTGATATTATAATCAGCAAAATTGCAGTTAAAACGATTACATTTTAATCTTAAAAATATCCCCAAAAATTGGCAACAGAAAAAACGACGTTTTTTTTCCATCACATTGGATTTTCCCCACGCTTCTTGAACGTGACGTCACAAGCTGTTTCAACGTTGGGCTTCCTGAATTTAGATTAATGAAACGTTTAAGTTCGTCCAGAAAATAAAGTAGCAGTTAACAACCTCATACTAATATTTTAGTGCGCAACAAAACAAAGCGCTGGGCCGCCCTGATGAATCTTTTATCCTGAAAAAAAAAACGTGTTGAAAGATACACAAACTGCTGTTATAGTCTGTTGCTTTTCAGTTGAAATTCAAGTTGGAAAGATTTGAGCCACACGCTAGCCTGCCAATGCTAGCCCGACCACAAATTCGACTATATCTAGCATATTGTTGTTTATACAGGCCGAAATTTGTGTTGAAGTTGGTGGACTAAATATTTTGATAATACTGCATTAAAATACAAGGTACTGCATACATTTCTCTTGCTCATTAATGATTCACTGTCATTTCAAATTTTTTAAAATACAGTCAAAGTAACACGACTTTTTGTGTTTTAACAGAACTTTCTTTACTATTAGCTTAGTTTCTTTCTGCTAGTTCTTTTTTGGAACCACTCACTGTTTGAGTATTGGCCATTCCATTAATTCTTAGATAACCCATCTACATAAAGAATTTTACTCTGAGGTTAATAAATGTTGGGGTTATTCTGGATAATATTATAGATGTATGCATTTTAATTACTTTTGTATAAGAGTGTCTTTAATTTGAGACTGGGGCAAACTCGAGGTCACCCTGCTGGCTCCAGCTTGTTGACATAACACCTCACCCTCCAAGGACTGTTTACTGGGAGATACACCTCGCAACCCAGACACCCAGATGCAAGTTCGCAATGAAGATCTGCAAAGGACTCATAAATTGCTTTGACTGGGACGCCGGCAGTTTACCTTATAAAGAAATTATTATGCTTATACTGCAAATTCTTACGCAGGTGTTTTGGTTTTGATCTAATATGAGCAGTTGTTTTTTTACCTTAATGGTGTTATTCGGTTAGCTTATGCAATTGTTTTGAATCAGATTACATTAAATGTTTTGAGTATGTCGCAACTAAATGGAGAGAAGAGTATGCCGCTCTTCAGAATCCTCTTGAACGAAGGCGAGTTATGAGTGATTCTCCTTGCAAGTTGTAACCAGTGTATGTTTAAAGATGTCTTCCATGTTAATTTAATTGTATTAATAATTAATCCAATAACCCGGAAGCCACCTTTAGTTGTAGAGGTTCACTTGCCTGACTTCAGTGCAGGCAGGCGTGGGTTAGATTCCCCCTAGTGGTGGTTTGATTGAAAGTGCGGATGGTAGTTTGTCTGTTTGTGTACCCTATAACTGACTGGCAACAATCCTTAGGTGTAGTCTGCCTTTCGCACCCCCGCAACCCTTTCGAGGATGGGCAGTATGGAAGATGAATGAATGAATGAATAAATAACAAGCGCAAAACATTCTGTGAAGATAACAGACATTTAATTCTGTAAAAATATCAAACTATATACAAACGTCTGTAAGCAATCATATGAACTGTACAATAGGGGGAAGGGAATACAAAAATATTCAATTTAAAGGTGGCTTTCTTTTGTTCCATACGCTCCAAATATATTTAAGAACATATGACTGTTCACAAGCAAAAAGTTACATGTCTAAAATATTTAAAATACAAACATTTAATTAATTCAATTTAAAGGTGAATCTTTTTTTCCAAGTGTTCTTTGTTTGGTTGATTAACTTTGAGAATGCCTCCGTTTCTTGATGCAAGCTTTAGGTCGGGTGTCATCATGTGGCAATTCCCAATCTTATTGGATGCGGGCTCGTCAAGCTTTTCAGGGCCACTGAAGTTCACCGCTTTCACATGGACTTTCAAATGTTCTTCACCCCTTAAAACACAAGAAGAAGGAAAAAATCTTTCATTTTCTGTATAGCTTATCCTCACAGAGGTAAGGGGGGTGCTGGAGCAATCTCAGCTAAATATGGGCACCTGGCAGGGGATACCCTAAATTGCAGGGCACATGGAGACGGACAACCATTCACACTCACACTCATACCTAGGGGCAATTTAGAGTATTCAAAATCGGGGTACCCGGAGAAAACCCATGCAAGCCCGGGTTGAAACTTCGATCCCAGACCTGAGAGGCCCCTAGGCCGCCGTCTAGAAATACACTTACAAAAATGTTTTGTAATGATTAAAAACCGCTCTAAGCATGAAGTCAAGTCTCAGAAATTTCAGTCCCAAATCTTGAAAACTTTGGTTTGATTTAAGCAAATAGGAAGTGCTGCAATAACTTCAATTCTTTATTACGGCTGTGTCGTATCCAAAATTGGCACATAGGTTGGAAGGCAGGAATTATAACAAGTCATTACTCATGTTTTCAAAGAACTGTTTACTTTTGACCAAACGACCGTCTATTGTGGAACACGTTGGGTCAAGTACACTGCGCTAACATTTTGAGTCGAAAGAACAGTAAGACAATGGCTCGTTAAAAAAAAAAAAAAAACTAAAGTCGACTCAGTCATGACTCATAACACCACTTTCAGTGTGTAGACCTAAACCAAAAAGTGCGTGTATATTATAGGAGTGTACTTAAATACCTCTGGTGCTTGAATTTAGGAATATAAAGAGGCTTCTTCAGTCCCGCCCCCAGGAAGTTGTTGTGTTCATGGATCAGCTTTCGGATGTGCTCGATCCATTCCAGTTTGGTCTTAATAGTGGGTGCCTATTGATTTGGAAGACAGGCAAAAGTTAACGTGGCCTTTTGGACCACTTTTGAGAACCACATAGGCATCCTATATTCGCTGGAATTTCAATAACTGTAAGAGTTACAATATTTGTTTTCTGTTTTACTTTCAAAGAGAGAGAGAAGAGCATCTAACCTTGAGAACAATGATCTTGTTCAATGTGCCACGCATCGAAAGAGCAAACTTGCGGGGGTTTCCCTCCACGTGCTCTATCACATTTAGTTCGGAGAGCTGAGGACGCAATGAGATTATCATTTTCACAGATTTTTTTTCACATATAAAAATGGTGTAAAGGATTACTCACATTAAGTTTTCTCTTGAAAATGTATTTGTACTTTCCCTTGGTGTCATTGGCCACCTTGCAAAAAACCAAGGTCTTCTCCAAGAGAAAGAGGTGTCTTTTTCTGCCCATTCGGAAGGGTGACTTGGAGTCCCAAACTTTGAAGGACTCCTCCAGGAGCAGCTCCTCTTTTATGCTCTCGTCAAACCCTGAAGAAGGGTAAAGTAGGCAATTTAAGAAAATGATACATCAATGAAAAGCAAATATGTGGCCATTTTGCCAAGTGTTCATTTACCATCCACCAAGGAGAGATGCATGGCATCATTGATTGTCTTGGAAATGCTAAGCATCACCTCCACGGCTTCCTGGAGCTCGCTATTCCTCTCACAACTTTCCAGGAGGTTCTAAATAAATGGAAAGAGCATTAAGACATTGCTTCCACAGAATCTCAGTTTGGCAATTTCCTGTATGTATGTGTAACTGAAGTCTAAATGTCGTTCAAAATCTTGTTTTCATAATACGGTAAAGTCATTTTACTCATGAATGCAGTAATACCTTGACATAACAGTGCCCCGACATACGAGAAATTTGAGATACGAGTAAAATTTCGAGCAAATATTTACCTTGAGATAAGAGACAAATTTTGATATACGAGCATACAGCTGCTGCTTATAAGAACATCAACTCTCGATAGGTTCCTTTTAAAAACTGTGGCTGAAAGTCAGGGTGGAGGCGGGGCAAATAGAGCCAACCAGAGAGAAGAAAGGTATCAAAATGTACAACAAAATTAGAATTAAGTTTAGTGTAAGGTTAGATTAAATTTATTTTTGAGTGTCTGTATCGCAATCCAAGTTCATTTAAATTTGTTTTTGTTATGTTACGAGCGCGTTTCCGTGCAAAAAGTCTCTCTCTCTGTCCCTCCCTCTCTCTCCCTTCCGCAAAATCCATCTAATTTTAGTACTATTAAACATGATAACCACTAGTTATTTGTTACTCTGTTAATAGATGGCGAATTAGAACAAATAAAAATGTTTTACCATTCCAATATCCTGTTTTTTGTGTTTTTTTCAGAGGGTTGGAAACAATTAATTTGCTTTTAGTTTATTTCTATGGGAAACGTTGATTTGAGATACGAATAAATCGACATACGAGCTCAGTCCCGGAATGCATTAATCTCGTATCTCAAGGCACCATTGAATTGTTGTTTAATCAGGAAGTGGTGGTTTTGCTGATTGTCACATGTTATGAGTAGGTAAAGAATGCAAATAATGTTGGCTTATTGAGTAAGACTAAAATCTTACCACCATTTTTGGACATACCTTAAGCAGGAGTGGATATTGCAAGATTCTCTGTACAGGCTTGACCAGGTAGGAGATGATCGTGTTTGGCAATTTGTGTTTTTGCTGAATTTTCTGTTGAACACACACAGAAAGAGAGAAAAGACTGTAAGATCATGAAAATATGTGTCCTGAAGTCAAGTCAAGTTAACTTACATCAAAGTAGTTCCGAGAATGCTCCATGATGAGCTTCGAGGATCGTGGATTATTCTTGCAATAATCCACATACAAGTGAAACTTCCCAGCCTACAAACAAGATAAATTGTTAGGGAATCATTATGGGTCAATTGTCAGCATGATATTAGTTATGGATAAAGCAATAAATACCCATGTGACAAAGCAGTGTCCAACCTCTTCAGGCATGTCTTCATATTTCTCCAGTTCTTTGAGAAAGATGCTGAAAAAAAGATGGTTAATAAATACATTTTAAAAAGTAAATGGCGTACATTGTCAACTTTAAAGATTTACATGTGTCTCATTTAATTAAATAAAAGCGTGCATCCTAATAGACTTTTGGTACTTTCCATCAAGTAAGGCAATGTTTTAAGAATTTACCAAGTCTATTTGTTAAGGTTGGTGTACTCTGGTTGAAAACCATAAACCCTCAAAACCTTGACATAAAAGGCTAGTTATGGTTTTAGTTTTTATTTTTTTGTCAAAAGTCACACTGTCTGTCTACTTACTTCTGGTGGAATTCATAGAGCTCCAGCAGGTTCCCAAAGATGACGTGCTGCATTTTGCTGATTCCTGGAGGGCTCTTATTGGTCTGCATCTCCCATGTGAAAATCTGCCAATGACACACAAGAATTCACTTGGTTAGAGATTGTCTAAAATTAAATGGATGGAAACAGAAAAGAAACTCACGTCAATGCACTCGCCCAGGTCTCGCACGTATGTCTTCTCTGTTTGAATCAGCTCTGCCACAATAAACCTAAATAACAAAAAAATGAAGAAGGCATAAATGTGCATGAGTGAGGACATTTAAAAATCTAAATACTACTAAGGCTTAGGCCAGGGGTCGGAAACTTTTTGAAAGAGAGAGCCATAAACAGTTCCTATTTTCAAATGTCATTCCTTGAGAGCCATACTCACAATTTAAAAGTCAAAATACATGAAAATGTAATTTTTAAGTCATTTTACTACTTTTAAAGTACAAAAAGTCTGAAGAAGTTGTTACGCTGTTGCTAATCAATGAATATCAATGAGTTCAATGAGTATCAAAGAGAGAATGGATGCATTAGACTAATGAAAAAATAAATCAATGCCAAAGTGCCGACGTGACGTTCCTATTGGTGCGTTCGGGACTCGGCTCTCTCACCACCGGTTTCCATATTTTAGCTCAAATGCACCCGTCAAAAGAGCCACATGTGGCTCCCGAGCCATAGGTTCCCTACCCCTGTTCTAGGCATTGACATCATCTTCTCTTCAGCAGCAAATAACAAAATCTCTTTACCAATAAAAAAAAGTCCTTCCTGTTAAATGAAGCTACTAAATTCACAAATGAGCCACATACCTTTTTTTGGAAGCAGATTTTTTTTCTGTGTTTATCTTGAGTGTGTCCGGAATGACATCCATTTCGAATTTCGTTATGGCAAGAAAGTCTTCTGATTCAACAGGATCTATGATGTCCTCTTTAGAAAATAAAGTAAAACATCATGAATAATACATACATACATACATTATTTACTTTATTTAAACATGATTGAATCCTCCAGGAGTCACAATAACTTAGGACACAAAGTATGATATGCATTGTCAGAAAAAAAATGTTTTAAAAAGCCCACATTGAAAAGATAGCAAAAACTTTTCGTTTTCTCTTGGCACGTTCAATTGGACATTTCTAAATCAGTTTTTCATCACTAGCATTTACTGACAACAACAACAGGTGAATTTGCCTCCATCACTCGTTGGATAAATTAAACTGCATTTATGTTGTTAGAAAATTTTGCAAGTGTAATTTAACTTACCTCCTATTCGTTCAATCATTGCAATAATTTGAGAAGCTAACTGTTCCATGTTGGAAAAGTCTTGTCCAAGTAGTTTCTGCAGGTTCCGATGTGAGTACTACTGCATCTGACTGATTTTCATTCGGATGCTGTTCATATCTCGGGGTAGTCATCAAAGACCAAGGACCGCTCCTTTGACGTCATCCTCTTTGATCGCGAGTTCAAATTTAGCGCCAAACAGTGATATTATAATCAGCAAAATTGCAGTTAAAAACGATTACATTGTAATCTTAAAAATATCCCCAAAAATTGGCAACAGAAAAAAAACGACGTTTTTTTTCCATCACATTGAATTTTCCCACGCTTCTTGAACGTCACGTCACAACCAGTTTCAACGTTGGGCTTCCTGAATTTAGATTAATGAAACGTTTAAGTTCGTCCAGAAAATAAAGTAGCAGTTAACAACCTCATACTAATATTTTAGTGCGCAACAAAACAAAGCGCTGGGCCGCCCTGATGAATCTTTTGTCTTGAAAAAACGTGTTGAAAGATACACAAACTGCTGTTATAGTCTGTTGCTTTTCAGTTGAAATTCAAGTTGGAAAGATTTGAGCCACACGCTAGCCTGCCAATGCTAGCCCTACCACAAATTCGACTACATCTAGCATACTGTTGTTTATACAGGCTGAAACATGTGTTGAAGTTGGTGGACTAAATATTTTGATAATACTGCATTAAAATACAAGGTACTGCATACATTTCTCTTGCTCATTAATGATTCACTGTCATTTCAAATTGTTTAAAATACAGTGAAAGTTACATGACTTTTGGTGCTTTAATAGAACTTTCTTTGTACTATTAGCTTAGTTTCTGTTGGAATAATGATTCAAACCTTTTAAATCATTATTAGTAATATTTAATTAAAAAAGGAAAAACATCTTTCAACATAGCTGCTTACAACTTGCAAGGAGTTGCCTTGTGACGTCGTCTCAGTCCACAAAGCATTCTGAATTGCAGTAACTGAATCATTGTATTTAATCGCGACCCTCGAAAAACATGTTTATGTAATCAGTACAATAACACCCTAGATGTTTAGAAAAACAACAGTGTGAGGAATGCATTATAAGGTAAACAAAGTAGTATTATAATGTAAACAAAGCATTCTAAAGTAAACCAAGCAGGATTATAATGTAAACAAAGCAGTATTATAATGTAAGCAAAGCCGTATTTTCAAATCTGCTGCTGGAGTCTCGTCATAACAGTCTCATTGGGTCCTGCCGGGAGAAGTGTCCGTAACAATGTGTCCTCTAGCTTTGGGCCTTGAGGAGACGAATTTGGAGGAAAAATGTCCATGTTCCCATGACTTGATTTATAGCCTTACTACTTGTTAAAAATGCTTACAACACATATAGAATATTCCATAATAATTCTAACATTCCCACCTTTTACTATATGTATGTTATTCATTTTATGACAAATCCAAAAAGAGACAGGGATATCTCCGTTGGCTGTTTTAATTTTACCCGCTTAGGCTCTACTTGTTCGGCAGGTCTGAAAAGCAGAAAACAAGATCATTTTCGCCCAATTCATCCTCGGAATTACCATGCTCCTGGAATTCACTGCTGCTTCAGCACGTTTCATCAGTAGGGGATATAATTCATGCAATTTAGAATTTGTAGGGGCAATCGCAGTGGTTATAAGTTGGCTTATCAAAGATCTTAAGCAGGGAATAATACAACACCCACATAATGTCAAAATCGTAGCAAAAAGGGCTACGGAAAATGCCACAAATTAGGCCAAATCATTATTAATATGGCCCACAAATCTGTCAAGCGGATAATAATTCTACTCCAGGATGCTTTTTCATCTTGCGGTTTAGGGTCTGCAGGCCATCGTTGGCCCTGGTGTGGGACCCAGTGGGGGGCGTGTTGTTGAGTGCAACATTTTCAAACATTGCATACGCCCCCTGCTCCTTCAAGAAGCATTTCAACCGCTGCACGATCCTGGAACGCCATCAGACTAGTGGCTGCCAGTTGTTCCTTTATCGCCACAAATCCCTGTTCAGTATAATTTTCAAGTTTTTGGACATTGTAATGCAGGTAATTTATCCAATCAACATTTTTGTTTGGAGTAATTAAAAGAAAAATAGACTCCCAACCTGCTGCGATCTGATTAGCCAACTTATACTCATCTGGTACGCCCCGTGGATGCCAATCGCATCAATGTATGTCGGATCACCCTCTCTCCATGCCGATCGACGCCGTCGCGAGGGGCCCGCCATCATACCGGATTCCTGTGCAGCCAATTGTATCTCCTCTACTGTAGATGGAAAAACAGACACTGGTAATAGCAGTGAGACCAAGGCACAAAGTCCTGCTGCAATTTTGGCAGGAGTCGTATAATTTGTTTTGGCCGCACCACCACCATAGGTCAGAACGTGGTATCAGGGGTGCAGTCTGTTTTAGGACGTGGGCACACCACGTCACATTTATCGCTCCCAGTGCCGGACCGTGCCCTGTGAGGACTAAACAGGTAAAATGATTAAACGCGACATGTGTTGAAAAGTTAGGCTTGTCCTTCGCTGCCGTTGTAACTGGGTAGACATTATTCCATTTCATACATTTTGGGCTTACATCTTCTTTTGTCATTATCTCCTTACACAATCAGGGGTAATTTGCGCGGGCACTACTCGTAAGAGAGGGCGGGGCCCCATACATGTTATGCAGGTTTGATTTATAGTATTAGCTGCATTTTCCATCAACAACCAATTATTGCCCGTTTGGGAACTCCCCGTTGCAGAAATGAATTCTCTGGTCATCTCAGATTTTAATTTTACTATGGCGGATCCGGGTGTTTCCATCTCTGACGATTTTCCTACCGTCTCCATAGACATTGTTGTTGAGACACAATTGTAGATTTTTGTAAAAAGAGTCTTCTCCACCTGCCCATGGACTTAGGAAAAACGTCAGACAAGGATCCACAAGTTAATTTGTCAGTCTGAATAATGATTAGTAATGCCTCCACCGTATGGGTTAATTTTATCAAAGGCCTGATGGTTTTTTCGCACGCGTGTGTCATCCAAGCTTGCCAATCTAGACCAGTTTCTGCAACAAGGTTTCCCCAATCTGTTTAAATCCATATGTATCCTTTGAAATGGATATGTAGCTTTTGTAGCTTGACATGAGGGGGAATCGCCCGTGTTTTGGCCATATATCTGCATATAGTATGAATATATATAACCTCCCCCTTTTTGAGGCATGAAATTTACCATGACTCAAAATGGCAGCCCTCCCAGATAAGTCTTTTGTTTTTGTTTAGTCCCCCAGGTTCCCAAAATTTCCCATTGCAGAAATCAAAAAAATTCATTTGGTGAAATTCTTTTCTTTTTTGTTTCTGTCCTACTCTGCCACCGCCGTCCTCGAAAGGCTTATCAGCGATTTCAGAAATATTCCACCTTGATATTAGAATATTGATATATCTTGGTGGCTAGCCAATTGAAACACAAAAGACAGACACTCATCCACGCTCGCACTCATAATCAAGGAATTTAGAGTGCTCCCCCAATCATCCATAATTTTGGTTTGTTGGTGTAAAACTGGAGTACCCAGAGAAAACCTACGAATTCTTGAGAACACCAGGAATACTCCACACTCCGGAAGGTCTGGATCCACTCCGCATTAGTAGATCCTCGAACCGCAAGATTGATGCCTGAAGAAACTAGATAATTAATGTATTAGATTCACATGCCACATATCTAAAAATAGAAATTTGTTCAATTGCCACCGCCCCTTACCCCACTCAGTCAGCATGTAGACTGCCATGCGAGTGGCAGTGATTAACTATCTATTCGCCAATAATGCAATAACGGAAAAGTTGTGACACATTGAAACACACACACCCCCTTTCAATAATATCGAATTTTGCCCATTCTAGTCAACCCATCTACTTAAAGCATTTCTCCAAGGTTGATATTTTATAATTTGGAGATGTTATTTCTAAAACATAGACATTATTTCATCACTTGTTTCACACCATGAAAGGCCCCACCTGAATTTGTTGTAGATATTCCCCTTTATCTAAGCTTGTTATTGCCAATCGTTATCACCGTAACATTCAGGTGTATTAACCCCATAATTTCAATGCAGTAAGTTTTGGCTAAATTCTTAATTTGTATGCCCCTAAAGCAGGGGTCTCAAACTTGCGGCCCGCGGGCCAACTGCGGCCCGCGGGACGAGAATTTGCGGCCCCCGTCTTAATATGAAATATCGATTTTTTTTTTTTTTTTTTTTTTTTTTTTTTTTTTTTTTTTTTTTTTTTTTTTTTTTTTTTTACCCCTTTCCCCATGATGGCGCCGTTTAAGTGGCAGCCAGTGGCAGTAGCTCTGTCCACTCATGTTTTTCTTGTTTTACAGCATGTTTTACATGAAAAATTAGAGGGAACATTGACATGCACCTGCTTGTGGCAGGTGTGATACTGGTGTGCCGATAGCGAGCAATGATGATGTCGTGACCGGATGATTCGCCTAAAGACGTTTCGCCGACGGACGTTTGACAGACGGACAGGTCGTACTAGTATTTGTTAGTTTAATGATTAAATACAAATACTAGTATTTGTATTTAATCATTAAACGCTGTTTTCAGCTGGATTTGACCGAATTTGAGAGCATTTTGAGCCGTTTGGCGAATGGACGTCTATAGACGTTTTTTTGCCTCCATCGCGATATCATCCAGTATTTGTATTTAATCATTAAATGCTGTTTTAGGATGGATTTGACCCGATTGCTGTCATTTTACGGCTCGGTTCTGCTACATCTGCCTGCCCAAGAGTGCTTATTCCCGGACTGCCATTGATGGTAGACGAACATTGATTTTTACTATAATTTGGAAAACACCGGCGGCGGGCCGGATTAAAAATCCTAACGGGCCGTATATGGCCCGCGGGCCGAGGTTGAAAAACTTGTACACACACGATCCGGCGGGGCGAGCGTTCGAATCCCGTTTCGGCGAAACCTCCGTTCGGCCGAATGAACGTTCGGTGGAACGTCCATTCGGCGACCTGCCCGTCTGTCAAACGTCCGTCGGCGAAACGTCTTTAAGCGAATCATCCGAGTACCGATGATGTCGCTCACACTGGTACTCAGTGCGCTCAGGGAGGTTGTCTTTCTGCTCAGACCAACAAAAAATTAGAGGGAACTTTGGTTCGGAGCTGAATGAACCAATCACGGTGAGGTATACGGCTCTGGAGGGCGGGACATCGGCCGGGCTGTCCAGTGCCTCGCTCACTCACTCATTCATTCCTCCAATCAGCTGGGCGGAGGAGAAGCCGTGAGGCCGATCACTCCGCTCGGCGCGCACACTCCTCCGCTGCTCTCAGCATAGAACTGAATGAGGCGCTATGATCCGTGATCCAGCCTGTGTCAGTGTCTGTAGCCATCTCCGCGATTGAAACGGAGAGCGAAAGTGCACATGTGCCACAAACCCGCGCGACTGAATGTGAAAGATCAACCCGAGACTCATTCCAAGTGGAAAAACATATTACAGAGCCCCAGAGATGTCTCTTTCAAAGCCTGCCGTGAAGAGAAAGGTCGGTGACGAGCAGAGACAGTTTCAAGAAAAGTGGGGAGTGCAATATTTCTTTGTTGAACACAGGGGCACCCCGACGTGTCTCATTTACACTGAAAAAGTTGCGGTGCACAAGGAATACAATTTGAAACACAAAGCCACATTTCAAATTTTTGCGGACCCCTTCTCCTTTGATGTGCAAGATGCCCCTCCTGAGCTTCAAATGGAGCTCATTGACCTGCAGTGCAACTCTGCACTCAAAGCCAAGTTCAGGGAGGTGAGTGGAGAAGCAGACAAGCTTGGGCAATTTTTGAGAGAGTTGACCCCCAGCTTCCCTGAACTTTCCCGAAGGTTCAAGCGGACCATGTGCCTTTTTGGGAGCACATACTTGTGTGAGAAGCTCTTCTCCACCTTGAACTTCAATAAGTCCAAGTACAGGTCCAGACTTACTGATGAGCATCTTCAAGCTCTACTGAGGGTCTCCACTGCTTCCTCCCTCAAGCCAAATGTGACTATGTGAGAAGAAGCGCTGCCAGGTCTCTAGCAGCAAGGAGTAGGCAAAAGAAGCCGTGTTCAGAATATTTCATGTTCAATGTTCCATTGAAGTTCAGAAAGTTAAAGGTTAAAGAGCTGTAAATACAGACATTTGAAACGGAATAAAAATAATTCATTTTCTCTACTTAGCCAGCCAGTATATATCTACTGTATGCTCATTAGTATTATTTGGTTTTATATTACTGATTGAATTATTTTTTATTCATCTTTAAGTTAATTTATTTAATTCATTATTTTTTGTTAAAAAATAAAGATATTTGATAACGTTGGAAAGTTTTATCAGTGCTTTTCTTGTGGAAATCCTGATGCGGCCCAGTCTCACCCAGACTCGGCCTCTAGCGGCCCCCAGGTAAATTGAGTTCGAGACCCCTGCCCTAAAGCAATAGGCAGTAAAGTCCCAATAGTCATCAATATGACCTATACCAAAGCATATGCCCCCTTCAGGCCAAACAGGGAACGTCTTTTGTGCACTTAAAGACGCTCCATGCTTCTTCCAGGGAAACCATGCCTATCCTAAATCAATTATCTTATCTACCCCAGCCAGGTTCAATTTACCTAATAATTTGGACGAATGCCATGAAATTTCTCATTTCCGCATTGTTAATTTCATGTCTGATTTCTTTAACAACCAAATAACTCTTAATACCTAAGACATAAATTGCAAATCACCCCATACTATGTTTACTTAAGATAAGAGCCATTTCTTATAGCTCCCTGTTACAAGAAAAATCTACAATAATTAAATTAGAGAAATCCACCTTTTACTAGGCATTTCCTAATTACAATTTTCAATGCTTAATAAAGGACCCACAAATTGTAACCCATATGCCATAATATTGTAAAAAAAATCCATTCATTTTTCTTTAACCAGCCAATCTCCTATATTAAAGTATTTTGAACAATCCAACCATTCAAAAACAGTAATAATATCGTTTTATCCTCCAAAACTAGCTCTCTTCAATTAAGAGCCCTTTGAACTTCACAAAAGAAAAAAGAAAATAATGATAATAGTATTATTCCCAATTCCAAAGCTTTTACCAAATCAATCTTTGCCAAACAGATTTTCTATCACCTCGAAAGACATTTCTGATTAAATCCCAAAAATAAATGCGAAGATAATCGCGGAACCTTGCATCCCTTGCAGACTATGTTTTGTTCTCATTCTAAAATGTTTAAACGGAAGCGCGCCCTTAGCCGCTGACTGTGACCTTCACGCTCGCTGCAGAAGCAGCATTCCTATCTTGTTTACAAATTCCAAAACGCTCTCTTTTCTTTTTGTCCTCCTGTGCACACAATTATAACGCTTTTTAGAGAAGACTAAATTAATTACTCTCCCGATATCCAACTATATCACCATAGTTTGCCAAGACCCCATAATCACAATATGCTGCAAGCACAACTATATCATAGCAAAACCCATTTCTGCCCTCAAGTTTGCTTCAGCGCCCTCAAGGCCAATTATTGTAATAATTGTAATAATGTAATACTCTCCACGGAAGGGGTCCCCCAAAAATTTTAGTCGCTTGTGCGGTCCGCGCGCCTACTATACTGTATTATAATGTCTAACACCATCAAATCAGTCGCACCAAAACAGAGCGCTTCCCCCGCAATCGAAGCATTATTCGGCAAGTTTAGAGTATGACCAAAACGCAGTTTTGGCAACCCCGCTTAACATTTAATTGGCTGTTTTGTATTTCTGTTAACCAAAATATTCCCGCTAGCAGACGGGAACGAAACCAGGATAAGCCACAATAAGCCATTTCATTCCAGTACATTGACAGTACATTTAGTTACTATCAACAAAGTATGCCTAGCACTTTGAAATAACCATTTTAATTGCCATTTTACAACTTTCAGCATCACACAAAAAATTCCAATTGAATTCATTCACAAAGAATGTGATCTCTGGTTTAAAATTAGCTCAACATTTTTAGAGACTTTTTGTCCAGGCAATCACGCGATATATGTCCCAATTCTCCGCGCTATCTTTTATTTTTATTTTACACAACGGACCCGTTTTATCACTCTTCTTTCTGTGGAACAAGCTGCCTCGCTTGTATCTCCCTCCACATATTATATAGATTACTTCTATGCTTAGTGCGTATTTTATCCTGCAGGTTTTAATATTTCATGCATATTTAAGCTGGCCAGCAAACCCATATTTGTTTATCCATAAATTTAGGTGTTTAACCCTTGTAGCGCTTTGATTTTCAACAAATTTCATCTTTACACGGCGGACACTGTTTCACATCGTCGTCTCTAGCCGCTTTGATATTTGAGCTGCCCATTTTGAAGGGAGCTCGTGTGCACTCAGTTATCAGTTAGTTAACTTTCTTTTCCGCGGAACGACACACGTAACACACGCAACACAAATGTATACCCTAGCGTGATATACTGTCAGAGCTATATTTGTACCTTTCCGGACCACGGCACAGGACACCCCGAACTGCCCCAAGTTTTATAGACTCATGCTCTGTCTCTTTACCTGGCAGCGACTAGTATACCCAGGGTTTTACGCAGTCCCCCTGGACGTGAGTCTCATTTAAAAAATGGACCTCACGTGCAATGCCCCTTCAACAAACGCAGACATTCACGTGGACTTACCAGATATGACACCAGATGTCCTTTTCAGAGTGTTAGTCGTCAACCGTCGAGAACCAAGTCGCCCCGTCGAGTAATCCAGCCCGGAAAAGGGTATTTAAGCGCCGTGCACGGTCTTTCCAGATATCGAACGGAAGCGACCTGGATTCTGCTCCGGTATCTTGACCACAGGCTCGAAGGACCAAATGTTAGGTAAATCCTTAGGTATTTCCAATTCAGCTTTCAATAAAAAAGGCATCTGTAGTCACATCACCATTTAATTCTTGCAAGAAGAGAATACATCCATCCGCGACTCCGGTCAAGATTATTCTCACAACTCGAAGTCCGTTTCGCTAATTTAATCATAAGATTTCAACGCCATGCCCCACAGAAGTCTAAACATTCGTAGAGTCTCACAACAATTTTGTACAGTTATCAAAACAATTGTAGGTCCTGTCGAATCTTCCCGAAACAGTCCTTGGTTCCCAAGAGCGCTTGTTGTGAGACCATCTTCCGAAGCCGTAAACAGTCCTCAGTTCCCCAGTTCCCTGTCGTGAGTCCTCTGAAGCCGAAAACAGTTCGCAGTTCCCAAGAGCAATTGTTGTGAGACCTCTCCATGCCCATGGCCATTCCCTGTCCTCTTGATGTGAACCAGTCCTTACTTTAGCAAGGCATGCATTAAAATGGCTTTTATTAATACAAATAACTCTAACATAAAAGCACAGCGTTCAACACATATATATTGTTTAATATTGTTACACATTCAGGATGAGCATTACTATTCCTAATAAGCAAATATATTGATTAATATAGTAAGCATGTTTATAATAAGGCTTTCTATTCCTAAGTAAGCATTGCAAACACATTTATAATAATGATTATTCCAACATGCCCTTTGTTCCAAATCCTCTTAATATCTTTAAAAACATACAAGTATATACAAGCAATAAGAGATACAAGTCTACAATATGAAAAATACAAAATGTATTTAATTCAATTTAAAGGTGACTCTTTTTCCCCATATGTTCTTTGTTGGTTGGTTAACTTTCAGAATGCCTCTGCTTCTCCACCCCCTATGACACAACAAACAACACATTCTATTTTATTATTCATCTATTTTACCTAAATACCAGTGACCAGGGAGTAAATCACGATGATTTTGGAATAGTATATAGAGGCTTCTTCAGTCCTACCCCCAGGAAGTTGGTGTGTTCGTGGATCAGCTTTCGGATGTACTTGATCCAGTCTAGTTTGGTCTTAATGGTGGACGCCTATTGATTTGGAAGACAGGCAAAAGTTAACGTGGCCTTTTGGACCACTTTTGAAAACCAAATAAGCATCCCATATTCACTGGAATTTCAATCACTGTGAGTTACAGTGGTACCTAGAGATACGAGCTTAATTCGTTCCGGGACTGACCTCGTATGTCGATTTATTTACTCGTAACTCAAATGAACATTTCCCATAGAAATGAACGAAAAACAAATTATTTAGTTCCAACCCTCTGAAAAAACACCCAATACAGGATATTGGATTGGAAAAACTTATTTTCTCTAATTCGCCATCTATTAACAAAGTAACAAATAACTAGTGGTTTAATTGTACTAAAATGTGTTTAACGATACTAAAATTAGACGGATTTCGTGGAGGCGAGAGAGAGACGGACAGGGGGGGGGGACTTTTTGCACGGCAATGCGCTCGTAACATAACCTAAACAAATTCAAATGAACTTGGATTACGATGCAGACACCCTCAAAAATAAGTTTAATCTAACCTTACACTAAACTTAATTCTAATTTTGTTTTACATTTTGATACCTTTCTTGGCTCTATTTGCCCGGCCTCAACCCTCTCTTTCAGATGCAACCTATGAGGGTTGTTTGCTTTAGTATTCCCTTCAAAATATTCCGAAAATGCACACAAATGTCCTCAAAATAGAATGACGCAAGACCACTTGCCAACGAGAAGTAGTATATACGCCATTCGCACTGACTAACGGAAAAAAACACTGAAAAAATGCAACGCTCCGCCCAGTGCTCATAGAGACATTACACGAGGGAGTTGAAATCAGAGAGACAGTGCCCATGATGTTCTTATTAGCAGCCTCTCGCATCCACTTTATGCTCGTATATCATAATTTGTCTCGTATATCAAGATAAATATTTGCCAGAAATTTTACTCCTATATCAAATTGCTTGTACCGTATTTTCACAACTATAAGGCGCACATAAGTCTTAAATTTTCTCCAAAATAGACAGGGCGCCTAATAATCCAGTGCGCTTTATATATGGACCAATACTAAAATTGTTATCACGATAAAATAAAATAAATCAGTCGATTGGGTAAACCATCCTCTACAGCTCTCACAGCTACGGCAAGCAGCCCCTGACTCTGCCATTTTCCCTGTAGAAAAAGTACTGCGCAGTGACTGCTGGGATATGTAGTTCTTTTGTCAATACACCCAATGTATTGTTGCCTGTATACATCAACATCAACACAGCTTTCCGAAGGGTGGCAGGCAGCGCCGGGCTAGTTACGCTAGCTACTAGCTAGCTAATATTTGCGAATGGATTGTGGCCTGTATACATCGACATCAACACAGCTTTACGAAGGGTGGCAGGCAGCGCCGGGCTAGTTACGCTAGACATCGGCATCAACACAGCTTTACGAAGGGTGGCAGGCAGCACCGGGCTAGTTACGCTAACTACCATTTGCGAATGGATGTGGCCGCCTGGACGAACGTATAAAACTCAGCGTTTTTGATGGACAATTGTTCAATTAGGACACAGAAAATGAGGACTTTGATGGATTTGTGGGTGATAGCATGTGGGTGTAGCGTGTATGTTTAAGTTGGTGTATGTTTTGTCATGGCTGGCTGCGTCTATAAAAACGGTGCGTCCTTTGTGTGTGTAAAATACAGAAATAGCACTCGTTATTGACACTGCGGCTAAAAATACGATGCGCCGTATAGTCGTGAAAATACGGTATGTTGGGGCGCTCGTATGTCGAAGTACCCCTCACTGTACTTGTTTTCTGTTTTACCGTAGTTTCCCACCTATAAAACGCACCATTGCGCCACTCCCCTGGGATGCTTTGAATGGATTTACCGTAATGCATGGAATGCGCGGGGAGGCTATTTTTAGGGTGAACGTCCACTGGGTTGATCGCAATAAGTAGCGTGCCAGCAAGAAATAAAACCAGTCACTCAAGCGGTCAGGGCCATACACAAATTGAATTTAGTGCACAGAGACCGATTGGGCGCAGCAACCATTTTAGAGAAAATTTTAGACTTAAGTGCGCCATATGGTGTGAAAATACAGCACTTTCAAAGAGAGAGAGGAGCATCTAACCTTGAGAACAATGATGCTGTCCAACGTGCAACTCATCGACAGTGCAAACTTGCCGGGGTCTCCCTCCACGTGCCCTATCACATTTAGTTCGAATATCTTAGGCGGCGGCATGATTATAATTTTCCCCGATTTTTTTGCACATGCAAAATGGCGTAAAGGACTACTCACATTAACTTTTCTCTTAAAAATGTATTTTCAGTTTCCCTTGGTGTCCTTGGCCACCTTGCAGAAAACCAAAGTCTTCTCCAAGAGAAAGAGGTGTTTTTTTCTGCCCATTCGGAAGGGTGACTTGGAATTCCACACCTTGAAGGACTCCTCTAGGAACAGCTCCTCTTTGATGCTCTCGTCAAACCTTGAAGGAGGGTCAAGTAGGCAATATTAGAAAATGATACCTCCACGAAAACCAAATGTGTGGTCATCTTGCCTGTGTTCTTTTACCATCCACCAAGGAGATGCATGGCATCGTTGGTTGTCTTGGAAATATTAACCATCACCTCCAGGGCTTCTTGGAGCTCGCTTTTCCTCTCACGACATTCCAGGAGGTTCTAAATAAATTGAAAGAGCTTTAAGACATTGCTTCCACAGAATCTCAGTTCGCCAAGTTCCTGTATGCATGTGTAACTGAAGCAGACATGTTGTTCAAAATCTTGTTTTCATAATACGGTAAAGTTATTTAACTTATTAATATTATTGTTTAATCAGACACAATTGGAACTTGTGGTTTTGCTGATTGTCACATATTACGAGTATGTAAAGAATGCAATTCATGTGGTTTACGGAATCCCGTATTTTCTCGCATATAATTCGCCCCTAAATTTGCATTAAAATCGTTGAATTTTTAAAAAAAAATCACATATAAACCGCCCCCTGATTCACAATTTTCACCTCCATATTCATGGTTTTAACTGGGAGTATGTGTTACTTTGAAGGGAAAATAAGAAAAAATACTCACACGTGGTATTTCTGAGCTCCTGTATGAATCCAAAGGATTGTCTGATGGATTGCACATTCCGAAAAGGTTGTTGCCTGCACGTGGATGAAATAAAAAAGGAAGTCATTATCAGAGGGGGGACTTGGAAAAGCAATGTATTCATTCACATGCAGATTTTCAGAAAAATACCGTATCTACTCGTATGTAAGCAGCACCCTTAAAATTGCCTTAATGTTGAATTTTACAATTTACAAAGGCCCTGATTCACAATTTTTGCCTCCATATTCATGGTTTTAATAGGGAGTACAAATGTGTTACTTTGAAGGGAAAATCATCGCAAGTGGTATTTCTGAGATACTCTTTTTAAAAGCAGATTATTAGGGTCAATATCATAAGTAAGTTTTAATATGCCTGTCTTTGTAATTGCAAAATATCAAATTATTTTGTTTGAAAAAAGAAATAAGTCTATCTTGATGAGAACCTGATGCTTTTTAATGACAGAAATTACAATTTTCTTATCAGAAGTTTAAGATGTTGTGGCGGACAAATTGCTTATAATGTCAAAACATCGATTTTTTTGATGGTTCATATTACTGCAATAGTTGTCACTTTTGAACAAGAAATAAAAAGAAAAAAATCTAAGCAGAATTTTGTTTTATTTCATAATCATAAATGTACAATTTCCTTTCAAAAAGTAAATAACGCAAGTACAACCAGCAAGTGTGTCCATAGCGGTATAATGTTCACCAAGTCTTTGGGTGGAAAAATAGCATGAGATACACATTACACAGGTATCAAGGCTGATATTTTGACAATCGACCGCAAGACCTTCGATCAGCCTTAAATACTATTGGGATGTGCTGACATGGTAAACGCTAAGAACACATCTGTTAAAGCTACACCCGTCTGGCCAGTCAGAGCGCATTTATAACTGCGGTGGGCTGGCGACGCCATGAGCGAGCGATGGCAAGCACAAGTGAGTTTTTCACTTTTTATGCAAGATAGTTTTTCTAATTGAATTTCATTCATAGGTGTTAAAATACATTGTTTTGCGTTTTATCGGTTTATCTTTTTTCTATTTTGAAATAAATGACAATATGGGCCGCATTGTCTTGCGCATGGTGTTTCGTCTTTGTCACCTTGCAGTTTCATGCATGTCGTCTTTTTACGCGCATATAAACTGTACCCTCGACTCAGTCATTTTTTGTCCGACAAATGTGGCTTATATGCGAGTAAATATGGTAATATAGGCACAAAAACAAATATGGATACATAAAAAACGTTTTAAAGAAATTCATCCCGTAATGGTTGTTTTCTTATGGCAAAACAGAAAATAACCAACAAATAGTAAATGTTAATTTGCCAACATCTACTGGTAAAAAGAGTATAGCAACCCTAAGTGTTGTAAGCATATAAGGCATTCCCTTGATCTAGTCATCATTTTTTTAGTTAAAAATACAGCTTATATGCGAGAAAATACAGTAATACTAAATCTTTCCAACATTTTTAGGCATGCCTTTACCAGGACCGGATATCTCAAGATTCTCAGCACAGGCTTAACAAGGTAGGAGTTGATCGTGTTTGGGAGTTGAGGTTTCTGCTGAATATTCTGTTCAACACACAGAGAAAAGACTCTAAGATCATGAAAATGTGTCCTGAAGTCAAGTTTGATATTTAACTTACATCAAAATAGTTCAGAGAATGTTGAGTTTAGAGGATCGTGGATGGTTCTTGCAATAATCCACATACAACTGAAACTTCACAGCCTACAAACAGGATACATTTTTACTTTTTACGGAATCATTATGGGTCAAATGTCAGCGGGATAGTGGTTATGGATAAAGCAATAAATACCCATGTGACAAAGCAGCGTCCAACATCCTCAGGCATGTGTTCATATTTCTCCAGTTCTTTGAGAAAGATGCTGAAAAAGAGATGGTTAATAAATACTTTTTAAAAAGTGAATGGCGTAGATCAACATCAAAGATTTATGAGTCTCATTTTATTAAATTAGAACATGCATACTAAAAAACATGCCTTACGTAAGCCAATGTTTTAAGAATTAACCAAGAGCAGCCTCATTTATTAAGATTGTTCAACGCTTTAAAAAACAAACACTCGAAACTTTGACATAAAAGGCTTTAGGTTTCATTTTTTGTGAAAAGTCACATTGTTTACTTGTGGTGGAATTCATATAGGTCCAGCAGGTTTGCAAAGATGGTGTTGCATTTTGCTGATTCCTGCAGGGCTCCTATAGTTGGTACGTATCTCCGATGTGAAAATCTGCCAATGCCACACAATTCACATGGTTAGAGATTGTCTAAAATAAAATGGATGGAAACAGAAAAGAAACTCATGTCAACGCGCTACACCAGGTCTTGCACGCATGTCTGCTTGAATCAGCTTTGCCACAATGAACATGCTAAGAATGAAAAAGGCATGAATGTGCCAGCGACTGATCAAGCAAAGTAGGCATGGGTGAGAGGACATTTATAATTGAAAACAAGGGATATTCTTGGCATTTACATCTTCCATTCAGAAACAAATAACAAAATAAATAATGATAAATAAATAAAAAATCCTACTTGTTAAATGATACTACAAAATTCACAAATGGATAATGAGCCACATACCTTTTTTTGGAAGCAGATTTTTTTTCTGTGTTTATCTTGAGTGTGTCGAGAATGACATCCATTTCGAATTTCACTGCGGTTAAGCCAGCGGACATTTGCGTTTTCGTGGTCAAATGAGCGGACGCTCAAAATAGCCCCCCACTGAATCCAAGCATTACGGTAATTCAATTCAAAACAGAAGAGCAGCAGCTAACTTTGTGTGCTTGTAGTGCTTTTAAACCTTTAAAAATACTCTCAACAGTCAAAAAACTGCACAATATATTTCCAGCATTTTCATTATTTAAAAATGAAATAAAGTGTCAGGCTTAAAAATAACTTCACTTCACAAGTACAATATTATGTGAATCCCCCCTTTTTTCCATTTCATCATCCATATCACGCATCCTTGAAATGGTTGCGAGGGTTGCTATATGCGTACTTTGTTCAAGGTTGCAGGTCCCATTTTTGTGGTACTGAAAAATCAAGATTTTTTCTCCGTAATTTCCAGGCAAGGTGGGTCAATCCTAGTAGACCGCCATGACTAATAACATACATAAAATAATGCAATTTCACGGATTAAATTAGGAGAAAATTGGAATTAAAATGCGTAGTAAAGGGTTGCGGGGGTTGCCAAATGCATAGTTTTTTTAAGGTTGCCGGTCCCATTTTTGTGGTACTTTCCAGGCATCGTGGCTCAACCTAGTAGCAAACGTCCCCGACGACTCACAAACTCATAACTATTCAATTTCCCATACTGAATTTAGAGAAAATTGGAATTAAAAATGCTACATGCGTACTTTTTGGTCAAGGTTGCATGTCCCACTTTTGTGGAAATGTAAATTAAGATTTTTTCATAGTTTTCAGGCAAGGTGGGTCAATCTCAGGAGTGAACCTCCGTGACTACTCACATTCTCAAAATCATGCAATTTTACAGATAAAACAGAAAACTTGAATTAAAATTCCCACATGCATACTTTGTTCAAGGTTGCACTTTTACAATTTTTGTGGTACAGTGGTACCTCGACATACGAGTGCCCCGACATACGAGCAATTTCAGATAAGAGTAAAATTTTGAGCAAATATTTAACTTGAGATATGAGCCAAATTTTGAGATACGAGAAAGCCAAGTGGCCAAGGCATGAGAGGCTGTTTATGATTTTAGCGCAATGTCTTTTTTGCCGCATCTCTTTTGTGTATACAGATATCTACGAGCACTGGGCGGAGCGTTGCATTTTTACGTGTTTTTCCCCGTTAGTCAATGCATAATACAAAGTGAACAATGGATCCAAAGCAAACAGGTCGAATGAAGAGTTGTGCAAAGAAAAGGCGAACGATGACAATCAATATTAAGCGCGAAATAATTGAAAAATATGAGTGGTGTCAGGAGCGGCCTGTTTGTCCCTCCTGACATGCCGTCAGAGAGCAGCTGCAGTCAATCTCTGATTGCTTCCTGTTTTGTTATTTAAGGAGCAATGAGTCATAGGACCATTGCCGGATCGTTCTTCTGTTTATGCGTGCGCGCAGCATGATGCCGTTTTGCTTTCCAAGCCATTGTTCATTTATAGATCCCTGTTGATTTATTAAAGGATGTCGTTAGCAGCCAACTGCCTGATTCAACTCCCGTTTTCCCGCGGATGGGTCCTAATATATTCCCGATCGCGCCGCGACGACGCAGCGTGATCGTAACAGAACGATCCGGCCCTCCCGGCCGAGGGGGCAGGCGGCCCCCCGAGCAGCCAGGGTAAGGTGCCCGACGACCGTTCTAAGATTCTGGTGTCTGTTAAGGGCAGGGGGCTTGGCCAGCACCTTAAGGACGAGCAGGGAGGCCCGCCGGACCGGCTACTCCCACTCCTCTCCAAGGGCCGACGTGGATACCCGCCGGATAGGCCCCTCCTAGGCCTCGCCTCAGGCCGGCGCGGACGCCTGTCAGACCGCCCACCTCGATACCTCGTCACCGGCCGGCGTGGACGCCCGCCGGACCGGGCATGCCTCGTCATCAGCCGGCGCGGACGCCCGCCGGACCGGCCACTCCCACGCCTTGTCACTGGCCGGCGCGGACGCCCGCCGGATCAGCCACGCCCACGCCTCGCCGCCGGCGCGGACGCCCGCCGGGCCGGCCCCTCTCTCGTCTCTTCACGGGCTGGCGGGGACGCCCCCGGACGATGAGAACGGAGCTCACCTGCCCTCCCTCCCTGCCTGATTTTTGTCTTTCGCTTTTCATGGACATTCGGCATTAGGACGTCTAGGATCCGTCCGTTAGAGGGGACGTACTGTCAGGAGCGGCCCGTTTGTCCCTCCTGACGTGCCGTCAGAGAGCAGCTGCAGTCAATCTGCTGATTGCTTCCTGTTTTGTTATTTAAGGAGCAATGAGTCATAGGACCATTGCCGAATCGTTCTTCTGTTTATGCGTGCGCGCAGCATGCTGCCGTTTTGCTTTCCAAGCAATTGTTGATTTATAGATCCCTGTTGATTTATTAAAGGATGTTGTTTGAAGCCAACTGCCTGATTCATCTCCCGTTTTCCCGCGGATGAGTCCTAATATTTTCCCGATCGCGCCGCGACGACGCAGCGACATCGTAACAAGTGGTGTATGTGTCAGGGAGCTTGCTCGGCAATACGAGAGGAATACTTCAACGATATGCACCCTCCTGAAGCAGAAGGACGTGACTAAGGAAGACTAAGAAACCTTCCAAAGGACTAACTAAGCCATGGGCAAACTACGGCCCGCGGGCCACATCCGGCCCGTTAGGCTTTTTAATCCAGCCCGCCGACCTTGTTTAAGGATTTTCTTCTTCCGAAGATGGCGCCGTCCGTCGGAAGCCAGTGGCAGTAGCTCTGTCCACTCTTATTTGTGGTTATTACAGTCATTTCATTTAGCCTTTACTTTTGCCACATTCAAAATGGCGGCAATGTCACGTCACTCTTCCGCGCTGGGGCGACTGTCTATGTCTGGCTCCTCTTAAATGGACTGCGTTCCAGTCTCCGTCAAAGAAGAAGAATTCCAGAAATGCCTCAACTTGCGGGCCTCGGTCAACCGGCGCGACCGACTAGTTCGAGCGGTGCTATTTTCCGGCTAGTAAAAGCAAGGTGTGTGTTGCAGGGGACGTCCATCTTTTGCATCGGCTATGGTCACTGGCTTGCTAGCTATTCGACTAGCCTGCTAACGGTACCGTACCGCTGTACGGACAGAATGGAATTGAATCAGTCATCATAGACGCCGTTCAAAGCGGCTGCTTGTTGCAGTAGCTCCCTAAACCCTCACTCATATTCTGTATTTTTTACAGCTTTTTTATCCTTTATTTTTACGTTTTATTGTCTCTTAAGACTTTACTTGTTACTTTACTTTATAGATTATATTCCATACTTTGTTTTAATACTTTACTTTCAAGACTCTCCTCCAAGACTCAAGTTGTCCGAGAGGCGGTCTTTGATCTATTAAGTTTAGTTTCTTTGCAAATTCTGGACATTACATTTTTGACCCACTCAGCCATGCCGACGCTGTTTTACACAAAGGATCAGCTGTTAGCGCTACGCAACACCTGGATTCCCCTGGGCCTGGACCTCCCCGCTGAGTTAAAGAGGAAGAGAAGAGGATGCAGAGCTGGACGAAAATGTCAGGAGAGAAAGCGACGCTTCAGACCCAGCATTCCATCTATTATGAGGAACGTAAGCTCTCTCCCCAATAAGATGGAAGAGCTAACGGCGCTTACCAAACAACAACGACAATATCGGATAATCTGCATTACAAACGCTCCCCTACTTACGAACATTCAACTTACGAACAACGGTACATACGAACATGTCTGCAAATTGCATTTAAGTCGAAAAATGTGCGCAAGTCCAATTTTGTATTTCGCGCCTTTTTCAGAGCAGTACTTCTTTCCGCCGCTAATACCGACGCCTGGCGCTGTGAGAGCTCAGCTCACCCAGTATCTACCTTCTTCTTCGTTGCAATGCGGAAGTGCGTGAATGTATCTCCAGTGTGCAAAGAACCTTTTTCATTTGTATCATTAAATATCTCATGCATCCATTATTGAATATGGTTGGTAAAAAGCTAAAGGCTTCTAATGAGGGAGTTGCAAGGAAGAGGCAAGCCATTTCATTTGAAACGAGTGGCAATAATAACGAAGCTTGATGCGCGTGAGAGTGGTGAGCGTTGCACATATATGTACAACTTGAATCGTTCGACCGTCAGTACCATTTATAAACAGAAAGATCGAGCAGCAGGACCCAAATATTGAACGTTGTACAAAGTTTGCAAATCAATTGAATGATGCCATACAGTGCTACCGCATCATTTATGATGAAAAAAAGAAGAAAACTGTGCAATCGTCGTTAGATCGCTTCTTTCGGCCAGTTTCTAATACATAAATCTCTCTCTCTCTATACAGTACTGTACATATTCTCTCCGGCTCACACTGACGCTGCGGCTTTATGCTCTCCAGTTCGGTGTCGTTCGTTATCTTACAGTCGCCAGGATTTACTCACTATCCGAAGGATATGCGATACATCCGATTTCTCAACAAACTCTCCGGGATCTCCGTGGCTAGCCAGCCCACCAAAAGCACGTCGAAGGCGGCGAAGGGACAGAAAACAGAAGCGTGGATGCCGGGCGGGCCTTGCTGCTAAGCTGAAACAACAACCACACCGAGCACCGCTTCCTAGTATCCTTTTGACCAACGCCCGATCCATCACCCACAAAATGGATGAGTTGGAACTTCATATTGCTACCAACAGCTTTGTTAGAAACTGTAATATTATTATCATCACAGAAACGTGGCTACACCCGCATATCCCCGACGCTGCGGTATCGCTAGCTAGCCGAACGCTTTTTCGGAACGACCGTTCAAAAGTATTAACAGGCAAAAGCAAGGGAGGAGGACTGTGCATGTATATACATAATGAATGGTGTTGTGACAGTAAGATTATTGACACTCACTGTTCCCCGGATTTAGAGTTATTGGCAATACGGTGTAGGCCGTATTATCTACCAAGAGAGCTAACCGTCGTCATAGTAACGGCTATCTATATACCTCCGAATGCTAACGTTACCACGGCACTTAACCTCCTGCTAACGGCTGTAAACAAACAACAGCTTGACCACCCCGATGGAGTTTTTATTGTCGCTGGTGATTTCAACAAGGCGTGTTTAAAGACTGTTTTACCTAAGTTTATTCAATACGTAAATTGTAATACTAGAGGAGACAAAACTCTTGACCATGTCTATTCTAACATCAAACATGCTTATAAAGCCACTTCCCTCCCTCACCTAGCTGGATCAGATCACCTCTGCCTATCTCTCACCCCCGCTTACACTCCACTCCGTAGGCAAACAACGCCACAAATAAATATAATAAAAACTTGGCCCGACGACGCACTCTCAGCTGCAGGACTGTTTTTCCCGCACCAACTGGGAACTTTTTGTACACGACAACCTCCAGGACTACACGGACTCTGTACTCTCTTACATAAAAAACTGCATTGACAACGTCACTATAGATAAACGAATACGGGTTTTTCCTAACCAAAAACCCTGGATGACCAATGAGACACAGGCACTCATCAAATGCCGTAACTCCGCCTTTAGATCAGGGGACAAGATAAAATATAGAGCTGCCAGAGCTGAGCTGAAAAGAGGCATTAAAAAGGCCAAGGCAGCATATACCAAAAAAATTGAGGAGCACTTCACAGAAAATAACCCAAAGAAGATGTGGCAAGGAATACGACATATTACCAACTACAATAACAATAATATGTCTGTTAATGCAGATGCCTCACTAGCGGAGAAATTGAACCGTTTCTTTGCCCGCTTTGAGACTGACAAATCAGACCCAGTCTCAACACCCCCACCACCACCCTGCAGCAATACACTGACGTTCCGGGAACAGGAAGTGAGACTGGTAATGCGGTCTGTGAACACCAGGAAGGCTGCTGGCCCAGACGGAGTACCTGGGAAGGTGCTCAAAGCCTGTGCTGACCAGCTGGCTGGAGTCTTCACAAACATTTTCAATTGTTCCCTGCAACAATCCATCATTCCATCTTGTCTGAAATCTGCCACCATCATCCCTGTCCCCAAAAAAACAACCATTGGCAGCATGAATGATTATAGGCCTGTTGACCTCACGCCTGTGATCATGAAGTGCTTTGAAAAGTTGGTAGCCCGCCATATCAGGAATACAATCCCTCCCTCAATTGATCCTCACCAGTTTGCTTATAGAGCAAACAGGTCCACTGATGATGCTATTGCCATTGCTCTTCATACAGCACTGAGCCACCTGGAACACCATGGGAACTACGTGAGGATGCTCTTCATTGACTATAGCTCAGCCTTCAACACCATAAAACCGGACATTCTGACTGACAAACTCTCCCACCTTGGACTATCCTCTTCAATCTGCTGCTGGATAAAGAACTTCTTGACCAACCGACCACAGACTGTTAGACTTGGTCCCCACCTCTCTTCCTCCATTACACTAAGCACTGGCTCCCCTCAAGGCTGTGTACTGAGTCCTCTTCTGTACTCCCTGTACACATACGACTGTACACCCACCCACCAGTCTAACGCCATCATCAAATTCGCTGACGACACCACTGTGGTCGGACTCCTCTCAGGAGGGGATGAGTCGGCTTACAGAGATGAGGTCAACAATTTGTCTTTGTGGTGCTCGGTGAACAATCTCACACTGAAAACCACGAAAACTAAAGAAATAATACTGGACTTTCGCAAACACGGCACAGATCTGGCCCCACTCCTCATAAATGGAGTATGTGTAGACAGGGTCCAGTCCTTTAAATTCCTGGGGGTCCACGTCACGGATAAGCTCTCATGGTCTACAAACATCACGGCAGTGGTGAAGAAGGCTCAGAAACGACTCCATTTCCTCAGGGTACTTAGGAAGAACAACTTGGCCACCAAGCTTCTGATAACCTTCTATAAAACCACTGTAGAGAGCATCCTGGCATACGGCATCACAGTGTGGTACGCTGGAAGCACGGCGGCAGACATAAAGGCCATGCAGAAAGTGATTAACACTGCCCAGAGGATTGTCGGCTGCTCTCTGCCCTCACTGGAAGACATTGCCAGCCCTCGTTACCTCAGCAGAGCCAAGAACATCATAGGGGACCCTTACCACCCTGGTCACAATCTGTTCCAGCTGCTGCCCTCTGGCAGACGCTATAGGTCCCACAAAGCACGGACAAATAGGCTTAAGGACAGTTTTTTCCCCACATCCATCAGAAATCTAAACTCGCGGTAACATAACACACATTCCCTTCTGCGGTAATATAAAAAGAGGTTTGGGTGGTGATCTGCCTCCTACTAGCTGACTGAAGTACGGTAAGTGGAAGACAGTGAGAGGTAAGCGAGAGGTAAGTGACCTGTATCCACAATAGCAGAATGCCATTTTGCCGAGTAAACGTAGATTTAGGTCTTTTGCCGAGTAAACGTAGCTTATGGAGAAGCACCATCAATTTCGTCACACGCAGTTTCTGCGTGTGATGACAAGTAGGCTTTTTGTGTTGTGATAACAACAACAGGGGCCTATGTCCGATTATTATTATTAAAATAACAATGTCCGATTATTATTTTTATTAATGTTTTTTTCAGTACAAACCAATGCGTGTTACTTATACAAGCCTTAAACATACAAATGCACTTATATCAACCTTCAATATACTTATATAGGCCTTAAACATAAATTATATTACAAAATATAGCACTGAATCAACTTACAGACAAATTCAACTTATGAACAATCGCTCGGAACCTAACTCGTTCGTAAGTAGGGGAGCGTCTGTATGTGCTTCACGGAGACCTGGCTGAATGAACTAATTCCAGAGACTCTCGTCTCCTTGGATGGCTTTCAGCTGGTGAGGGCAGACAAAGATGCTGAGGAGAGCAGTAGGAAGAAAGGTGGGGGACTAGCTGTTTTTATTAATAGTAGACGGTGCAGCCCCAGGCATATTACTGTGAAGGAGCAACTTGTGCACTCGAGATATCGAGCTAGTAGCTGTTAGCATCAGGCCGTTTTACGTTTTACATCCCCCGGGAGTTCTCGCACGTTATCGTAATAACTGCGTATATACCTCCCTCGGCCGATGCGACAATCGTTCGCGAGCTGCTCCACGCTGCTGTGTCCTGGCTGCAGACGCCACACCCCCAGTCTCTCCTTATCTCTGGTGATTTTAACCATGCTCCCTTGGCTTCTACTCTCCCCACCTTCACTCAGTATGTGAAGTACCACACCAGGGAACAAAAAACTCTGGACCTGCTGTATGCCAACACAAAGGAGGCATACAGCTCAGTCCTCCTCCACCCACTGGGCCGCTCAGACTACAACCTGCTCCATCTGATCCCCACCTACATCCCTATGGTGAGGAAAGTAAAACCTACCACAAGGATCATACAAAGATGGACCGAGGAGACCAGCATGGTACTGAGGGACTGTTTTAAGACCACTGACTGGGAGGTGCAGTGCAATTCACATGGGAAAGACATTGACAGCTTGACCCACTGCATCACAGATTTTATTAACTTCTAAGTTGAGAACATTGTACCCTCCAAGAAGGTCCGTTGTTTCTCCAACAATTAGCCGTGGGCCACTAGGTATCTAAGGGCCCTCCTGAACAAGAAGAGGGCTTTTAGGTCTGGGGAGAAAAAAAGTCTGAAAATGGTGCAGAAGGAGCTGAAGAGAGAGATAAGGAGGGGAAAGACTGTATTATATTGATACTAGAATTGTTAATTGCCTCAGGTTATACAACTGTGTTTAACCACACCCCCTGGTGACCGTTGTGAAATACAGCGTGACCCAGATGGAGTGGTGTTGTGTGTCCGGTTCTGGTGTTGCAATAAAGAGCTACACGTGTGAACCCTGGGTCCGCCGTCTATTTCTGTTATGGTTATATTAACAGTTATATAAAGTGCAAAGTTATCGCAATTCGCCGTGGGCCACCAGGTATCTAAGGGCCCTCCTGAACAAGAAGAGGGCTTTTAGGAGAGAAAAAAAGTCTGAAAATGGTGCAAGAGGAGCTGAAGAGAGAGAGATAAGGAGGGGAAAGACCATCTACAGGAGGAAGCTAGAGAACCAACTCCAGAGAGCCAACACCAAAGAGATCTGGAGGAGGTTGAGGACCATTTAAGGCCATGGAGGCAACAGTGAGAGAGACCCAGAGTCCGGAGACAGGGAGTGGGCCAATGAACAAATTCAGTCCTGCCCCCAGTCCCCTGACGCTCCAGACCAGAAGCTACTCTCCCCCCTCTTTCTCCTCCTCCTCCCCCTCTTCCACCTGTCTCTGCATTAGTGTCAATCAGGTGATAAAACAGCTAAAGAAGATTGAGGCAAGGAAGGCTACCGGTCAGGACGGCCTCAGCTCCAGATTACTGAGAGACTGTGCGTATCAGCTTGGCAAAGTGATTCTGCGTATTTTCAACCTCAGCCTTAGTCTGCAGAAGGTCCCCACATTGTGGAAAACTTCCTGTGTGGTCCCAGTTCCAAAGACTGTGAACCCCAGAGAGCCAAACCACTTCAGGCTGGTAGCATTAACCTCTCACCTGATCAAGACATTGGAGAGAATCATCCTCAATCACCTCAGCCCCCTGATGAATGCAGAGCTGGACCCTCTGCAGTTCGCCTATCGTCCAGGCATTGGTGTGGAAGATGCTACCACCTACCTGATGCACAGGTCTCTTTCACACCTAGAGAACACGGGAAGCACGGTGCGAATGATGTTTTTTGACTTCTCCTGTGCGTTCAACACCATTCAGCCAGTCCTACTGGAGAGGGAAACTGGAAGAGGCTGGAGTAAGGAACCACCTCTGGAAGAGGCTGGAGTAAGGAACCACCTCTGGAAGAGGCTGGAGTAAGGAACCACCTCTGGAAGAGGCTGGAGTAAGGAACCACCTCTGGAAGAGGCTGGAGTAAGGAACCACATAGCCGCATGGATCATTGACTTCCTCACTGACACACCACAATATGTGAGACTCCAGGACTGTTCGTCTGATGTGGTAGCTTGCAGCACGGGGGCCCCACAAGGCACAGTGCTCTCCCCACTCCTCTTCTCCCTCTACACATCAGACTTAAAACATAACACAGACACCTGCCAACTCCAGAAGTTCTCTGACGACACCACTATTGTTGGACGAGTGACAGACGGGAACGAACTAGAGTACAGGGAAGTCATCACAGCCTTTGTTGACTGTTGTAGGCAAAACCACCTCTACATCAACATCAGTAACACAAAGGAAATTGTCATCTATTTTCAGAGGAATCCTCAACAGACCACTCAGGTGAACATCCAGGGTACAGACATTGATAGCGTGGAGAATTTTAAGTACCTGGGTGTTCACCTCAACAACAAACTAGACTGGTCCACAAACATAGATGCCCTGTATAAAAAGGGGAGTGACATTCTCTGATGGAAGCGACCAGAGTTATGGAGCCGTGGTGTACCTCAGATGGGAGACAGCGACGGGCTTCAAAGTCAGACTCGTCGAGTCCAAGGCGAAACTCTCACCACTTGACCAGAAGGGAGAACTAGTAAAAGCTGAAATATGTGGCGCTGTCTATGCGGCTCGCCTCAGAAGATACATCGAAAAGCACAGTCGAATGGAGATTGAAAAATGGGTCCACCTAGTAGACAGTCAAACTGTGTTAGGAGCAATCCAAAGAGACAGTTACGGATATCAAACTTTCTTTGCGAACAGAGTTGGAGAAATTCAGAAGACCACGTCCGTTGACGACTGGTGGTGGATCCAGGGAGACCTCAATGTAGCGGACATACTAACAAGAGGAGTTGCCCCGGAGGACCTCAGAGAGGGCTCCACGTGGCAAGATGGACCCGAATTCTTAAGGCTGCCCATAGGAGAGTGGCCAAAGAAGTCGCTGCCTATGCAAGGGAAGGAATTAATAAACTCCAAAGGAAATCTTTCACAGCAGTACAGACCAGGTCACAGACAAAAAAATACACGAGCGATGCACCATTTGCCGAAACAAGTAATCCGACCCATGCCACGAATGGGAAAGATCAGAGTATCCCACAAGAGGCTGCAAGCGGAGATGAGCCCTGAGCCTGAAGACCTCCAGCCGGATCTGCTGTGAAAGAACTGATCGATGTAAGGAAATTCAGCAGCCTAACCAAGTTGATCAGGGTTATAGCCTGGGTATGAAGAGCTGCAACAAAATGGAAGTGTATTGGAAAAAAACCCAACTACAAGTAAACCAAAGAGGCAGAGACTCTCATCAGACCAGATAAAGTCCAGAGCCAAGCAAGCTGTACTTACACTGAGTGAGTATGAAGAGTCGAAGAGGGACCTCTTCCAGGCAGCCCAAGAGGGTGCATCCTTCCAAGACACCACCCTCAACAGGTTGGCTGTATACAGAGGCGGAGACTGAACTCTTGGTCTGCGGAGGAAGATTTCAAATCTTCGACAACGACAAAACTGCCGTACCAATTTTACCCCATGATGCATGGATATCTTCTCTTCTGGCACAAGAAGCCCACAACGCAAACCATGAACAGCAGGCACACTCCTGCGTATGAGGAAGAAAGCGTGGTTTATAAGAGGCCAAAGATTGGCTCAGAAGATCGTAAATGATTATGTAACCTGCAGAAAAAACAAAGCCAAAAGATGCCAACAAATCATGAGTGACCTCCCATCCGAGCGAACGACACCAGCCAGGCCATTTCAATACGCAGCTGTGGACCTGTTTGGCCCTTATGAAGTGAGGGATGAGGTGAAGAGAGCAGGACTCAAAGTATGGGGACTAGTTTTCTGCTGCATGGCATCCCGAGCCCTACACACAGACGTTGTAAATGACCTGTCATCTGAAACGCCTGTCCCCATCAAGAAATTCGAGATGAAACTCTTGACCGAGGGGTTTTCGCTCATAGATAAAGCCATCGCACACTTCGAGCAGCAAGACCCAAATATTGAACGTTGCACAAAGGTTGCAAATCAATTGAATGATGCCATACAGTGCTACCGCATCATTTATGATGAAAAAAAGAAGAAAACTGTGCAATCGTCGTTAGATCGCTTCTTTCGGCCAGTTTAGGGTTAGGGTTTTCAAATGTATTTATTAACCATCTCTTTTTCAGCACCTTTCTCAAAGAACTGGAGAAATATGAACACATGCCTGAGGAGTTTGGACGCTGCTTTGTCACATGGGTATTTATTGCTTTATCTATAACTACTATCCTGCTAAAAATTGACCCATAACGATTCCCTAACAATTTAGCTTGATTGCAGGCTGTGAAGTTTCAGTTCTATGTGGATTATTGCAAGAACCATCCACGATCCTCTAAGCTCATCATGGTGCATTCTCGGAACTATTTTGATGCAAGTTAAATATCAAACTGATCAAAACTTGACTCCAGGACACAAATTTTCATGATCTTAGTCTTTTCTCTCCCTCTGTGTTAAACAGTAAATTCAGCAAAAAAACTAATTGCCAAAAACGATCGCCTCCTACCTGCTGAAGCCTGTACAGATAATCTAAAAATATCCACTCGTGCTCAAGGTAAGTCCAAAAATGGTGGTAAGATTTTAGTATTCAGTAAACAAACATTAATTGCATTCTTTACATACTCATTATATGTGACATTCAGCAAAACCACCACTTCTAAAGGTGTCTAATTAAACAACAATACAGTGGTACCTTGAGATACGAGCTTAATGCGTTCCGGGACTGAGCTCGTATGTCGATTTACTCGTATCTCAAATCAACGTTTCCCATAGAAATGAACTAAAATAATAATAATTGGCTCCAACCCTCTGAAAAAACACCCAAAAACAGGATATCGCAATGGGAAAACATTTTTATTTGTTATACAGGTAATTGGCCAACTGAGATTCTGTGGAAGCATGTTAATAATGCTCTTCATTTATTTAGAACCTCCTGGAAAGTTGTGAGAGGAATAGCGAGCTCCAGGAAGCCGTGGAGGGGATGCTTAGCATTTCCAAGGCAATCAATGATGCCATGCATCTCTCCTTGGTGGATGGTAAATGAACACTTGGCAAGATGGCCACACATTTGCTTTTCATTGATGTATCATTTTCTTACATTGCCTACTTTACCCTTCTTCAGGGTTTGACGAGAGCATCAAAGAGGAGCTGCTCCTAGAGGAGTCCTTCAAGGTGTGGGATTCCAAGTCACCCTTCCGAATGTGCATAATAAGGCACCTCTTTCTCTTGGAGAAGAGCTTGGTTTTCTACAAGGTGGCCAAGGACACCAAGGGAAAGTGCAAATACTAAAGAGAAAACTTAATGTGAGTAATCCTTTACACCATTTTTATATGTGAACAAAATCTGTGAAAATGATAATCCCATTGCCTCCTCAGCTCTTCAAACTAAATGTGATAGAGCATGTGGAGGGAATCCCCGCAAGTTTGCACTTTCGAGGGGTTGCTAATTGAACAACATCATTGTTCTCAAGGTTAGGTGCTTTTCACTCTCTCTTTGAAAGTAAATCAGAAAACAAATATTGTAACTCCTAGAGTAATTGAAATTCTGACGACACCGCTATTATTGGACGAGTGACGGACGGGAACGACCTGGAGTACAGGTGAGTCATCACAGCCTTTGTTGACTGGTGTAGGCAAAACCACCTCTACATCAACACCAGTAAGACAAAGGAAATGGTCATCGATTTTCGGAGGAATCCTCAACAGACCACTCAGGTGAACATCCAGGGTACAGACATTGAAATCGTGGAGAATTTGAAGTACCTGGGTGTTCACCTCAACAACAAACTAGATTGGTCCACAAACATAGATGCCCTGTACAAAAGGGGCCAGAGCCGCCTCTACCTACTGAGGAGTCTACGTTCCTTTGGAGTGTGCAGGACACTGCTGAGGACTTTCTACGACACTGTGGTGGCATCTACAGTGTTTTATGCAGTGCTCTTTTGGGGATGCGGGAGCACGGAGAGGGACAGGAACAGGCTGAATAAGCTGGTCAGGAGGGCCAGCTCTGTTCTGGGCTGTCCTCTGGACTCTGTGGAGGAAGTGGGAGAGCGGAGAATGCTGACCAGGATGATGTCCATCATGGACAGCACCTCCCACCCCCTGCATGAGTCTGTGGAGTCCCTCCGAAGCTCCTTTAGCAATAGACTGCGGCACCCTCATTGCAGGAAGGAGCGCTTCCGCAGATCTTTCCTCCCATCAGCTGTCAGGCTCTTTAACAAAAAAATGGCTGAGTGTTGACACCTACCGTATGCATGCATGTATATATGTGCTAAGCAACACACTTATTTATTTATATATTTAGTCATGTATTTATTTATTAACTTACTAATTATCTATCTATTTAGATCTAAAATGCCTTTCCTATTTCTGCATCCTCACCCTCTAGCTACTGTGACAACGAAATTTCCCGAATACGGGATGAATAAAGTTATCCAATCCAATTCAACCCAATGTTATTTTGAAGCGAAATTTACCATGATAAATCAGAAAAATGGGACAAATTGCACGTGTAGCAAATTTAATTGCTGGACTTAGTTCAGGGCAAATTATCATTTGTTTTAAATATAAAAATTACAATCCAATGTCAATTTGAAGCGAAATTTACCATGATAGATCAGAAAAATGGGACCTGCAACCTTGACAAATTGCACATGTAGCAAATTTAATTCCAATTTTCTCCAAATGTAATCTGTGAAATTGTATAATTTGAGTTTCTGAGTAGTCAGAGAGGTCTGCTACTAGGATTGACCCACTTTGTCCGAAAACTGTGAAAACATTTTTATTTACAGTACCACAAAAATGAGAAGTGCAACCAATACAAAGTGACGCATAAAACTTTTTTCTTAATTTAATCTGTGAAATTGCATAATAGTAGTCAGGGACATGAACAACTAGGATTGACCCACCTTGCTTGGAAACGATCAGAAAATTTTGATTTACAGTCCCACAAAAATATGGCCTGCAGCGTTGACAAAGAGCACGTACTATTTTATTCCATTTTTTCCCCAAATTTAATCTATGAAATAGCATATTTTTGAATTTATGAGTAGTCATTGAAGTTTAGTACTAGGATTGAGCCAAGTTTCATGGAAAAAAATTCTTGATTTACAGTATCAGAAATATTGGACCTGGAACCTTGGCAAAGTGCACATGTCGTAACTTTAATTTCAATTTTCTCTAAATTCAATCTGTAAAATTGCATAATTTTGAGCATGTGCGTAGTCAGGGGGTGTACTACTATGATTTAGCCATCCTGCCTGGAAATTATGAAAAAAATCTTGATTTACATGACGACAAAAATGGGACCTGCAACCTTGAACACAGTACGCATGTAGCAACTTTAATTCCCATTTTCTCTCAATTTAGCCTGTCAAATTGCATAATTTTCAGTAAGTGAGTAGTCAGGGAGGTGTAGTAGTAGGATTGACCCACCTTGACTGGAAACTAAAAATAAGACATTTTTATTTACAGTATCACAAAGATGCTGTCCTGCCGGTCAGGGGGATTCACATGGCATTGTACTCATTGACTGGAGTGTGTATGTTTAAACCATGGCACTCTATTTCATTCATAAATTATTAAAATGCTGGGGGTTATATGGTGCTCTTTTTTGACTGCGCTATGAGCACACGAAGGGGTGGGGGGGTGTAAGTTGTTTGAGCGTCCGCTCATTGGAGCACGAAAACGCTGAAGTCCGCTAGCTTGACCGCATTCAAATTTCAGTATGGCAAGAGAGCCTTCTGTTTCGGCAGGGTGCTCTATGATGTCCTCTACAGAAAATAAAGTAAAACATTATGAATAAGTATATCAATTTCTGTTGCATCTACTGACGGGCTAAACAACAAGATCGCAGAAGGTTCCTATTTTTATCCTCCAGGAGTCAATTAACAATTAAGAATAGGGGTCGGGAACCTTTTTGACAGAGAGAGCCATAAACAATTCATATTCTTTAATGTTATGTTTTGAGAGCCATCCTTAGAATTGAAAAGTAAAAATACATGAAAGTGGGATTTTTTTTTCTTTTGGGCATGTCACCACTTTTAAAGAACAAAAAGTCTCTGAATTCTTTTGACAACATTGTTATGCTGTTGCTAATTTCGGGACTCAGCTCCCTAACCAGTGAATTCCATATTTTACCTCACAGGTTAGTGGAAAGCGACATATGGCTCCCGAGTCATAGGTTCCCTTCCCCTGATTTAGATGGACGCAAAGTATGATCTGCATTGTCAGAAAAAATGTTTATAAAAGCCCACAATTAAACGATAGCAAAAGCTTTTTGCTAGCTCTTGGTACATTCAATTGGAGATTTCTAAGTCAGTTTCTCATCACTAGCATTTACAAACAGCAACAGGTGAACTTGCTTCAATCACTCGTTGGCTAAACTAAATACCGTTTGATAATGTTATAAAATAATGCAAGAGTAATTCAACTTACCTCATTTGTTCAATCGTTGCAAACATTTTAGAAGCTAACTGTTCCACGTGCGGTCTTGTCCAGTTCGTTTCTGCTTGTTCGGTTGTCGACAGTACTACATCATAGGTCAAAGAGCGCTCTTTTATGACGTCATGCTCTATCATCTTTAGTTCAAGTTTAGCGCCAAACGGTGATTTTGCTAACTGCGAAGTTGCAGTTAAAAGAAAAACGATTACAATTTAATCTTAAAATTATACTCAAAAAGGAGCAGCAGAGAGAAAAACAACGTTTTTCCATCACAATAAATCACTCACACTTTTTAAATGTGACATCGCAACCTGCTTCAACGTTGCGTTTCCTGCGTTTAGATTGATGAAACTTTGAATTCGTTGGGAAAATGAAAGCGCAATCATCTTAAAACAATAATTTATTGTGCAACAAAACAAAGTGCATTTTCTGTTAAAGAACCAAAGGGTCGTGTTACTCTGCATTTTCCAGAATTTTAAATGATGAACAAGAAAAATATATGTATTATATGTAACTTGTATTTTAATGCAGTATAATCAAATAATAAAGTAATATCAATTGTGTTGGTGAACACCACCCAACCCACACACCCATATCTTTTAAAATATTTAACAATTATGTACATAATGATTGAACAGATACAATATTACGTCTGTAATCAATCATATGAACTGTACAATAGGGGGAAGGGGATACAAAAATATTCAATTTAAAGGTGACTTTCTTTTGTTCCATACGCTCCAAATATATTTAACAACATATGACTGTCCACAAGCAATAAGTTACATGTCTAAAATATTTAAAATACAAACATTTAATTAATTCAAATTAAAGGTGACTTTCTTTTTTTCCAAGTGTTCTTTGTTTGGTTGAATAACTGAGAATGCCTCTGTTTCTTGATGCAAGCTTTAGGTCGGGTGTCATCATGTGGCAATCCCCAATCTTATTGGAGGCGGGCTCATGGAGCTACTCTCGGCCACTGTAGTTCACTGCTTTCACCTTGACTCTCAAATGTTCTTCACCCTTTAAAACACAATAAACAACACCTCTTAAATTCTGTTATTAATCTATTTTAACCAGGCAGTAAGTGACATGATGAACGTATGTGTAAAAAACAAATTACTATCAAATCCTAGTCTCAAAACATTAAAGCAGGTACCTGTACTTCTTGAAATAAATTCTTACATTTTCTGTATGGCTTATCCCCACAGATTTGAGGGGGTGCTGGAGCAAATCTCAGCTAAATATGTCAGGGGATAGATACCCTAAACCTGTGGTCAGCCAATCGCAGGCCGCATGGAGACGGACAACCATTCACGCTCACACTCATACCTAGGAGCAATTTAGAGTTTTCAAAACCGGGGTACCCAGAGAAAACCCATGCAAGCCCGGGGAGAAGATGCAAACTCTACACAGTAGGCACCCACCTGGGATCGAACCTTCAATCCCAGACCTGTGAGGCCACCCTCTAGAAATATACTTACAAAAAAGTTTTGTAATGATTAAAAACCACTCTAAGCATGAAGTCAAATCTCAGAAATTTCAGTCCCAAATCTTGAAAATTCCGGTTTGATTTAAGCAAATAGGCAGTGCTGCAATAACTTCAATTCTTTATTACTTACGGCTGCATCGTATCCAAAATTGGCACATAGGCTGGAATGCAGGAATTATAACAAGTCATTAGACACGTCAAATGGGAAGGCCAAGAAAGCAGCTGTAATTCGTCTTTGTTTTTTCAAAAAACTGTTAACTATTGACCAAACTATTTTCTATTGCAGAACCAGTTGGGTCAAGTACACTGCGCAAACATTTTAAGTCAAAAGAAAAAAAAAACTGTAAGACAATGGCTCGTTTAAAAAAAAAACATAAGTCGACTCAGTCATGACTCATAACACCACTTTTAGTGTCTAGACCTAAACCCAAAAGTGCCTGTATATTGTAAGAGTGTACTTAAATACCTCTGGTGCTTGAATTTAGGAATATAAAGAGGCTTCTTCAGTCCTGCCCCCAGGAAGTTGGTCTGTTCATGGATCAGCTTTCGGATGTGCTCGATCCATTCCAGTTTGGTCTTAACAGTGGACGCCTATTGATTTGGAAGACAGGCAAAAGTAAAATGTGGCCTTTTGGACCACTTTTGAGAACCACATAAGCATCCTAAACTATTCGCTGGAATTTCAATTACTCTAAGAGTTACAATACGTATTTGTTTTCTGATTTATTTTCAAAGAGAGCGAAGAGCACCTAACCTTGAGAACAATGATGTTGTTCAATGTGCAACACATCAAAAATGCAAACTTGCGGGGATTCCCTCCACGTGCTCCATCACATTTAGTTTGAAGAGCTGAGGAGGCAATGGGATTATCATTTTCACAGATTTTGTTCACATATAAAAATGGTGTAAAGGATTACTCACATGAAGTTTTCTCTTCAGACTTTGCACTTTCCCTTGGTGTCCTTGGCCACCTTGTAGAAAACCAAGCTCTTCTCCAAGAGAAAGAGGTGCCTTATTCTGCCCATTCGGAAGGGTGACTTGGAATCTCACACCTTGAAGGACTCCTCCAGGAGCAGCTCCTCTTTGATGCTCTCGTCAAACCCTGAAGAATGGTAAAGTAGGCAATGTAAGAAAATGATACATCAATGAAAAGCAAATGTGTGCCCATCTTGCCAAGTGTTCATTTACCATGCACCAAGGAAAGATGGATGGCATCATTGATTGCCTTGGAAATGCTAAGCATCACCTCCACGGCTTCCTGGAGCTCGCTATTCCTCTCACAACTCTCCAGGAGGTTCAAAATAAATGAAGAGCATTAATAACATGCTTCCACAGAATCTCAGTTTGCCAATTACCTGTATAACAAATTTAAAAAAAATCCCGTTGCAATATCCTGGTTTTGGTTTTTTTTTCATAGGGTTGGAGCCAATTATTATTTTTGTTCATTTCTATGGGAAACGTTGATTTAAGATACGAGTAAAATCGACATAGTAGCTCAGTCCCGGAACGCCTTAAGCTCGTATCTCAAGGTACCACTGTATTGTTGTTTAATCAGACACCTTTGGAAGTGGTGGTTTTGCTGAATGTCACATATTAGGAGTATGTAAAGAATGCAATTAATGTTGGTTTACTGAAGAATACTAAAATCTTACCACCATTTTTTGACTTACCTTGAGCACGAGTGGATATTTTTAGATTATCTGTACAGGCTTCAGCAGGTAGGAGGCGATCGTTTTTGGCAATTGGTGTTTTTGCTGAATTTACTGTTTAACACAGAGAGAGAGAAAAGACTTAGATCATGAAAATTTGTGTCCTGAAGTCAAGTTTTGATCAGTTTGATATTTAACTTACATCAAAATAGTTCCGAGAATGCACCATGTTGAGCTTAGAGGATCGTGGATGGTTCTTGCAATAATCCACATACAACTGAAACTTCAGCCTACAAACGGGATAAATTTTTACGGAATCATTATTGGTCAAATATCATCGGGATAGTAGTTATGGATAAAGCAATAAATACCCATGTGACAAAGCAGCGTCCAACCTCCTCAGGCATGTGTTCATATTTCTCCAGTTCTTTGAGAAAGGTGCTGAAAAAGAGATGGTTAATAAATACATTTGCATAAGTGAATGGCATATACAGACACTCTCCTACTTACGAATATTCGAGTTATGAACAACGGTACATACGAACATGTCTGTGCATATGGCATATGTCGAAACATGTTTGGAAAGAGATGCTGTAAGTTAGATTTTGTATTGCGCGCCTTTTTCCGAGTAGTGCTTCTTTCCGCTGCTAATACCGACGCTTGGCGCTGTGAGAGGGAGGAGGCTCAGCAACATGTCGAGGAGGAGGAGGAAGAAGAAATGCCTGTCCCCATGAAGAAATTCGAGACGAAACTCTTGGCTGAGGGGTTTTCGCCCATAGATAAAGCCATCGCACTCTTCGAGCAGCAAGACCCAAATATTGAATGTTACACAAAGGTTGCAAATCAATTGAATGATGCCATACAGCTACCTCATCATTTATGATGAAAAAAAAGAAGAAAACTGTGCAATCGTCGTTAGTTCGCTTCTTTCGGCCAGTTTCTAGTAAATCCTCCAAGGAAGATACTCATCAACCTTCATCTTCTCCTCGACGCTCAACTTCTTCCTACATTGAAGTTACGGAGGAGGAAGTAACTTTTGAAGCCCATTCCAGCGACGACGAAGACCCTCTCATGATATAAAATCCTCCTCCTCCTCCATCATCTCCCTAAGCATCGAGTACATCTTCCAAAAGTAAGTTAAACTTCATTTTATTTATCTTATTACGTACATGTACATACTGTGTGTTACTTATACAAGCCTTAAACATGCTTTTATAAACCTTCAATATACTTATATAGGCCTTAAACATAAATTATAATACAAAATATAGCACTGAGCAACTTACGAACAAATTCACCTTACGAACAATCGCTCGGAACGCAACTCATTCGTGAGTAGGGGAGCGTCTGTATTAACATCAAAGATTTATGAGTCTCATTTAATTAAATAAGAACATGCATATTAAAAAAAATCTTGCCTTAGGTAAGGCAATGTTTTAAGAATTTACCAAGAGCAGCCTCATTTATTAAGATTTGTCAACTCTTTAGAAAATATAAACACACCAAACTTTGACATAAGAGGCTTTAGGTTTCATTTTTAGTGAAAAGTCACATTGTTTACTTGTGGTGGAATTCATATAGGTCTAGCAGGTTCCCAAAGATGACGTGTTGCATTTTGCTGATTCCAGGAGGGATCCTATTGGTTGGTCCGCATCGCCCATGTGAAAATCTGCCAATGCCACACAAATCACTTGGTTAGATTGTCTAAAATAAAATGGAAAAAGAAAAGAAACTTACGTCAATGCGCTACACCAGGTCTTGCACGTATGTCTGCTCGAATCATCTCTGCCACAATGAACATGATAAAAATTAAAAAGGCATTAATGTGCCAGCGACTGATAAAGCAAAGTAGGCATGGGTGAGGACATTTACAATTGAAAATAAGGGATATTCTTGGCATTTACATCTTCCATTCAGAAACAAATAACAAAACCGCTATGAATAATAATAAAAAAATCCTACTTGTTAAATGATACTACATAATTCACAAATGGATAATGATCCACATACCTTTTTTTGGAAGCAGATTTTTTTTCTGTGTTTATCTTGTGTCAGGAATTACATCCATTTCAAATTTCACTGCGGTCAAGCCAGCGGACATTCATTTTTTTGTGGTCAAATGAGCGGACGCTCAAAATAGCCCGCCCGCTGAATACAAGCATTACGGTAATTCCATTCAAAACAGCCCGTGTGCATGTAGTGCTTTTAAACTTTTAAAAATACTCTCAACAGTAAAAAAAAAAAATAATGCACCATTTAGATACAGCATTTTCATTATTTAAAAATGAAATAAAATGTCATGATTAAAAAAATACACACTTCACTACGCAAGTACAATATTATGTGAATCCCCCCTTTTTTCCATTTCATCCTCCATACCGCGCATCCTCAAAAGGGTTGCGGTTGGTTGCTATATGCGTAGTTTGTTCAAGGTTGCAGTTCCCATTTTTGCAGTACGGTAAATCATTTTTTATGTAATTTCCAGGCAAGGTGGGTCAATCCTAGTAGACCTCCATGACTAATCACATACATAAAATAATGCAATTTCACGGATTAAATGAGAAAATTGGAAATAAAATTGCTACATGTGTACTTTGTTCAAAGTTGCTGGTCCCATTTTTGTAGGACTGTAAATAAAGATTTTTTTTCAGTTTCCAGGCAACGTGGGTCAATCTTAGTAGCAAACGTCCCTGACGACTCACAAACAATATTATGCAATTTCACGAATTAAATTTAGAGAAATTTGAAATTAAAATTGCGACTTGCGTACGTTGTTCAAGGTTGAAGGACTCATTTTTGAGTTACTTTAAATGAAGAATTTTTCAGTTTGCAACCAAGGTGGATCAGTCCTAGTAGTACACCTCCCTGACTACTTTCAACCTCAAAATTATGCAGTGACATATTACATTTTGAGAAAATTGGAATTAAAAAATGCTACATGCGTACTTTTTGTTCAAGGTTGCAGGTCAATGTAAATTAAGAATTTTTCATAGTTTTCAGGAAAGGTGGGTCAATCCCAGAAGTGAACCTCCGTGACTACTCATTCTCAGAATCTTTGCAATTCCACAGATAAAATTTAGAGAAAATTTGAATTAAAATTCCCACATGCATACTTTGTTCAAGGTTGCACTTTTACAATTTTTGTGGTACAGTGGTACCTCGACATACGAGCAATTTGAGATACGAGTAAAATTTCGAGCAAATATTTACCTTGAGATCAATGTTCCCTCTAATTTTTCGTTGGTCTGAGCAGAAAGTCAACCTCCCTGAGCGCACTGAGTACCAGTGTGAGCGACATCATCGGTACTCGGATGATTCGCCTAAAGACGTTTCGCCGACGGACGTTTGACAGACGGGCAGGTCGCCGAATGGACGTTCCGCCGAACGTTCATTCGGCCGAACGGAGGTTTCGCCGAAACGGGATTCGCGCGCTCGCCCCGCCCCCGGATCGTGTGTGTACAAGTTTTTCAACCTCGGCCCGCGGGCCATATATGGCCCGTTAGGATTTTTAATCCGGCCCGCCGCCGGTGTTGTCCAAATTATAGTAAAAATCAATGTTAGTCTACCATCAATGGCAGCCCGGGAATAAGCACTCTTGGGCGGGCAGATGTAGCAGAACCGAGCCGTAAAATGACAGCAATCGGGTCAAATCCATCCTAAAACAGCATTTAATGATTAAATACAAATACTGGAGCTCTTTGGACATTAGAACCGAGCCCAGGGAAGTGAATTCCTTGGTAAAATGTCGTGATGATATCGCGATGGAGGCAAAAAAACGTCTATATACGTCCATTCGCTAAACGGCTCAAAATGCTCTTAAATTCGGTCAAATCCAGCCGAAAACAGCGTTTAATGATTAAATACAAATACTGGAGCTCTTTGGACATTAGAACCGAGCCCAGGGAAGTGAATTCCTCGGTAAAATGTCGTGATGATATCGCGATGGAGGCAAAAAAATGTCCATATACGTCCATTCGCCAAACGGCTCAAAATACCGTAATTACTCGAATATAACGCGCACTCGAAAATAACACGCAGGTAATTTTGGGCCAAAAAAATCTGGAAAAACGCAGTACTCGAATATAGTGCGCACCTAAAATTTCCCGCTGACGAAAATCAGAAATCTTACCTTTTTTTCTTCGTTTCACGATTGTTTTGTTCAAACAAATTTATTCATTAGAATCCTTCAAATGAAGAGTTCCTCTCTCTCTTTGTCTGTCCTCTCATACATCTCTTCGTTGAGAATCCTATCAACGTCCACGCTTCCTTCATCCACTTCCTCTTCCTCCCACAACACATCATCCGATTGGCTTTACGAGATGACGTAAAATCCGTGCGTCAAAGTGAGTTTGACAATGCTTTTTTCGATCGAAAATTTGTAATTTATTTTAGTTATTGATTATAACACTGAACTGAGAGAGGGTGAACTGAGACGGGTACGAGGCTAGAGGGGGGCAGTGGTGGTCTCGGCTTTACGAGATGACGTAAAATCCGTGCGTCGGCTTCACGAGATGACGTAAAATCCGTGCGTCGGCTCTACGAGATGACGTAAAATCCGTGCGTCAAAGTGAGTTTGACAATGCTTTTTTCGATCGAAAATTTGTAATTTATTTTATTCAATTCAATTTCAATTCAATTTATTTGGCAAGAAAAAGCACCAGGCTAAGGGCCATGTAACAAGACACAAAAAAAAAAAAAAAAAAAATTAGTTTTTGATTATAACACGCACCCCCAACTATTGGAATTAATTATATAGCAAAAATCTGCGTGTTATATTCGAGTAATTACGGTACTCTCAAATTCGGTCAAATCCAGCTGAAAACAGCGTTTAATGATTAAATACAAATACTAGTATTTGTATTTAATCATTAAACGCTGTTTGAACGAACGTTCATTCGGAGACCTGTCCGTCTGTCAAACGTCCGTTGGCGAAACGTCTTTAGGCGAATCATCCGGTCACGACATCATCATTGCTCGCTATGGGCACACCAGTATCACACCTGCCACTAGCAGGTGCATGTCAATGTTCCCTCTAATTTTTCATGTAAAACATGCTGTAAAACACGAAAAACATAAGTGGACAGAGCTACTGCCACTGGCTGCCGCTTAAACGGCTCCATCATGAAGAAAGGGGTATAAAAAAAAATAAAAATAAAAAAAATCTGTTTTTTTTTTTTTACTGCGCGCCATAGGATTGCTGCTGCGCAGAGAAGTCGAGAGTAGTGCGCAATTGCGCACGCGCGCAGCTTAGAGGGAACAGTGCTTGAGATACGAGAAAGCCAGGTGGCCAAGACATGAGAGGCTGTTTATGATTTTAGCGCACTGTCTTTTTTGCCGCATCTCTTTTGTGTATACTGATATCTACGAGCACTGGGCGGAGCGTTGCATTTTAACGTGTTTTTCCCCCCGTTAGTCAATGCATCATAATACAAAGTGAACAAAATTTGATCCAAAGCAAACAGGTGAAATGAAGAGTTGTGCAAAGAAAAGGCGAACAATGACAATCAATATTAAGCGCGAAATAATTGAAAAATATGAGTGGTGTACGTGTCACGGAGTTTGCAATACGACAGGAATACTTCAACCATATGCACCATCCTAAAGCAGAAGGACGCGATTAAGGACAAGAAGCCTTCCAAAGGAATAACTATAATTTCCCCCGGCGCAGTGACATTAATTTTTTATCCCAAGATGGCGCCATCATGCGGCAGCCGGTGGCAGTAGCTCTGTCCCCTTTAAATTTGTTTGGTGTTTTACAGGCTTTCCATCTTTTTTTATTACATTCTAATATTCCTTACTACATTCCTTTTTACTTTACTTTGTACTTTATACTTTAATGTTTTTACAACTTTCTTTGTTCTGTTAGCCTGGCTTCTTTCTGCTACTTCTTTTTTGGAACCTTTCAGCCATGCTTACGCTGTCATACACATGGGACTAGCTGTGAACAATACGCAGCAGCAGGAGCAACACCTCATACCGCTGGAAATTCGGCGCTGGACAAAAGTGCTGGGGGAAGAAGGCGCCGTTCAAGCGGCAGCCAGTTGCAGTAGCTCCCTAAGTCCTACCTCGTATTCTGTGTTTTACAGCTTTTTTATCCTTTATTTTTACGTTTTATTGTCTCTTAAGATTTTACCTGTTACTTTACTTTATACTTTATACTCCATACTATAATGTGTTACAACTTTACTTCAAAACTCAAGTTGTGCGAGAGGCAGTCTTTGATCTTTGCAAATTCTGGACATTACATTTTTGACCCATTCAGCCATGCCTCCGCTGTTTTACACAAAGGATCAGCTGTTAGCGCTACGCAACACCTGGATGCCCCTGGATCTCCCCGCGGAGTTAAAGAGGAAGAGAAGAGGATGCAGAGCTGGACAAAAATGTCGAGAGAAAGCGATACTTTCAGAGCCAGCAATCCATCTATTATTATGGGGAACATAAGATCTCTTCCCAATAAGATGGAAGAGCTAATGGCGCTTACCAAAGTACAATGACAATATCGGAAAATCTGTATTACGTGTTTCACGGAGAACTGGCTGAATGAACTAACACCAGACTCTTGTCTCCTTGGATGGTTTTCAGCTGGTGAGGGCGGACAGAAATGCTGAGAGCGGCACGCAGAAAGGTAGGGGACTGGCTGTTTTTAGTAATAGTAGATGGTGTATCCCCGGGCTATCGGGCTAGTAGCTGTTAGCATCTGGCCGCTTTACATCCCTCGAGAGATCTCGCACGTTATCGTAATAACTGCACAATAACAAACACAATACAGACACCTGCCACCTCCAGAGGTTCTCTGACGACACCACTATTGTTGGACGAGTGATGGATGGGAACGACCTTGAGTACAGGGGAGTCATCACAGCCTTTTTGACTTGTGTAGGCAAAACAACCGCTACATCAACACCAGTAAGACAAAGGAAATGGTAGTCGATTTTCGGAGGAATGCTCAACAGACCACTCAGGTGAACATCCAGGGTACGGACATTGATATTGTGTGGAATTTTAAGTACCTGGGTGTTCACCTCAACAACAAACTAGACTGGTCCACAAACATAGATGCCTTGTAGAAAAGGGGCCAGAGCCACCTCTACCTACTGTGGAGACTGTGGTGGCATCTAGTGTTTTATGCCTTTGCGACTGTATTGTCTAACTTGTAACTATGCCTTTCCTGTATCTGTATTCTCACCCTCTTGCTACTGTGACAATGAAATTTCCCGAATACGGGATGAATAATCCAATGACGAGATGGAGAGCCTTCTTTTATTATGGATAAAACAAATAGTTAGCAGGAGATAGAGTGACCGAGTCAACAATATGTGAAAAAGCCAGCGGAATTTACATGGATTTATGTCAGGAGTGGCCCGTTTGTCCCTCCTGGCTTCCCTTCAAGGCAGAGCAGCTGCAATCAATCTGTGATTACCTCCTGAATTTGTATTTAAACACCAATGAGTTTTAGTATCAGTGTCGGATCGCCCTGCATATTCCTGCGTGACACCCTTCGTGTTACGGCACACAATCGCTACAAGGTACCATTCCCCATGCTCCCGTTTTGTTCCAAGCCTTTGTTGTTTTGTAAAGCCCTTTTGAGTTATTAAAGTTGTTGTGTTGAAGCTAATTGCCTCGTCCTCACCTACTTCCCGCGCCTGGGTCCGAATCCATTCCCGATCGCGCCGCAGCGACGCAATCATAACAATTTAAAAACAAAGAAAGGATCTGAAAAAGGGGAGCCTTCAACACCTTGTTGGGTTAAATTTTCTCTATAATTATATTAAAGTTAAGTTAGTAATCTGACTCCAATTTATGACCTTACCCGACTTTCACTCATCCAACAATTTGCGCGCTCGTTCTGCAATAGAGGTATCAGGAAGCTAGCAGTTTCACACACGAGTGGATTTATTCTTACCACACAAATCTAATACACACACCCGGGGTCCAGGTCCCTCTCAGTACACTCTATACGTCTTATTTGACACCAGTCGACGTAGTTCTCTCTTCTGGGTTGCCCGGGAACTTAGTTATACTACACAATATGCAAATGACACAACGCAAAGGCATCCTGGCACTATACTATTGGTTATGTGTAAAATGCAGTTAACTCTAGCTTGCTCATTGGTCTTTCTTTCCTGAAGAATCTCCTCGCGGTTCCGCCCAGTTGTACTTTTCCACTCCAGCAACTGCCTCTTTGTTCTCTCGTCTTGGTACCTGCAAACAGTTCAATCTTGCACCCCCCACACATTTGCAACCATTTGGCTTCAACCCCCACATCCTGTCTCGTGACCTTCGCATTCCACAGGCAATGTAGGGAGATCGAAAGAACTACCGTTAAGCTTAACTCTTAATATCCCTTCATTCCCTCTCATGACCTCGGATGACTGAGGTCATCACTTGAATACCTTGTTTTATTGTTACACACAAACTAAAATCAATGGCCATAAGCTAAAAATCAGTAAACAATTAAAAAATCAGTGGAAAACTAAAAATCAGTATAAGATTTCATTCTAGTAAAAAATCAGTACAAAATTACTACTCTAGTAAAAATCAGTAAAAAAAATTACTACTCTAGTAAAAATCAGTAAAAAATTAATACTCTCCTTGTGGCCTCAGATCCTTGAGGCTACCTCCCCCTACTCACATCCCGAACTCCCGGAGGGCCACAGCTGTCTCCGCCTCCTGGGGGTCCTTCTGAGGGATCATCATGTACTGGCCACCCGGAGTGCGTGGCCCCAACGTGCGTTCAATTGTCCTGATAGTTAATGATCTAATACATGTGTTGGATCTAATCGATTAACATTCAATAACTTCGAATTAGAGGAAGCACACAGAGTCGGCCATGATGAGTTTTTAACTAGCTTCAGCTGAAGGAGGAAGTCAGAGTAGCCAGCGCCAAAAGATGGACTCACCTCTTAGCTTAGCCAGTTTGAGATTCCTGCTCCCTCCAACAGAGTCTGCCAGTTTTATTGAACAAAGGTCATGTGACATAGGTACAAACTATAGGCGGGAAAATGTGAACAAAGAAAAGGGTGTGTCATGGTAGATGATGCGCCCCCAACTCATAGGTGTCACGGACGGAAATTTCCGCTAGCCCATGCAAAATTCTATTCTAGTGACTACACTAAATAAACCTATTGACTAGTAAAAAGCATAAGAATACATTTCATACTCCACAACATGGAATACAGCAACATCCGCATAACACCATAATAGCGGTAAACACAGCGATAGAAACCAGCATTGATGCAATCAAGCTTTTATATTTGCCAAGGCCGCTTAACCAGTCAGAGTACCAACTGGTGTCCACACCTGAGTGCTCTTTCATTTTGTTACTTAGCGTGCGCAGACCCTCCAATGCCTTAGTAAGACGCCCGTCAGGAGACGTATTGTTGGGAATCAGAGTACAGCACTGATCCCCAAAAATGCCACATACTCCTCCTCTCTCAGCTAACACCATATCTAAACCCATTCTATTTTGAAATGCCATAAGAGACGTGGCTGCTAATTGCTCATGCACTGCCTGGAGTGCCGAGGTGGTGAAGTTCGCCAATCGTTGGACATTGTAGTGGACATAATTAATTCGGTCCACATTTTTGTTTACAGTAACAAACAGGAAAATACTCTCCCATCCTGCCGCCACTTGATCCACCAATTTGTATTCATCAGGGACCCCTCTCGGAACTCCAATTGCATCCATGTACGTGGGGTCTCCTGCCTTTAACCATTCTTGCATGTCCCTTTTCTTCCTCACAAGGAAGGGGATTCTTCCCCATCGTCCAACGCCTTCCCAATTTATTCTGGCCATGTCTAATGCTGTTACACTAATTGGCATGATCAGCGTTACTAGGGCGCACTTACCTGAGGCATTGGAGGGAAGCCTATCGTACAACACTTTCGCTCCACACCATATCCAAACATCAGCACGAGCGAGAGGGATTCCTGCTGGCAAAGACACATTTTCATTACACCATGACTCCTGGATATTTCCAATCCCAGGGCCAGTCCCATTTAAATTTAGGCAGGTGAAATTTTGTTGTGCAACATGGGTGTCAAAAATGGGCTTTCCCTTTTCCATATCTGTCAGTGGAAAGGCCGAGTCCAATTGGCTGCACTCTCCATGCATAGTCTTGTTATATAGGAAACCAAAGAGACAGTTTTTGGATACAGCAGTTGCTGCCATGATCTTCAAAACTGGTCTTGCACCTAAACATACCAAACAATTCTCGTTAGTGTTGTGAGCGGCCTGTTCAGCCAATAGGAGCCAATTATTCGTAACCATAGAGATACCTGTGTGAATCATAAACCAGTCATCCACTGTCGTCATTGTTCTGGCTGTGGTACCCGTTTGACGTGTATAATTATTTAACGCTGGTGTTTCCCCTTTTGTCATAGTCCCATTCTCACAAATGATAATTGGAAAATATGGATCTTTTCCAGATGAATATGCCCACAACTTAAACCCCCAACATGATGTGTTTAGCACTAACACCTCTTGTTGTGGTGGCGCAATTGAATTATTGCCCATTGCAATTGTCAATTTCAATATCTCCCCTTCTTTTCTTAGGAAAATCTTATTATGGAAATACTTAGCAATATTATTCTTTGATGGTGCCCAATAATCACCCGCCTGTGTGGTAACCATGGAATCCCATCCCCACATTGTCACGTGTCCTGTTATATACCACCAATGACCAGGGAACATGTCTCCAGTTACTACTGACATGTCAGCCATCACTGATGTATACCACGCTTCCCGAAACCCTCTCAGTGCCTTTATTGGTATATATACTTGGGTAGTTGTTTTAGGAGCCACTGTTACTCTCACCGAATTATTGTATGCCCAGCCTATTATCCAAGGCTGGTAGCCCTTTTTCTCCCACTCATTTTCTGACTTTACCTCTCTTCTCCTCCTTGGCTCCTGTGGGTCCTGGTACCGTATTTTATAATTGTCCAATTTATCTAACAAATCAAGCCATTGTTGAGTCCAGTTCAAAATTGTCACCCAAACGTTCACCTGTGTCGATTGTTTACACTTCAGATTTAGCAGTAATTGTTGTGTCTGTGTCAGCGTCTTACCACCATCTCGCTCTGCTTCATACCATACCGTTCCATTCCAGGAATGATACACCATCACTCGTTCTCCTTTCACTCCATTCCGTCTGTCATCCTGCACCATCAACATAGTCCACACAAAACACAAGCCAGCAAGCAAAATAGTCCATAACGTTAAACATTTGCATTGTCGTCGTCTTTGTCCAGACACTTTCGAGTCCGACTTTGATCCAATTCTTGCCATCGTCATATTCCCTCTCTTGACCTGCCCGTCCGGGCGGTCAACCTTTAAGCTCACCATTGGCGGGCACAAAGTCTGGGGCCGGGCGCAACTGTGAGTAATGGTACCACTTTTGTCCTTTAGTTTCCAATTGAACTGCGTGTGAAGTTCTAGCCAGAACCCTAAACGGTCCTTTCCAGCGAGGTTCAGTCCACTTCCGGGAAAGCACCCGGAGGTAGACGTACGGAGTTATGTCCGACTCCACTAATGCTGGTGATGAATCTGCAACCGCCGTGTTTGTGACCTGCGTAGACACACTGGATACAAGTGAATGAAGGTACTTCCAGTATTCAGCGTGTGATAAATCAGGTGTCGGTACGTCAGCTGGCAGGACCAAGGTGGAGGCGGGCCCCGGCATTAGGCGAGCAGTTAACAGTTCGAATGGCGCAAAACCTGTGATTTTGTGAACAGTTTGGCGGACGACCAACAGGGCTAGGGGCAAAGCTTGCAACCACGTCATTTTTGTTTGAGCCATGATCTTAGCCATTTTTTCTTTCAAATTTCTGTTATATCTCTCAACTTTGCCTTGACTCTGGGGGTGACACACACACCCAAAGCGATGCTTCAGCCCCAACAACGCCTCCACTTTAGCCATTGCTTTGTTGTTAAAATGTGTCCCATTATCCGATCTGATTAACGCAGGAAAACCATGTGTCGGAATATAATGATTCACCAGTGCTTTAATGACTGAGGCGGTGTCTTCCCTTGCACACGGATACGCCTCCGGCCAGCGTGAATAAGAATCCACCATGACCAGAAGGAACCGCTTCCCGTTGACCCTGTCAATCATGTCCGTGAAGTCAATTACAATTTCTGCTCCAGGCCAGGCCACAGGGGAGAATGTTCCTGGCCTGGGTTTCAATGTGGGTCGTGCATTAAATGTTTGACATAATTCACAAGCCGCCACAAACTGCCAGACCACCTCCCGCAACCTCGGATGCCACCACTGACGAAGTTTTGGAAGCATTGGCTGAGGCCCCACATGCGCCACTGTATGGGCCTCAGTCAACACCGAGGTCATGAGTTGTCCTTCAGGGAGGACCGGCTGGCCTCTGGGTCCCACCCAAAGACCATCCGATCGCCTGACCGCCTTTGATGCGATCCACATAGATTTTTGTTCCGGCGACGACTTACCTTGTGCGCCCATAATGTCCTCCAGTGTAATTGCGGGTGCCACTGGAAGATCCGGGGGTTCCCCGTCCCAGACCACAGCCGTGGTTGCTAACATCATCTCGCATCTCGCCCTGAGGGGTGTACCCAGCCACTTTTTTCGCGAGAGCATCCGCCCTCTCATTACCCTTTGCCATCATGGTGTTGGCCTTTGAGTGTCCCGGGACCTTTACAATTGCCAATTGGTGGGGACCCTTAATTGCTTCATACAATCGCTCCATTAATGTTTTATGAGCAATTTCTTTGCCTTTCGCTGTTAGCCAGCCATTGTTGAGCAACCCCTTTAGGTCAATCAGGGCAGCACACGCTGCATACGCCGAATCAATATATATATAGTTAATTGCTGTCCTGGACACTGTTCCAAGGCCAACACCAGAGCCAACACCTCAGCCGCCTGGGCGGAGGGTTTTATTGTCAACTTCTGAGATGTCACCGGGAGGAAAGAAGAACCTGTCCACTCCACCACTGCCGCGTGGAGTGTCCCCTCCTTGGCACGCCAACAACACCCATCCGTGAACATAACCCGTCCTCCTTCCAATGGTTCCGCATACAAGTCCTCACGGACTTTTTGATCTTTTTGTACTTTCAGAGCACACTCATGTGCCCCTTCCAGGAGGTGGTCAGCCATGTTCACGCCATCATGCACATACGTAACGGTTGGTGCCGTCAATGTTTTCATCATCCGTGTTTGTCTTAGGGGTGTCAATGTAAATGCTGCCGATGCGACAAAAGCTGACACCGCATGGTCTGTTAGCACCTGGACAGGATACCCCATGATCATATGAGCCGTTTTCTGTAGGACCTTTGCCAGGCCCGATGCGTACCTAACGCAGTCTGCTTGTTTCTGTTCAATTCCGTCTAATGGCACACTACAATACAATAACACTGCCCTGTTTGTCCCCTGTCTTTGGTACAATGCCGCATTCACTGTCTTCTCACTAATGGCCACATCTAAATGAAACACCTTGGTGTAATCTGGGGTAGCCAAAGCTGCTGCTGATGCTAATTCCTGAATTAGTTGCACAAACAATGCATCATCCTCAGGGATCCACTGCAATGTGGCCTTCAAATTTCTGACCCCTTGTTGTTTGACCAGGGCCCGCAAGCCTGCTGTTTTATCCACAAAACATGGGATGTAGGCTCTGCTGTAGCCACACAATCCAAGAAAGGCAACATGTCTTGCACTGTCTCTGGACGTGGGTGTCGCAAGATGGAGCTGCGGTGATCCGGGGACATAGCCAAACCGGCTGGTGTAATGACACGCCCCAGAAAAATCACCGACTTACGACAGCACTGTAACTTTTTCCTAGACACTTTGAAGCCCTGGTCAGCAAGCTTCAACAGCACTGCTTGTGTGGCTTTCACGCACTGGTTGGATGTTTCGGCTGCAATGAGGAGATCGTCCACATACTGCAGGAGCACTGAGCCTTGGGGTAGTTCACATGAAAATAACAAGTCCTTCAATACCTGATTAAAGATTCCCGGCGAATTTTTGAAGCCCTGTGGGAGTCGTTTGTACTGCAATTTCACCCCTTTGTAGAAAAATGCAAACACGTGTCGTATTGACTCAGCCAGTGGTAAACAGAAATATGCATTTGCCATATCAATTACTGTATACCACCGTTTCTGAGGGTCCAGGGAGGACAGGATGCGATTGGGGTCAGGGACTGACAAAACTGGAGTTATAGTTATGTCATTCACTGGCCTCAAATCGTGGGCCATTCTCCATGTCACCCCATCAGCCTTCTGGACCGGCCTCAGAGGTGTGTTCCAAGAGGACGCCGACGTCTCCAACACCCCCGCATCCCACAATCCTGCCACTGTGTCCTCCATACCTTTGTCTGCTTCCTTTGGCCATCGATTATTGAGGACGGCGGACCGGACTGGAGCAATCAACTTCCAATTGGATCGGCTGAACCGTATGACAAAAACCAACATCATATGGACCCTGTGACCACAAGGTCTGTGGCATTTGATCCAGCATCGCTTGTGCAGACTCATGGTCCGTCTGTTCCCGCCCATGATGGCGGTCCAGGAAGACCAATTCAAGGTCTGACTCATCTACCATTTTTGCCATTATTTTGTAACTTTTGGTTGCGGCCGAATGCCACACATCTGGAATCTCAGTCATCATCCAGTCATGTTGTTGTGTTAATCGTTTCACCATGGGCCCCAATTGGCGGGGCTCATGGCTTGGCGACACAGCCAACGACACGTGAGGCAAACCTTCCTCACTCATTCGATACCATTGCTCTTGCGACAACTGTACATATGCTGCCACCCCTTCGGGGCCCACAAAGATGCATGGTGATTGTAATGTCCAATCATCTCCCTCAATGTCTCCAAACGCATCTCTATATATATCATCTGATTCCCTATCATAATATAGAGTGCAATGCAATTGATCCACTGGGGGGTGGTACGGTGCCAATGCCTGGATCCATGGTTTCCACAAGAGGTACGTGGAGTAGACACCTCCCCCAAACGGAGTCTCAGGATTCAATCTTGCCCAGTAGATCTGTGCCGTTTCTGGTACTGTGGGGAGTGGTGCCATCAACCACTGACCCCGAGGCGTCACAGGCTGGGAGCATCCCAACACCTGTCCGTCAGGAAATGTCACTGTAAGTCCTTCCTCGCCGCACAATATCTGGGCTCTCAATGCTGACAACATGTCTCTGCCCATCAAGTTGATGGGTGTGTCCATTGCATGAACATATGAATGATATAGTTTCTGTCCGGTGTTTGTGATTTCCGTTTTCAATGGCCAAGTGAAGGGCAGAGTCTGAGGACGTCCCGAGAAGCCGACCAACGTTGTAACTCGTTTCGACAACGCTGTTTTTGGCAGTGGCATGTTGATCGATGAATGTGTTGCTCCAGTGTCCACCAACATCTGGACCGGAGTGTCTGCCACTGTCAACCGAAGCATTGGCTCTGCCTGGCCAGTGCTTCCCGAGCTTCCCAGGCCCCCCTATTCGTCCGGGCCGTACCACGGGTCAGCTTGGTAATACTGCCCCTGTGGATTTGGCTGTGGCCACGGGCGGGGCTGCTGCGGTCCCCTTTGATGTGGTGGCCTTGCTTGCTGGTTCTGCTGCTCCGCCCCTGGTGGTGGTGGGGTGCCATGACATTCTCGTGCCCAGTGATCATGGGACCCGCAGTGGTAGCAAGTCCCTAGGGCGAACCCATTCCACCCCCGCCCAAAGGGGGCGCCACGACCACGCCCTCTGTATTCACCACGGAACCCTTGGCCTCGGCCCCGTCCAGCCCCCACTGGCGTCTGATACATCTGTTTTTGTTTACTCTTGTCTTGTTTTGCCTCACCATGCAACTTTGCCAACTGTAGTTTAACCAAACTAGTCGCCAGAGCGTCAGTTTCCTTTTGATCTTTATTTGCTTTTTCCATGTAGATGCGGCAATGGTGTATCAAATGCCTCTTGAATCTCGGTTCCGGACAGACCAAAATGTCCGGATCAATTCTCATAATTGTTTGCACCTCATTTGGGAGGCCGTTCAGCATCGCCGTCCTGAACATCATCTCAGCTTCAGGGTAGTTGCCTGGGTGTTTACCTGTGGTCTCAATCCACAGCTCCAATGCCTGAGCATAATGTTGCTCGGGAGGCACCTCTCTTACATAATTAAAAATTGTTGGAACCACATCCACTGGGGAGGGAAAGGCCGCCCTCAACTCCCGGAACAACGCCTCCGCGATCTCCGCCAGGGGCGTCTCTCTCCCCAGCAGGCGGGTGCCAGCTGCCCCCTCAATATTCTGTAATTGAATCAGGGAACATGATCCCAAAATGGCTTGTCTGAAATCCCCCAATGCTACTCCCTGTCCTGACATGGTAGCTAAGAATTTAGTAATCCAGGCTCGTGCCCCTTTATGCAGGGGGGGGCAACTTCTCCACCAATGCAGCCACATCCCGAAGCACCAAAGGCTCATATTGACGGCCAGCATGAGTCACCACTAGGGGTGCCATTGTCTGCGGCTGCTCCTGCTGTGCCATCATTTTCCCTTTACGACGTGTATTATAGGCTCGCTCTGCCCTGGACATGCTCTCCTCACTAGCGCCCAGCCTCTCTCCCTCACTCAACGCTCCAAGCATCCGCCGCTGTTCACGTAACACCACCTCGTCTTCCTCATCATTTTCCACTTGCTCCTCGCGGCGATCCGCGTCGCTGGGCTTTGTCTGCCCATTTCCCCATGTCGCTGTCATCACTTCCTTTAACATTCCTCTTTCCTCACTCTGCACCCTATGTCCATCCCCCAACTTACGCGATGCCTCCTCCCTCGTCAGCTTCCTTGCAGTAGTGGTGTCCCCGTCTCCTGCTAGCGCCGCCCCTGGCGTCCGCGCGGGCGACTCCACATTCCCCTGCTGCTCTCCGCGCGCTCTCTTTCTCTCATTATTCACAGCCTGTTCAATCAACTGTATGGTTGCTGGTGTCATACGTGAACCGTCATCTTCCACATCTAAAACCATTCTTCCCCCCAAAGTCACTACGGGGGCCATCACTGGCACCGTTTGATACGGCGGCGGCTCAACCACATACTGTGCCAAACTCGGCAACTGTGGATAAATGCCTCTAAAACCTCCCGTCTTCTTTCCCACTCTTTTAATCACTTCCTCCTCTTTCTTCACTTCCTCACTCTTTTCCTCTCTTATCACTGCCAGCGCAGTAGCAATAGTTGCCAATTGGTGAATACCTCGTCTAGCTTTCTCCACTTCCTTCACTTCCTTCTCAAGTTTATTACGCTGTCGCCATCCGACCTGCTTCTGTTCCTCCTTCATATCTCGAATACTTATCAACATTCTACTTTTCTTCTTCTGTAGCTGCCACGCTAACTTCGACATGTCCCATGTCCCCGGTTCTCCCCGAAACAATTCATCCTTCTTTAATTTCCGAAATACCTTCTGACACCGTTCTCTTTCCTTCTTAACTCTCTTACTTTCTAGTCCACTAATCAACTGTGCTTCCAGCTCAGCGTAATGACCATTGATCTGCGACCAGACTTCAGTCCCTACGTCCGAAATGCCACCCACTGAGAGGGACCAGACACCCCCATCACCCTTCTTATCATCCATTCTGGAAATCCACCCGTGCGTGTCCCAAACACTTTTCACGCAGAACAATTTTAGATTTTAGTTTTTGTTTTCACACACACACCGCTTCCACACTGATGCGTAAATCCCAGATTTTAAACCGTATCGAGCCACGAGTAGTTCCACATTATTGTAGTAGGTAAAATCCCGGATTTTATACCCTACTGTCCATCCCTTTTTTAAGCCACTAATGGACTATTCTACGTAGGTAAATCCCAGATTTTATACCCTACTAATGGAACTACTCTTAGTAGGTAAATCCCAGATTTTATACCCTACTAATGTCCACACTTACACTTTTAAGCCACTAATGGACTACTCTACGTAGGTAAATCCCAGATTTTATACCCTACTAATGTCCACACTTACACTTTTAAGCCACTAATGGACTACTCTACGTAGGTAAATCCCAGATTTTATACCCTACTGTCCACCCTTATACATTTAAGACGTTCCGGTCCTCCTTACTCTTATGATTTAGCTTTTTCAATGTGCAGAATTTGAAAAGGAATCTGCTTACCTTGTTTCACTGTGGGCCCAAGAGGAAAGACGGTCGGACGCGTGTGGCTCCTTTATCAGGTCGTCACCTGGTGTGAACGTGGGTCCCAGACCCGAATCCCAGATTCTTGTGGCTCTTGCTACCTCAATCGCGTCACAGTCGGGGATCACCAGAATTGTTGGGTTAAATCTTCTCTATAATTATATTAAAGTTAAGTTAGTAATCTGACTCCAATTTATGACCTTACCCGACTTTCACTCATCCAACAATTTGCGCGCTCGTTCTGCAATAGAGAGGTATCAGGAAGCTAGCAGTTTCACACACGAGTGGATTTATTCTTACCACACAAATCTAATACACACACCCGGGGTCCAGATCCCTCTCAGTACACTCTATACGTCTTATTTGACACCAGTCGACGTAGTTCTCTCTTCTGGGTTGCCCGGGAACTTACCGTATTTTCTCGAATATAACACGCAGATTTTTGGTATATAATTAATTCCAATAGATGGGGTGCGTGTTATAATCAATAACTAAAGTAAATTACAAATTTTCGATCAAAAAAAGCATTGTCTAACTCACTTTGACGCACGGATTTTACGTCATCTCGTAAAGCCAATAAAAAATCGGAAAGCCGAGACCACCACTGCCCCCCTCTAGCCTCGTACTTGTCTCAGTTCACCCTCTCTCAGTTCAGTTTTGGACATTGTACAAGCAACATGGCATCAAAACGAGCAAGTTATACCGCAGCGTTCAAAAGAAAAGTCATCAAAGTGGCAGAGGAATTGGGCAACAGAGAAGCTGGAAGAAAATTCGATATTAGTGAAGCTAACATCCGTGGTTGGAGGAAGAAGAAAGACTCATTATTGAAAGAAAAAGCAACAGCAAAAGCATCAGGACGTGGAAGAAAAGCAATGTTCCCAGAGTTAGAGAAATAACTTCTTAAAACGATTGCTGAGAGAAGAGCTGCAGGGTGTGCCATCAACACAGTCGAGCTGCGTATCCTCGCCCTGAAAATCATGAAAAAAACCAACAAGGATTCCGGCTTCAAATCGTCTGCATGTTGGTGCTATAAGTTTATGCAACGGCACGACCTATCTGCAAGAAAGAGAACGTCAATTGCCCAAAGGATGCCGGAGGACTACGAACATAAACGGATGGAGTATCAGCGGTTCATAATCAAGATGAGGAAGAAGCACCACTATGCACTTCGGAATATAGGAAACGCTGATCAAACCCCACTGACTTTTGATCTGCCGAACTCACTGACTGTGGATTTTAAGGGTGTAAAGTCAGTCACCATCAAGTCTAGAGGAAATGAAAAATCTCGCTTCACTGTGATGCTTGGTGCATACGGGGATGGCTCCAAGATGAAACCATATGTCATCTTCAAGCGCAAGACCCTTCCGAAGGATGTTGTGTGGCCATCTGGTGTCATCGTCCGCTGCCAGGAGAAGGGTTGGATGGATGAACATCTCACCAAGGACTGGATAAGAACAGTATGGAGTGCAAGACCTTCAACACAAAGACAACTGTTAGTTCTTGATGCATTCAGGTGTCACCGCATGCAGTGTGTGAAGGACATCTTAAAAGAAGCCAGAACAGATGTAGCCATAATTCCTGGAGGTATGACCAGCCAACTCCAGGTCATGGACGTCTCGTGCAACCGTCCCTTCAAGCAACAGATGAAGCAGAGATGGGCGGAATGGATGGCTTCAGGGGAGAAAACATTTACAGCAAGTGGCAACACCAGAAAGCCATCACTGCAGCTAATCACACAGTGGATCAAGAAGAGTTGGGACGCAGTGGAGCCTGCCATCATCACCAGAGGCTTCAAGAAGTGTTGCCTCACCAACAAGCTGGATGGTACTGAGGATGATGTGTTGTGGGAGGAAGAGGAAGTGGATGAAGGAAGCGTGGACGTTGATAGGATTCTCAACGAAGAGATGTATGAGGAGACGGATGAGAGGACAGACAAAGAGAGAGAGGAATATCTGCAGAGACTATTTAAAGATTCTGATGCGGACTCTTCATTTGAAGGATTCTAATGAATAAATTTGTACTCTTGATGAACACTTGTAGTTTAAACACATGTGATAGTCTTTTCCATTGTGCATATCTTCAAATCATTTATTTTTTTAATTTGTATGTTCCTTTTCTTGTTTGAGAATGACAATAGATATTTGAATTAAAACATGGTATTGTCAATTGAAATGTAGTCAATGTTCAAGGAAGTCTAAAAGGTATTGCAACATAACATGTCTACATGATATGTTTGTCCACTCTGTGTATCATCTATTGTCCTAAAATTCAAACGCATAACTCCACCAACTGCACGACACTCGACACGCTCGTACCTGAAGATTTCTCTATCCGGTTTTGAACAAAACAATCGTGAAACGAAGAAAAAAAGGTAAGATTTCTGATTTTCGTCAGCGGGAAATTTTAGGTGCGCACTATATTCGATTACTGCGTTTTTCCAGATGTTTTTGGCCCAAAATTACCTGCGTGTTATTTTCGAGTGCGCGTTTAATTCGAGAAAATACGGTACTCATAATATGTGACATTCAGCAAAACCACCACTTCTAAAGGTGTCTAATTAAACAACAATACAGTGGTACCTTGAGATACGAGCTTAATGCGTTCCGGGACTGAGCTCGTATGTCGATTTACTCGTATCTCAAATCAACGTTTCCCATAGAAATGAACTAAAATAATAATAATTGGCTCCAACCCTCTGAAAAAACACCAAAAAACAGGATATTGCAATGGGAAAACATTTTTATTTGTTATACAGGTAATTGGCCAACTGAGATTCTGTGGAAGCATGTTAATAATGCTCTTCATTTATTTAGAACCTCCTGGAAAGTTGTGAGAGGAATAGCGAGCTCCAGGAAGCCGTGGAGGGGATGCTTAGCATTTCCAAGGCAATCAATGATGCCATGCATCTCTCCTTGGTGGATGGTAAATGAACACTTGGCAAGATGGCCACACATTTGCTTTTCATTGATGTATCATTTTCTTACATTGCCTACTTTACCCTTCTTCAGGGTTTGACGAGAGCATCAAAGAGGAGCTGCTCCTAGAGGAGTCCTTCAAGGTGTGGGATTCCAAGTCACCCTTCCGAATGTGCATAATAAGGCACCTCTTTCTCTTGGAGAAGAGCTTGGTTTTCTACAAGGTGGCCAAGGACACCAAGGGAAAGTGCAAATACTAAAGAGAAAACTTAATGTGAGTAATCCTTTACACCATTTTTATATGTGAACAAAATCTGTGAAAATGATAATCCCATTGCCTCCTCAGCTCTTCAAACTAAATGTGATAGAGCATGTGGAGGGAATCCCCGCAAGTTTGCACTTTCGAGGGGTTGCTAATTGAACAACATCATTGTTCTCAAGGTTAGGTGCTTTTCACTCTCTCTTTGAAAGTAAATCAGAAAACAAATATTGTAACTCCTAGAGTAATTGAAATTCTGACGACACCGCTATTATTGGACGAGTGACGGACGGGAACGACCAGGAGTACAGGGGAGTCATCACAGCCTTTGTTGACTGGTGTAGGCAAAACTACCTCTACATCAACACCAGTAAGACAAAGGAAATGGTCATCGATTTTCGGAGGAATCCTCAACAGACCACTCAGGTGAACATCCAGGGTACAGACATTGAAATCGTGGAGAATTTTAAGTACCTGGGTGTTCACCTCAACAACAAACTAGATTGGTCCACAAACATAGATGCCCTGTACAAAAGGGGCCAGAGCCGCCTCTACCTACTGAGGAGTCTACGTTCCTTTGGAGTGTGCAGGACACTGCTGAGGACTTTCTACGACACTGTGGTGGCATCTACAGTGTTTTATGCAGTGTTTTGTTGGGGATGCGGGAGCACGGAGAGGGACAGGAACAGGCTGAATAAGCTGGTCAGGAGGGCCAGCTCTGTTCTGGGCTGTCCTCTGGACTCTGTGGAGGAAGTGGGAGAGCGGAGAATGCTGACCAGGATGATGTCCATCATGGACAGCACCTCCCACCCCCTGCATGAGTCTGTGGAGTCCCTCCGAAGCTCCTTTAGCAATAGACTGCGGCACCCTCATTGCAGGAAGGAGCGCTTCCGCAGATCTTTCCTCCCATCAGCTGTCAGGCTCTTTAACAAAAAAATGGCTGAGTGTTGACACCTACCGTATGCATGCATGTATATATGTGCTAAGCAACACACTTATTTATTTATATATTTATTCATGTATTTATTTATTAACTTACTAATTATCTATCTATTTAGATCTAAAACGCCTTTCCTATTTCTGCATCCTCACCCTCTAGCTACTGTGACAACGAAATTTCCCGAATACGGGATGAATAAAGTTATCCAATCCAATTCAACCCAATGTTAATTTGAAGCGAAATTTACCATGATAGATCAGAAAAATGGGACAAATTGCACGTGTAGCAAATTTAATTGCTGGACTTAGTTCAGGGCAAATTATTATTTGTTTTAAATATAAAAATTACAATCCAATGTCAATTTGAAGCGAAATTTACCATGATAGATCAGAAAAATGGGACCTGCAACCTTGACAAATTGCACATGTAGCAAATTTAATTCCAATTTTCTCCAAATGTAATCTGTGAAATTGTATAATTTGAGTTTCTGAGTAGTCAGAGAGGTCTGCTACTAGAATTGACCCACTTTCTCTGAAAACTGTGAAAACATTTTTATTTACAGTACCACAAAAATGAGAAGTGCAACCAATACAAAGTGACGCCTAAAACTTTTTTCTTAATTTAATCTGTGAAATTGCATAATAGTAGTCAGGGACATGAACAACTAGGATTGACCCACCTTGCTTGGAAACGATCAGAAAATTTTGATTTACAGTCCCACAAAAATATGGCCTGCAGCGTTGACAAAGAGCACGTACTATTTTATTCCATTTTTTCCCCAAATTTAATCTATGAAATAGCATATTTTTGAATTTATGAGTAGTCATTGAAGTGTAGTACTAGGATTGAGCCAAGTTTCATGGAAAAAAATTCTTGATTTACAGTATCAGAAATATTGGACCTGGAACCTTGGCAAAGTGCCCATGTCGTAACTTTAATTTCAATTTTCTCTAAATTCAATCTTTAAAATTGCATAATTTTGAGCATGTGCATAGTCAGGGGGTGTACTACTATGATTTAGCCATCTTGCCTGGAAATTATGAAAAAAATCTTGATTTACATGCCCACAAAAATGGGACCTGCAACCTTGAACACAGTACGCATGTAGCAACTTTAATTCCCATTTTCTCTAAATTTAGCCTGTCAAATTGCATAATTTTCAGTAAGTGAGTAGTCAGGGAGGTGTAGTAGTAGGATTGACCCACCTTGACTGGAAACTAAAAATAAGACATCTTTATTTATTTACAGTATCACAAAGATGCTGCCCTGCCGTTCAGGGGGATTCACATGGCATTGTACTCGTGGACTGGAGTGTGTATGTTTAAACCATGACACTCTATTTCATTCATAATTATTAAAATGCTGGGGGTTATATGGTGCTCTTTTTTGACTGCGCTATGAGCACACGAAGGGGTGGGGGGGTGTTAGTTGTTTGAGCGTCCGCTCATTGGAGCACGAAAACGCTGAAGTCCGCTAGCTTGACCGCATTCAAATTTCGGTATGGCAAGAGAGCCTTCTGATTCGGCAGGGTGCTCTATGATGTCCTCTACAGAAAATAAAGTAAAACATTATGAATAAGTATATCAATTTCTGTTGCATCTACTGACTGGCTAAACAACAAGATCGCAGAAGGTTCCTATCTTTATCCTCCAGGAGTTAATTAACAATTAAGAATAGGGGTCGGGAACCTTTTTGACAGAGAGAGCCATAAGCAATTCATATTCTTTAATGTTATGTCTTGAGAGCCATCCCTAGGATTGAAAAGTAAAAATACATATACAAAGAGGGATTTTTTTTCTTTTGGGCATGTCACCACTTTTAAAGAACAAAAAGTCTCTGAATTCTTTTGACAACATTGTTATGCTGTTGCTAATTTCGGGACTCAGCTCCCTAACCAGTGAATTCCATATTTTACCTCACAGGTTAGTGGAAAGCGACATATGGCTCCCGAGTCATAGGTTCCCTACCCCTGATTCAGAAGGACGCAAAGTAAGATCTGCATTGTCAGAAAAAAATGTTTAGAAAAGCCCACAATTAAACGATAGCAAAAGCTTTTTGTTAGCTCTTGGTACATTCAATTGGAGATTTCTAAGTCAGTTTCTCATCACTAGCATTTACAAACAGCAACAGGTGAACTTGCTTCAATCACTCGTTGGCTAAACTAAATACCGTTTGATATTGTTACAAAATAATGCAAGAGTAATTCAACTTCCCTCCTATTCGTTCAATCGTTGCAAACATTTTAGAAGCTAACTGTTCCACGTGTGGTCTTGTCCAGTTCGTTTCTGCTTGTTCGGTTGTCGACAGTACTACATCATAGGTCAAAGAGCGCTCTTTTATGACGTCATGCTCTATCATCTTTAGTTCAAGTTTAGCGCCAAACGGTGATTTTTCTAACTGCGAAGTTGCACTTAAAAGAAAAACGATTACAATTTAATCTTAAAATTATACTCAAAAAGGAGCAGCAGAGGAAAAACAACGTTTTTCCATCACAATAAATTACTCACACTTTTTAAATGTGACATCGCAACCTGCTTCAACGTTGCGTTTCCTGCATTTAGATTGATGAAACTTTGAATTCGTTGGGAAAATGAAAGAGCAATCATCTTAAAATAATAATTTATTGTGCAACAAAACAAAGTGCATTTTCTGTTAAAGAACCAAAGCGTCGTGTTACGCTCTGCATTTTCCAGAATTTGAAATGACAGTGGATCGTTGATGAACAAGACAAATATATGTATTATATGTAACTTGTATTTTAATGCAGCATAATCAAATAATAAAGTAATATCAATTGTGTTGGTGAACACCACCCCACCCACACACATCTTTTAAAATATTTAACAATTATGTACATAATGATTGAACAGATACAATATTTGCCAACAAATAAACAACCCAGAAGCCGTCTTGTGGCGTAGAAGTTCACACGCCTGACTTCTGCGCAGGCAGGCGCGGGTTCGATTCCCACTAGTGGCGGTTTGATTGAAAGTGCGGATGGTCCTTTTTCTCTTTGTGTACCCCATAACTGACTGGCGACCAGCCTTAGGTGTAGTCTGCCTTTCGCCCGAAGACAGCTGGGTTAGGCTCTAGCAACACCCGCATCCCTTTCGAGAATGTGCAGTATTGAAGATGAATGAATAAATAACAGCAAAACATTCTGTGAAGATAACAGACATTTAATTCTGTAAAAATATCAAACTATATACAAACGTCTGTAAGCAATCATATGAACTGTACAATAGGGGGAAGGGGATACAAAAATATTCAGTTTAAAGGTGACTTTCTTTTGTTCCATACGCTCCAAATATATTTAACAACATATGACTGTCCACAAGCAATAAGTTACAAGTCTAAAATATTTGAATACAAACATTTAATTAATTCAATTTAAAGGTGACTTTCTTTTATTCCAAGTGTTCTTTGTTTGGTTGATTAACTTTGAGAATGCCTCCGTTTCTTGATGCACGCTTTAGGTCGGGTGTCATCATGTGGCAATCCCCAATCTCATTGGAGGCGAGCTCATCGAGCTACTCTCAGCCACTGTAGTTCACTGCTTTCACCTTGACTCTCAGATGTTCTTCACCCCTTAAAACACAATAAACAACACCTCTTAAATTCTGTTATTAATCTATTTTAACCAGGCAGTAAGTGACATGATGAACGTATGTGTAAATAACAAATTACTATCAAATCCTAATCTCAAAACATTAAAGCAGGTCCCTGTACTTCTTGAAATAAATTCTTACATTTTCTGTATGGCTTATACCCACAGATTTTGAGGGGGTGCTGGAGAAAATCTCAGCTAAATATGTCAGGGGATAGATACCCTAAATCTGTGGCCAGCCAATCGCAGGCCGCATGGAGACGGACAACCCTTCACGCTCACACTCATGCCTAGGGGCAATTTATAGTTTTCAAAACCGGGGTACCCAGAGAAAACCCATGCAAGCCCGGGTAGAAGATGCAAACTCTACACAGTAGGCACCCACCTGGGATCGAACCTTCAATCCCAGACCTGTGAGGCCACTGGGCCACCCTCTAGAAATATACTTACATTTTTTTTTTGTAATAATTAAAAACCACTCTAAGCATGAAGTCAAATCTAAGAAATTTCAGTCCCAAATCTTGACAATACCGGTTTGATTTAAGCAAATTGGCAATGCTGCAATAACTTCAATTCTTTACTACTTACGGCTGTGTCGTATTCAAAATTGGCACATAGGTTGGAATGCAGGAATTATAACAAGTCATTACACACGTCAAATGGGAGGGCCAAGAAAGCAGCTGTAATTCGTCTTTGTTTTTTTCAAAAAACTGTTTACTATTGACCAAACTATTTTCTATCATGGAACCAGTTGGGTCAAGTACACTGCGCGAACATTTTAAGTCGAAAGAAAAAAAAACTGTAAGACAATGGCTCGTTTAAAAAAAAAAAACAGTCGACTCAGTCATGACTCATAATACCACTTTTAGTGTGTAGACCTAAACCAAAAAGTGCCTGTCTATTTTGTAGGAGTGTACTTAAATACCTCTGGTGCTTGAATTTAGGAATATAAAGAGGCTTCTTCAGTCCTGCCCCCAGGAAGTTGGTCTGTTCATGGATCAGCTTTCGGATGTGCTCGATCCATTCCAGTTTGGTCTTAACAGTGGATGCCTATTGATTTGGAAGACAGGCAAAAGTAAAATGTGGCCTTTTGGACCACTTTTGAGAACCACATAAGCATCCTAAACTATTTGCTGGAATTTCAATTACTGTAAGAGTTACAATACTTGTTTTCTGTTTTACTTTCAAAGAGAGAGTGAAGAGCACCTTACCTTGAGAACAATGATGTCGTTCAATGTGCAACCCATCGAAAGTGCAAACTTGCGGGGATTCCCTCCACGTGCTCCATCACATTTAGTTTGAAGAGCTGAGGAGGCAATGGGATTATCATTTTCACAGATTTTGTTCATATATAAAAATGGTGTGAAGGATTACTCACATTAAGTTTTCTCTTTAGTATTTGCACTTTCCCTTGGTGTCCATGGCCACCTTGCAGAAAACCAAGGTCTTCTCCAAAAGAAAAAGGTGTCTTTTTCTGCCCATTCGGAAGGGTGACTTGGAATCCCATACCTTGAAGGACTCCTCCAGGAGTAGCTCCTCTTTGATGCGCTCGTCAAATCCTGAAGGGTAAAGTAGGCAATGTAAGAAAATGATACATCAATGAAAAGCAAATGTGTGGCCATCTTGCCAAGTGTTCATGTACCATGCACTAAGGAGAGATGCATGGCATCATTGATTGCCTTGGAAATGCTAAGCATCCCCTCCACGGCTTCCTCGAGCTTGCTATTCCTCTCACAAGTTTCCAGGAGGTTCTAAAAAATGAAGAGTATTAATAACATGCTTCCACAGAATCTCAGTTCACCAATTACCTGTACAACAAATAAAAAAAAATCCCATTGCAATAGTATCCTGTTTTTGGTGTTTTTTTCAGAAGGTTGGAGCCAATTAATTTTTTTTAGTTCATTTTTTTTTATGGGAAAAGTTGATTTGAGATACGAGTCAATCGACATAGGAGCTCAGTCCCCGAACGCATTAAGCTCGAATCTCAAGGTACTACTGTATTGTTGTTTAATCAGACACCTTTGGAAGTGGTGGTTTTGCTGAATGTCACATATGAGTATGTAAAGAATGCAATTAATGTTGGTTTACTGAAGAATACTAAAATCTTAACACCATTTTTGGACTTACCTTGAGCACGAGTGGATATTTTTAGATTATCTGTACAGGCTTCAGCAAGTAGGAGGTGATCGTTTTTGGCAATTGGTGTTTTTGCTGAATTTACTGTTTAACACAGAGAGAGAGAAAGGACTAAGATCATGAAAATTTGTGTCCTGGAGTCAAGTTTTGATCAGTTTGATATTTAACTTACATCAAAATAGTTCCGAGAATGCACCATGATGAGCTTAGAGGATCGTGGATGGTTCTTGCAATAATCCACATAGAACTGAAACTTCACAGCCTGCAAACAAGATAAATTGTTAGGGAATCGTTATGGGTCAATTTTCAGCAGGATAGTAGTTATAGATAAAGCAATAAATACCCATGTGACAAAGCAGCGTCCAAACTCCTCAGGCATGTGTTCATATTTTTCCAGTTCTTTGAGAAAGGTGCTGAAAAAGAGATGGTTAATAAATACATTTGAAAAAGTGAATGGCATATACAGACGCTCCCCTACTTACGAACATTCGAGTTACGAACATTCGAGTTACGAACAACGGTACATACGAACATGTCTGCGCATAAGGCATATGTCGAAAAATGTTCGGAAAGAGATGCTGCAAGTTAGATTTTGTATTGTGCGCCTTTTTCCGAGTAGTGCTTCTTTCCGCCGCTAATATCGACGCTTGGCGCTGTGAGAGGGAGGAGGCTCAGCAACATGTCGAGGAGGAGGAAGAAGAAACGCCTGTCCCCATGAAGAAATTCGAGACGAAACTCTTGGCTAAGGGGTTTTCGCTCATAGATAAAGCCATCGCACTCTTCGAGCAGCAAGACCCAAATATTGAACGTTACACAGAAGTTGCAAATCAATTGAATGATGCCATACAGTGCTACCTCATCATTTATGATGAAAAAAAAAAAAAGAAAACTGTGCAATCGGCGTTAGATCGCCTCTTTCGGCCAGTTTCTAGTAAATCCTCCAAGGAAGATACTCATCAACCCTCATCTTCTTCTCCTCGACCCTCAACTTCTTCCTACATTGAAGTTACGGAGGAGGAAGTAACTTTTGAAGCCCATTCCAGCGACGACGAAGACCCTCTTATGATATAAAATCCTTCTCCTCCTCCACCATCTCCTTAAGCATCGAGTACATCTTCCAAAAGTAAGTTAAACTTCATTTTATTTATCTTAATACGTACATGTACAATACTGTGTGTTACTTTTACAAGCCTTAAACATACTTATATAAACCTTCAATATACTTATATAGGCCTTAAACATAAATTATAATACAAAATATAGCACTGAGCAACTTACAAACAAATTCACCTCACGAACAATCGCTCGGAACGTAACTCGTTCGTAAGTAGGGGAGCGTCTGTATCAACATCAAAGATTTAGGAGTCTCAATTAAATAAGAACATGCATACTAAAAAAAATATTTTAAAGTTTTAAGAATTTACTAAGAGCAGCCTCATTTATTAAGATTTGTCAACTCGTTAGAAAATATAAACACACCCAACTTTGACATAAGAGGCTTTAGGTTTCATTTTTAGTGAAAAGTCACATTGTTTACTTGTGGTGGAATTCATATAGGTCCAGCAGGTTCCCAAAGATGACGTGTTGCATTTTGCTGATTCCTGGAGGGATCCTATTGGTTGGTCCGCATCGCCCATGTGAAAATCTGCCAATGCCACACAAGTAACTTGGTTAGAGATTGTCTAAAATAAACTTACGTCAATGCGCTACACCAGGCCTTGCACGTGTCTGCTCGAATCATCTCTGCCACAACGAACATGATAAAAATAAAAAAAGGCATGAATGTGCTAGCGACTGATAAAGCAAAGTAGGCATGGGTGAGGACATTTACAATTGAAAATAAGCGATATTATTGGCATTTACATCTTCCATTCAGAAACAAATAACAAAACCTCTATAAATAATTTAAAAAAAACAACTTTTTAAATGATACTACATAATTCACAAATGGATAATGAGCCACATACCTTTTTTTGGAAGCAGATTTTTTTCTGTGTTTATCTTGTGTCAGGAATGACATCCATTCACTGCGGTCAAGCCAGCGGACATTCATTTTTTCGTGGTCAAATGAGCGGACGCTCAAAATAGCCCGCCTGCTGAATCCAAGCATTACGGTAATTCCATTCAAAACAGAAGTGTTGAAACAGCGGCTGACTTCCGTGTGCATGTAGTGCTTTAAAAAAAACTCAACAGTAAAAAAACTGCACCATATAGATCCAGCATTTTCATTATTTAAAAATGAAATAAAATGTCACGATTAAAAAAATACCCACTTCACTACGCAAGTACAATATTATGTGACTCCCCATTTTTTTCCATTTCATCCTCCATACTGCGCATCCTCAAAAGGGTTGCGGTTGGTTGCTATATGCGTAGTTTGTTCAAGGTTGCAGTTCCCATTTTTGCAGTACTGTAAATCAAGATTTTATGTAATTTCCAGGCAAGGTGGGTCAATTCTAGTAGACCTCCATGACTAATCACATACATAAAATAATGCAATTTCACGTGATTAAATGAGAAAATTGGAATTAAAATTGCTACATGTGTACTAAGTTCCTGGTCCCATTTTTGTAGGACTGTAAATAAAGATTTTTTTCAGTTTCCAGGAAACGTGGGTCAATCTTAGTAGCAAACGTCCCTGACGACTCACAAATAAAATTATACAATTTCACGAATTAAATTTAGAGAAAATTGAAATTAAAATTACTACATGCGTACGTTGTTCAAGGTTGCAGGACTCATTTTTGAGTTACTTTAAATGAAGAATTTTTCAGTTTCCAACCAAGATGGATCAGTCCTAGTAGTACACCTCCCTGATTACTTTCAACCTCAAAATTATGCAGTTAGACATATTAAATTTTGAGAAAATCGGAATAAAAAAATGCTACATGCGTACTTTTTGTTCAAGGTTGCAGGTCAATGTAAATTAAGATTTTTTCATAGTTTTCAGGAAAGGTGGGTCAATCCCAGAAGTGAACCTACGTGACTACACAGTCTCAGAATCTTTGCAATTTCACAGATAAAATTTAGAGAAAATTTGAATTAAAATTCCCACATGCATACTTTGTTCAAGGTTGCACTTTTACAATTTTTGTGGTACCTCGACATACGAGCAATTTGAGATAAGAGTAAAATTTCGAGCAAATATTTACCTTGAGATACGAGAAAGCCAGGTGGCCAAGACATGAGAGGCTGTTTATGATTTTAGCGCACTGTCTTTTTTGCTGCATCTCTTTCGTGCATACTGCTATCTACGAGCACTGGGCGGAGCGTTGCATTTTAATGTGTTTTTCCCCCGTTAGTCAATGCATCATAATACAAAGTGAACAAAAATGGATCCAAAGCAAACAGGTAAAATGAAGACTTGTGCAAAGAAAAGGCAAACAATGACAATCAATATTAAGCGCGAAATAATTGAAAAATATGAGTGATGTACGTGTCACGGAGTTTGCAATACGAGCTCGGCAATACGAGAGGAATACTTCAACCATATGCACCATCCTGAAGCAGAAGGACGCGATTAAGGACAAGAAGCCTTCCAAAGGAATAACTATAATTTCCCCCGGCGCAGTGACATTCATTTTTTATCCCAAGATGGCGCCATCATGTGGCAGCCGGTGGCAGTATCTCTGTCCACTTTTAATTATTTTTTGCGTTTTACAGCCTTTCCATCATTTTTTATTACATTTTAATATTCCTTAATTCATTCCTTTTTACTTTACTTTGTACCGGGTGACCCAAAAAGATGCGTACCCATATTTTATTCGATAAAAGTTCATTAAATTTCAATATTTTCCTAATGTTCTTGTGCTTCTTTACACCAAAACAAAGGAAAGACATGATGTTTTGGTTATTTATAGCAGAGCATGGTATAATTTTAATGGTCCGGCCCACTTGACATCTCCCTAGGCCGTATGTGGCCCACGATGCGAAATGAGTTTGACACCCCTGCTTTAAAGCGGGTCATGGCTGGTTCGAAAATTTAAAAGAAAAAAGATCTGGAATACACTCGGTTATTAGACAAGGGGAAGCAGCAAGTTTCAATTTGAAAGCCGCGGTGCAATTCATCAACACATTTGCCTTGATTATCACCCAGGAAAGTTACATCCCCCAACAAGTGTTCAACTGCGACGAAACTAGTCTTTTTTGGAAGAAGATGCCAAGGCGAAGATTCATCATGGCAGAGGAGAAGGGACTACTGGGGTATAAACCTATGAAGGACTACTTAACTCTAGCCTTGTGTGCCAATGCCAGCGGTGACTGTAAAATCAAGCCGCTGATGGCGTACCATTCGGAGAACCCACGTGCTTTCAAGAGACAAAATATCTCGAAAGAAAAACTCCAGGTGATGTGGCGTGCTAATTCTAAAGCTTGGGTTACGCATCATTTATTCACAGAATGGTTAATCTGTGCTTTGTTCCGGCAGTCAAAATGTAATTGACCGAGAAAAGCCTGCCAATGAAATGTCTCCTGGTCCTCGACAATGCCCCTGGTCACCCTCCTGGTCTCGAAGAGGAAATTGTTGATGAATACAACTTCATCAAGGTCCTCTATCTACCGCCCAACACCACGCCATTCTTCCAGCCCATGGACCAACAAGTAATTTCAAACTTGAAGAAACTGTACACGAAGTATTTATTCAAGAAATGCTTCGATGTGAAGGCCCGCGGTGGGTGTTGACGCGATGTGATTTCTGCCCAGTGCTCTGAATGTCAAGCGCTGCTGGACTAAATTACTGCCCAAGTCTGATGACCTGAGCGAGCTGGAGGAAGTAGCAGGATGGCGGCCGATCACAATTGGATCCATGGTATTAAGGTTGTTTGGACGTATCATTACAATGAGGTTAGTAAAAGCGTGTCCGGTAAGCCCACGACAGAGGGGGTTCTTGGCAGAGGCTAGCGGTTGTGCGGAAAACCTGGCCATATTCAAGAGATGCGTACAGCGGGCCAGGCGTGAGGAGTCACCACTAGCAGTAGCGTTTATTGACTTTGAAAAGGCATTTGACACCATCGCTCACAAGCACATCCAAAGCTCATTGGCCACACGTCAAATTGATGAACAAATCATCAAAATAATTGGGAAATTGTACGATGGATGTTCAACAGTGATCAAGTGTGGGGGGACATTAACCCAACCCATTGACATGAAGGTGGGGGTTAAGCAAGGTGATCCTTTATCGCCTCTACTATTTAACCTGGGTTTAGACCTGCTTATTCGGACACTAGAAAGGAGCCGACTTGGCCTCAGACGTGGTGACGCTCAGACAACAACGCTAGCCTTTGCCGATGACTTGGTAATACTCAGTGACAGCTGGGATAGGATGAAAGGATGCATTAATATTCTGGAAAAGTTTTGTGATGATACAGGAATGCGAGTCCAGCCGAAGAAGTGCCACGGGTTCTTTCTACACAAAGGTGTGGTGAATAATTGTGAGCCGTGGAGGATAAAGGACAAGCCGATTCATCTAATAGATGCGGGTGAGACTGTGAAGTATCTGGGAGTGCAGGTAGGTCCGAGTTGTGGCATCGAGGAGCCCGACATCATCCCGGTGATGGAGGACTGGTTTAGGAGAATAGACAAGTCCCGACTCAAGCCGTCGTAGAAGGTAAGAATACTTAATGCGTATGCTATGCCTAAAATAGTCTACAGGGCGGACCATGGAGAAGTGCCGATCACTACGCTAAAGGTGGCGGACAGGATGGTGAGGCAGAGGATAAAGAAATGGCTGTGCCTGCCAATGTCGACAGGTGATGGCATCATCTACTCGCGAATGAAGGATGGAGGGTTAGCGACCACGCGACTAGCCAGAGCGATACCACTCAACCAGGTTAAAAGAACGTGTAAAATGGCAAAGTCCGATGAAAGGTGGGTAAAGGAAGCGGCATGCGAGACCGTAAAGAGCAGTGGATGGAGAGGTAAGTGGAAGGGAGCGGGAGGTGCGATGGAAGATATGCCGGTGGTAAATAATGAGGGAGAGGTAGTCAACAGGGGAGGAGGGCAGATATCTCATCCAGATTGGCAAAGTGATGAGATGTTAAAGTGGGGTGCACTTAAAGTACAAGGGGTAGGCATTGAAGTGTTTAAGAATGATGCGACAAGCAATGCGTGGGTGGGGAGGCCCCACATTGTGGGATTTGACGAGGGGTATTACTTGAAAGCGTTGGCCCTAAGAGCAGGGGTTGTCAGAACCAGGGAGTTCATGGCAAGAGGGAGACCTAAAGGTGAGGCGACGTGCAGGAGGTGTAATGCGGAGTTGGAATCATGCTCGCACATCCTGGGTACATGTCCGCTAGTCCAAAGGAGCAGGATCCGCAGGCATCATGAGGTATGTAAGATGTTGGCAGAAGAAGCTTTAAGGTGCGACTGGGAGGTTACGAGGGAGTACAGGCTCAACACACCTGGAGGGGATTTGAGAATAGTTGACCTGGTATGTGTTAAAGGATTGGAAGTAATGATTATCGATGTTACAGTGCGGTACGAGTTTGGCCCAAAGACCCTGGAGGATGCAGCGAAAGAAAAGGTTGAGTATTACACACCACTAGCGGAGCAGGTCGCAAGAGAGGTCGGAGGAGTGCAAGCTAAGGTGAGAGGGTTCCCGATTGGGACCAGGGGTAAGTGGTTCAGTGGTAACTTCCGAGTGCTAAAAGAACTAGGGGTGACTAAGCGGAGGGCTAAGGACCTTGCCAAAGTGTTAAGTCGAAGGGTTGTAATGTTATCCCTTGATGTTTTAAGGGATTTTATCAGGGGCTACGACGATGAAGGTAAGCTGAGGGCAATGTGAGAAAATGCAGTAGAGTGATGGTAAGATCTAGGCTCCACCTGGCCCTGATGTAAAGATGGCGTTTAGCTATCTGCAAAGAAAACGTGACACAGCGGACGCTGTGGTGTAAATAGATGTATATAATGAGTGCAGTGTAAGTTATTCTAAGTAGCGCGTGTCCTAACTTATATAAGTGTGTGGTGTGAAATATTTATAGAGTGTGTGGTGCGGCAGTATAATCGCCGGTGGTTCAGGTAAGTATTACTCAGTGTGGGGTGATTGGTACTCAATGTTGCGTTATTCGGCGGAATATAGCCGACGTCTTGTCATGTTAAATTATGATAGAGTTAAAGTAAGTTGGTATGTATATATAGAGCCGACGATAGCCGAGTATTACTCAATGTGTGTTTTTCCGGTTAAATTGAGCCGATGGTGTGTTTTGTCAATATGATAGAGTTAAAAGAAGTTGGTAATTACATATAGAGCCGACTATAGTCTAACTTAGCATACGGGGAAATTTAAAATTAACAAAATAACGTAAGGTTAAAGTAAAAGGGGCATGGCAAATGTCTGCCTGTTAGTGTTAAAGTTTAAAATGACGTAGATAACTTTGTGACTTAATGCGATATAGTGTAGAAGTAAATCAAAAGGGGCATGGCAAATGTCTGCCTGTTAGAGTAATGATTAGAGTCCGGAAATAGTAAAACTAACATAATGACATAAGGTACAGTTAAATCAAAAGGGGCATGGCAACTGTCTGCCTGTTAGTGGTAAAGTGTTAAATAACCTGATAACTTTAAGACATAATGTGATATAGGGTAAAAGTAATTCAAAAAGGGGCATGGCAAATGTCTGCCTGTTAGTGTAATGGTCCAAAGCTAATTTTTAATCATAGCAGTAGAGCATAGCGTAAAGATAAATAATAAGGGGGGGGTGTAGTGATAAATGCCTAATAGTGTAATGGCCATACGACGTTTAATGGAAAAGCGACGACTAGTGGCAAAGTAGAGCATAACGTCTAATTTAAATCAGCAAGTAGGGGCATGTAACAAAATTGAGTAAAGTAATTTGAGGGTTGTGTGGCAAATAAGATGTTTAATAGGTTATAGGCCCAGCAGCGCTTAATGGAAAAGCGATGACGAGAGGCAAAGTCGAACATGACTTTTGGTAAGTAGGTAAGTAGGTAAAATAAAAATACAACGTAATAGAGTAACGCTAAAATAATGGGGGGTGGGCAAGTATGATGCCTAATAGTGTATTTGCTAGCGGCGTTTAATGGAAAAGCGGCGACTAGTAGTAAAATGAAACGTAATGTAAGTAACAAACATAGTAGGGGTTTTGTATTTAAGTAAGGTTAAAATAAATGGGGGAAATGGCAATTTGATGCCTAATAGTGTAGAGACTAAGCGACGTTTAATTGAAAAGCGGCGACTAGTAGCATGATGAAACGTAATGTAAGTAACAAACATAATAGGGGTTTTTGTATCTAAGTAAGAGTAAAATAATTGGGGGAATTGGCAATATGATGCCGAATAGTGTAGTGACTAAGTGACGGCTAATTGAAAAGCGGCGACTAGTGGCAAATTGAACATAAGTAGGTAGGGATATGTAACAATGTAAAAGTAAAATAAGTGGGGGGGATTGGCAATATTATGCCTAATAGTGTAATTGCTGAGCGGCGCATAATGGAAATAGCGGCGACTAGTGGCAAGTTTTAACATAGTCTTAAGTTAATAAGTAAGTAGGGGCATGTGATACTATAGAGTAAAATAGCGATAGACGGGGGTGATAAATGTAGTAATGTTTAACAGAAAAGCTATGACTAATGGTAAGGTAGATTTGCAATTGAATAAGGTAGCCAATAAGGGCATGCAACAAAGTAGAGTTAAATGATAAGGGGGGGGGGGGGGGGGTATGGTATTATGATGTAGGATAGTATCAATGCGGCGGCCAATAACGTAATCAATGAGTGGCGTTTAATAAAGTGGTGGCTAGTGAATAACAGTAAAAGTACCCAATTTAACACTAAATAAGAACATGTAGTAGTATGTCTACATGAACATGAGCAGCATATTCACAGTATGCTGACAATAGGATAGGTCAATTGGATATAAGTAGAGCATGCAATACGGGACAAATACCCAATGATAACGCAGCCCTCCCTTGGTTCCTGAGTGGGGGCATGGTGTCTGGTTCTAGTGCTGGCGGAGATAAAATCGGGTTTAGGACCCGCGATCTGCTGGTACTGGTTCATGTGGCCATGTCGCTGTTTCAGACAATGTGGTAGCCTAGCATCGAGCGGGGATAGGCTCCTGCTATATGGCGGGTCAGGTGCCTAACCTGGCGGGTATGGTGACTCTCCTCCTGCCGCCCAAGAAATTGGAGGAGCATGACTAGTGGTCGGGTCTGCATCCGTTCATCCAATGTCACTTGGATAGACGCCAGTTGTCTGGTTTTTCGGTCACGGGGACCTCGTCAACTCGTACAGGATAGCGACTGGCGGCGTGTCGCGACTCCCCAAAGTAGCCAAATGCCTCGTCATCTAATTAACACAAATCTAACACTTTGTGAATTTTGGAAAGACCACTTTAATATTGTCCATTGCTTGAAAACCATTAACGATGCATGGCAGGGTGACACACAACGAACTCCTAATACAGCATGGAAAAAATTGTGGCCAACTTCCGCTAAGACTTTGAAGTGTTCGAAACAGCAGCCCCTGCTGTACATGATGAACTCATTGTCATGGATGATATCGTGTCACTTGGAAATTCCTTGCGGCTGGAGGTTAACGAGGCAAATGTGAATGACCTTGTCGCCGAGCACCACTAAGAACTGATGACACAGGAATTAATCGAGCTCCAGGAGAGTGAACATTTGGAGGTGTTGCGGGAACTCAATAGCGAGGAAGAGGTGGAAGAGAGGGACCGCCTGGCTACAAAGGCTATCAAAGACATGCTAGCGAAGTGGCAAGAGTTTTCTGATTTTGTAGAAAAGAACCACCCTGACAAGCGGTCACGCGTTATCCTATTGTGAGGACATTTGTGCGCGTCATTTTCGAAATATTTTGAAGGGAAGGCAAAAACAAACAACCCTCAATGAGTTCCTTTTAAAAACTCCTGCTGAAAGTCAGGGTGGAGGCGGAGCAAAAAGAGCCAACCTGGAGAAGAAAGGTAAATAAAAATTAAAACAAGATTAGAATTTAGGTTTTGGGTAAAGTTAGATTAAACATAGTTTGAGTGTCTGTATATATTAATCCAAGTTCATTTAAATTTATGTTATAAGTTAAGTTATGTTACGAGCACGTTGCCATGCAAAAAGTCTCTCTGTCTCCCTGTCCCTCTCTCTCTCCCCTCCGGGAAAACGGTCTAATTTTTGTACTATTAAACACATTTTAGTACCGTATTTTCACGACTACAAGGCGCACATTAAAGTCTAAAATTTTCTCCAAAATAGACAGGGCGTCATATAATGCAGAGCGCCCTGTGTGAGCTCCGAGCTCCGGAGCCTGACTGAGCACTTTTTGCCGACACGCTTCTTATATAGAGAAGGCGGACGTTGGTGGGGAAAGGATTGCGGAGGGTGTGTGTGGGAGAAGACGCTAAAGCCATGCCCCTACAAGGTTCCTATATATACACTAGTGTGGGCATGTGCTCAATTGCAAAACTTAGAATGAATTATACTACAAAGAGGCACGCTTATGAAGCTCAGTTCAAGCTTCAAACCATCGATTATGCCAGGGGTCGGGAACCTATGGCTCGCGAGCCAGATGTGGCTCTTTTGATGATTGCATACGGCTCGCAGATAAAACAAAATATTCTCACTTGTTTTAATCCATCCATCGATTTTTCACTGCACATGTCCTGTTCAGGGCTGCAGGAGCAATTGTCAATTATTTTAATTGGATGATACTGGCCTACGTTTGCCGTTGCTGGGTAAAACAGGTAAACACCCTCTTTTGAATCAGTCTGAGACTGCGTCTGCTCGGTCATTAGCTCAAAGCTAACCCTTCGACGAAGAAGATGGCGAAAAGAAAAAAAGTCGACGAGTATCGTACATTTCAGGACAAATGGACCGAAGAATTCGCCTTTGTGGGGAGAGCGGGTTCTGCGGTGTGTCTAATTTGCAATGACAAAATTACATCGTTAAAACGGTCGAATGTAAAGCGGCACTTCAACAAGCGCCACGCTACCTTTGCATCAAAATACCCTGCGCTAAAGAGCAGAAAGAAAGCGTGCCAAGAGCTTCTGAGCAGGGTGCAAGCTAGCCAGCAGCAACTCCGCGTATGGACCCGGCAAGGTGACTATAATTCGGCTAGCTTTGCTGGTTCTTTAGCAATAGTGAGGAACGGAAAACCATTCACAGATGGAGAGTATGCTGAAACGTTCATGCTGGATGTAGCCAATGAACTTTTTGATGATCTTCCGAACAAAGACAAGATAATCAAACGGATACAAGACATGCCTCTGTCGGCAAGAACTGTTCATGATCGTACTATCGTGATGGCAAACAAAGTGGAGGAAACGCAAGTGAAGGACATAAATGGAACGCCGTTCTTTTCTCTGGCTTTGGAGGAGTCAACAGACGTGAGCCATTTGTCGCAGTTCAGCGTGATTGCAAGATATGCTGTTGGTGACACACTGCGCGAAGAAAGTTTTGCTGTTCTGCCATTAAAAGGGTCCACAAAAGGTGAGGATTTATTCAAGTCTTTCATGGAGTTTGCTCAAGAAAAAAAGTCTACCTATGGATAAACTTCTGTGTGTACTGATGGTGCTCTGTGTATGGTGGGGAAAAACAAAGGATTTGTGGCGCTTCTCCGTGAACATGAAAATAGACCCATCCTAAGTTTCCATTGCGTTTTACACCAGGAGGCACTTTGTGCTCAGATGTGTGACAAGCCGTTTGGTGAAGTGATGTCGCTGGTCATTCATGTGATCAACTTTATTGTTGCCCGAGCCTTAAATGATCGCCAGTTTAAAACACTGCTGGATGAAGTTGTAAATAACTATCCTGGTCTGCTTTTGCACAGCAATGTGCGTTGGTTGTCAAGAGGGAAGGTGCTTAGCAGTTTTGCGGCTTGCCTGAACGAAATTCGGACTTTCCTTGAAATGAAAAGCGTCGGGCATCCTGAACTAGCCGACAGAGTGGCTCCTCAAGTTTTACTAAATCGTAGATCTGACTGAACATCTGAACCAACTCAACGTGAAAATGCAAGGCGTTGGAAATAGTGTTATCCCTTCAACAAGCTGTATTTGCTTTTGAAAACAAGCTGGAGCTTTTCATCACGGATCTTGAAACAGGTCTTTTACTACATTTTGAAAAACTGAGCCAGTTTAAAGATGCATGCACAGCAAGTGAGCCCATTCAAAACCTTGATCTCCACCAGCTAGCTGGCTGCACATCCAGTCTCCTACCGTCCTTCAAAGCACGCTTTGGAGAATTTCATGAGCACACTCATCTTTTTAAGTTCATCACCCATCCAAACGAGTGTTCAGTGAACACAGCCGACCTGAATTACATCCCTGGTGTCTCCGTCAGAGATTTTGAAGCAGAAGTGGCTGACCTGAAGGCCTCAGACATGTGGGTGAATAAGTTCAAGTCACTGTTACAGATTACAGTAATGTATAGTGACACCTAGTGGGTCATCACTTTAACATATTCTCAGTTCTACCCATAATGCCATGCGCTGTTGTTTGTTGCCATTCTAATAAAGACACGATCTGAAACATGGTGTCAGGAGTGGCTGGCTAAAAAAACTAAAGCAATGGCAAGCGGTATGATTCCGGCACCGGAGGGCATGCAGATGTCCGGGAATTTGGCAAAGAACTGGGACGTTTTTCGTGCTGAATTTGAGGACTTTGTGTTAGCCACAGGGCTATACGAGAAACCTGAGGAGGTTCAAGCTGCCGCCCTGAGACGGCTAATGGGTAAAGAGTGCCGCCACGTCTATATACAGATGCTCCCCTACTTACGAACATTCAACTTACGAACAACGGTACATACGAACATGTATGAAAATTGCGTTTAAGTCGAAAAATGTTCGTAAGTCCAATTTTGTATTTCGCGCCTTTTTCAGAGTAGTGCTTCGTTCCGCCGCTAATACCGACGCCTGGCGCTGTGGGAACGCAGCTCACCCAGCATCTACCTTCCTCTGCCCAGTTCGTTGCAGTGCGTAAGTTGCGTAAGTTGCGCAAGTGCGTGACGTATTTTGAACGTATCTCCAGTGCGCAAAGAACCTTTTTCATTTTTATCATTAAATATCTTGTGCATCCATTACATTGAATATGGTTGGTGAAAAGAGAAAGGCTTCTAGTGAGGATGGTAATGCAAGGAAGAGGCAAGCAGTTTCATTTGAAACAAAAGTGGCAATAATAAAGAAGCTTGATGCGGGCGAGAAAATGGAGAGCGTTGCACGGGCGTACTATTTGAATCGTTCGACCGTCAGTACCATTTATAAACAGAGATCATATAATGGCACACGTGAAAAATGCAGTGCCGATGCAATCGACGATTATTAGCAAATGAAGAGGGAAAATCATAGAAGAGGTGGAGAAACTTCTCATCATTTGGCTCGAGTATCAACAGCAGCGGCGTATTCCTCTGAGCCTTATGCTCATTCAGGAGAAGGACAAATCTCTCTTTGAGGATGTCAAGGCTAAGGCTGGGGAAAGCGCTGCCAAAGAAACGTTTTCTGCCAGCAACGGGTGGTTTTCCCGTTTCAAAAAGAGGGCTAATCTCCACCATGTGTCCGTGTCCGGAGAGGCAGCATCCACGGACAAAGAGGCTGCCGAGCGATTCCCCCAAGTGTTAAAGGAGATAATTGAGGAGGGTGGCTATTCGGGTAAGCAGATCTTCAATGTCGACCAAACTGGTCTTTTTTAGAAGAAAATGCCAGAGAAGACCTACATTAGCCGTGAGGAGAAGACTATGCCCGGATATAAAACGGCTAAAGATCGCCTAACCTTAATGCTTGGGGCGAATGCTGAAGGGAGCTACAAGCTGAAGCCGCTGCTAGTTTACCGGGCAGCTAACCCTCGAGCCCTGAAGAACGTGACGAAAAGCTCTCTCCCCGTTATCTGGATGTCAAACAAGAAGGCATGGGCGACACTCGCTGTATTTGAGGACTGGTTCTTCCACCATTTCATCCCAGCAGTGAAGTTGTATTGCCAGGAAGATGGAATTCAGGCGGGACCTGAGCTGCCACCCAGGGGTTGCCCGCACACAGGCAGTATTGCGCCAACGCTTTTGGTGGCCGACATTAAGGGCAGATACGCAATCTTTCGTATCTGCCTGCCATGTGTGCGCACGCAACAAGTCCTCCACCAAGCCAAGCTCCGGTCTACTCCTCCCACTCCAGATTCCTAGTCGTCCGTGGTCCCATATTGCGGTCGACTTCGTTACGGGCCTTCCCAAGTCCCAGGGCAACACCGCCATACTCACCATAGTCGACCGGTTTTCCAAGGCGGCCCACTTCATCGCTCTCCGAAAACTACCCTCAGCCCAGGAGACAGCCTCCCTCCTCATGCAGCATGTTTTCCGCCTGCATGGAATTCCGGCCAACATCGTCTCCGACCTGGGTCCACTGTTCACTTCGCACGTCTGGTCTGGCTTCTGTTCAGCCCTGAAGATCACCGCAAGCCTCTCCTCGGGATATCATCCACAGTCTAACGGTCAGTGTGAGCGCACAAATGAGCAGTTGGAGGCAGCGATTCATTGCACCACCCATGCCGACCTGACCACCTGGAGTGAACATCTTCCCTGGATTGAATATGCCCACAATTCCCACCCTAACGCCTCCTCCAACCTGTCCCCTTTCGAGTGCTCCCTAGGCTACAAACCCCCCTCATTCCCTTCCCTGGAAGCGGAGTTTGCCGTGCCCTCCGTCCAGGCCCACCTAACCAGATGTGGCCGTATCTGGGAGGGCCCGGGCCGCACTTCAGCTTGCTTCCAATCGTGCCCAAGGACACGCCAACTGCCGCCATGCCCCCGCACCAGCCTACGTCGTGGGTCAAGAGGTTTGGCTGTCCACCCGTGATCTTCCCTTAAAGACCAAGTCCCGGAAGCTGTCTCCCCGCTTCATCGGCCCCTACAAGATCAAACGGATAATAAACCCATGTGCCGTGCGCCTCAAGCTCCCACTGCCCCTCCGCATCCACCCCACCTTCCACGTTTCCCAGATCAAGCCGGTCATGACAAGCATAGTTTTTGCATGCCAAAGATTCCACCCGTATTTATATGGCAGAGAAATGGTCACAGCAGAAACGGACCACAAACCGCTGATCACCATATTCAAAAAGCCCCTCCTGGGTGCGCCGAAATGTCTCGAAGGGATGTTGATGTAACTGCAGTGATACAACCTGGATGTGGTGTATAAGTCTGGGCCTGAAATGTATGTGAGTGACACGCTGAGCCGCGCTGCACTGCCACACAAAGAGTCTACCTGTTGCCCCCTGCACGTATGCAAAACAGACAGCAAATTGCCATATGCCAATAAAGAAGTGGAAGGCAAAAAAGACCAAACAGGCTCCGGAGCAATCTTCAGCCGCGAAGTTTAGCGCTGACGAGGCGCCCGATCATGACGATGACTACGTGTCAGCCTGCTTAGACACCGCAGATGGCAGTGACGTCATCGGTAGGCAAAGTTATGTGCCTAAAACTCAAGCCCCTGCAGATCCAATTGCTTTCGCGAGATCCAGTAAAGAGGCTGTGTCGGAACGCGAGAGGAGTGTGATAATCTATGGTGTTCCCGAGTCACCTGAACTCCCAGCTGTTGGCAGCGCGATGAAAGATCGAGAGTTTGCCATATTTTGTATCAAGTCGATCCTGGAGACACTGGCACCCGGGGCATCTCTCTCACTCGGAAGATCGGTGAGGCTTGGACGCGAGCCACCATCCTCTGCTGACGCGCACCCCCGTCCATTAAAGATGACTCTTGGCACTCCATCTGAGGTCGAGACCTTCTTAACAAGCGCCAAGAAAATCCAATGGCCTGATCTCGAACTGGATTTTCGGAAGGAGTACTCTTTGCGGGAGAGGATTCGTTGGCGCAACCTTGTAGCGGAGCTGGCAGCGAGACGTCAGCAGGGCGTAAGAGGTCTGTGCATCCGCAACGGCCAACTAGCCCTGACAAGCTACATCCACCCGCCACTGAAGGTGACCACAGAGACTCAGAACAACTGGGTGACGGTGAGGGAACAAGAGATGGCAGTGGCCCACCCCTAGTCATCATCTACACCAACGCGTGCAGTTTGATCGCCAAGTTCAGTGACCTCTTCAGTATTGTATCAAGACTCAAGCCTGATATGATCATCCTTACTGAAACTTGGCTAAGCTCTTTAGTGCACGATGCTGAGATAAACCTGCTGGACTACATCCCCTTCCGGTGCGACTGACGAGACAGACGTGGTGGTGGAGTTATCATCTATGCTAGGGGCGAGCTAAAGCCCTCCCTTTGTCCTCTCCCTCCCGCTGCTCAACAGACCGACTTCTTCGAGGTTGTGCGATGCAATATAACTGTGGGTGGAGTATGTCTGCCTATCTTGGGAGTCTACCGATCCCCACAAGCTACCGCCGAAGACGACGACCACGTAATCAATGCAATTCGCTCGGTCTCATCACACCAAGACTGCCTTATTATTGGCGACTTCAACGCACCATCAATAGACTGGAACGATGTTGTCTGCTCATCAGCCGACCGGTTCGAGCAGGCACTCCTCGACACAGTTGAAAACTGCTTTTTAACACAGCATGTTGCAGCTCCGACGCGCTTCCGCAGTAACCAACGCCCGTCTTTTCTGGACCTGGTACTCACGTGCTACCCGTCGTCGGTATCGTCTCTCAACATCCTCCCGCCACTCTCCATGTCTGACCATGTGGTGCTCAAGTTCAACTGGCACGCAACAATTCCGGCCTTACAGAATGAGATGCTTCCGAAGAGAAGGTTTTCTGCCCTGAATCATCACGCACTGGCGGAGGCTTCCGAGGCTGTTGACTGGGCTTCCCTCATGGAGATCACTTCAGTTGGCGAGCTGTGGACATTGTTGAAACAATCCATACTCCGGGTGACGGAGCGTTCAGTACCATTGTCGATGCCACGGAACCAGAAGCACAAACCCTGGGTGACGCAAAAGATGGAGCGTGAACGGACTCTGAGATGTTGCTTGGCGCAAATTACAGGAACGAGGCACGGCGGCAGCATATGAGGTCTACAAGCAGCAACGTAATAGAGCAGTGTTCACTGAAAGGCAAGAGCGGAGCTATTATGAACTGAGGTTAGCGCAGTCATCTCGTGCAAACCCCAAACACTTCTTTGCCCATGTTCAAGCCAACAAACGTCTACACAATCAAGTGGTTAAACTCAAGGATGCTGATAGAGTCGGTGCCACGGATGCAGAGGGGCAAAGCTCTCTTTTTGCTCGGGTGTTCACAGGCATTTACAAAGCCGATGATGGGCGACCAGCACCTCCATTTACTCGGGATGTTCCCCCAATCCCTGCAGTTGCCATTACACCTCCTGAAGTCTACCGAGCCTTGATGTGTCTGGACGCCAATAAAAGCCATGGTCCTGATGGTATTCACCCGAGGGTCCTCCAGGCACTCGCTCCGACCATAGCACTTCCCCTCGCATATCTCTTCACACTATCCTTGCAATCAGGTGACATCCCCGAAGACTGGAGACGGGCCGTCATCTGCCCTATCTACAAGAAAGGAGACCGAGAAGACCCGTTGAATTACCGACCGGTCTCCCTCACTTCAGTAATCTGCAAAATGTTCGAATCTATTATCAAAACGTCCATGATGGCCCATCTCCAGAACGCAGCGGTGATCTCCGATAGTCAGCATGGCTTCGTGTCCAAGAGATCCTGCCTCACCAACTTGCTGATGATGGAGGAATGGGTCACCCAATTAATGGACGATCGACAAATTGCCGACCTGGTCTTCCTGGACTTCGCCAAGACGTTTGATTCGGTCAACCATCGCTTGCTACTCCGCAAGTTGGAAGCGTATGCGATTCACCCAGCGGTCGTGAGGTGGATTAATGCGTTTTTGGCTGGCCGCACCTTTCAAGTACAAGTCAACGGCATACTCTCAGAGACTCACAACGCCCCCAGCGGTGTCCCCCAAGGCTCCGTTCTTGGACCACTGTTGTTTGTGGTGTTTGTAAACGACCTGCCAGAGCACATCTCCCAGTGGGTTCTCCTCTTTGGTGATGATGTGAAGCTTGTTGCTCCCTGGAGTGACTACAAGGACCTGCGTACGTGCCTTCATCATGTGTGGAGATGGTCGAACCTTTGGGACCTGCAGCTCAACATCACGAAATGCAGTCATTTGGCTATTGGGGCTCCTCCTGATGCACCTCTCGATTTTGAACCGGGACGCCTGGAACTGGAACGATCTCAACGGTGCAAAGATCTGGGCATCATTGTCGATGCCACATTCAAACCAACGGCCCAATGCATCCAATCAGCCAACAAAGCTTGCGGAGTGCTGTTCCTGATGTTCCGGTCCTTTGCCATCATCTCCGCAGACATCTTCCTTCCGCTGTATGTTTCCCTGGTGAGGCCCATTCTCGAGTATGGGGTCCAAGCCGCATCACCGTACCTCGCCAGGGACACCCAGCATCTGGAGCGGGTCCAGAGGCTTGCAACGAGGATGGTCCGCAGCCTCAGCTTAATGTCCTACGAGGAAAGATGCCAGCGACTCAATCTGCCGACCCTTGAGGCTAGGCGTCTGTGAGGGGACCTCATACTGGCCTACAACATCCTCCACGGTATCTACAACATGCCCCGCGATCTCTTCTTCACGCCCGCACCTGATCGTGGTCTGAGGGGTCATCCGTGGAAGCTGTATCCTCGCAGGTTCCGGTTGGATCGGCGGAAGGCTGCTTTTTCGGTGCGCATCGCCGGTCCTTGGAACCGGCTTCCGCAGAGTGTGGTCGAGAAGCCGACGGTCGCCCAGTTCAAGAGGGCTCTGGATGACATGTTGGCCGTGAACCAGTGACAACACCGCGTTTTTTGCTTACACATTTCTTGTATTTTCGTTACATGGCCCTTAGCCTTGTGCTTTTTCTTGCCAATAAATTGAATTGAAAAAAAAAAAAAAGTCAAATTGCTCTGTAAGCGAGCGAAAGCAGATGGGACAGACGGATGGATGGCCATCCTCCACTGGCGCAACACACCCACAGAGGGGATAGGCAGTAGCCCCGCCCAGCGATTAATGTCAAGGAGGCTCAAATCCTCTCTACCAGTTGCAGAAAGTCTACTGCAACCACAGGTGGTGGTCGGAGTGACTGACAAGTTGGTGTGGAAACGGCGGATGGCGAAATCGACCTACGACAGATTCGCCAAAGACCTCCCAGCGCTACATGAAGGAGATCAGATTAGAATGAAGCCGCTCCCGGGTGACCGCACAGGGAGATGGCCATTGGGCCAATGCATTCAGAAAGTTGCTCCTCGCTCATTCTACAGGCGCAACCGCGTGGATCTACGAGTGGCAGAGCGCTCGGCGGAAATAAAGGGTCTGGAACGGTGAAGTCTGGAACAGGGACAGGTGACTGGGACATCAGCCCGGGCAGAAACTGCCCGTGGGTCAGGCCATGGGAATCGCACCGTGCGGAGAACCCAAGCGCCCCAAGCAATATGGCTCCTCGCAGCCCGTCTACATCGGCACCAGGACGATGCCAGACACCGGAGACACAACGACTCACCAGGCCAGGCAGTCTACACACGTTGTGGCCGCCTCTCACGGCCACCGCCTAAACTGAATTGGTGATCATAGAAGAGCATACATGAAAAAACATGGGCCCGACTAGGGTGTACGCTCACGCTGCCCTTACTAAGCCCAGACACCCACATACATAGACAATGACAACACACACATGAAGAAATTGCACTCGAGACTTTGGTTTATTGTTGGATTACTGTTGTTTTGTTGTTCGATTGTTTTAAAAAAAGAAAGGAAAAAAGTCATTTTGTTACAAGAATAGTTTAAAGTTACAGAACACTAATCTAAAGAAAGGAAAGATGTTACAGATTACAGTAATGTATAGTGACATCTAGTGGGTCATCACTTTACCATAATATGGTATTCTCAGTTCTACCCATAATGCCATGCGCTGTTTGTTGCCATTCTAATAAAGACACGATCTGAAACAGTCACTGAATGAAGATTTGGAAAGAATCACACGACAGAAACCCGAGTTGGCAAGCAAGCACATGTGGACAGAAATGAAAAAACTCCAACCCGAAGACCAGCTGATTCTCAAAACTTGGAACGCGCTTCCTGTCACATACCACTCACTGCAGCGTGTATTGCTGTATTGACCATGTTTGGCTCTACGTATGCATGTGAGCAGTCATTCTCATCTTAAAAACATCAAGTCCAACCTACGATCACGTTTAACGGATGAAAGCCTCAACGCTTGCATGAAGCTTAACCTCACCAAGTACCAACCCGACTACAAAGACATCAGCAAATGGGTCATTTTCACATAATTCAGCAAATAACGGTAAAGATATGGCCCTGGACTTTCCCTTTATGTGTTACAAAGTTATAAAAATTAATTACTACTGCTTTGTTTGCCACATATTATACTACATTTGGCACCAATTTTAAGAGAAATCTATTTGAGACACAAATACATTGAGAGCCAGTTTATGTTGAATTTGTCCACTCCGTTAGATGTCCAGAATCTAGTGTCACAGTTTATAGGAATGAAAAGTCGGGTTATGATTTATTTGTTTGTCTCTATTTAGAATGTGTTGTTTAGATTTGTTTCAATAGTATTTTCACTCAAGTTGTCTTTGAGAAAAATGCAAAAGAATTGCAACTGCAAACAGTTTTACTGATGTACCTTTCATATCAGTTAGTGTGTCTTTACCGTTATCACATGAGAAATACACCAAAAAATTCACAGTAAATACACCAGGTGGCTGGTGTGGGAGAAGTACCAGGATGTTGTCAGCCATATTGTCAACGCCAGCTAAGCAGAAGCCATGAGAATGAAACTAAAACCAAGGTAAGGACCATACCTGTGAAATGTCGTAACAATTCCATGTCTTTACCGATGTCCTAAAAACTTGGTGAACATAATTACTTTGCTTTTTAATGAACTGGGCATGGTGTATGCATGCAGAACACTATCATTTACTGAGTGCCAAGAAATACCATCTACCAATGTCAAAGGCTGAGGTGGAATGTTGTGTCTTTACCGTTAATAAATTTTGTCTTTACCGTTATAACGGGAAAGACGTATCATATAACGGGAAAGACTAAGTAGAAAAGGTGTATACAATAGATATGTAGAGATGAAATACATATTTTTAAATATACAACAGATATGTAGAGATGACGCTAACATGTTATGCTATGTTTATGTGTATACTAATTCCTGCTTTGATTTGTAAAATTTCCAGAACATGAATCCATTTAAGAAAAAAGGCGGTAAGCCACCTGCGAAAAAATCTAATGCTGCAGCGATGCGCAAATGCAGGGAGAAGATTAAAAATGACCCTGGAGCCTATCACAAATATTTAGAGAAAGAAAGGGAACGATATCAGAAAAGAAAGGCACAAGGAAAGATTCCAAATATTCACAAGCTTTCAGAGAGGGAGCAAAGGCAACTGAGAAGAAAATGGAAGCTCAACCAACGAAAGCAAAGGAGCAAGAAATTCCAACAACTGGAAGAGGATCTGCCAAGCACTCCCCCACCTAGCCCAGATGCTGATGAATTTGGTGAACCACAACCAGGACCATCGCAACCATCAACACAAAAGAAAGCTGGCAGGAGAAAGACGCAAGCCCGGGACCGCAAAGCATACAGAACAATTACCAAGAATAATGCTCAGATCAAGCAATATCAAACTGAAATACGGAAATTGAAAAGAAAGATCAGCAGAATGCAGAATGCTCAGCAGTTGAGTGTTAACGTGATCAGCGATTCTCCAGCATCGAAGGCATATTCCCTCCTTTCCAGCGGGAATAACAACAGGATAAGGAAGGAGCTAACATTCTGCTATGCTATCAAAGATGATCTCAAAGCAAAGGTACTAGCCAGCAAAAAGCGACAAAATGAAAGAAAGGCTATACACGCTGCAGTTGTTGGTCCCATTCTACAAAAGTACAGATTGATCAACAAGGCGAAAGATGATTTGCAGCTGACCAGGCATGGTATAACTAGAAATGTCAACTGTAAATCCCTCTTGCAGCACTCCCGTCAGACACGAAATTATGACTACAGTAAAACTGTGTCTGGGCATGTCAAGAAATTTTTCCTCGAGGACATCAATAGTACCCCTGCAGCTGGCAAAAAAGACACCAAGACAGTGCATAAAGACAAAAGGCAGAAGAGATATCTCAATGACACTTTGCAAAATTTGTATGTCAAGTTCAAGGCTCAAAACCCAGATTTGAAGCTTAGTTATGTGGGGTTCACCAGACGGAAACCGTTTTATTGTGTGCACCCAGATGTGACCGGAAGAGACACAGTCAAGTGCAAGCAGCATGCAAATTTTGAGTTGAAAGCATTAAAATTGCACAACATTGGACTACTTACGTCCCGTAACCCCAGTGACTTACTCTCAGCTGCAACCTGCTCTGTAGAGAGGCATGATTGTATGTTTAGAAACTGTGCTGTCTGCAAGAAATACATCAAAAAGATCTACAGGGATGGAACTGATGACATAAGGCAATCAAAGGAGCAAGTGTTATACCACGAATGGGAGAAGGGAGTAGAGACCAGAATGACAAATAATGGGCCAATTGATGTTGTTGTCATCCAGAAGAAAGAAAAATCTGTCACCATTGCGAAACTCTGTGATGACCTTGAGAAAGACCTTGTGGCTCTTATGGGGCACCAATATCGTATCATTCACCAGTACAAGGAGCTCAGACTAGTAAAATCCAGGTTGTCTGCAGATGCATGTGTCCTCCAGATTGATTTTTCAGAAAATTATGGGTGTAAAGCAACTACAGAAATCCAGGCCATGCATTTTGGGGGAAGCAGGAGACAAATAACTTTGCACACCGCTCATGCCACGTTGGCCAAGGAGGATGGTACAAAATATATCCAATGTTATTGTACTATCAGTCACGATTGTAGACATAATGCCTCTTCTGTGTGGGCCCATCTTGACCCGGTCCTCAGTGATCTCAGAAGTAAGGGGGTCAAGGTGCTTCATGTAGTTTCTGATGGGCCAACTAGCCAGTACAAAAACAAAACGAACTTGCAGCTGATGTGTCTCCTCCCCTTCAGTAAGTACCACTTTGAAAGGGTAACTTGGAACTTCCTGGAGACATCCCATGGGAAGGGCCCAGCTGATGGAATTGGTGCGGCAATAAAGAGAGTTGCAGATAGGCTAGTTGCCAGCGGGACTGACATCCTCAGTTGCACTGACCTCCTGAACAACATGAAGAGATCTGAAGTGAAAATCATTGAAGTCAACACAAAAGACATTAATGACGTAGATAACATAGTACAAAATTTACAGGGCGAAACCATACAAGGCACAATGTTGATCCACCAAGTGATTGTACCTCGAAAAGGTGTGCTGCTGCATAGAAAGCTGTCTTGCTTCTGCAAGACAGACTGTGAATGTCACCCTCCACTACGAAGGCTCCAAGTGAAAGAACCAGACACAGAAACCAAGAAAATTTACAAACCTGCAGTAACCAATGCAGAGAAAACCAAAATGAACAAGAGAGTTGGCACAACACAGAGAAAAAAAGAAAACTTGGCATTGGAAGCACTAGAAGCCAAACTGACAGAGAAGCAATTACAATTATTTCAAAGGAGATTGGAAAATGGATATGACGTTGTACATATGGATCTATCAATTCTGAGTGTTACTGAAAGACAAGAATATGCATATTGGAAATCTTGGAATGCTTTGATGACAAAGGCCTGTCAACAAGGACGTGGGAGCAATGGAAAAGAACCTCTGACGGAGTCAAGTGAGGAAAGTGACAGCGACGACGGAGTTATCCTTGCAGCACCAGAAGTCGCATTAATGGTGTGTTATAAAAACATTATTTAAAAGAATAAATTCAGAGGCTTATTATACTGACATTTAGTTGAATTCACTTTTAAAAATATAATATGGCTCTCACTGAAATAAATTTCCATTTTTTTTGCTTTCATGGCTCTCTTAGTCAAAAAGGTTCCCGACCTCTGGATTATGCAGTGGAGCATGGGAACAGAGCAGCGGCGAGGGAATTCAACATAAACGAATACATGGTTCGCAAATGGAGAAAGCAGAAGGAGCTTCGCCAAGTCAATAAGAGGAAGTTGAGTTTCCGTGGGAACAAGGCAAGGTGGCCTGGCTTGGAAGATCAACTGGAGCGGTGGATTCTTGGTCTAAGAGCAGCTGGGAGAAACGTCTCCACAGTCACCATTCGACTGAGGGCAAAAGCGCTCGCGGAAGAATTGAAAATTTTCAAGGACAACCGTCCTGGTGCTTTCATTTTATGAAACGGCACCATCTGTCGATGAGAGTGAGGACAACCGTGGCGCAGCAACTTCCGGCGGACTACATTGAAAAGCTAGCCGTTATTCGCACCTACTGCACCAAGAGGATTACCGACAAACTTATACAGCCAAACCACATAACAAACATGGACGAGGTACCGCTGACTTTCAACATCCCGGTGAACCACACTATCGAAAAGAAGGGGACCAGCACGGTGGCGATACGAACAACGAGGCATGAGACTGTCGTTCTCGCTTGCCATCTTAATGGGCAGAAGCTACCACCAATGGTGATTTTTAAGCGATAGACGCTGCCGAAAGAAAAGTTTCCAGCCAGTGTCACGTGAAGGCAAATCCAAAGGGCTGGATGGACGAGGACAAAATGAGAGAATGGCTACGTGAGGTGTATGTCAAGCGACCGGATGGCTTTTTTCACGGCTCGCCGTCACTTTTGATTTGCAACTCCATGCGTGCTCATCTCACATCAACGGTGAAAAACCAAGTCATGAAAATGTACACGGAGCTTGCCGTCATTCCCGGAGGCTTGACCAAAGAACTACAACCACTGGACATCTGCGTTGTGAGCAGCATGGGAGCAGTGGATGATAGCTGGCGAACACAGCTTCACGAAGAGTGGAAGGCAGCACCGGGCTTCTTATGCTACGATTTGCGAATGGATTGTGGCCGCCTGGGCAAACGTGTCTGCATGCACGGTTGTTCAAGCTTTTGCCAAAGGCGGCATCATTTCTAAGGAACCAAATGCCAATGATAGTGACTCTGAGAAAGAAGAGGGGACCCGGCATTTTGGACGACTCATTTGGACAATTGTTTAATTCAGACAGAAAATGAGGACTTTGATGGATTTGTGGGTGATGACACGAGTACATTGTAAAATGGCTAAATAAAGTAAAACCGAACTCAGATTTGCTTCCGTTGCCTTTTTAAAAACGTGTTTTAGCTTGTGGGTGTAGCGTGCATGTTTAAGCTGGTGTATGTTTTGCCATGCCTGGCTGCGTCTATAAAAACGGTACTTCCTTTGAGTGTTTAAAATACAGAAATAGCACCCATTACTGACACTGCGGCTAAAAATACGATGCGCTGTATAGTCATGAAAATATGGTACTCAGTAGTCCGGCTCATCAACAAAGTACAAGAAAGGACAGGCAACTGAGGAACCAAAGACACCCTTCAGTTTCCAATCATACGCAACTGGTAGGATTAAACTTGAGTAATACTTGGATTCCACTTGATTAATGCAGTTTGTTTCATTCAACCATAAGTTGTATAAGTTGTATTCATATACATATACATACACATACACATATATACAGACTGCAGTAAGTAGTAGAAAAAAGCATTTTCCAAACACTCACACATCTGGTTGCTTTTTCCATTTCGGTCAATGCCTTTGGAGAACAATTCAGAAATGTAGCCTACAACATTGGTATAATGACCCAATGAATACCTCCGTAATAAAACAACGTACAAACTCACGTACTTTGAGTCTACTTGGCTAGGTGAGCCAAAGGGAGGGCGACGGCGACGCGGTCCATGTTTTGCTATCCCCTTATGGAGTTAGAGAAAAGACCTTGCTGGGAATACCACGCACTAATAATTCTGTTGAAGGTTGGCACCACGCATTTCAATGTAGAGTGTCAGTTGTCCATCCAAATTTATCTCATCTGATAAGCAAACTCAAATTAGAGCAAAGTGATTGGGAAATACGAATACAACATGCTTATGGCGGTATTATGCCCAGACAGACCAAAAGTCATACGCAGCTGTTGATGAACGGTTAAAAAAGCTCACGGATGACTATGAAAACCCGGATCGATTTCCAAACAAACTACAGTACCTAGAGCCATTGCGCTAAATTTTGTAAGTTTTACTGTTTTAATAAAAACTGCCACTGTCATCTGTGAATTCCCTTTGTACATAATTTGTAAGTTTGTATTATATTTGTAATTTTTGTACATAGTTTGTATCGTATTTGTAATTTTTGTACCAAATTTGTACTTTTTTACTGCTTTAATAAAAACACCATCTGTGAATTTGCTTTGTCTTCTTTTTAATAAAATATTTTTTTTAATGGCAGCTTATTGATGTGTTTAATATTAAAAAGCAAGTAAAATTATTATCTTTGTACTGGCTCTTGAGTAATTCATTTGAACCATGTCTATTTACTCCCAAATGACCCATTATTTAACTTGCATCCAGAGGATGGTACTCTTTGCCTGACAGATTTGACGGAGAGCAGTGTTCAGTGAATTTGTTTTGTGATCCATTTGTCACTCAACTACAATATTCCTTTTGGTGACCCTTGCTGACCCACAGCACTGGTAAAAATGAATAATGAATAAAATTATCCAATCCAATCAATTTGTCAGGAATAAATTATCTGTGAATTAACCCGTCGAATCCTCCCTGGTCGTCTCTTCTGATGCCGAATATGGACCATTGTTAAGTCGATAAGTCACAGTTTTAGCCGCTGGAGTCAGATGCCAAAACTTATCGTCTAACAAGTCCCACAAAAATGTGGCCTGCAGCATTGACAAGGAGCACATGTACAATTTTAATTCCAATTTTCTCCAAATAAAATCTATGAAAATGCATAATTTTGAATTTCTGAGTAGTCATTGAAGTTTAGTACTAGCATTGCCCAAGTTTCTTGGAAACTCTGAAAAAAAATTACAGTATCAGAAAAATTGGACTTGGAAGTTGGAACCTTGACAAAGTGCACATGTAGTAACTATAATTTGAATTTTCTCTAAATTAAGCCATCTTGCCTGGAAATTATGAAAACAAATCTTGATTTATATGACCACAAAAATTGGACCTGCAACCTTGAACACAGTACGCATGTAGCAACTTTAATTCCAAATTTCTCTAAATTTAACCTGTCAAATTGCACAATTTTCAGTAAGTGAGTAGTCAGGGAAGTGTACTAGTAGGATTGACCCACCTTGACTGGAAATTATTTTTTTAAAAAGACATCTTTATTTACAGTGTCACAAAGACGTTGCCCTGCCGTTTTGGGGGATTCACATAATATTGTACACGTGGAGTTACGTGTGTATTTTTAAATCATGGCAGTTTATTCCATTTTTAAATTATTAAAATGCAGGAGTTATATGGTGTTCTTTTTTGACTGTGCTACGAGCACACGAAGGGGGTGGAGTTGTTTGAGCGTCCGCTTATTTGCGCTCAAACGCTTAATTCCGCTAGCTTGACCGCATTCAAATTTCGGTATGGCAAGCGAGCCTTCTGATTCGGCAGGGTGCTCTATGATGTCCTCTACAGAAAATAAAGTAAAACATCATGAATAAGCATATCAATTTCAGTTGCATCTACTGGCAGACTAAACAACAAGATCGCAGAATGTTCCTATTTTTATCCTCCAGGGGTCAATTAACAATTAAGAACAGGGATTGGAAACCTTTTTGACAGAGAGAGCCATAAACAATTCATATTCTTTAATGTTATTTCTTAAGAGCCATTCTCAGAATTAGAAAGTAAAAATACATAATGGTTGGATTTTTTTGTGGTCATTTCACCACTTTTAAAGAACAAAGTGGTTTCCATATTTTACCTCTCAAGTTAGTGGACAGCCACATATGGCTCCCGAGTCATAGGTTCCCTACCCCTGATTTAGAAGGACGCAAAGTCTAACCTGCATTGTCAGAATTTTTTTTGGGAAAAGCCCACAATTAAACGATAGCAAAAGCTTTTTGTTAGCTTTTGGTACATTCAATTGGACATTTCTAAGTCAGTTTCTTATCACGAGCATTTACAAACAGCAACAGGTGAACTTGCTTCAATCACTCGTTGGCTGAACTAAACAGCGTTTGATATTGTTAGAAAATAATGCAATAATGTAATTCAACTTACCTACTATTCGTTCAATCTTTGCAAACATTTTAGAAGCGAAGTGTGCCACGTGTAAAAAGTCTTGTCCAGTTCGTTTCTGCTTGTTCATTAGTCGACTCCGTAGGTCAAGGAGCGCTCTTTTATGACGTCATGCTCTTTCCTCTTTTGTTCAAGTTTAGTGCCAAACAGTGATTTTGCTAACTGTGAAGTTGCAGTTTAAAAAACACGATTCCAATTCATTCTTAAAATTATACTCAAAAGGAGCAGAAGAGAGAAAAACAACGTTTTTCCATCACAATAAATTACTCACGCTTCTTAAATGTGATGTCACAACCTGCTTCAACGTTGTGTTTCCTGCGTTTAGATTGATGAAACTTTGAATTGGTTCGAGAAAATAAAAGAGCAATTATCTTAAAACTATATTTTATTGCGCAACAAAACAAAGCGCATTTTCTGTCAAAGCAACAAAGCGTCGTGTTACTCTCACTGTATTTTCCAGAATTTGAAATGACAGTGGATCATTGATAAACAAGAAAAATATATGTAGTATCCTATGCACCGTGTATTTTAATGCAGTATAATTAAATAATAAAGCAAAAAATCAATTGTGTTGTTGATGTCTGTCCTCCTTGCGAGTAAAAATCCAAAAGAGTGTCTTTCCTTTATCTCTCTCCACACTTTTATGAATGTCGAACAGCAGTTTGGAGAAGTTTTATTAATTGCATCAAAGAAAAAAGAAATTCTGGCATCAAAATCATTCTTCCTACCACTTCATGTCCACACACACATTTCCTTTAAAATATTTAACAATTATGTACGTAATAATTGAACAGATACAATATTTGCCAACCTCATAAATAACCTGGAAGCCACCTTTAGTTGTAGAGGTTCACTTGCCTGACTTCAGTGCAGGCAGGCGCGGGTTAGACTCCCCCTAGTGGCGGTTTGATTGAAAGTGCGGATGGTACTTTGTCTCTTTGTGTACCCTATAACTGACTACTGAACTAACTAACAGAAATTTTCAGGGAACAGACACTCTTACTTCTTTATTACAGATGAAATTGAACTGTGACAACTGTTGCTCACAAGTGAGACCCTCATTAGAGCAGATAAAGTCTGCTAAATCATGCACATTGGCTTACAATAGGAAGCACTGAAGGCACAGTTTATTGCATTGTAAACTTTTTAAATTGAATTAAAGACTTTGTATGCAAATTACCTTTGTTATTTCTATTACACTGTCTGGTTACCGCGAGTAAACATGCGTCGTACGGTGTTTGTAAGGTTTTTTGGGGGTTTGTAAGGGGAATCATAATCATTTATAAGGGCAGTTATCGGCAGAGGTTGACAGGTATGTGAAAACTATGAAAAAATCTTAATTTACATTGACCTGCAACCTTGAACAAAAAGTACGCATGTAGCATTTTTTTATTCAAATTTTCTCAAAATTTAATATGTCTAACTGCATAATTTTGAGGTTGAAAGTAGTCAGGGAGGTGTACTACTAGGACTGATCCACCTTGGTTGGAAACTGAAAAATTCTTCATTTAAAGTAATTCAAAAATGAGTCCTGCAACCTTGAACAATGTACGCATGTAGTATTTTAAATTTCAATTTTCTCTAAATTTAATTCGTGAAATTGCATAATTTTGTTTGTGAGTCGTCAGGGACGTTTGCTACTAAGATTGACCCACCTTGCCTGGAAACTGAAAAAAAATCTTTATTTACAGTCCCACAAAAATGGGACCAGCAACTTTGAACAAAGTACACATGTAGCAATTTTAATTCAAATTTTCTCATTTAATTCGTGAAATTGCATTATTTTATGTATGTGATTAGTCATGGAGGTCTACTAGGATTGACCCACCTTGCCTGGAAATTACAACAAAAAAATTGATTTACAGTACTGCAAAAATGGGAACTGCAACCTTGAACAATTTACGCATATAGCAACCCCCACAACCCTTTCGAGGATGGAAGATGAATGAATGAATAAATAAGAGCAAAACATTCTGTGAAGATAACAGACATTTAATTCTGTAAAAATATCAAACTATATACAAACGTCTGTAAGCAATCATATAAACTGTACAATAGGGGGAAGCGGATACAAAAATATTCAATTTAAAGGTGACTTTCTTTTGTTCCATACGCTCCAAATATATTTAAGAACATAGCAATAAGTTACAAGTCTACAATATGAAAAATACAAACATTTAATTAATTCAATTTAAAGGTGACTTTCTTTTTTTCCCAAGTGTTCTTTGTTTGTTTGATTAACTTTCAGAATGCCTCTATTTCTTGATGCAAGCTTTAGGTCGGGTGTCATCACGTGGCAATCCCCAATCTTATTGGATGCGGGCTCATCGAGCTTTTCTGGGCCACTGAAGTTCACCGCTTTCACATGGACTCTCAAATGTTCTTCACCCCTTAAAACACAATAAGAATAAATAAATTATTTCATTTTCTGTATAGCTTATACTCACAGAGGTCAAGGGGGGTGCTGGAGCAATCTCAGCTAAATATGGGCACCTGGCAGGGGATACCCTAAATTGCAGGGCACATGGAGACGGACAACCATTCAAACTCGCACCTAGGGGCAATTTAGAGTATTCAAAAGCGGGGTACCCGGAGAAAACCCATGCAAGTCCGGGGAGAACATGCAAACTCTACACAGTAGGCACCCACATGGGATCGAACATTCGATCCCAGACCTGTGAGGCCACTGGGCTGCCCTCTAGAAATATACTTTCCAAAAAGTTTTGTAATGACTAAAAACCACTCTAAGCATGAAGTCAAATCTCAGAAATTTCAGTCCCAAATTTTGACAATTCCGGTTTGATTTAAGCAAATAGGCAGTGCTGCAATAACTTGAATTCATTATTACGGCTGTGTCGTATCCAAAATTGACACATAGGTTGGAATGCAGGAATTATAACAAGTCATTACAGACGTTTTCAAAGAACTGTTTACTTTTGACCAAACTACTTTCTATCGTGGAACCAGTTGGGTCAATTACACTGCGCTAACATTTTAAGTCGAAAGAAAAAAAACAGTAAGACAATGGCTGGTTAAAAAAAAAAAAACTTAAGTCGACTCAGTCATGACTCATAACAACACTTTCAGTGTGTAGACCTAAACCAAGAATGCCTGTATATTGTAGAAGTGTACTTAAATACCTCTGGTGCTTGCGGAACGTGTCTGTGCTGGATTTAGGAATATAAAGAAGCTTCTTCAGTCCCATCCACAGGAAGTTGTTGTGTTCATGGATCAGCTTTCGGATGTGCTCGATCCATTCCAGTTTGGTCTTAATAGTGGGCGCCTATTGATTTGGAAGACAGACAAAAGTTAACGTGGCCTTTTGGACCACTTTTGAGAACCACATAAGCATCCTATATTCGCTGGAATTTCAATTAATGTAAGAGTTACAATATTTGTTTTCTGTTTTACTTTCAAAGAGAGAGAGAAGAGCATCTAACCTTGAGAACAATGATGTTGTTCGATGTGGAACGCATCGAAAGTGCAAACTTGCGGGGGTTTCCCTCCACGTGCTCTATCACATTTAGTTCGGAGAGCTGAGGAGGCAATGAGATTATCATTTTCACAGATTTGGTTCACATATAAAAATGGTGTAAAGGATTACTCACATTAAGTTTTCTCTTGAAAATGTATTTGTACTTTCCCTTGGTGTCGTTGGCCACCTTGCAAAAAACCAAGGTCTTCTCCAAGAGAAAGAGGTGTCTTTTTCTGCCCATTCGGAAGGGTGACTTGGAGTCCCAAACTTTGAAGGACTCCCCCAGGAGCAGCTCCACTTTGATGCTCTCGTCAAACCCTGAAGAAGGGTAAAGTAGGCAATGTAAGAAAATGATACATCAATGAAAAGCAAATGTGTGGCCATCTTGCCAAGTGTTCATTTACCATCCACCAAGGAGAGATGCATGGCATCATTGATTGTCTTGGAAATGCTAAGCATCACCTCCACGGCTTCCTGGAGCTCGCTATTCCTCCCACAACTTTCCAGGAGGTTCTAAATAAATGGAAAGAGCATTAAGACATTCCTTCCACAGAATCTCAGTTTGGCAATTTCCTGTATGCATGTGTAACTGAAGTCTAAATGTCGTTCAAAATCTTGTTTTCATAATACGGTAAAGTCATTTTACTCATGAATGCAGTAATACCTTGACATAACAGTGCCCCGACATACGAGAAATTTGAGATACGAGTAAAATTTCGAGCAAATATTTACCTTGAGATAAGAGACAAATTTTGATATACGAGCATACAGCTGCTGCTTATAAGAACATCAACTCTCGATAGGTTCCTTTTAAAAACTATGGCTGAAAGTCAGGGTGGAGGCGGGGCAAATAGAGCCAACCAGGGAGAAGAAAGGTATCAAAATTTACAACAAAATTAGAATTAAGTTTAGTGTAAGGTTAGATTAAATTTATTTTTGAGTGTCTGTATCGCAATCCAAGTTCATTTAAATTTGTTTTTGTTATGTTACAAGCGCGTTTCCGTGCAAAAAGTCTCTCTCTCTGTCCCTCCCTCTCTCTCCCCTCCGCAAAATCCATCTAATTTTAGTACTATTAAACATGATAACCACTAGTTATTTGTTACTCTGTTAATAGATGGCGAATTAGAACAAATAAAAATGTTTTACCATTCCAATATCCTGTTTTTTGGTGTTTTTTTCAGAGGGTTGGAAACAATTAATTTGCTTTTAGTTCATTTCTATGGGAAACGTTGATTTGAGATACGAGTAAATCGACATACGAGCTCAGTCCCGGAATGCATTAATCTCGTATCTCGAGGTACCATTGAATTGTTGTTTAATCAGGAAGTGGTGGTTTTGCTGATTGTCACATATTATGAGTAGGTAAAGAATGCAAATAATGTTGGTTTATTGAATAATACTAAAATCTTACCACCATTTTTGGACATACCTTAAGCAGGAGTGGATATTGCAAGATTCTCTGTACAGGCTTGAACAGGTAGGAGATGATCGTGTTTGGCAATTTGTGTTTTTGCTGAATTTTCTGTTGAACACACACAGAAAGAGAGAAAAGACTGTAAGATCATGAAAATATGTGTCCTGAAGTCAAGTCAAGTTAACTTACATCAAAGTAGTTCCGAGAATGCTCCATGATGAGCTTCGAGGATCGTGGATTATTCTTGCAATAATCCACATACAAGTGAAACTTCCCAGCCTACAAACAAGATAAATTGTTAGGGAATCATTATGGGTCAATTGTCAGCATGATATTAGTTATGGATAAAGCAATAAATACCCATGTGACAAAGCAGTGTCCAACCTCTTCAGGCATGTCTTCATATTTCTCCAGTTCTTTGAGAAAGATGCTGAAAAAAAGATGGTTAATAAATACATTTTAAAAAGTAAATGGCGTACATTGTCAACTTTAAAGATTTACATGTGTCTCATTTAATTAAATAAAAGCGTGCATCCTAATAGACTTTTGGTACTTTCCATCAGGTAAGGCAATGTTTTAAGAATTTACCAAGTCTATTTGTTAAGGTTGGTGTACTCTGTTTGAAAACCATAAACCCTCAAAACCTTGACATAAAAGGCTAGTTATGGTTTTAGTTTTCATTTTTTTGTGAAAAGTCACACTGTCTGTCTACTTACTTCTGGTGGAATTCATAGAGCTCCAGCAGGTTCCCAAAGATGACATGCTGCATTTTGCTGATTCCTGGAGGGCTCTTATTGGTCTGCATCTCCCATGTGAAAATCTGCCAATGCCACACAAGAATTCACTTGGTTAGAGATTGTCTAAAATTAAAAGGATGGAAACAGAAAAGAAACTCACGTCAATGCACTCGCCCAGGTCTCGCACGTATGTCTTCTCTGTTTGAATCAGCTCTGCCACAATAAACCTAAATAACAAAAAATGAAAATCATAAATGTGCATGAGTGAGGAAATTTAAAAATATAAATACTAAGGTATATTCTAGGCCAGGGGTCGGAACCTTTTTGAAAGAGAGAGCCATAAACCGTTCCTATTTTCAAATGTTATTCCTTGAGAGCCATACTCACAATTTAAAAGTCAAAATACATGAAAATGTAATTTTTTAGTCATTTTACTACTTTTAAAGTACAAAATGTCTGAAGAAGTTGTTACGCTGTTGCTAATCAATGAATATCAATGAGTTCAATGAGTATCAAAGAGAGAATGGATGCAGTAGACGAATGAAAAAATAAATCAATGCCAAGCCAAAGTGCCGACGTGACGTTCCTATTGGTGCGTTCGGGACTCGGCTCTCTCACCACCGGTTTCCATATTTTAGCTCAAATGCACCCGTCAAAAGAGCCACGTGTGGCTCCCGACCCATAGGTTCCCTACCCCTGTTCTAGGCTTTGACATCATCTTCTCTTCAGCAGCAAATAACAAAATCTCTTTATCAATAAGAAAAAAAAATCCTACCTGTTAATGAGCCACATACCTTTTTTTGGAAGCAGATTTTTTTTCTGTGTTTATCTTGAGTGTGTCAGGAATGACATCCATTTCGAATTTCGTTATGGCAAGATAGTCTTCTGATTCAACAGGGTCTATGATGTCCTCTTTAGAAAATAAAGTAAAACATACCATGAATAATATACATACATACATACATTATTTACTTTATTTAAACATGATTGAATTCTCCAGGAGTCACAATAACTTAGAAGGACACAAAGTATGATATGCATTGTCAGAAAAAAATGTTTTAAAAAGCCCACATTGAAAAGATAGCAAAAACTTTTCGTTTTCTCTTGACACGTTCAATTGGACATTTCTAAATCAGTTTTTCATCAATAGCATTTACTGACAACAACAACAGGTGAATTTGCCTCCATCAATCGTTGGATAAATTAAACTGCATTTATGTTGTTGGAAAATTTTGCAAGTGTAATTCAACTTACCTCCTATTCGTTCAATCATTGCAATAATTTGAGAAGCTAACTGTTCCATGTTAGAAAAGTCTTGTCCAAGTAGTTTCTGCAGGTTCCGATGTGAGTACTACTGCATCTGACTGATTTTCATTCGAATGTTGTTCATATCTCGGGGTAGACATCAAAGACCAAAGAGCGTTCCTTTGACGTCATCCTCTTTGATCGCGAGTTCTAATTTAGCGCCATACAGTGATATTATAATCAGCAAAATTACAGTTAAAAACGATTACATTTTAATCTTAAAATCCCCAAAAATTGGCAACAGAGAAAAACGACGTTTTTTTCCATCACATTGAATTTCTCACGCTTCTTGAACGTGACGTCACAACGTGTTTCAACGTTGGGCTTCCTGAATTTAGATTAATGAAACGTTCAAGTTCGTCCAGAAAATAAAGTAGCAGTTAACAACCTCATACTAATATTTTAGTGCGCAACAAAAACAAAGCACTGGGCCGCCCTGATGAATCTTTTGTCCTGAATAAAAAACGTGTTGAAAGATCCACAAACTGCTGTTATAGTCTGTTGTTTTTCAGTTGAAATTCAAGTTGGAAAGATTTGAGCCACACGCTAGCCTGCCAATGCTATCCCTACCACAAATTCGACTACATCTAGCATACTGTTGTTTATACAGGCCGAAACTTGTGTTGAAGTTGGTGGACTAAATATTTTGATAATACTGCATTAAAATACAAGGTACTGCATATATTTTTCTTGCTCATTAATGATTCACTGTCATTTCAAATTGTTCAAAATACAGTGAAAGTAATACGACTTTTGGTGCTTTAACAGAACTTTCTTTGTACTATTAGCTTAGTTTCTTTCTGCTAGTTCTTTTTGGATTGGATTGGATTGGATAACTTTATTCATCCCGTATTCGGGAAATTTCATTGTGGCAGTAGCAAGAAAAGGCATAGTTATAAGTCAGACAATAGTACAGTCAAAGGCCGCAGAACAACAAAGCAAAAGCACAAAGTACAAAGCAAATCAAAGTCAATGGGATCATTAAGAATCACCAAATCATTAAGACAGAAAAGCAGCAAAAACACAAAACGAGCTACGAGTTTCGTTAGCAAAAACGGATAGACTCAAAAAGACGTAAAGTTGGACAAAAACTGGAACCACACACAGGAAATCTTCCACGAGATGGGGAACTTCTGCAGACTGTGACCCAGGTAGAGAATATGCAGAGTCACTCTTCCAAGCTTATCTGCACAGTTCCTCAGTAGTCTGGAGCTGAAGAAAACTGCAGCAGGGCAGAACTCCTCGACTCCGTTGCTGGTAAGCGCCGACAGCTCTTCCATCTTATCCCACGATGGAATGGTTGGTCAGAAGCGTTTTGGAACCATTCAGCCAGCCCTCCGCTGTCATACACATGGGATCAGCTGTGAACAATACGCAGCAGAAAGAGCAACTGCTCGATGTCACTGGAAATTCAAAGCTGGACAAAAGTGCCGGGAGAAGAAGAGACGCTTCAGACCAATCATTCCATCTATTATTATGGTGAAAGTGAGATCGCTCCCCGATAAGATGGAAGAGCTGTCGGCGCTTACCAGGCCGGAAAGGGAGTATCGGGAGTGTTGTACTCTGTTACTGTTGATTCTTCAGCTCCAGACTGCTGAGGGACTCTGCAAATAAGCAAGGATGAGTACATTTTAACCTCTTTGTTTTGCATGGAGTTGTACACCTCTGTTAATGCTATCAGTTTAGCTGTTTGTGCATGGACTGAGGTGGTAATACTAGTTCTGCTTCTAAAATTTTAGTAGTGGTCAATGTATTGTATACTGTTCGAGTTTTGTCCTTTCCATTAATTCTTAGATAACCCACCTACATAAAGAATTTTATTTAGAGGTTGATATTTCATCATTTGGAAGGGCTAATGTTGACCATACACTACGGCATGCTAAATTCTGGGCGTCGAGTGCAAAATAGAGCTAATTTCCCAATTTCCTCCATTTTTTTTTAAATGGGAGCCAGATTCCCTAAGTAGTCTAGAACCCATGCGCCACCACAGTTTGTCAAACCCAAAAGCGACAAACTTAATCTGTTTCTTAGTTAGAGGTTTTAGAGCTTAGAGAATTATCAATTTGCTATTTTTAAGATTGTCCTTGCCAATCGTTACATTTAGCTGCATTAAACCCTGTAATTGATGACAAGTCTGTAAGTTTTAAACCTAAGTTTTCTCAATTTGTATGGCTTCAAAACAACCTCATCTAGTGGACATCAATTCTTCAAATGCTTATGCAATCCGTGGGAAATTATGCCTACCGTATTTACTCGAATTAAACGCGCACTCGAAAATAACACACAGGTAATTTTGGGCCAAAAACATCTGGAAAAATGCAGTAATCGAATATAGTGCGCACCTAAAATTTCCCGCTGACGAAAATCAGAAATCTTACCTTTTTTTCTTCGTTTCACGATTGTTTTGTTCAAAACCGGATAGAGAAATCTTCAGGTACGAGCGTGTCGAGTGTCGTGCAGTTGGTGGAGTTATGCGTTTGAATTTTAGGACAATAGATGATACACAGAGTGGACAAACATATCATGTAGACATGTTATGTTGCAATACCTTTTAGACTTCCTTGAACATTGACTACATTTCAATTGACAATACCATGTTTTAATTCAAATATCTATTGTCATTCTCAAACAAGAAAAGGAACATACAAATTGAATAAATAAATGATTTGAAGATATGCACAATGGAAAAGACTATCACATGTGTTTAAACTACAAGTGTTCATCAAGAGTACAAATTTATTCATTAGAATCCTTCAAATGAAGAGTCCGCATCAGAATCTTTAAATAGTCTCTGCAGATATTCCTCTCTCTCTTTGTCTGTCCTCTCATCCGTCTCCTCATACATCTCTTCGTTGAGAATCCTATCAACGTCCACGCTTCCTTCATCCACTTCCTCTTCCTCCCACAACACATCATCCGATTGGCTTTACGAGATGACGTAAAATCTGTGCGTCAAAGTGAGTTTGACAATGCTTTTTTCGATCGAAAATTTGTAATTTATTTTAGTTATTGATTATAACACTGAACTGAGAGAGGGTGAACTGAGACAAGTACGAGGCTAGAGGGGGGCAGTGGTGGTCTCGGCTTTCCGATTTTCGATCGGCTTTAGAGATGACGTAAAATCCGTGCGTCAAAGTGAGTTTGACAATGCTTTTTTCGATCGAAAATTTGTAATTTATTTTAGTTATTGATTATAACACGCACCCCCATCTATTGGAATTAATTATATAGCAAAAATCTGCGTGTTATATTCGAGTAATTACGGTATTCAAAAATAAATTAATTTATCCAAACAAGCCCAATTGTTTGAATAAATCCAATTTCTGCTCTGTTGTTTTCATGTTTGATATCATCAAAACCCGAATCCTTCTTAATATCTTACATCTCATTTGCAAATCATCCCCTTAGTGTTGACCTACCCAAGGACCGCAGGACAGCGAAATCACTGGCTGAATTTTTCCTGCAACCGAGTCGTCTCAACCCCACCAAAGAGACAAAGATGTTTACGTAAGATAGGAGCCATCCCCCGGAGCCTATAGCTTGCCGTTACGTGAAGGTGGAAGCGAGGCAAAAAGAGCCAAGCCGGAAGATGAAAAGTAAAAAAATTAAAACAAAATTAGAATTAAGTGTAGTGTAAGATAAGATTAAAACTGATTTTTAAGTGTCTGTATTGAAATCTAAGTTAATTGAAGTTAAATTTATGTATATGTTGTTACCAGCTTTCTCTCGGTCTCATTTTAGTATTGAACATCATAACCACTAGATAGTTATTTATTACTCTGTTAGTAGATGGTGAATAAGGACCAATAAAATGTTTTTCAATTGGAATATCCTGTTTTTGCTGTTTTTTCAGAGGGTGGGAACGAATTAATTAGTATTTATTTCATTTCTATGGGAAAAGTTGATTTGAGATACCAGTAAATCGACATACGAGCTCGGTCCTGGAACCTATTAAGCTCCTACCTCAAGGTATTACTGTTTATCAAAACAAACCTTGAAAATCAAATTCAAAAATTCCAGCACAACCGAAATAGCTCAATTTTGTGACTTTCTGTTGGGTTTTTGTGTGGAGGTGAGTGTATGTGTGCCCGTCTTTTCCCCTCCTCTCGTAGTCAGCTGAGTTCAGTTTCTTTGATTAAGCTTTTATATGTATATGAGGAGAGTGTTTGGTGACGTCTGGCATGGGAGTATTGCTGCCTTTACCTAATGTGTCTTGTCCAGTAACTCATGTTTTTGCCTTTTGTCGGTTTGCGTTTCTGCTCCTGTTTATTTTGTCACTTGGATATAGAGCTTTTGTCATTAAAAGCCCAAATTTTTTCACCAGCAATTTTTGCCGTCTTTTCTTCCCTGCATCCTGGGTTCAACATCGCCACAGCCGACCCTAAACATGACACATTTAAGACAATGGATTATTTTAAATTTAAAGTGATTGTATTAGTATGTGGAAAAAAAATACTGAAACTCTTATTGGATGGTTTCCTACATTGATTTTAACACGCAGCCAGCTTTTGACCCCTAAACTACAGGAAAAGTGTGGTTCCAAAGAGACTCTATCCACTGTTGAAGCTGACTAACGCAAGCGAATGTGGTCTGAACTCAACCTTAGTGTGTGGGCCATATTTAATGATGATTTCATAATTTGCTGTGGGCCATTGGTAACTGGGCGCCTGGCTCCAGTTGGCTTGTGGGCCATATGTTCAACACCACTGCTGTATTCCGTAGTTACTCATTGTATGCACCCGTCTGTCTCTGTATATCAAAGGGGTGAATGAATTATTGATGGAGTCTTTCCTACTGTCCTACCTAAAACAGGAGCAATATTCTTGGATATTCCCGATAGAGGAATTGGATATCTTTAATGTGTCACATTGGTTGCCCAGACTGCAGCAGTCCCCACGTCACGTTGCCCAATTAACCAATCAGAAACTATCCAGGCTCCTCTTTCACGATGAATTCGCAAGAAGGGACACAACGCATGCCTGAAGGCGGTCTTGACGACCAAGACCACAAAGGTGGTGGGAAAGACAATAAAAATAACATCACAAATGACATTCGAATGATTTAAGAGGTGGTTTTACATCTGACAGATTGGCCGACCAGAATAGAGAAAAGACACAGTGATGCTTCAGAACCTTGGACAGCACCCTTCTGGAATAGGATACCCGAAGGTGTTCACGTCACCTCACCACCACAAAATTTCAAAAAGATAATTGTACAGGTAAGAATATTTCAGTTATTACCACGGTAGTTGGCGATTGTGAGATGAGGATTCGTAAGTTAGCACAATTGAATTTACAGACCTCCTAAAAGTGGTAATACCAGGAGAATGTGTCATCTCGGTTCCTAGGCTTTAGTTTCCCGTTTGTTAAATAGTGCATGGGTGTCGTGCACCTATTTTTTTTACAAGGATTCATCGACGTATCGATGTACATTTGCTACTTTGCAGAAAACTGCGTGTGCTTTCTTTTGGCGCATTGGGACATCTTGCAGTCTGCCAGAAGAGGGCGCTATAATACATTTGTTATTTCTAGGTTTAGAACAAGGGTGGCCAAGTCCGGTCCTCGACAGCCCCTATCCAGCCTGTTTCCATTTGTTCCTCCTCTAGCACACCTGAATCAAATGATCAACTCATCAGCAAGCTATCCAGAAGCTCCACACCGATCCCGATTATTTGATTCAGATGTGTTGGTGGACGGACAGACTGGATAGGGGTTCTCGAGGACTGGAGTTGGCCACCCCTGGTTTAGAACATAAACCCATCTGCAGAAGGATAATTGACTTTGTGTTGCAATTAAACAGTAGTTGATTCTTCCAGTGGCGGGCCGTCAGGGCCTTCAAGGCCTTCTCTGCTGGCCTAAGAAATATCTGAATCATATTATATTTTGTCCATCAATACTTATTATTCCAAATGGTCTGTTAGCTTCCTTTCATTGCTTTTCCCCCTGGTTGCACTGCTTCCAGATGTGTGTTTTCATATTGAAGCATTTAACCAATCACATTTCAGCCATTATTTGTTGGCAGATCAGATCTGCCTCAAAGCCTTCACAATCAGTTATTGCGGGCTCTGCTGCATTAAACTAGACCAGACATGTCCAAAGTCCGGCCCCCGGGCCAATTGCGGCCCGTGGACAAATTTGTACCGGCCCGCGGCCTCTATCATGATTTTTTTTTTTTTTTTTTTTTTTCATCATGAAATCAATAATATGCGGCCCGCCAGCACTGTTGACCACAGTATAAAATACATGTGTACAAAAAGCTATTTTTCATATTTTTCATTTCACCAGAAGATGGCAGTAGCCCTGTTGCCGCACTCTGGCCGCCGTGACCCTTGACCTTGCGTGATCGTTTCAGCCCAGCCCATTTCTAACATGGCGTCTGTAAACAAAAAAAGGAAAGTTGACCGCGAGGGCCGCCGCTTCCAGGACAAGTGGAAATTTGAGTATTTTTTCACTGAAATACGAAACAACTGTGTCTGCCTAATTTGCCAAGTGACTGGCTGTTTTCAAGGAATTCAACATCAAGAGGCACTACCAGACGAAACATGCTAGCTACGACAAGCTAACTGGGAACAAACGCGGTGAAAAAGTGAAGCAACTGGAAGCTGTTTTAACGGCACAGCAAAGCTTTTTCACAAGAGTCCGTGAGTCAAATGAAAATGCCACAAAGGCAAGCTACGAAGTGGCAACGCTGATTGCAAAGCACTGCAAACCTTTCACTGAGGGTGAATTTATTAAAGACTGTGTAATGAAAATGGTTGAGAAAATTTGTCCCGCGAAGAAGCAAGAGTTTGCCAATATTTGCCTGGCTCGTAATACTGTGGTACGGAGAATTGAAGACGTTTCATTAGATATTAAGAGACAGTTAGAGGCAAAAGGAACTGAGTTTGACTTTTTCTCGTTAGCGTGCGATGAAAGCACGGATGCGTCCGACACCGCTCAGTTACTGATCTTTTTAAGAGGAGTGGACAATGACATGAACGTGAGTGAAGAGCTTCTGGACCTCCAGAGTCTGAAGGGCCAAACAAGAGGAACGGATTTATTTGTTTCTGTTTGTTCCACCGTAAAAAAACCATAACGGTCAAATTTCCATGGTTAGTTACTACTACTACATTCAAAGAATGTCAGGCTAAATAGTCGGCCCCCACACATTTTCACCTTACCAAATCTGGCCCTCTTTGCAAAAAGTTTGGACACCCCTGAACTAGACTGTTGCTTTTAACCAATCAGATTTCGAGTTGGCAACCCCACAATGATTTTTCATAGGCGTTAGCATTTTGCCTGGGACATGTCATTGCTTTCACAAACTATGATTGGCTAGTAGGCGGGCCAAAGCAGCCAGAGATCGCAAACTCCACCCATATGGCCGACAGTGGCAAAAACAAATGAATTCTGTTGCAGATTTCTCTCACAAAGCTATTTTCCAGACGGACTTTTCCAGAAAAAAAATGGACATCATTAAGAAAGGGCGGTCAACTTGATTATTTTTTATGTGTTGCAGCTGTAGCTGCAGTAGAGGTTTTATAGCCATAAAATAGTTTTTGAGGGTTGGATTGATACGTTGAAGGTGCTACCAGAAAATGCACCGCCCGCCACTGGAATATTGATATATCTTGGTGGCTAGCCAATTAAAACACAAAAGACAGACACTCATCCACTCATAATCAAGGAATTTAGAGTGCTCCCCCAATCATCCATAATTTTGGTTTGTTGGAGTAAAACTGGAGTACCCGGAGAAAACCTACGAATTCTTGAGGACACCAGGAATACTCCACACTCCGGAAGGTCTGGATCCACCCCGCATTAGTAGATCCTCGAACCGCAAGGTTGATGCCTGAAGAAACTAGGTAATTAATGTATTAGACTCACGTGCCACATATTTAAAAATAGAAATGTGTTCAATTGCCACCGCCCCTTACCCCAGTCAGTCAGCATATGGACTGCCATGCGAGTGGCTGTGATTAACTATCTATTCGCCAATAATGTAATAACAGAAAAGTTGTGACACATTGAAACACACTCACACACCCCCTTTAAGTATTTTAACCGTTTGTAAAAACTTTACCTCCATGTTCATTAAGTTACACCCCCTTTCAATGCTATTGAATTTTATGTCAACCCATCAAAGATTGATATTTTATAATTAGATTTTATTTTTGAAACAGACATTATTTCATCACTTGTTTCACACCATGAAAGGCCCCATCAGAATTTGTTGTAGATATTCCCCTTTATCTAAGCATGTTATTGCCAATCGTTATCACTGTAACATTTAGGTGTATTAACCCCATAATTGCAATGCAGTAAGTTTTGCCTAAATTCTTAATTTGTATGCCCCTAAAGTAATAGACAGTAACGTCCCAATAGTCATCAATATGACCTATACCAAAGCATATTTCCCCCTTCAGGCCAAACAGGGAATGTCTTTTGTGCACTTAAAAACACTCCATGTTTCTTCTAGGGAAACTATGCCTATCCTAAAATCAATTATCTTATCTACCCCAGCCAGGTTCAATTTACCTAATAATTTGGACGAATGCCATGAATTTTCTCATGCCATTTCTGCAAGGGGGGAGGGGGGGCGGTGGTGGTTTTAGTATCCGTGGTCCCAACATAAATCATGAATTAATTTATAGCCTTATTACTTATTAAAAATGCTTACAAAACATATAGAAACATCCCATAAATCCAACAATAACTGATTACAACTTGCGAGGAGGATACTCATAACGCGCCTTCGTTCCTGAGCATTCTGACATGCAGTCTCCTCTTCTCTGTATTTAGTCGCACATAACTGAAAACATTTAATGTAATCTGATTCAAAACAATTGCATAAGGTAACCGAATAGCACCCTTGAGGCCGGGGTCCCAGTCAAAACAATTTATGAGTCCTTCGTAGATCATTGCAAACTGGCATCTGGGTGTCTGGGTTGCGAGGTCTATCTCCCAGTTAACAGTCCTTGGAGGGTGAGGTGTGATGTCAAGCAGGGTGACCTCGAGTTTGCCCCAGTCTCAAATTAAAGACACTCTTATACAAAAGTAATTAAAATGCATACATCTTTAATATTATCCAGAATAACCCCAACATTTGTTTATGTTATATTACGATTCACCGGTGCAAAAAGTCTCCCCCGCTCGCTTACAAGTCAGCTGGGATAGGCTCCAGCAAACCTCAAAACCATTGTCAGGATTATCGGTTCAGAAACTGAATGAATGTATTTGTGAACATGAAATGTTTTTTCCTAGTGCTTTTGATTCATTTTAGAAATGAGCAAATTTCATTTAGAGCGAGGTTACACACTTGTTTAGTAGAATCTTGATTTCCCAGGTTTTGATCTTTCAAATCCGGAAGCTGTCTCTTTTTTGCAAATTTAAATATGGTTAATCACTGCAAAATGCAGTGTACTGATTCAACTTAACATTGTATAGATTTTTACTTCAAATTATAGTTTTATTCTCTTGGAAAGCAATTTTCTTCCCTACATTTGGAAGGGCCAATGAGCTGTGCAATACAAAATTGAGAGTACTAAAGCTGTCGAGTTCTCGAATGGGTCTGCACCATATTTTTCGTTTATTTAGAAATGCATGTTATTGTTCTCTACTTGAGGTCGCTTTCCTCTTGTAAACCATTTCATTGTTGCAGTGTGAAAGCTTTTTTCCTACCAAGCTTACAAACCGACAGAAATATTAGAATACAGCAGATGGAAAAATATGTAATTATAAATTCTACATTTAACAAAATGCACTCGGCCCCATATAAGCAAATAATTGGAACATGCAACACATGCATCAAGGCTTCAATTCATTCATTTGATTCTCAGGAACATACAAGTGGGTGACACAGTCAAATTAAACTTTTTCTCTTTCCCATTTAGTGAAGTGTCTTATTTCTATATTTTGTCATGACTACATGAACTTCATTTCCTCAGTTGAGTTTTGTTCTGTAGCCAGATGTCTCCTTGAATTTCTTGCAATATTGTCGTTATCTAAGATTCATAACAAAAGCTTAGTGTATGTAATAGAAAATCCCATTCTTTGCAGTTTCTGTACCACCCTTCTGACAATATAAAGGTGATAGTAAATCTCTAGCCTGGACGCAGATCGTGATTGATACAGCCACCTGTGCCTGGAATATTTTGTAAATATTCCAGGCACAGGCCTTCGAAGCGACTGTTCATCGTCTCCAGCCTGCATTCAGATAACCAACATTCTCACTACCCGAAATTAATTGAACCCACGGAGGAAGAAAGAGCACCCTTCCTCCAACACTGGGTACAAATGAAGCATGCCTTACCTGGAAATGTCTCTCCACATGACTTTTTGTTATTTGAGAACTTTTTGTTATTTGAGAACTTCTTGCGACAAAGCTGTTGGAATTATTTTATATAAGTTATCCTGATTCTGGTATGACTGTCGAAATGTTAGTTAATAGAATGAGAGTGTCTTGGGCCCTGGAAAGTTTCACCTTATTCAACAAAGAGGAACTACCCAGGGGGGCCGACGCCTGTCTGAACTATTGTGTGAGGGTTGCAGGATATCGGGAAGGAGACTATAAAGATGTTATCTTGAAGGGGCATATGGTCATACATCAAAGAACCTTTTGTAACTGGGATAGATCTCTCTCTCCTGTGTTTGCTTGAAACTTCCTGTAACTTGGACACTCCCAAAACACAATAAGAGAATTGGCAGGAGGAGATTTTCTTCAGAGTGTGTCGAAGGGCTGGGACGCGAACGGTCCTGAGAACCTCTCATTTTTAAAATAAAGTTTACTAAAATTCTCTGTGATTTCCTCCTTTTCAGATTGGTGATACAAATGTCTGGTGTTTAAACCCAACATTTAATTGGTCCTTCGAGCCGGATTCCAAGATACCTAAGGATCCCAGCGGGTGAGCAAGATCCAGAAAAGTCTGTGGCCACAGCATAAAGATCCTTTTCCAGGACTGTTTCTTCCTTACGGGCTGGGGTCCAAAGGTTGAAGGGATACCAAGGACGCAGAGAATCGTGAGTAAATTTTATTTAAAAAAGGAATGATTGAGAAAAAAGGAATGAATGATGAAATCCGTGGCGGGCAGACCCCCTTAGTTGAAAAAGACTAATTAAATTCTGTAAAGGATAGCGGAGTCCTGATTAAAGAGAAATGAAAACCCTGAGAATCCTAGGCCCTATCAGGTAAAAAATTCAAACAACAAACTTCCACATGCGTACAGAGGTAAAATTCAAACAACAAACTTTCGCAGGCGGACAGACACCCTTAGTTGAAAAAGACTTATTAAATTCTGTAAAGGAAAGCAAAGTCCAGGGTGTATTGAATAAGAAAAATCTGTGACGGATAGTGGAGTTCTGGGTGTATTGAATGAAAAGTGAAAAAAAGGATAGAGTCCTGGTTAATAAAGAAGCAAACTAAAAAGGAGTGAAAGTGTGTAAAAGTGAGAAAGATATTGTTATACAGTGACTGAAAGAGCTCGATATAAAGAAAAAAAATAGAATAAAACTATAAACGCATGCAAGTAATCTTCATATGAATAGATAAATAAGATATAAGTACGCTGTGACGCGTTCATAAATCTCGATTGTAGCGCAATATAAGACTAGAAACGACTAAGAAATATACTTAGGCGGATAAATAAGATAAGAAGATATATATATATATATTAGGCCTGTTCAAAAACAGTGGCCCCTGTTTAGCCCGCTCTTCGTAGGAGGCTCCACATGTAAGCAGGGAGCACGACGACGAGGGGGGGGAAAGGGGGCCTGCTGGTCGTGCGGCAAAGAGGGCCACAGCCGGGGAATGCAAAAACAACCCTCCCCGCGCACAGCGACGTCATGCTAGCGCACGACTAGAACAGGAGGTAGCAAAACAAATGGTTAACAAAAGTAAGGGGGATAGATAGATCAAAAAGGTGGTGAAGCCCCCCTTCACAGATGCGGACACCCCTCGAGCTAAGCACACTCTTTGCAAACAAGGGGGGGGGGCGCCCATACAGCTTACTGCTCCCTTCACACCAAAAACAAAGGGCAGGAAAGACTACCACAAGAGAGAGAGAGATAGTTGATAGTGTTATGATATATTAGTAAAAAATTGTGGGTCTTTTATTAAACACTAAAATTTATATTAGGAAATGCCTAGTGAAAGGTTATTTTCCCTAAATTGTAATTGAGGTAATAGTGAGCACAGAAAATGGCTCCTATTTTAAATAAAACCGCCTTTTTAGAGCGGATAGGAATTAAGCCAGAGCTTTAACTATTGGTTTTAGAAATATGAGAGTGATTTGCGATTTAGACTTAAGTATTAAGAATCATCCAAATTATTAATGATATCAAACATGAAAACAATGCAGAAATGGCATTTATCCAAATTATTAGGTAAATTTAGATAAAATAATTGATTTAGGATAGGCATGATTTCCCTAGGACGGAAGAGGCATGGAATGTTTTTCAGTGCACAGAAAGACATTCCTTGTTTTGCCCGAAACAGGTGGAATATGCTTTAGCGTGGGTCATATTAATGACGATTAGAATATTAATTGCATTAGCATCAAACAGTTGATGTCAACCAAACAACATTAACCTATTTCTTTTGAGAATGATTAGGCTGATAGCACAGCAAAAAGGTGGTTAGCTGCCAAGAAGCCCCAGACTGGGGATGGCTCTTCACCAGTGATGAAAAATTGCAGACCACTGAGTGTAAATGAATGATTGTTTGTTTGTCTTTTTGTGTTTTTAATTGGCCGACCACCAAGATATAATCAATCAGATATCAAGGTGGAAAATGATTTAGAAATTTGAAATCAATTTTTGATGAAAATTATGGAAAATTGTTTAGTCAAATGAAATTTTAATGGTAAAAGCAGCAGTACTCCAAACGTGAAATTTGAAGTGGAGAAACAAATCTGCTATGCAAAATTTAGGAGCACTGAAAAGACAGTGTTTGATACCAAATTCCAAAGTACTATTGATTTATTGTGATAATGGCATCCAAATTGTGTTAACAGAATAATTGACTGAATTGACAAAAGTTTCCATATTTCGTTCCGAAGAAGAAAAAAAAATGGAAATCCAATTTAGTGGAATGTACCAAACGCCATTATTAACTACACGATTGGAATTGGAGGATGAGGCTAATCATATGTCTGCATAAAAGAAAAAACTTTAAAGAAACGCATTAATTTTGGGTTGGCAGAGGGAGATTGCATTTCTCAACAGGAAACATGATGAGCAACCCAGGATGAGAGTGCAACGTGTTCCTGACAGACCGCAGACATGAAAATAGCGGATCCATTTTGTGCACTGTAAGAAGGTTCTCTCAGTTGAAACGTATGAGGAGACAGGTAAGATAAACTTTTTGACGTAATCAGACAAAATGGCAAGCACTCCAATATTGATTGGAAAGATTATTGCTCGGGGAGCAATGCTGTAAGCCATAAGGAACTTTTTATATTGGTTTTATTGTCTCCATATAAAAAAAGTGTTTCAATTGAGACTAGATCTTCTTACAGATAGTTAAAGTAAACAATTGTGACTATATCTTCTTACATATTTTTAAAGTAAACAATTAGAGAGAAAAGAGAAACTACAATGGATAGAAATGTAACTAGAATTTAATTTTATGCCTGACTATTGAAAAATATTGATTAAGAAAGTTTTATAGGAGATGATTGGCAAACTCCGAAGACAATGGAATGTTACATTTGATAATAAGACTACTAGATTGGGATATTTTGAATTAAAAAACACTGAGGTTAATATGCAACGCAATACACATTGTTAGATGAATTGGGACTTGATTAGTATGCATTTTAAAAGTAATGGGTTTTAATTGCTCTAAAAGATACAATTATGCTAAAAATATTGACCCTGACAAACAAGGGGTGATTACATTTTACTGGGTTCAATTCTATTTAGAATTATAAATGTGTGCATTTTGTTTCTGAATATTAATTGATGTGAATCTAAACTGTTACAGAGAACGGGAAAGCTGTTTTCCTGAGGAGAAAGCAGCCTGGTTTGCTTTTTGTATTTTTCCTATTTTTAGTATGATTAGTTAATTTGTGTAATTGTAGGAAAGAGGAAAAAACAAATATGGGTTTTGATCTTAACAAGGAAGCAGTGTTCAAAATAGAATATCAGCTAGCATGTTTAATTTTGACTGATAAGGTATTTAAATTTTCACAAACATAATGATGAATGTTAAGCACGTGTTAAAGACAACGACAGAACACAGCAGCATTCACAACGACAAAACTGAGCCGATCTCAAGAACAGTCTGCAGACGAACTGTACAAAGCTAAAGGCCTACCGTGCCTACCAAAAATGTATTCCATAATTGAGCCATAAAATGTCTCAACAGGGGGGAGATAGGCTGAACAGGTATAAATACCTATTTTAAAATTTTTGTAGGAACTGTTTAATTTGTTATTTTATTGATCTGTAAAGAACATGGGATCTCCAGAATCATCTGGAGTGACAATGGAGCTCATTTTTCAAACAGCATAGTGCAAAACATGGCAAAACAACTGGTAGAACTAGCCCGAGATTAACACCTTTTGAGATAGTTATTGGAAGACCATTCCAACTTCCTTTATGGGAGATGACCCATGACGAGAGACTAAGGAAGGAGAGAAACTTATCCAAAGAACATGTAAGCGGCCGTGATTTTTGTCTATCTTGCAGGAGGTGGTGTAGCCAGGTGACTGGATCCTGATCTGAGTCATAAAAGTGAAGTCCTGGTTCTCTCCACGATGGGAAGACCCATTCGTGGCCCAACTCACCAACCTCCACAGCAGCAAAGATCGCTGAAAAGTCAAAGTCGATTCATCAGGTCAAGGTATTTTGAGACAGGTGACTCTGAGTAGGACTGTAAGTCGGACGGTGTCAAAACCCTTGTCCGTGAAGAAACTCATCTGACGTCTACTCACCAGCCACGAGCACCCCTCACTTAACCCTGACCTCCCATAGACTTTGCACCTCTATACAGAAGCCACAGTGAAAGCTGTTGTCACCCACATCACAGTGACTGGACTGTCAGTGACAGCCTGGGCGTATCTGAACGCCCCGCCCACAGAGACTCGAGTTGGAAAACAAGTGCAGGAAACGTCCTGCCTCTTCACTGGAAAGGCAGAGCCAAGCGGTCCGCTCTTGGATGGGGTCTGGGGACCCAATCTACATCAACAACATCGGGGTTCCCTGCGGCGTACCAGATGAGTATAAGCTCGCTGACCAAATTGCACGACTCCAGAACAGGACGGAAGAAGGGTTTGCAGCCATCCATGAACAGTTGTCGGCGACCTCCTTGATGGCCTTCCAGAACAGAATTGCTGTTGACATGCTCCTGGCAGAGAAAGGTGGCATGTGCTCCATCTTTGGCGACCAATGCTGCACGTTCATCCCTAACAACACAGCAGCTGACGGGAGTTTAACCAAGGCCCTGGAGGGCCTTCGATCCCTCAACAGCAAGATGAAAGAACATTCTGGAATCAACACCTCAATGTGGGGCGAATTTGGTAGCATGTTTGGCAGATACAAACAGTTGGTTGTATCAGTTTTAATGTCAATCGCTGTTTTTGCTGCCATTCTCACAACTTGTGGATGTTGTTGCATTCCCTGTATTCGTACGTTATGTCAAAGATTAATAACAAATGCCATAGAACCAGTCAAATCCGAAATGTATGCCTTATTGACATCTGGAGGCGAATCACGGGATGACGACGACGGATCTGGGGATGAGGAGGAAATGCAGTTCATGGGACTGCCTGACATGTTCCCAGATCCTAAAGACTATGGCATTGACTTTTGAGTGTAACGTTTTTCTGTTATTTTTGTGATCCTGTAATGTGAAAATCTGAAAAGAAGAGGTTATGGGTGATGATATTTTATAGCAGAATCCGGATAAACAGGAGGGTTATGTTGGAATTATTTTATATAAGTTATCCTGATTCTGGTATGACTGTCAAAATGTTAGTTAATAGAATGAGTGTCTTGGGCCCTGGAAAGTTTCACCTTATTCAACAAAGAGGAACTACCCAGGGGGGCCGACGCCTGTCTGAACTATTGTGTGAGGGTTGCAGGATATCGGGAAGGAGACTATAAAGATGTTATCTTGAAGGGGCATATGGTCATACATCAAAGAACCTTTTGTAACTGGGAGAGATCTCTCTCTCCTGTGTTTGCTTGAAACTTGCTGTAACTTGGACACTCCCAAAACACAATAAGAGAATTGGCAGGAGATTTTCTTCAGAGTGTGTCGAAGGGCTGGGACGCGAACGGTCCTGAGAACCTCTCATTTTTTAAAAAAAGTTTACTAAAATTCTCTGTGATTTCCTCCTTTTCAGATTGGTGATACAAATGTCTGGTGTTTAAACCCAACAAAAGCGAACATGTGGGGAAGACGCATTTGGGGAAAAGCGACAAGCGGTCCTCAATGAAAATCCAAAAGGGTGTCTTTCCTCTTTCTTTCTCCACAATTTTATGAATGTCGATCGGAAAACCTTACAAAATTTTGGAGCATTTTTATTAAATGCATCAAAAGCGCTAGAAAAAAAACAGGGTCAAAATCACTTGTTTTTTTTTGTCCACAGAGACAATTGTTTTGAAATATTTAACAATTACACAATCATTGAACAGGTACAATATTTACCAACAAATAAATAAGCAAAAAAATCTGTGAAAATAACAATGACATTTAATTTTGTAAAAATATTTAACAATATACAAATATAAAAACAATCATATGAACTGTGCAATAGGGGAAAGGGGATACAAAAATATCCAATTTAAATGTGCCCTTTGTTCCAAATCCTTTTAATATCTTTAACAACATACAAGTATATACAAGCAATAAGAGATACAAGTCTACAATATGAAAAATACAAAATGTATTTAATTCAAATTAAAGGTGACTCTTTTTCCCCATATGTTCTTTGTTGGTTGATTAACTTTCAGAATGCCTCTGCTTCTGCACCCCATATGACACAACAAACAACACATTATATTTTATTATTCATCTATTTTACCTAAATACCAGTGACCAGGGAGAAAATCACATGATGATTTTGGAATAGTATATAGAGGCTTCTTCAGTCCTACCCCCAGGAAGTTGGTGTGTTCGTGGATCAGCTTTCGGATGTACTCGATCCAGTCTAGTTTGGTCTTAATGGTGGACGCCTATTGATTTGGAAGACAGGCAAAAGTTAACGTGGCCTTTTGGACCACTTTTGAAAACCAAATAAACATCCCATATTCACTGGAATTTCAATCACTGTATGAGTTACAGTGGTACCTCGAGATACGAGCTAAATTCGTTCCAGGACTGACCTCGTATGTCGATTTATTTACTCGTAACTCAAATGAACATTTCCCATAGAAATGAACTAAAAACAAATTATTTTGTTCCAACCCTCTAAAAAAACACCCAATACAGGATATTGGTTTGGAAAAACATTTTTTTATTTGTTCTAATTCGCCATCTATTAACAAAGTAACAAATAACTAGTGGTTTAATTGTACTAAAATGTGTTTAGCAGTACTAAATTAGACGGATTTCGCGGAGGCGAGAGAGAGACGGACGGGGGGGGGGGGGGGACTTTTTGCACGGCAATGCGCTCGTAACATAACAAAGAAATTTAAATGAACTTGGATTACGATGCAGACACCCTCAAAAATAAGTTTAATCTAACTTTACACTAAACTTAATTCAAATTTTGCTTTAAATTTTGATACCTTTCTACTCCTGGGTTGGCTCTATTTGCCCCGCCATATAGGTGTGAAAATACAGCACTTTCAAAGAGAGAGAAGAGCATCTAACCTTAAGAACAATGATGCTGTCCAACGTGCAACTCATCGACAGTGCAAACTTGCCGGGGTTTCCCTCCACGTGCCCTATCACATTTAGTTCGAATATCTTAGGCGGCGGCGTGATTATAATTTTCCCAGATTTTTTTCACATGTAAAATGGCGTAAAGGACTACTCACATTAACTTTTCTCTTAAAAATGTATTTTCAGTTTCCCTTGGTGTCCTTGGCCACCTTGCAGAAAACCAAGGTCTTCTCCAAGAGAAAGAGGTATCTTTTTGGGCCCATTTGGAAGGGTGACTTGGAATTCCACACCTTGAAGGACTCCTCTAGGAGCAGCTCCTCTTTGATGCTCTCGTCAAACCTTGAAGGAGGGTCAAGTAGGCAATATTAGAAAATGATACCTCCACGAAAACCAAATGTGTGGTCATCTTGCCCGTGTTCATTTACCATCCACCAAGGAGATGCATGGCATCGTTGGTTGTCTTGGAAATATTAAGCATCACCTCCAGGGATACTTGGAGCTCGCTTTTCCTCTCACGACATTCCAGGATGTTCTAAAATAAATTGAAAGAGCTTTAAGACATTGCTTCCACAGAATCTCAGTTCGCCAAGTTCCTGTATGCATGTGTAACTGAAGCCAACATGTTGTTCAAAATCTTGTTTTCATAATACGGTAAAGTTATTTAACTTATTAATATTATTGTTTAATCAGACACAATTGGAACTTGTGGTTTTGCCGATTGTCACATATTACGAGTATGTAAAGAATGCAATTCATGTGGTTTACGGAATCCCGTATTTCCTCGCATATAATTCGCCCCTAAAATTGCTTTAAAATTGTTGAATTTTAAAATTTCTCGCATATAAACCGCCCCCTGATTCACAATTTTCACCTCCATATTCATGGTTTTAACTGGGAGTACGTGTTACTTTGAAGGGAAAATAAGAAAAATCCTCACACGTGGTATTTCTGAGATCCTGTATGAATCCAAAGGATTGTCTGATGGATTGCACATTCCGAAAAGGTTGTTGCCTGTACGTGGATGAAATAAAAAAGGAAGTCATTATCAGAGGGGGGGCTTGGAAAAGCAATGTATTCATTCACATGTGGATTTTCAGAAAAATACCGTATTTACTCATATGTAAGCAGCACCCTTAAAATTGTGGAATTTTACAATTTGCAAAGGCCCTGATTCACAATTTTTGCTTCCATATTCATGGTTTTAATAGGAAGTACAAATGTGTTACTTTGAAAGGAAAATCTTAAGAAAAATCATTGCAAGTGGTATTTCTGAGATACTCTTTTTTAAAGCAGATTATTAGGGTTAATATCATAAGGAAGTTTTATTATGCCTGTCTTTGTAAATGCAAAATATCAAATTATTTTGTTTGACAAAAGAAATAAGTCTATCTTGATGAGAACCTGATGCTTTTTAATGACAGAAATTAAAACTTTCTTATCAGAAGTTTAAGATGTTGTGGCGTACAAATTGCTTATGTCGAAACATCAATTTTTTTCGATGGTTCATATTTCTGCAATAGTTGTCACTTTTGAACAAGAAATAAAAAGAAAAAAATCTAAGCATAATTTTGTTTTATTTCATAATCATAAATGTACAATTTCCTTTCAAAAAGGAAATAACGCAAGTACAACCAGCAAGTGTGTCCGTACCGGTATAATGTTCACCAAGTCTCTGGGTGGAAAAATAGCATGATAAACATTACACAGGTATCAAGGCTGATATTTTAACGATCGACCGCAAGACCTTCGATCAGCCTTAAATACTATTGTGACTACCTACTGAGGAGTCTACGGTCCTTTGGAGTGTGCAGGACACTGCTGAGGACTTTCTACGACACGGTGGTGGCATCTACAGTGTTTTATGCAGTGCTCTGTTGGGGATGCGGGAGCACGGAAAGGGACAGGAACAGGCTGTATAAGCTGGTCAGGAGGGCCAGCTCTGTTCTGGGCTGTCCTCTGGACTCTGTGGAGAAAGTGGGAGAGCGGAGAATGCTGACCAGGATGATGTCCATCAGGGACAGCACCTCCCACACCCTGCACGAGTCTGTGGAGTCCCTCCGAAGCTCCTTTAGCAATAGAATGCAGCACCCTCATTGCAGGAAGGAGCGCTTCCGCAGATCCTTCCTCCCATCAGCTGTCAGGCTCTTTAATAAAAAAATGGCTGAGTGTTAAGACCTACCGTATGCATGCATGTACATTTATGTGTATGTATGTATATATGTGCTAAGCAACACGCTTATTTATTTATATATTTATTCATTAACTTACTTATTACCTATCTATTTATGTCTAAAATGCCTTTCCTATTCCTGCATCCTCACCCTCTTGCTACTGTGACAACGAAATTTCCCGAATACGGGATGAATTTAGTTATCAAATGTGCTGACATGGTAAATGCTAAGAACACATCTGTTAAAGCTACTCCCGTCTGGCCAGTCAGAGCACATTTATAAGTGGCAAGCACAAGTGAGTTTTTTCACTTTTTATGCAAGATAGTTTTTCTTCTTGAATTTCATTCATAGGTGTTAAAATAAATTTCGTTTTGCGTTTTATCGGTTTATATTTTTCCTATTTTGAAATAAATGACAATATGGGCCGCATTGTCTTGCGTCATGGTGTTTCGTCTTTGTAACCTTGAAGTTTCATGCATGTCGTCTTTTTATGCGCATATAAACTGTACCCTTGACTCAGTCATTTTTTGTCCGACAAATGCGGCTTATATGCGAGTAAAAACGGTAATATAGGCACAAAAACAAATATGGATACATAAAAACGTTTTAAAGAAATTCATCCCGTAATGGTTGTTTTCTTATGGCAAAACAGAAAATAACCAACTAATAGTAAATGTTAATTTGCCAACATCTACTGGAAAAAAAGTTGTGTGCGCATATAAGGCATTCCCTTGATCTAGTCATCATTTTTTTTGTTACAAATACAGCATATATGCGAGAAAATACAGTAATACTAAAATCTTTCCAACATTTTTAGGCATGCCTTTACCAGGACCGGATATCTCAAGATTCTCAGCACAGGCTTAACAAGGTAGGAGTTGATCGTGTTTGGGAGTTGAGGTTTCTGCTGAATATTCTGTTCAACACACAGAGAAAAGACAGTAAGATCATGAAAATGTGTCCTGAAGTCAAGTTTGACATTTAACTTGCATCAAAATAGTTCAGAGAATGTTGAGTTTAGAGGATCGTGGATGGTTCTTGCAATAATCCACATACAACTGAAACTTCACAGCCTACAAACAGGATACATTTTTACTTTTTACGGAATCATTATGGGTCAAATGTCAGCGGGATAGTGGTTATGGATAAAGCAATAAATACCCATGTGACAAAGCAGCGTCCAACCTCCTCAGGCATGTGTTCATGTTTCTCCAGTTCTTTGAGAAAGATGCTCAAAAAGAGATGGTTAATAAATACGTTTTAAAAAGTGAATGGCGTAGATCAGGGGTCTCGAACTCAATTTACCTGGGGGCCGCTAGAGGCCGAGTCTGGGTGAGACTGGGCCGCATCAGGATTTCCACAAGAAAAGCACTGATAAAACTTTCCAACGTTATCAAATATCTTTATTTTTTAACAAAAAATAATGAATTAAATAAATTAACTTAAAGATGAATAAAAAATAAATCAATCAGTAATATAAAACCAAATAATACTAATGAGCATACAGTAGATATACACTGGCTGGCTAAGTAGAGAAAATGAATTATTTTTATTCCGTTTCAAATGTCTGTATTAACAGCTCTTTAACCTTTAACTTTCTGAACTTGAATGGAACATTGAACATGAAATATTCTGAACACGGCTTCTTTTGCCTACTCCTTGCTGCTAGAGACCTGGCAGCGCTTCTTCTCACATAGTCACATTTGGCTTGAGGGAGGAAGCAGTGGAGACCCTCAGTAGAGCTTGAAGATGCTCATCAGTAAGTCTGGACCTGTACTTGGACTTATTGAAGTTCAAGGTGGAGAAGAGCTTCTCACACAAGTATGTGCTCCCAAAAAGGCACATGGTCCGCTTGAACCTTCGGGAAAGTTCAGGGAAGCTGGGGGTCAACTCTCTCAAAAATTGCCCAAGCTTGTCTGCTTCTCCACTCACCTCCCTGAACTTGGCTTTGAGTGCAGAGTTGCACTGCAGGTCAATGAGCTCCATTTGAAGCTCAGGAGGGGCATCTTGCACATCAAAGGAGAAGGGGTCCGCAAAAATTTGAAATGTGGCTTTGTGTGTCTTGAAGTCTGCAAATCTGTGATCAAATTCCTCCTGTAGCTTCGAAATGGCCTCAACATACTTCTCACCACTGAATGGTGTGCCTGCATCCACGAGAGCCTTGCATGCTGGGAAATGGCAAAGGTTTGCCTGAGAGAGCTGGGCTTTCCATAACACAAGTTTAGTGCAGAATGCTCTCACGTTGTCATAGGCAGCACTGACAAGTTGCCCCTGGCCTTGTAGCTTCTTGTTCAGTACATTAAGCTCATGTGTGATATCAACAAGAAAAGCCAAGTCCATGAGCCATTTGGGATCACTTAGCACAGGATCAATCAACTCACAAACGGCGTAGCTAGCTTTGACTGCTGCATTACTGTCTTTGGTAGCCTTCTTGAAGAGATCCTGTTGCCTCAGAAGACGTGTTTTAAGACTGGCAACCTGGTTGGCTCTCTCATCTCCCTGGTATTTTTCGTACTCCTCAGCATGTCTCATAGTACAATTACGTTTCAAATTGTATTCCTTGTGCACCGCAACTTTTTCAGTGTAAATGAGACACGTCGGGGTGCCCCTGTGTTCAACAAAGAAATATTGCACTCCCCACTTTTCTTGAAACTGTCTGTGCTCATCACCGACCTTTCTCTTCACGGCAGGCTTTGAAAGAGACATCTCTGGGGCTCTGTAATATGTTTTTCCACTTGGAATGAGTCTCGGGTTGATCTTTCACATTCAGTCGCGCGGGTTTGTGGCGCATGTGCACTTTCGCTCTCCGTTTCAATCGCGGAGATGGCTACAGACACTGACACAGGCTGGATCACGGATCGTAGCGCCTCATTCAGTTCTATGCTGAGAGCAGCGGAGGAGTGTGCGCGCCGAGCGGAGTGATCGGCCTCACGGCTTCTCCTCCGCCCAGCTGATTGGAGGAATGAATGAGTGAGTGAGCGAGGCACTGGACAGCCCGGCCGATGTCCCGCCCCCCAGAGCCGTATACCTCACCGTGATTGGTTCATTCAGCTCCGAACCAAAGTTCCCTCTAATTTTTTGTTGGTCTGAGCAGAAAGACAACCTCCCTGAGCGCACTGAGTACCAGTGTGAGCGACATCATCGGTACTCGGATGATTCGCCTAAAGACGTTTCGCCGACGGACGTTTGACAGACGGGCAGGTCGCCGAATGGACGTTCCACCGAACGTTCATTCGGCCGAACGGAGGTTTCGCCGAAACGGGATTCGAACGCTCGCCCCGCCGGATCGTGTGTGTACAAGTTTTTCAACCTCGGCCCGCGGGCCATATACGGCCCGTTAGGATTTTTAATCCGGCCCGCCGCTGGTGTTGTCCAAATTATAGTAAAAATCAATGTTCGTCTACCTTCAATGGCAGTCCGGGAATAAGCACTCTTGGGCAGGCAGATGTAGCAGAACCGAGCCGTAAAATGACAGCAATCGGGTCAAATCCATCCTAAAACAGCATTTAATGATTAAATACAAATACTGGATGATATCGCGATGGAGGCAAAAAAACGTCTATAGACGTCCATTCGCCAAACGGCTCAAAATGCTCTCAAATTCGGTCAAATCCAGCTGAAAACAGCGTTTAATGATTAAATACAAATACTAGTATTTGTATTTAATCATTAAACTAACAAATACTAGTACGACCTGTCCGTCTGTCAAACGTCCGTCGGCGAAACGTCTTTAGGCGACTCATCCGGTCACGACATCATCATTGCTCGCTATCGGCACACCAGTATCACACCTGCCACAAGCAGGTGCATGTCAATGTTCCCTCTAATTTTTCATGTAAAACATGCTGTAAAACAAGAAAAACATGAGTGGACAGAGCTACTGCCACTGGCTGCCACTTAAACGGCGCCATCATGGGGAAAGGGGTAAAAAAAAAAAAAAAAAAAAAAAAAAAAAAAAAATCGATCTTTCATATTAAGACGGGGCCCGCAAATTATCGTCCCGCGGGCCGCAGTTGGCCCGCGGGCCGCAAGTTTGAGACCCCTGGCGTAGATCAACATCAAAAGATCTATGAGTCTCATTTTATTAAATTAGAACGTGCATAAAAAACGTTGCCTTACGTAAGCAATGTTTTAAGAATTTACCAAGAGCAGCCTCATTTATTTAGATTTTTCAACTCTTTAAAAAACAAACACTCGAAACTTTGACATAAAAGGCTTTAGGTTTCATTTTTTTGTGAAAAGTCAAATTGTTTACTTGTGGTGGAATTCTTATAGGTCCAGCAGGTTTCCAAAGATGAGGTGTTGCATTTTGCTGATTCCTGCAGGGCTCCTATAGTTGGTACGTATCTCCCATGTAAAAATCTGCCAATGCCACACAATTCACATGGTTAGAGATTGTCTAAAATAAAGTGGATGGAAACAGAAAAGAAACTCACGTCAATGCGCTACACCAGGTCTTGCACGCATGTCTGCTTGAATCTGCTTTGCCACAATGAACATGCTAAAAATGAAAAAAGGCATGAATGTGCCAGCGACTGATCAAGCAAAGTAGGCATGGGTGAGAGGACATTTATAATTGAAAATAAGGGATATTCTTGGCATTTACATCTTCCATTGAGAAACAAATAACAAAATAAATAATAATAATAAAAAAATCCTACTTGTTAAATGATACTACAAAATTCACAAATGGATAATGAGCCACATACCTTTCTTTGGAAGCAGATTTTTTTCTGTGTTTATCTTGAGTGTGTCGAGAATGACATCCATTTCGAATTTCACTGCGGTTAAGCCAGCGGACATTTGCGTTTTCGTGGTCAAATGAGCGGACGCTCAAAATAGCCCCCCACTGAATCCAAGCATTACGGTAATTCAATTCAAAACAGAAGAGCAGCGGCTAACTTCGTGTGCTTGTAGTGCTTTTAAACCTTTAAAAATACTCTCAACAGTCAAAAAACTGCACCATATAACTCCAGCATTTTCATTATTTAAAAATGAAATAAAGTGTCAGGCTTAAAAAATACTTCACAAGTACAATATTATGTGAATCCCCCCTTTTTTGTCCATTTCATCATCCATATCGCCCATCATCGAAATGGTTGCGAGGGTTGCTATATGCGTACTTTGTTCAAGGTTGCAGGTCCCATTTTTGTGGTACTGAAAATCAAGATTTTTTTCCCGTAATTTCCAGGCAAGGTGGGTCAATCCTAGTAGACCTCCATGACTAATAACATACATAAAATAATGCAATTTCACGGATTAAATTAGGAGAAAATTGGAATTAAAATGCGTAGTAAAGGGTTGCGGGGGTTGCTATATGCATAGTTTTTTTAAGGTTGCTGGTCCCATTTTTGTGGTACTTTCCAGGCAACGTGGATCAATCCTAGTAGCAAACGTCCCCGACGACTCACAAACTCAAAACTATTCAATTTCCCATACTGAATTTAGAGAAAATTGGACTTAAAAATGCTACATGCGTACTTTTTGTTCAAGGTTGCATGTCCCACTTTTGTGGAAATGTAAATTAAGATTTTTTCATAGTTTTCAGGCAAGGTGAACCTCCGTGACTACTCACATTCTCAAAATCATGCAATTTTACAGATAAAAGAGAAAACTTGAATTAAAATTCCCACATGCATACTTTGTTCAAGGTTGCACTTTTACAATTTTTGTGGTACAGTGGTACCTCGACATACGAGTGCCCCGACATACGAGCAATTTCAGATAAGAGTAACATTTTGAGCAAATATTTACCTTGAGATATGAGCCAAATTTTGAGATACGAGAAAGCCAGGTGGCCAAGGCATGAGAGGCTGTTTATGATTTTAGCGCAATGTCTTTTTTGCCGCATCCCTTTCGTGTATACTGATATCTACGAGCACTGGGCGGAGCGTTGCATTTTCACGTGTTTTTCCCCGTTAGTCAATGCATAATACAACGTGAACAAGAATGGATCCAAAGCAAACAGGTCGAATGAAGAGTTGTGCAAAGAAAAGGCGAACGATGACAATCAATATTAAGCGCGAAATAATTGAAAAATATGAGTGGTGTCAGGAGCGGCCTGTTTGTCCCTCCTGACATCCCGTCAGAGAGCAGCTGCAGTCAATCTGCTGATTGCTTCCTGTTTTGTTATTTAAGGAGCAATGAGTCATAGGACCATTGCCGGATCGTTCTTCTGTTTATGCGTGCGCACAGCATGCTGCCGTTTTGCTTTCAAAGCCATTGTTGATTTATAGATCCCTGTTGATTTATGAAAGGATGTCGTTTGAAACCAACTGCCTGATTCAACTCCCATTTTCCCGCGGATGGGTCCTAATATATTCCCGATCGCGCCGCGACGACACAGCGAGATTGTAACAGAACGATCCGGCCCTCCCGGCCGAGGGGGCAGGCGGCCCCCCGAGCAGCCAAGGTAAGGTGCCCGACGACCGTTCTAAGATTCTGGTGTCTGTTAAGGGCAGGGGGCTTGGCCAGCACCTTAAGGACCAGCAGGGAGGCCCGCCGGACCGGCTACTCCCACTCCTCTCCAAGGGCCGACGTGGACGCCCCCCGGATAGGCCCCTCCTAAGCCTCGTCTCAGGCCGGCGTGGACGCCCGTCCGACCGCCCACCTCGATACCTCGTCACCGGCCGGCGTGGACGAGACTTCTCAGGTGAAACTATGCTATCGCAAGTGAGATTCCACACAGAATGCGTCATTAAAGGAGAAAAGCATGAGCTGGTCTTTGAGGTGGTGGAAACGCATCAAGAGCCCCTCCTCTCTGGGGCCACCTGGGCCTATTGACATTCACAATACCCGAGGAGCTGAACAAAGTAGAGCAGATGCTATTCCATTATGCTGACGTCTTCAATGACCCTGTCGGTACCCGGACGTTTCGTCGACGGACACTTGGTCCCCGGACGTTTCCTCGACGGACAGTTCGTCGAACGGACGTTTCGTCGGACGGACATTTGGTCAACCATCTGTGAATTTGCTTCTTTATAATAAATGTTTTTATAAAATTATTTTATTTATTGCCTGTTATTTTAATGTCAACGTTCATTTAAACAATCTGAAGTAAAAACACTCACGGATGACTATGCAACAGTACCGACAAGCCATTGCACATAATTTTTAATAAAATAATTTTATTTGTTGCGATATATGCCCCAATTCTTCACAAACCCAGCACATAGCATTTTTGAAAACCCGATTTCTATTCTGTCCCCGTCAGCCGAGGAGGCCGTGCTATCTTTTATTTTTTCACACAACGGACCCGTTTTATCACTTCTTTTTTTAAAACCTCTTCAGCATGGACCGCCTGATTTACGTATTGTTCAAGCGTGCCCGTAGGCCTATCTACCCAGTGTTTTTCAATCCATTCCCTAAGCGTATAATTTGAATGAGCATCCAACACTTTTTTTTTTTTAGCTGCTCCTGATAAAGGCTGCCCACCGTGTGGTCTTCAGCGATGCCGCTGTTGGCCTTAAAACAAGCCGTCATCCTGATTTGATATTCTGCAAAAGGCTCACCATCCCTCTGCTTAGCTCTGCTGATCACGGTATAATTAGCTTTTGATTTAAACTTCCCCGTAACCCGATCAATCAGTTCATGCACTCTCAAATTCAAATCACGACCGTCATGACACAACGGGCCACCATCAGCTTTTGGATTCCAATCACCTCTAACAGCATGCCAATCACCTTTTAACGCGAACATCCAAATTTGCTGCGTTTCCACCCCATTCAGGTGATAAGATCGTCTAATGTCCTCCATTTGCAAGACAAACTCCCCCACATCAACCTTATGCGACGTGATGCCTTCTACGGCCTTTTTCACGTTGTCCTGCGTCCAAGTCCTGTGAACCAGGGTAGTAGGAGCCTGCTCCTTGCCCACATTAGGATTAGCAACTTCGATCATGGGATATTGTTCAATAAACACATCACCCATTGGCGGCGCCCCAGGCTGGGGAGATAGCGTTTCTCCCCATGTCTTTGACCATTCCCCCACGGGCCCTCCCGACCTGGTCAGCCGGTCGTTCATATTTGTCGGAGGGGGCCTCGGCAATATCTCCTCCTTTTTAACAACAACAACACACTTCTTCCCCACCGGGCCAGTCTCATCGTCCTCTTTTCTGTGGAATAACACAGCCTCTGTGTTTCCAGGCCCACCGTTATCAACTGATTTAACCCATCCATTACTCCGTTTCCTTGCCATCATAAACCTATAAAAGGTATCATTATATCCCTCCTGCTCCATTTTGTTAAGGTTTCCCCCATGCTTAGCACATATTTTATCCTGCAGTATCAATATCTTATGCATATTAAGCTGGCCAGCAAACCCATATTTGTTTATCCATAAATTTAGGTGTTTAACCCTTGTAGCGCTTTGATTTTCAACAATCCAATCTTTACACGGCAGACGCATCTTTGGATCGTCGTCAATAGCCGCTTTACTGTTTGCACCACCCATTTTTGGAGTGGATTTGTGTGTATCCCCGTAGTACCTTTTTTTTCTTTTTCTCCTTAGGCTTTAACAACTACGCACACACAACCAACGTCGACCACCACATTTTTATAGACCTCACCGTGTCTACCTGCTAGTGACTAGTATCCGCAGGGTTTTAAAATCGCCATCCCCAGGACGCGAGCCTTACTTCTCAAAATAAGGCCATCGCGTGTGATGCCCTTCGCGCATTTGGAGCCCGTCAACAATATGCAGCCATCACACGCGGACTCGGCAGAAATGTCGATAGATGCTTACCCAGAGGATAGTCGTCAACCGATTAGAATCTAGGCGCTGCTGAGAAATAGTCCAGCCTGGAAAAGGGGATTCTCGCCGTGCACGGTCACTCCAGATATTAAACTGCAGCGTCTGGATTCCTTATCGGTGTGTTGACCCTGGCTACTCGAAGGACCAAATGTTGGAATAATGATTCAAACCTTTTAAATCATTATTAGTAATATTTAATTAAAATAGGAAAACATCTTTCAACATAGCTGCTTACAACTTCGAAGGAGATACCTTGTGACGTCGTCTCAGTCCACAAAGCATTCTGAATTGCAGTAACTGAATCATTGTATTTAATCGCGACATTCTTTTCGAACACCCAAAACAATGGTGTGAGGAATTGCATAATATTTTCATTATAAGGTAAACAAAGTAGTATTATAATGTAAACAAAGCCGCATTTTCAAATCTGCTGCTGGAGTCTCGTCATAACAGTCTCATTGGGTCCTGCCGGAGAAGTGTCCGAAACAATGTGTCCTCGAGCTTTGGCCTTGAGGAGACGATGATGTGGAGGAAAAATGTCCATGTTCCCATGACTGTTTATAGCCTTACTACTTATTAAAAAAATGCTTACAACACATAGAATATTCCATAATAATTCTAACACTTTTATTTTAATGTCAAAGTTCCTTTAGAGTAGTTTACTGAAGTAAAAACTCTCCCATGATTATAATTTTGAGAGCTAGAGATTACCTGGTTGATCATCTAAGTACCATCTAAGACGCTGCGATGGTCAAAGAAAATTTCAGAAGCATTGGCTTTGACATCAACGACGCCAAATGTGAAGTTTACCTTTCAAACCTTGCCCCCCACGAAAGACAGAGTACGATTTGTCATTTTCAGGAACTCTTCCCTTCAATTGTCGTTGCACCTACTAATAAATGGTCGTTGTTAGGTGCACCTCTCCACAAAGATTCAATGCAAGAGTTCCTTGATGCACGACTCAACGATTTGAAGCGTTTGACCTCAAATCTGTGCCAAATTGACAATCATCAGACCATGTTCATCCTACGAAATTGTCTCTTCATTCCCAAACTTCAACACGTGATGAGAAGCTCCCCGACATACCGTAACATGAATTGTCTACAGAGTTTCGTCCATGTCATAAAAGATTGTTTATCCTCGTTGTTGAATGTTGACTTTTCACAGTCCGCATGGAATCAGTCGAAACTCCCAATTTGTCACGGTGGCATTGGTATCCGTTCCCTTGTTGACTTGTCCCTCCCCTCTTTTCTGTCATCATTCTATTCTACAGTTGCGTTAGTGCGACCTGTTTTGTCTTCATCTCAAATTGATCCTCATAAATCAATTGACATTGATGGCGCACTAAATGCCTGGAATGAATGTCATTCATCAACTCCAACACATCTCGGAGTACAGAAAGAGTGGGATGAAATCAATTGCCTGATGATGAAAGGCAATTTGATCGATTCCTCGAATCAGTGGGACCGCAGTCGAATATTATCAGCGTCGACGTTTCCCTCCGGAGCTTGGTTGAATGCTTTGCCAAATGCGACTTTGGGCAATAAGCTCTCCCCCGATGAGCTTCGCATCTCGATTGCTCATCGTCTTGGTGCTAAAGTTTGTGACCCGATTCTGTGCAAATGTGGTCATTCATTAGATAGCCGAGCTCTCCACCCCTTATCCTGCCGTGTCCAAGCTGGTCGTTTCCCCCGTCACTCCAACATCAACGACATCGCTAAACGCGCACTGTGTCAAGCTGGAGTTCCTTCAATTCTCGAACCAAGTGGTCTAGTGCGTGCAGATGAGCGAAGGCCTGACGGCTTGTCAATCTTTCCATGGAAGATGGGAAAGTGTTTGACATGGGATGTGACAGTTGTTGACACCTTTTCTCAATCCTCAATTGCTTCATCTGCAATAAAAGCCTGCTCAGCTGCGAACAAGGCAGAGTCAATGAAGTCTGTCAAATATGCACCGCTTGTTGACAGATACTTGTTCCAGCCCATAGCCAACGAAACTTCAGGTGTATGTGGGGACTCCACTTTGAGGTTTCTGCTAGAGGTAGGTTCCCGGTTCGTGGCTGTTTCAAATGAGCCACGCGAGTGTCAATGGCTGTTACAGCGCATCTCTCTAGCAGTGTGCCGCGGCGACGCATACAGTGTCCTGGTTGAGCGCTATGATCTCTTTCAACAGTAAAAACTCTCTTTCTCATGATTTTAATTTTGAGAGCGAGTGAATCCGTCGACGAATTGTCCGTCGATGAAATGTCTGTTCGACGGACTGCCCGGTGACGAAACGTCCATTCGACGAAACGTCCGGGGACAAAGTGTCTGTAAATGAAGTGTCCGGTCACGGGTGAAAATGGAAGGAGAGTTTGGGAGAGAAAGTGAAGATTCAGGTGGATGTGTTGGAAGGAATGATGAAAAGGAGAAGACCGCCGACAAAGAATGGAATGAATTGATAAGTTTGTATGGAGATGTCGAGGCACAGGTTCAGAGTGGTGTGGAAAGTAAAAAACAAGCTAAGGCTAGACGTAAGTTGGAGAAACAATTTTGTACGTTGAAAGGAAATTTACATTTTTCTGGTCAAAAGGGCGAATGGAATATGAATGGTTTGTCCATCGGTTTGCAAAAAATAGAGTGTGACGTAACAGCTAAAAAGGCAGAACTCCAAAGGCGAAAGGAGGAGGCCATGTCCTCATCTTTTACAGCTAGAGGTAATCATTCGGCTGATCGGTTAGCAAAATCAGTAGCTGGATACG